>NW_027172367.1:0-1200000 GCF_018151085.1 Drosophila tropicalis | reverse complement strand
ATGAGCAGGCACTCTTCGGTGTATTTCGCACAAGTCATTAAAACATTACAAAAACCAATGTACAAAAACAAAAGTAATCCAATCACTGTTCTTATCGTTGTATCCTACTGTTTGAAAATACGAGGGTGGTCCGATAAGTATTTAGACTCACCGCCCAGTGGCGTCACTATAGCAAGAAAAGTTTATTATCGGATAATACCATCTTATACTTATACGACAAAGCGAAAATTTTCAGTCGAATCGAATTTGTGGTTTTGCTTTGACTCCGTGTAGACGCGAGCGTGTCCACGGATTTTAGAAAATGGAAAAGGAGCAATATCGGTCCGTGATTCAATTGTTGTTTTTGGAACGGAAATCGCGAAGTGACATCAAAGAGCGGTTGGATGCTGTGTATGGTGACTCTTCTTCGATGGCGACCATCAAAAATTGGTTCAACGAATTTCAACGTGGTCGCACTTAAGTTTTTAATGAGCCACGTCCAGGTGCCCCGAAAAGTGCAACCATGGGGGATAACGTGGAAAAAGTCCACGATCTCGTATTGGCAGACCGCCGGTTATATCCTGCATGAAATTTTGGGCATGAGAAAGCTGTCGCCGCAATGAGTGCCTCGTTTGCTTACTACGGACAACAAGCGCAACCGTAAGACGACATCACACCAGTGTTTGACGCTGTTTAAACGAAAATCGAAGGAGTTTTTGCGTCGTTTTGTGACCGTCGACGAAACTTGGATCCACTGGTACACACCAGTCACAGGGACCTACTATGCTGAATTATTGACCCTTTTCGACGCTGATCTAAAGAAAAAATCGCTCCATTTGGAGAATAAAAATGTGCTCTTTCACCATGGGGGGATACGAACAGCTGCCCTGTCTACCGTATTCTCCAGATTTGGCCCCGTGCGACTTCTTTTTGCTTCCAAACTTGAAAAAGTCACTCGCCGGGCAGAAATTTAAGTCGAATGAGGAAGTCATCGCCGCCACGGAGGCTGATTTTTCAGATCTCGAGAAAACTTATTTTTCAGACGGGTTAAAAAAGTTGGAGTATCGCTGGATCAAGTGTATCAACCTTAAAGGAACCCATGTTGAGAAATAAATCGACACTTTTCCAAAATTTTCGTTTTTCATTTGTAGGCTAAGTACTTATCGGACTGCCCTCGTAGATAGAACAAATGCGTTTGCTGGGCAGTTATGCTCCTAGGTTTTTGAACAATTTGCGGCACCGTTTACTGTGTTAGAATGTCATTTTATCTATACCGACTTGGTGGACCATTAAACATGGAAATCAAAAACAACAGCAAAGCAAATAAAATAAAATGAAATTAGCTTCCTTTGTTGCATTTGACAATTTGAATAAAATTAATATAAATTTACGCCCATTTTTAATTAATAAATGTCAAATACTTGGCGTATAGATATTTATTTGTGAATTTATTTGTCTGATTTGTATTTTTTCTAGCTGCACTTTATGCACTGCCGTCTCGCTGAATATTGAAATGAAAACAGTTGGGAAGGGCAGCGATAACAGATTATACGGTGAGGATGGAGATGAGCCCGCAGACTGGCGCCTGTATAAAAATACGCTGCTTTTGCAGGAGCAATCAAACCAATATAAAAAGAATAGCGGAAGCATACTTTGGACTCTCGTAGCGGAAACGGAAGTCAATATTAGTAGGCAAAAATGAATTTCACAATTCCAAAACAATTCACATTAAGCAAAACGTAAAATTTTTGACAACACCAACAGCAACAATGAACGAAAAACCGTGCAATTATTAATGGCCAAACGCTTTCATAATTCTTGGCTTTAGTGGAAAATTTTTTATAGAAATTTTATTTATATGAATGAAATCAGGAAATCAATTTGAAAATTTATGACCTAGAGGCCCACGATTTAGCATTGTGGTTAAAGGTAGATAAATGAATATTGCTTTCGATTAGTGGTGAAATTGCAAATATGTAAGTGCAGATATAAACAAATGCACAGTGATAAGCATTAGAGTGGCCCCAAAAACTCTTAACATTTGAAAATCACCGAAGATGAACGTCTTTTAAACTGTGAAAACATATTGTACATGTCGGAAACCTCTCTACCTGTGCGTGACAAACATCTACTCTGCAGGCCTATAATAATCTGCGATTGGTCCTAATGTGGGTGGACTTGGTAAAACCCTCTTAACTTGGCTTAAAACATACCGGGTGATTGAACTTGTCTGCCGTATACTGCTGTTTGTCATCATTGACTGATCGCTAGATAAACAGATGAAAGATCTCACCATGCCAAGCTTAGTCAACAAATGTAAACAGGTTTTTATTTTATGCCTGAATTAAAAGTGTTAGCATCTCCTCGAAGTTGAGGTTGAACCCTGCAGCATTTAGGCAAACCCAAGAAGCATTTAAACAATCTTTTGCCGATTGTGGTGGTGTAATGAAATCACTTTGATTGATTATTATTATTTTCAGAAAGTTGAATGCGATAGGAGACCACTACGTGGTTTCCAACTTTGTCAGTGTCGAATTAAAAAAGTACATTCGTATGTACATACATATATGAAAAATACAACACAAGCGATAAGAAAGCAACTAAAAGCAAGTGAGTGCCAAGCCCAAAGTTATAAATTACAGAGCGTGAAGAATTTCATATTACGTTCTTGGGTGCAAAATTTGTGGCTGGCAAGTGTCAAACAAACCATCAGAGTGAGACTTATCATTCGCTCATAAAAATGTCAAAACTATCAAACTGACATTGAATGATGACAGCCACAGAAAAAGCGAAAGAGGAAAGTGGCAAGAGAGGAGCATGTGAGGATAGAAGTGACATACGCTTGGGTTTCATGTGGCAGGATGTCAATGCTAAATGCTTTTCGTCTCCTCCACTTGTCGCACATTCACATTGCCATCAAGTTGAGTGATTTCATTTCTTCAATTTTTTTCCTTTGTGAACTGCATTCATCCAGCCATCCATCTATCCATCAATTGAGTGAGTCAGAGAGTGGCTCTTGAAGTCATCATCAGCATAAACCATGAACATGATTCATGGCTTCGATTGAATTTTGATTGACAATATCGCAAGCATTTAAAGTGTCTGTTTCCCTTTTTCCGAGTTCTATAAATTCCTTTCCCTTATGTAGGGGCATCTCGACATCGATTCTGAAAATATGAAGACTTTTGCGAAGTGATTTTAAAATCGCTTGTCATTTGACAGATGAGCATTTGATTGATTTTACTGACTCTAAATACGTACAATAATACGTATATCATTGATAAGTTGTTGCGTTTATCTATTTATATACATATATACCGACCACAACCAGCTTGTCACACCACAAACAGTGATAAGATCATTTTCAACTCTTAGCTTCAATATTATTGCACCTCCTTTTGTTGACATTGATTCAAATAATTTATGAGCCCTTTCAGCCAGCAACAGTCAACCATTGTTTATATCTCTGACCCTATCAATTTGTCCCAAATCAAAACAATTTGAGCGATTAGTCGTATGCCCAATTTGGGATTTATGCTAGTCGTAGCCATTGTCGAAATTATGGTTTCGTGAAATTTACAATCGCCTTAGGATTCATAGAAATCAAACTCTGTTGGAGCTGTTGGTTGATAAGAAGACATATAAAACATTACATATTTAGGTGCCTTTTTTCCATTTAAACTCACTTAAGGGGGTGGGGTAGATGGGGTTTCACATAAAAAAAATCACATTTTTTAACATTTTTTGTCAAGATATGAATAATATGGGACTATTTATGTTATAAACATGTTCTTAATTGACATTTGAAGTATCATTGGTATAATGTTGAATTGTATAAAAATAAATTTCGATGTGTGGCTCTGTAGCCCAAATAGTCTTTGAGATTGCTGGGGCGGAAAGGGGCGTGGCAAAAATTTGGAATAAACTCGACCACTTTACACGAACCTACATACCAAACTTGGTGACTCTATCTTTTATAGTCTCCGAGATCTGCTGGTTTAAACAGACGAACAGGCGGACGGACGGACAGACGGACGGACGGACGTACAGACAAACAAGGCTAGATCGACTCGGCTGTTGATAATGATCAAGAATATATTATGGAGTCCGAAAAGCTTCCTTCTGCCGAAATCACAAGGACAGGGTTAACTTCGACCGCGCCGAAGTTCTTATACCCTTGCAAGTTTTTTGTATGTTAATGTTTCCTTACTTGTTCTCAACATCAATGTGAAAATATCAAAGAAGTTAAATTCGGCTATGCCGAAGTTTATATACCCTTGCAGTCCTTGACAATAATAATTTCACATGTTCAAAATTTGTTTTCTGCAACTCAATTCATTAATATACAAACAAAACAATTTTACTCTTCATACTATGTACAATTTGTTCTTCTTCTTCCCTCATTCCCTAAGCAAAGCAACGCACGCATACACATACAGTTTATGTAGCGTTGCGTCTGTGTGTGTATGCATGTGCTCTGTTGATTTGATGATGACGTAGTAGGCAGCAAGCAGAGCTGCCGGCAGCGATTGAACCGATTTATATAGACTGTAACTTGTGTTCTATTTATCCGATCAGGGTCAAATTTTGGGATCTGAGATTTTATATCAAATTCTATTATATTGGTAAATTTCATGGGGATACTCCAATTTTTGCAAAAATTTTTGTTCCAGAGTTATATGATATAGTAGTCCGATCCCAAAGATTTTCATACTTTATCTCACCCGGGTAAAAAAAAGCTCCCAAAAAAATTTCATCCCGATAGCTCTTAAGATGGCTGAGTAAAACGCGTACGCACCGACGGACAGACGGACAGACGGACATGGCTATATCGACTTAGCTTCTCATGCTGATCAAGAATATATATACTTTATGGGGTCGGAAACGTCTCCTTCTGTGCGTTACAAACATCTGACCAATTTTATAATACCCTCTGCAAGGGTATAAAAAGGTTTAAAAAGTCTAATGATTGTGAAATAACAGCCTACAAACCTAGGCTGGAGCAATTTGGTGATGTAGCATGCTATATTATGGTAAGTTTATAAGACAGCTTTGTATAGTATACAGTTGCCTGATTATAATAAATAATAACAAATACAGTAGAATCCGGCTATAACCCAAGATTTTTGTCGTTATATCCGCGATGTTTGTAATAGATTTCTAAAAACCACAAATTATATTTTTAATTAAAACAAAAACTTCATAAATTTGCACTTAATGAAGCTTTATCCGGCGTCGGCATTGTAGTTCGGCCCCTTTTTTCCAGCAGTATTACTAGGGAAACTACTACGTTGCTAAGGCGACAGCTAAAAGTAGAAGTTGTTAGAGGGTAAAAATTTCTGTACAGCTCCTAGGCACAAGAGATCACTGACAAATGCATATAGAGGTTCCTTGTTATATCCGGAAGACGTACAAACCGGAGACCCTTTCAAATAAGTTTGTAGAGGGACCAACCAAGTCATCGAACTTTAGTCGCTATAACCGGACGGACGTTATAAGCGGAGTCGTTATAACCGGATTCTACTGTTTTCATTTTTATGACAATCGGGTAAACGTAACGAAGTTTTTTAACAAAACACATTCCGAAAGAATGGCCTACAATCAAAGGAAATAACGAATATTGATCATAGTCACTGTTTTCCACCGATCGTTTCCATGGAAGCTATATGATATAGTCACCCGATCTTGATCTTGAAATTTGGTACAGTCATTAATGAGTACACAAAACTAACAAATATTTATTGTAGCTCTCATGGTACGAAAGCAGTATGCGTTGATCTTCACGGACGGACAGACATGGGTTGTCAGCTCGTCTCGTAGTGCTGATCAAAAATATATAAACTACATATGGTCGGAGATGCTTCCTTCTATGTGTTGCACACTTCTTTTTAAAATAAATATAGCCTCTAAATATAGTAATCAAAAATATAAAAATATAACTTACAGATCAATACTACATACATGCTTCAGAGTGTCCGTCACACCCAAAGGGTAACTCTTTCCTAGATATATATGCATATGTATTGACGATAACACAATACAATTTTTTAATTTAGACAATCCTGCTACCAACTGTGTAAATTGCGTCGATTATGATAGCGAGTCCAGCAGTAAAGTTTACCATTTCAAACAGAAAGAGCACGACACGTCTTTATACAATTTATGTGAATCCCCTAAAACAATGTCCTGGAACTTCCGGCAAACTAATTTGTTAATATTTAAAATGACTCAGAGTACTTCACACGACAAGAAATACAAACACCTTACGATAGAAATCTATCTAACGAAGAAATCGACATTCACCTATTAAAACTGAACAGTATTTTAAAATGAGAAAAATGTACGTAAAGCAACAATCAATGCATTGAAAAAGCCTACAATGCAATCCCATTATTCAAAAACTGCTCCTAGGGCAATAGATTAGGAATATGTATGTGTATCTTTCTGACTTAGACTTAAAATTATCTAAACCAAAATTAAACTTGGTAAAAAAAGATGTTACAAGACTGCATAAAGTCCAAAATTAACTTTGAGATTGAAAATAAAATTAATATAACCCCCAAAGACCCATTTAAATTAGCAAAGGTTAAGCACATCTTCCTAAAAAAGACGAGAAATCAAAAAATATCATTAGCGTTCGTTAAAAAGGAGGTCCAAATCAATGGAAAACGGCTAAATTAATTGTCATCCCAAAAATAATCACCTAGAAAATTTAAGACCCATTAGTTTGCTTTCACAAGTAAAATTGTCAAAGTCATTATAAACATTGATATAAACAGACTTATGGAGAAACGAAATCTAATCTTGCTTGCCTCGGGAATTAACTGGGTTTAAAATGAAAAACTTGGGACTGGAACCTGTTTTATAGATTTAGAGAAAGCATTCGATCTAGAAGGGATAGTAGTGAAACTCAAGAGTTTCAAATTTCCTCTTCACCTCTTTAATAGACAATGTGTTAAGATATAAGAAATTTAAGGTTTACATTAATAAGGTCCTTGGTGATAAAGAGTTTTCTATAAATAAGGGGTTACAGCAGTATATACCTTGGACCTAATGCATATGATTGATAACAATATTGCCTACGCTGATGATCAAGAATATATATGATTTATATGGACCAAAATTAATATACCCCTTTATTACTCCATATATACCACCAGCAAATATTCTCCCACCTTTTTTTTCTTCCATTAGGTAATATAGTTAGTTTTAGTTCTTAAGCAAACTTTTTCTTTTCCTCCTTGTTTTCTTTGTAAAAATTGTTACTGTTATACTTATTCTTAGTAAGTAAAGTTTAAGGAATTTAAAAAAAGAAATTAAAATTTAAACCAGGACTAAAGTGCTCGATTAGGGACATAGTCCATATTAATATTGTAACGATCGGTTAAGTGGTTTTCCACCCCGAGCGCCCGTTTGTCAGTAATTTGACTCAAAGTTTTTGACACTCAAACATCTTTAGTGAAGGCCAATCAGTTGAAGGGTTATAGTTTTGTCAGTTCACATTCGTACTTCAAAAGTTACATATTAAAATGAAGCAAGTAAGTCGACTCGTCGACTTGGGTATACCATACACCAGGTGAAACAAATATTTCAAATTTCGAAAACCAAATGTATGTCTATTAAATTGTTTTTATATGTTTCATAGTATGTGCTATCTCGCTCACTCTACGAACACACGAGCACTCTAGCGCCGCCACTAGCCAACGGCCAATTCTGGCCTTGTGGACCGCTCAGTAAAATACGTTCATACCCATATTTTGCACGTTTCTAGTCCGATTTCAATAAAATTTGGTAGTTTTGTAGAAATAGATAAGATTAATTAGTCTGCCTAATTTGAATGCGATAGTCAAAAAACTACAGGAGAAAATCGGTTTTTTCTTAATTATGGAGGCGGAAGTGGGCGTGGCAAAAATATGAAAATATATATACTCTGCGCGCATACTAAGCCAGTATACATACTAAATTTGGTGACTTTAGCTTTTTCGTTTTTGATAAAATCAGTTTTGTTTAATTTGGGGGGCAAAAGTGGGCGTGGCAAAATTTTTAAATAGCCCGTTTCTGCGCGTCTATTAAACTTGTCCGCATACCAAATTTGATGATTCTAGCTATTATACTTTTTAAGAAAAACAGTTTTATGTGATTCCTGGGGGCGTAAGGGGGCGTGGCAAAAAGTTTGAACAACGTATTTCTGCGCGCCAACTAAACGGGTATACAAACTAAATTTGATGTCTCTAGCTGTTATACTTTTTAAGAAAAATAGTTTTATGTGATTTCTGGGGGCGTAAGGGGGCGTGGCCGAAATTCCAATTAACTCTGAACATGTGCATACTACACGAGTATACATACCAAATTTGGTGGCTCTAGCTCTTATAGTCTCCGAGATCTGCGTGTTCATACGGACGGACGGACGGACGGACGGACGGACGGACGGACGGACGGACAGACGGACATGGCTAGATCGACTCGGCTGTTCATCCTGATCAAGAATATATATACTTTATAGGGTCGGAGAAGCTTCCTTCTGCCTGTTACATACATTTTGGCGACTTTAATATACCATTTCACCCTATGGGTGTATGGTATAAAAAGAAGTTATAAATTAGTAAGATTTAGTGACCTCAAGCTCTCTAATGCCCAGGTCGAAATCTAGACAAACTCCAAAAACGGAAGGTCCGCCGCATTACACATGCTGAAAGGCCTCTATGCAAATTTTATAAAGTGGGGTCTTTAACACTAGACATAAATGTGCACAGTTTTCCGATGGTATGGATAAATTTGTTGTTTCCTGAATGTATAGTCATTTTTAATCCCGGTTACCATACAAAAGTTTACCTTTTTAAATTCACTGTGACAACTGGAAAACTTCAAAAATTCAGTGGCAAAAACCAATCTTGCGCTTGTTAATGGCTTTTTTTGTACACACCCATGCACTTTTGCTATGTATGTATGTGTGTACCATTTGGATGCATTTACAGTGGACCCTCGGTAACAAGCTGCATTCATTCCTGTGTCCGGTAGGCGAAACCACTTTTCCCATATGAATCACTGTAAAATTTATTAATAAGTTACAGACTAAAAAATTGTAAACTTATTAAAAGTTTCAATTAGACTGTTAGTCAAAGAAACTAAAATAAAATATATTTAAACTTTTAAAGAACTAAAAAATATGTATTGAATGAAAGATGTCTAAAAAACAGAGTTTAAAGGATTTTGTATGCTTAAAATGGTCACTCTAGACAGCTCTATAAGGTATATCAGGGATTCTTCCTGTTTTGTTGCTTAACACAGTCAGACATTTTACGTGCAATTGAGGTTTTTGGCTTTTTTTGATAATCGTTAAATAAAACTTTGTTTGTTAGCCGAGGGTTCACTGTATATGTTATATACATACCTATATATTTACATAAATATAATACAGATATATACATACAAATATGATAGTTTTGTATAAGGTCGAATACGCCGAATTTGATGTACCCTTGCACTGTTTATAATTGAAAAAAAGTTTGAAAGCAAGATTAAGATTTCGGAGTATCCTAAGTAAAACTTATTATACTAACACAAGTATACTTAATGTAGGCATATGTATGCGTGTTTCTATATGTGGTACTTACAATCATATATAAAGTAATTACTTTATTTAAAGGACTATACTAAATTATAATGTTTAATATATCGTTAAACAGCGTCTAAAATGTTCGACCAAATGATATAACCTGCCAGGGAAGACTGTTTCGAAATAAGGGAAATCACACACCCCTGGCATACTGAGACGAGAGATCACGTTCTGAACTCATTTCAATTTACTCGCCGCTGTCATCGGAGGTCGAGCCTGCTGACCTGACAATCCACACCAATCAGTGAGAAATGCGTTTATTTTAGGACATTTTGCATTAATTGAAAGCGAGTTGCTCTGAACAAACCGAATGATTTTTAATTATTTTTTTAATTTATAATTTGCGAGTGTTTAAGTGATTGTGCGCGTGTGTGTAAATGTGCGCTGATGCATATAGAGATGAACGTAAATAAATTTTAAAATATTTGTTCCTTGTCTTTGTGCCATATATTTTAATTTTAATTCAATTTTATGTGCATCATAACTGTAGGCTCGGAAACTGAATTCTCAACAACGACATATTTATGCAGACATAAACAGTTCGTTGCCACTTAGATTCGACCAGACCTCTTTGGATTTAGAACGTGAGCCACGAAGAACTCGGAGAAATGTCTAATGGGTTGCAAGCACATAGATCACCTTCACCTCCTTCTTAAAAACCGTCTTAAAATCCAACTTATCAGAGGTTTTAAAGAATTTCTAGAGAGTTTGAAGCACTTGTTTTTGAAATCTAACAAATGAAATGTTCACAAAATTCAATTAATGAATTTCAAATTAATTTAAAGAGCGGCATAAAATTTAACTATTTGCATCTGTTCATTCTTATTTTTGTTGGCGGGCCAATATTAGTACAGAGTTGCCCACTTAGTTAATTTTTTCTATAGCGGCGAACTAGTTCCGTGAGGCTGGTGGGGGCGCTTTGTGCAAAAACGACAACTGCTTCAAATTTGTCGATTTCGTTAAACAATAAGTTCTTCAACGGTTCTTTTCAACAGTAGTTTGTACCATTCATATTTCTATAGAAGCGCAATGTTATCCAAATATTGAAGCAAAAAGGGATGCAATTTTAGACCTGACAAACGACGTATCTTTAACACCCTACAATTGCTATTGACAACCCTGATAAACGTTTTTCCATAAGGAAGGAGTTGACCGTCGGGCACCACCAGGTGGCGCTAGTGTGTGGCCATGTCCTTCCGTACGTATTAAGGCCTATATCTCTGGAGAGCAGTTTTGCCGTGCCTTCTTTTGCCTCTCTAAATTTCATCTGAAGCATCGGATGCCGTAATTAGACCGACGTATTACTTCGTTTTGTATTTGTGGTTAAGCAGCCTAGACTTTGCGGGTTATTTGTAATCACGGAATTTATGATTAAATGTGACAGTAAAATTAAAATATCACCAACAGATACCGAAATGGCAAACTGCAAGTGCAATGTGCTTAGTCAATTCCAACAAAAACAATAATGGAATCAGCAACTAAATTCATTTGGATTTGCAGAAATTAGCATTAAAATATTATAAATATTTAGACAAAATATTACATTTTTTTCTTTGTTTTTTTTTTTCTCTTTCTGGCCCAATTTTTGGCTTAAAACAAAGAGCATAAATGCAACAGCAAAAAAAAAGCAAATAAATAAATAAAATGAAGTGTGTACGTCATTGCGCAGACTTCGTTATACCATGCAAAAAATGAACAACTATAAAAATTTCATCACCTTTTCGAAAAATCGTTGGTTGGGCTAAAACAAAGTCGAAAAAGTGGTCTTTCAGTCACTGATTGTGAGATCTAGTTGTTCATTAAGACTGACAGAGAGGCATAGCTGGATCAACTAAGCTGCCGAAGCTTTTCGTCATGGGAAACTATTATATTTTTTTTTTCTGTGTGTTAAATTTGTATGACTTTAATATACCCACCCCGCGGGTATGTGGTATAGGCAAACAAAACCACAAAAATATTTGTGGTGTTTGGAGTTTTTGGGGGAATTTTGGGGGAGGTTATAGCAATTACTACAAGCAATAATATGACAAATACTTTGGGTGTGCCGAAGTTTGTATACCCTTGCCAGTTTTTTAGTTTCAGCACCATATCATAGAAGGCCTGGAAGGAGATTGCTTTGGTCCAGGCAGAAATACATACATACATGGGTGTAATATCTTGTACTAGTCGAGAATATACGCTCTCGACCAATATAAATATATCTTTTTTACACACACAAAATCCCTAAAAATCGCCGTCGAAACGAGGGTCATGTCCTATGCACATGCGTTTGGAATTTTTGTGCATGTTTGTAGACAAATAGTTATGTATTTATAAGCATCAACTGCAGTAAATGCAAAAACACAGCTAATGACAAAAACAAAAATAAAAAAAAAAAAATAGACCTAACGATTATGCTGCTAACAATGGCCATTTACATATACCAAGAGTAATTATAATAAAATGTCGAAAATAAAATTTAAATTAATATAGAAAGCCGATTATGAAACGCTGCTTATACAAATACTCACACACAATACTAAACTAGCAAAAGCAATTGCAATGGCAAAAACAAAAGTTAAAAGTGGCCAATCACATAAATCAACAATGGGTTCAGAACCAAAAGATTAAAAAAAGAATTGAAATAAAAGTTAACAATAAAAACCGAGTTGCAACAAGCTCTTTTTAATTTTTGTATTCTCTGTCTATAAAAGTTTTTAAAATATTGGTATAATCTGGTGCAGTAATTAATATATATAATATTAATACATATACATATATAGCACTGCATAGTATATATGTATGTATTATTAATAAACATCACGTCGTCCATACCCAAAATCGGTGAAGGAGTTACCCCAACTGGCCATTTACATATACCAAGAGTAATTACCCATCTCTACAATTTATTATCGAGTTTTTAATGTGAAGCAATCTTCAAGTTTCAATAAGATGGGATAAATAGACCACAGACTATAGACGATATGAATCAGCTCTGCTCAAACGCTGCCGACAGCGCTGCCAGCAGACTAATAGGCCAGGCCACACACTCAAAAAGGTAGCACTGCGGTGCCACTGCCCGGATAGCGTTTCATCGATCTGGGCTCTTTGTGTTTTATCTGAAAAGTATGTCCTTAATTAGTAGTCTGTTGCATACATTTTTTATAATTACTTTGTTAACTAAAGTGATAATAAATAATAATTTTACAAATACACTAAACATTGGTGATTTTTGAACTTGGATGGAATAAAATAATAAGGATCAACTAGTATCAATGCCGGACTATACACACTGGGTACATGAAATATTTACATATCAGCACTCGATCAAAGGATTCAAGACTGCCGTGCAAACTGACGTCATTTATACTGACTTCAGCAAGGCCTTTGACTCTGTTAATCATACTCTGCTTTTATATAAGTTCAACGCACTTGGCATTGCCAGCCTTTTGCTTGATTGGATTCTTCAATATCTTTCTAAGCGTACACAAAAGGTTCTTTTTAAGTCTTCATTTTCTAAGACCATCCAAGTCACCTCTGGAGTACCGCAGTATAGTCATTTGGGTCCATTGCTATTCACTTATTTTATAAATGATCTTCCATTGGTAGTGACACATTCTCGTGTGCTTATGTGCGCGGATGATGAAGCTTTAGGTCAGTTTTGGCTGCTTCAGAGTTGGTGTGAAACCAACCTATTAAACCTTACTGGCTCTAAATGTAAAGTTATGTCTTTTTATAGATGCACTCTATACTTAGCAACTTATTATCGACAGTGCAGTTAGATATTATCAATGACTTCGGTGTTCTTATGGACCATAAATTAACTTTTAATCCTCATATCAGTTTGCTATCATACTCCAGTAGGCTTCTTTTAATCAATCTTCCTTCTAATGCTTGGTGCTATCTGTATTCACAAACTTTTAATAGGTGAAATAGACTCTCCTGAGCTATTTAACCAGTTAAGCCTATCTGTAACCAGTAGACCTACTAGAAATTTTACTCCTCTATCCTTAAAACACTGAACTTCTAACTATTCCTTGCATGAACCTTTTCGATTTCGATATTTGTCACCGCGATCGTGCCGTCCAATATACGGCTGCGCCCAGCGGTCGGTCGGGCGGGAGGTGGACAGCTTTCTGTTTGGGCTCGCGCGAAACAGGCTATGTCCTCTTGTCGTATGGGCCACTTTTACGTACATCGCATTGTACGCGTCAACGTCCAGACAATGTACATATATGGTCGCAATGTGCGAATGTGTGGGAATTCAAGTACTTAGCCATAAGACTAAAGACACCTCGGCTGAAAAACACGCCGCAGGAATAAGGACGAAGAAAAGCGCATGCATATTTTGCTGTAGATTGTGCGTTGGTAATTATTAATAGGTTACTTGACTATAGGTAGAGCTAATTTTAGGTAAAAGTAAAAAATTGGTTACTTAAAGTTATCATTTACTTGAAGTTTTTGGACTTTGCTGTTTACCTTTATTGATTGCGAATCAGAAAATCAGAGTTACGAATATGCTACGAATTTCTCCTATGCATTTCAAAATCAAGTGTGTCAAAATTTACTTTAAATTCTGCCTACCAACTTACTCGGCCAGGATAAACAAAAAGGGATGACACACATTGTTAGGATGTACATTGAAGGGAATATGTTATAGAAATTCAATTCTTTCGGAAGCTGGGACTAAAAGATGACTGCCAAAACAACGGATGGGGAAATACGAATGATGCAAACACGTCGAGGAGGTTTTTAGGATACGATAAAAACATATTTAATGACAGATGTGAGTCATGAAATCATTAAAAGGTTGCCTGTTTTCCTAAACAAATTGCAGGGAAATAATAAATGGTGCAAAATTTGCAGAATATGCATCGAAAGCAGCTCAACTATTGACTGTGTTGTATCCGCAAAAAAGATACATAGGATTTCGGCTTACGGAAAGGGTTTAATAAAGTGTCAGTGTTTACCAATTGAAGAGTTATCCGAAGAAGCACAGGAATGTAATACCAAGGACTACAAAAGGTTCACATGGTGGCAGCCTCTGGGTCCCATTTATTGCATCGCTTAAACACGTGAAAGTATCATGAAAGGATTTGAAAAATAGCAACTATAGTTTCGAAATGTTGAGTTAATTAGATATTGATGTAATTATTACTGATTACTGATTATTTTGATAAAAATCAGCCATCAATAGCAATTATCTGTTGACTTTTGATGATGAAGAATATATGTGAATACTTTATGAAATCAGTTGCTATCCCTGATACTTAAGAATAAGAAGAAGGTTCGCATCAAAGTTCACAGGGGAGGGAGGAGAAGTTTTCAAAACTTTTGACTTTGATTGTTTCATTATATGGTCGGTATGATAAGATATGCCTGAGTTATAAAACCACTTCGTCTTCTTGCCTGCTCCGTTTTTTATAATCTTCAGAGTTGGTTCTAAATATAAAGTTATATCTTTTACCAGATGCTCTACGCGACACGCTAACTAATTATTTTAACGATACTCCCTTAGAATGATAAGATATTATCAGCGTCTTGGGTGTACTTATGGAACATAAATTAACTTTCAATCCAATCCCATGAAGGGTTTCCAACCTCATAAAGTATGCATATTCTTAATTATCCTTAACAGCAGAGTGGAACTAGCTATGTTCGTCCTTTTGCCCTTCCGTGAACAACTATCACGGACTCTAGTATTTCACTCTTTGCATGTTATAGTAAAGTCGGCTTTTAAGCTAGAGAATCAAATAATTCATCATTTTCTTGTCACCTCAGTTTGCTATGCTAGGGATACTTTCCAACACGAATTTTTACAAATTTAAAATATTGCAATTATGGCTGAGTCAAACACAGATATAAAGATTGATCCGTACGCAAGCACAGCAGCGATATCAATTCCTTCGTTTGAACCCCAATCGGAAGAGTCAGACACTTCGCATTTATCACAGACTGCAGTTCGCATAACATCCGAAATGATCTATAATCTGGACTGCGAAGCATTGCGTCAATTGGATAAGGCAGAGGATAGTCTGTCAGTCGGACAGCCAGCTGATGAGAAGAGTTACTCTCCACAGCTAATGATTTTGTATGAAACAGGCGACATCAATAGTGCTCTGTGGATCTTAATTGATTCCCTGCATGATCCATTTAATGCGAGAGCAGTGGCCACTGTTCTTATTGAGGAGGGAATAAGGCAAGAGTTTGAGCAACGTGTTATTGCACAAATGCGGCCCCTGACAGATGCTGTGTCCGAGCATCCGAATTATTTGAGAATGTTACAGCGATTGCAGGAGTTAAATGTGACCACTATAGTGGCTGAAGAGAACGATGTGGTTCCTCCGATGGCTTCGCCGGTTTTAGTGTGCGATTGCACACATGATGTGCTTGGCCTTGGCGCAACCGATGGTCCCACTGGGGCCATTACCATGCACTCCTTTAGCTCCACAATGCAAGCCATTGAAATCTACCAAAGGGACACAGTTCCATACTCGTCGTCTTGCATTTGGAATGAAACTTTTCAGGGATCGTATGACTTGGTGGCTTCTATCAACTGCAAGCTATTCTTCATCAATTGCAATAAGGTCGACTTGTCACCCATTTCCAGATCGTTCCAGGCAGATGATACAAACGTGGTTATAGCTAATGGATTCCATTATGAAACTTTGCGCATCTACGAACAGCCCAAAGTGATTATATTTCCAATCAGACACCAGATTGTGAATAAGCCAGACGATAAAGATGACGACAAGGGCTCGACCATATCATTTTTGGACGAATAACGATTTTAAAGCCAAAAATATTCTTTCAATAAAAATTTGAGCAGTTATTTTTAGATGTTTATGTTAATTGACATTGACGATAAGCTCTCGAAGATGATGGCACCTGTCAACGGCCATAACACTTGGGTAATAATATATCTTTGGTTTCTTTTTTAGGTCCCCTTAACGAGTCCGCATTATGTAAATACGATTCGCAGTTGCAAAACAAGTTCCCAGATATGACTAAACGATACACTGAACAAGATGAAAAGAGTAACATATGAAACAAGTTAACTGTATAATTTCATCCTGTGCAAAAGTCTGATTAATGTGGGGAGAAAAGAGTCTCCCACAGTTATCACTATTCTCAAATATTTAGTGAGCACAATAGACGCTGTATCTAGTCATCGCGATGGAAAGCTATATGGTCCGAACCGACTTCTTGGAATCTTTTGGTGTATATGCAAAGTTAACCCAAACATTTACGATGTAACAGCTCGGAATTTACGATCGCGCCACATCCACAATATCGCCTCTTTCCTCAGCTGACCAATAAAACCAACAGTTTATTGCCAGTAATGTGTGACTGACGCCAACGCTAAAATGTCAATTAAGTCAGAGCCAAAAATAAACGCTGCCGACTCGTCAATACAATTATCAGTTATTGTTATTTTCCTTTTTTTACGCATCCAAATATGGATGCCTTCAAGAGCTTTAATTCTAATTGCAGTTGCTCACACTCTCAGGTCTTCGTCAACATCCACGTCCTCGTGCTCATCCTCTTGTTCTATTCCCTGTCCCCATCTTTATTGTATTTCATCCTTGTTTTAATTTTATAATGAAAATATGGTTGGAATTATACATACATATATCAAAATGCCCGTAAAATGTCTGGACCAAGCTGACTGACATTGATGTTGACATTGACAAGCAGCACCGGGTGTGGGATTTGAAATGTTTCTGGCATTGTCGAATTGGAACTCTTACTGGCCACATAAAATAGAATGAAATGGTTTATAAAGTTTGTAAAAATGTATTATGATTTCTCTTTTTGTGCTTTATCCCTTGAAAATTTTAAAATATGTATATTTTTTATATATACTTGTGGGGATATCTTCAATTCAGCCAAAAGATAAACACGCTTAAACCACGGATCGTGGCCTTTAATTATTTGTTATTTAGTGAACATCGCATTTTTGTGGTGGCCAAAAATAAGTGATTTTGTTTTTACGAGAAACTTAATTGTAAAATTTTCAATTCAGTTCAGTTAAGAAAGTGAACTCCGTTGACCAAGTCTCACATCTTTTGCGGCACCCAAGTCTCACCTCAACCCATTTTATCCCGCCCTGTGTCCATCATTTGCTTTTGTCTTTCGGTTTGTTTGCAGACACTAACAGACCAGGACACACAGCACACAGCATTTCTTGCACAATCCTTGCCATTCATGCCCAGTACCGCCCATTCGACCCTGCAGCTGTCAGTCAATGTGTCGTGTCACAGTGTCTCTCCATCTGTCTGTCACTTGCATGTCTGTATGTCTATTCTACGTGACATCAGCCGAGCGAGCGGGTGCATTTCTGTTCCAGCCTTTACTCAAGTTTTGCTGGCAGAAGATGAAGTAGACGCAGAAGAAGCAGAATAAGCACAAGAAGAAGTCGACAGAAAGGATGCTTGCTGCAGCCGATGGATGGATTTTTGGATTCGCAACTTGCACTTGGATTACAAGTCTGATTTTGATGCGTACATGGTTGTCCCCTCGTGCTTTCTTACCCACTCTCTATGTCTGTATCCCTTTTCACTGTACTGTACTCTTCTCGTCTCAATTCTATATGAATTCGTGTTGGAAGAATTACATATTGCTCTTGCTGAACGATTTCCTCTCGCTCACCCCAGCCTCCCCCTTTATGGGTCATCGCTACACACACATATTTAAGATATGTTCTTACTTATATGTATGTACGTACTATATGCAGTGTACATGTATGTAGGTACACATATAGATTCTGAGAGCTCAAGTTTTCTTATGCTTTTGTCTTTTGTCCTTTTATTATTTTATTTCCTGGCCTTGTTTTAATTCACAGCGTCTGCATGCCGCGTCATCCTCTGGTATTCTTAGTTGTCGTCGTCGTCATCGTCTCCGGCAACATTGTCTCAAGCCGTATCCTTGGATAGCATACTTTTCCACACATACACACTCTTTTGTGTATGTGTTTGTAACTCGAAGCTCTTCTTCTTAGGTTGTAAGTGACATTTGCAATTTTCAAACTATTGAATGAGTGACAAGTTCTGCAGACACGATTGAAACTGACAGCTAACTCGTACTAAGTATTTGCCTTTGCCTCAGCTCTGTGACGTCAGATGGCATTTCGAAATGGAATGACTTGAATAGCTATATTCGTGACAATTTTTGTATACATGCATTGGATTTGAAAAGAAATAAAAGAGTCCATATATGTATTTCTTTTATACATACATATCCTCGCTATGAGTATATTATAGAGTTATGTACATATATGAAATCAAAAGATACATATTTGTACTTTTATTGAAAATTTAACATTATTTTAAATTTTTTTAATTAAATATGCAAAATATTATGCCTGTCACTTTTCCTAAAACTTTTACATATCATTGACACCTATTTCACATCCACTCTTACGGTTATCCTTAGAAAAGAATCTCATATTTTGGGGCGCTTTTTTGATGCACTGCTCTTCTTTTGGTTTGTCCTTTCGAAGCAATATTAGACGATGCCAAAATATGAAACGCGGGAGGACTGAAGGGAGAGGACGCATCGTGGAAAAAGTGTTTTTAATTTAATTTGATTTTTTTACATTTATTTTTGCGTTTACATTTTTTGACAAAGTTGAAAATCATAAAACATGCAAGGACAAGGACGGTTCGGGTGGCAGTGAAAAATAAATAAGAGTAATTAAATTTCGTACCAAATATGACGAGATAATGGACCGAAGCCATTAACAGGAGCCCTTAGCACTGCACAGGATAGGACAGTACAGGGCCAAGGTCTTCAGTTAGCTCGAAATTATGACGAGAAGTATGCCCCATTGAGTCAAAAGGCAGATGACGTTTAGGCTGTCTCACCATTTCATACGTCAGTCATTTTTGCTGGCAGCCCCAACCAACGTCCTGCAAATTGTCAAACAAGGACGAACACACAATTCCCTAAGGCATACATTTCTTTTTATTTGAGTACAACGATTTCTTCTTTATTTTTTATGGGTTAATTTTCAACCAGTCAACAGGATATTTGCCATGAACATCGTACTTAGAACCACATGCCTATGTATATATTGAATAACGAGTCGAACTTTTATTAGTTAAAATAAATTTTGTTGTTGTTTTTGTACCAATGAAACAGGGTAGATTAATTTAGAGGCTAGTTCAGTTAGCCATGTCCCTCATTCCGTCCGTCTGGATCCTTAGCTCTTCTTTAACTACAGACACACATCGGATTTGATGATCGATTAAAAAGAGATTGAATATTTCTCAGTTTAATAAATGTATCTATTAACGAATGTGCCTAATCTCAGGAACAATCTGTTTAAAACAGTAAGTTCTACTCCAAAGTAACTTATTAAATCAAGTCGGAGTCCAAAATTTGGAGATACATTTGAAATTGAAACGAAATTGGCCCCCTCGACTTTCCTTGTGTTAAAGCTAAAACTATTTTTTTGTAAGTTTTAAACGTAGCAAAGATCAATAATATCTAAATATAATGTCGATGTATCGAATTTATGTCCAGCTTTGATGGGCAAAGGGTAATGTAATGGGGGAAAATGCGCAAGCTCCACATAGTGAACGTACATCCATCTATCGTTGAGAACGACAGCTGCACAAGATTGCTTAGAATCAGACCGAGTGCATACGCGAGAGTCCAAAGACATACCAAGCCGTTCGACGATGGATTACGACGCTTCTCTTCCTACAAGCGGCAAGCGGCAAGCGTCATCGTCATCGTTTTTGGCACTGGACCGCTTTTGTTGTTTTGTTATTTTTCATGTCAGTCAAAGAATTGGCAACGGACATTGCCGATGAAATATGTTATCCACATAAAGAGAAAAAGATGCTCCAACTAAGGGCAGGACAAACTCGGTCGAAGCACAATATTGCATCAATATTGAAACGTCAACATCAAGTCGCCCAACGGCCAAATGGCGTCCAATGCACACATACACACCCAGCTGGGGATATACTAACAAAGGAAAAGACAGAAGATGACCTTTGGGGTGTGGGCAGCAGCGATGTCGATGGAACATCTGAACGACCCAAAAAGCTGATGAAGAGTTCAAATTTTTCTTTGTGTGATTTGACGAATGAGCTGTCATCTTGCATTTGAAATTCCTTGCCCTTTCTTCTCATCCGCATCCGATGGGTTTTCTAGTTTGTTTTCTTGGTTGGAGAAAGAAAAAAGGAATGATGAAGAACAACTTTTGACCATTTCATTTTCTTGTTTGCTAAAAATGAAGGCCACTCGTTTGCCTCCTGGTCAAATATTTTCAAAGACACATAGATTTTGTGTTATAAATATTTAGTCGTACGGAACTTTAATACTGTATTAATTTAAAGTAAAGTTCTCTTATCCCACATTTTTTTGTTGTTCCGGCTAGATCCACAGCTCAATTGGGGACTCTCCCACTTGGACTGGTCACTTTAGTTAGTCCAACGCCAACGACATGAATCGGAGCGTGGCCAAGAGACCATAACTTGGCTCGTTTGCTCATCGTAAAGACAAATGGAAAATAAATAAATTACTTTAACTCGGACCTCCACAGCTCAGATTCTTTGCAATTCCAAAACGTCACTGCAAATTTTGGTCTGGCGGCCAACAGTTGGTTGCTGTCCAGTTTGAAAGTAAAGACCCGAAGGAAGATTCGTGGGGTGACCTGTCTGCGTCGGCTTGTAGCATTGCTGTTGTTGTTGCAACGATTCTCCTACGTAGCCTCAGCCCCTGTCTCTGCTGCTAAACTTTTAAAACGTCAATCAATTGTCCAAAGTTGTCTGAGTTGTCTGACATGTTTTAAATTAACTGACGAAGACGAACCAATGTAAACGATTTATGGGGCCCATACTCGAAGATGGCGATGTTCAAAATACCCAACTGAACACATGCATTTCAGGCCGAAAAAGAGGAAGAAACCCGATGGTTTGCAATAAAGATGGCCTTCTTGGCATATGTATGTACATATGTGCATACATACATATGTGTGTGTTCATGGCTAAGCGTGTATATAAGCAACTTGTCCAACTAGTTTTTGTTAACATAAATTTGCGAGGCGTAAACGTAAATTCATCACACTCTAAATGGAATAGTATGCATTTGAACAACATCTAAAAATATTTGGCCTATTAAAATGATATTTACGATGTTGTTATTACATTACTTACAGATTAAAACTAGAATATAGAATTTACAAATTTTAAATATATTTGGTAACTCTAGCTTCTATATGGAGCTCATACGGACATGGTGCTGATCAAGAATATATTGTTATAATTTATGTGTTCGGAAAGCTTCCTTCATTTAGATTCATTTTTTTTCATCTTTTCAATCAATAATATAATAATCGCCAAAACGACGTTAATTCATGAAAGTGTATATAACATTCTGTATAAGAAGAATATCTAATGAATGCTTCTGTCCTAAGAACCAATCAGATTATTATTATTAGATTGTATTTTAATACTCTTTATAATCCGTTGTGTCAGAATCGAATAGTTTAAAAAGCAGCAAATAAAAACCCACCAATTGGAGGCTGAAATTGGAAATGTGTTTGCACATAAAAACATTAACAGGATGGAATGGATGTGGTGGTGTGGTTTTCTTTTGTGCCTTAACACAATGCAAATATAAATTATAATAATATAATAATAATTACTGTCAAACAATAGAAAATTAATTGCGAAACAATCAACGTTTCATTAAAACAAAATGGATTTGACATAATTCAAATGCAGGACTGCATTTGAGTGGCGCCCTCTGTTGATCTGTGGGTTTGGAACGGACTGTGCTACTACTGAATCATTCATTTGGAAAATATTTAATTAATTTTTGCCAATAATGGTGGACAACGCAAAAAACACGCACACACGCCGCAATTACATAGCTCGCTCCCTTACCTGAAGGGGGAGAGCAGTTTCGGGTGACATTTAGTCATGTGATATATACCAAACTTGTGTCAATGTCCTGTATATTCCTGTATATTCAACGAGCCATTACTCAGTGTTCGTTAAATTTGTAAAGTCTTTCTTGTTGGCTGAAAAAGTTTGTTCTGTTGTCATGAAGTACTTAATTGCCTTAAACGAAAACTGTATTTATCCAACCTATTTGGTATTTGTCTCCAGCAATACATAGTAAGGAAGGCCACACTGACACACAGAGATTTGAAATAGGAAAGGCAAAAGAACTCGCACATTCTGTGCGGTATGCAAAAATCTGGACGAGTTGGCAATAGCATGCGACTGATAAATGATGTCCCGTGACTTATAGCAATTTTCCTCCAATTCGGTCAATTGAACTCAACTTTGAGGGAGCGAAATGAATGTGTGGGAATTCTTTTGGTTGACAGTATTGTGTCGTCCTCTTCGACAAGCAAAATATGTGGCCAAGATGTCATGAAGTGAGAGGAAAAAACGAACGAGTTGCAGAATTGGACAGAACTATACATATCTGGGTTTGTGTACCCTAATGTTCCACCCCATCCACATGATTTTTGTTGTCGTTCGAACTGTGTTTTATTGTGTGGCTTTTTCCAGTTGTCTTCTTTCTGTGTCTGTTTCCAATTTTACTTGCTTTGACAATTCGTAAGATGAAGCGACAGTCCGCGCGTAACAACAATCGCCACACATTTGAATTTTATTGGATAGCCTGTCAATACCGAAAATACAAAAAGCGTCAAAAAAAAAGGGTTCTATCCTGCGTTTTAGCGCATTTACTTTTAGGTGTGTCTCGTTGGTAAAAATAATAACCATGTATCGAAAATATGTACTTAGATGAATGCTAATAGATTGGGGAAATGTATACCCTGATTACACACTGCAACTCTATAATGAATGGAGCAGAATATATTCAAGATCGCATTCATTAAAATACTACACCGATTTGAAAACAAGGTGGTGCGACGAAAAGTAAGTGCTCCACTATACGTGAGAAACTCGGTACTGCATAGAGACCTGAACATCCCATACCTAAAGGAAGAAATCCTCAGGCTGAGCGAGCGATAATCCTGAAGCTTGAACATCACGAGAATGGCTTTCAACTTGCTAGACAAAAGTACCCACACAAGAAGACTGAAGAGAACGCACACGCTGGATCTTCCATTCTTACCTCCACAGGACTGACGGCCCTTCACAGATCTTAATAAAACTTTCAGTAATTCAAGTTTAATACAATACAAATTTAAAATTTTGTTTAAAGTTTAAACCCCAATACAATAATAAACAAGATCTAAAAAAGAATTCGGCACCAAATACACTACAAATATTGTGTTATTTTGTTAATCTGCAGGTCATACTTTTAGTAATTAATCGAGTTTAGTCTGCTAACCTTTAAAGATTGAAAGAGAATTAACTCAAATGGTTAAATTACCACTTAAAATGGCTCTAATAAGCAAATAATAAGTAAAGACGCGACCCGCCACGATGACAATCAACAACCAACACAATTTAACATAACTCAAAGTAACCCTTGGGCGTAGAATTTTGGCATCATTGTCGTTGTCATTGTCGGCATTGCTGCCTTTGGGCTCTGACTGTCGCTGTCGCATCAAAGTGTTGTCACTGTCAGTGCGAATGTCACAGACACATCAGGGATTAGCGCAATGCAAGGCGAAGGCGTAGAACAAAACCAAAGGATGACATGGAAAGGAAAGTTGGCTTAGACCGTTAGGCTTTATACTCTATACTCATCGAAAAACAGAAAAGGGGAATGGCATATTACGGAAGCACCTGCTGCCTGATACACTAGAAAACAAAATAGTGAAAATAACTCTTAGCTTGAAAGTGTTTTAAAATTATTAGAACCTATTAAATGAATTATCAATTGTCATTGCACTCATTGCACCAGATATTGACATGTTTGTACCCTGTGCAGTTAAAAATAACTAAACTGTTAAAAAACTTATCTGCGCTAGAGCTTTGAGGATTTGATTAAATATTTAAATTCTAGGCAGACAGCCAATACGTTTTGTAACCAAAAGGTTTTACTCTCAGTGCATATACATATAAACGCTTGTGTCCTTTAGGCAAACAAAACGATGTCAACCGCAATAACAACAACAACAATAATGAGGGCAAACATCAACAACAGGCAAACGTCGCCGCCAACTCCGACGACGTCAAAGGATTGTGAACTGCGCGTCGGTGAGGAGGGCAAAAGCCCGAGCACAGGGTTACTACAACGAGTATGTCTAGTGCCCATTTCGTCATTACTTCAACCACATTTACATGTGTCAAGCAGCTGGGCAGGCAGTGAACCTTTGAAGCATCAACTGGGAGAAGGGCCGGTAACTGTCAACGACGGTCCAACCCCTGTCTGACCACCACACCACATCTCCATGCCGCCCTCTGCTCATCTTGTCTATCAAAGTCTGTGGGTTGCTTTCAAGTTTGAAAACCGGGGAAGTTTCTTCGTTTTTGATGCAAACGCACAACGTCTGTATCACCGAGGCCGCGACTAAGTTCTACCTCCACCTTCCACCAACTGGCTTTCTCCTTATTACGAATGTCCTGTGGTATTGTCAACATGTCCTACGCATTATAAACGAATTACTGTCGTCTTCCCTTCCTATCATTTGGGCCCTTGAACGTGTGTGTGTGTGTTTTGTCTGCTTTGAGTTTTAGCGGAGTAAGTTGGTTAATAGCCGGTAAATTTAATTAGACATTGGTGTGGGTCAATTACGGCAAATAAATGTCTGGTAATATGGAGATCGTTACGCCCGACTCCTAGGAAGTTCGCAAATGATGAAAGAAAGCGATTGGATCAATCTCTTTTCATCTTTTTTGTCTCACTGTACAAATTTAAGGATTTGAATTTGACCGATTCACATAATTCTTATTGGGTATATTCAAAAAGAATAAGTGTATACTCACACGTATAGCTCTTAAGATGGCAGCGTAAAGTTGATTTGCACAGACGAACGAACAGACGGACAGACGATCAAGAAAGGGTATAAAAAGACCGCTCGAAAGACGTCGCAGGGGCTGAAGGCCCAACCTTTGCCGCTTGATATGAATTCGCGAATTGGAACTTTTCTCCTCTCCTGTCAACCTACTACATCAATGCTTGAAGTCAGCAGAGCACACATACAATGGCTTGCAAAGGATATCCGGAAGGGCGGGTATAGCGAAATTAAAAGGTATAGAGTGAGAGCTTGAGACTTAAACATTTAAAAATATTGTTGCCAAAGACAGTAAGGGTAAATAACATCGACATAGCCGATGTTAAAGGAGCAAATTGCCAGAACAAGATGAGGTGCCAAGAGAAAAACAAAATTACCATTTGGCAATGACCTCTGGTCAATCATCAAATAAATGGCCAACATGGCAAGAGGCTTATTACAAGATTGAAGACATCCAACTGGAGAGGTCGATAGCGAGCATTGCTATCATGTAGCGCATTATGAGTTTCGCCCCACATGCCACGCCTCGTCTTCCCTGCCCTCACACATGCTTCTCGCTCTTTTTATCGCCTATTTCGCGCACTTAATAATTGAAAAGGAAGCAAAGATCCACCAGCAGTTTGTGTATCGACGCCAACAGCCTCCAGCCAGCCAGCAACTCCACTCTTCCCGCTTGGCTCGCCTGTTTCCCAGACTGCACAAATGTTTGTCGATAAATTTGCGGATATGCGAGTGTCTTTGCGTCTTGGCGGATGCCATCACTCGGAATTGCCAGGCGCCGCACATTGGTACTTGATCTGGCAAACATTTCACAAGCTTCTCAAACGGAAAGTTCCGACCTGCTGCAGTATATTTGGGTAGTTGTGAACAACTGTGCGCCCCCCTGCCATAGTATTGCATCGACATCGTCGTCATCTGCATCTCTGCTGTTGCCCGTTTTGGAAAATTTGAATTTGATTTTGTGTCGGGGTGGAGAAGCAGCAGAAATAAAGGGGGACGAGAGAGTCCTACCCGGTCCGACCGCAATCTGCGCGGCGTAAAAGTTATTGACAATGGGATGTATCTGTCGGGTTGGTGTCATTAATGGCGAATGCTTTATGATCGCAGTGCCATTGCAATTTTTAACACATTTCGCGGGGCCGTTTCTGCGATGATTTTCATGTTTATTGAAGTGTGGATATTTTTATCTATTTTAGAGGCACAAGTGTTTATTTCGACTGATTACGTGCCTTTTGCAGTCCATATCGAAATAATTTTGCAAGAAATATGCATGATTTTTGTTCTTTTGAGCGAGTGTATAAAATTATAGAGCAATAATGCATTTCCATGTGGGTCTGTAGGAGTCCGTACTATAAATTCGCTTTGTAATGGAAAATTAGCTAAATTATTGCATATATTCTAGTCTTGGTTACTTCAAGGTTAGTTGGTTCGGCAAATATTTAGTAAGTAAACTTAACGTGGGTACTGATTAAAATTAAGTGATCATTTCAAACTATCTGGAAATCTAAAATCACGAATAAATTTCTAAATCAACTTCAGATTGGAAAGACTTATCCAATGTGCATATGTTTTAATGTACCTTTCATGTATTTATGTATATGTTACCTTACCTTACCTAAGTGATATTGGCCAATTATGACAAAGCATTAAATATACTTAAGCAAAGCTGTGCTAAGAGTTAGCTCAGTATTTTTATAAACAAACATCGTAAAATTCGGCAAAACTTACAATTCATTTCCTTTCAGCACTTATGCAGCTTAGCTTGGCTTTTACACTATTCATAAGTGTCATAGCGCAAATCTTTCAGAGATGTTTACTAATTGTAATGGATACAAGCTTCCCAGTTATGTGTGCATTGCATTACTGAAGCTCAACAAATTTCAACTTTTGTAAAAATACACAAAGGCAGCGAACAAATATTTGAAATATGAAAAAGCGGATTTGTGCATGGAAAAGCGAAGGATTAACCTAAATAAATAAAAAAAAGTAAATGTAAAAACTGTGCCAGGCTTCAAAATTCTGACATTTCAAATGAGGGGTCTCCTTGCCTTTTTGTAAAAGAGCAGGCTGAAGTTCATCCGACCGCAATGATCTATTGCCGCCAAGTCTGAGGAATAAAAACGAAGCTAACAGATGGACAGAGTTAAAAGCAAACTGCCAAGTGAAATAATAAAAGTCAGCAAAGAGTGCAAGCAAAAGAGAAAAAAAAACGGAGCGAAACAATGCGCGTAAAAGGATATTGTGGCTAAATGCAGAGACGGAAGGAGTATGCTTCAGTCCGTTCGGCCACTTCATTATGTCGGCAAATGCATCAAGTGTTGAAAAATGATTCCCTCAGCTCAGGCTCAGGCAAGTGCATTTGACTTTTATGCTTTAGCGATGGCCGCCAGGGACGAGACGATTGTGAGGGCGTTGAAACGAATCCGCTTTTTGCACAAAGTGCCGCAGGATTTTCAAATACAAATACATAGTTTCGGAATGCTGCAAAAACAGGGTGAGCTTTTGCTGCTTCTCTACGTTGGACGAGCGACCCTCTCCATGCACAACAGCTGTGCCATTGGACTTTTTAACTCAGTGCCAGCAACGTCATCATCAGGGTTGTCGCAAATTGTTTACTTGATGCCCTTGGAAAAAGTTGTTTCAAACAAAGTCATATGGAGACGGTCACAATGAAGCATCATCATCGAGACACGCTAGCAAACTGTTTGGGATCCAGGCATATAATGTGAGTTCTTTAAAAGTTTTACATGCAGATGGCTTGTAGAACCTCTCCAACAGAAAAATGGAGCATTGTCCGTGTTCAGGAATTAATGCCCTCGTTAAGCATTTGTCGAGCCATTACCACTTTATGATTGCGCTAACAAGATTTTTATACTTCAACCAAATGAAACAAAACAAGGTACTGAATAAGAAAGATTATTCATAATTATTGTTTGGCTTAAAATATCATTGCAGTGTCTGATTTACCATACAAACAGTGGTAAGTAAACTGAGGTAGAGTAAACAAAAAATTTAAGGCAAATGACAGTGACATGAGCATCACTTACAAAATGAAAGTCGGTTCACTTACAGTTACCAGTTCAACCCACGTTTTTACATACATAGATACATACATACATTCGTGTATGTGTGTATGCATGTGGTGTATGTGCATGTGCAACCTCTGCTTGAGTCTGTGTATGCTGGACACTCTATTTGTATTTCCTGTGAAAATTTATTGTAAAACTTAAAAGTTTTGATGGAAAAATGAAATAAATAGTGACATCACTAAAAGTAAAGAAATTATAAAGTGTCACCGGGGATGATAAGTGGGCTACAGCAACAGAAGCAGCAGCAGCGCCAACAGCAGGAGTGACATGGCTAGCAACAACAATAACAACCACGACGAACACAAGTTGAGGCAGGGCTGTCAGGACTTTAATAAGGACATTGGACAAGCAACAGCAGCAGCAAGCTAGTGCGTTGCGACATGGACGGATGGTCCAACGGACAATGTAGTGCAAGAGAAGATCAAGGAAAGGAAATTTAAGCATTCTCCAGTGAATGATTGAAGTCGCCAGAACAGAAAAAATGTTTTTTCGTAAATCAGAATTTGTTTAGATAATAGTTCAAACTCTATATTGTAGTGATTGTTAACGATGATCCGCCTTGTAAGTTCTATATCATTCAATGTCGAATGTAGTTGTAATGAGTGATGCCAATATACCATCAGATGAAGAAAAGAGTCTTTTGTTTGGTTTAACTCACTCACATGGAGGGCAACTCTGGAAGGGGGGCACTTGAATTGACAGGTTTCAATGTACAAAACGTCAAAAAACTTAAAAACTATTTTAAGTTTTTCTGTATTTTGTTGCAAGGGGTGTTTTTATATTTCACTTATTTTGTATTCCTTTTAAGTTTCATTCCAGAAGTATTTCAACTTTTAGATATTCTCAGAGGACATCAAATACTGAAATGCAGGACATTTTGCTTAAAGTTTTGCCGGCAGATTATTTTTTTGTTTGTTTTCTTTATTTGGCAGCGTTTACTTTCCATCATTATTTAGCAAAAAGACGAGGCGACAAACCACAAGGGATGCCAAACGGCAAAGCCAGGGGTCGCTGAGTCTAGTCCCAAACGAATGGTCAACTTTAAACACGACAGCTGTAACATATACATACATACATACATACATACATACATACATACATATTCATTGTCTATGCTTACACCATGCACTGGAAGTACGAAATGTTATTCTAATATGCAAAAATGCATAAAACGGGCTAAAGGAAACGTTTTTTACCCAAGCTTAAATATCTAGATGAAATATACTATTTTTATTACAATAGAATTGCAAAAATGCGCTCTAATCAGAAACCTCTTCCCTAAGGTACAGTTAATCATATGATATGTAACTATATGTAAATTAGGTAATATTTCGCCAATATCTAGCTTGATGTCTTTTAAACTTGATCATGAACTCGTTTTTTCTTCAAATTAAATTAATTTTTCATTGACAAGAAGTGTCCGAAAGTTAGAATATGTGATTTCTTCATCTGTTTCTTCTGTTATTCAAAGCTGTTTGTTTGCTTTTGAAAAACTTATGAATATATGTTCATATCAGACTAACATATAATTGTTCATTTTATGACAATCGCTTAGAATGCAAGATATACAGTGCCTGCGGTACGCAGAAGCCTAAATGCATATTTTCAGCAGTGTCGCTGCAACGGGAAGGGGAAAAAGGTTAGAAGGACAAACCGAAAAAAAAGGCCCGTCTCATAATGTTGATCAAGTATTTAAGTCCTTTATAGGTAAAAAACCAAAAATAAACAAACTTAAAATTTTCACTGGCAAAAACAAGTGTCCGAAACTTCTTGGGGATGATGAAGACATTTTCGGAGTATTGAGACGCTTGACACACGAGTTCAAAGTGGCTTTTGACAGCGCTCGGACTTGCTGGTACATCTATATATGTATAAGTTTATATTTGGATGTATGTATGTATATATGTTTGTAGGAAAAAGTAAATTGTTAACTTGATGTTTGGATGCTGTCTGCTTTTTGATATCCATCACCGAGCCCCATGTTGGAAGTAGTTGGACGTTATATTTACTGAAAGCCAACAGCCATCATGCGGCACTTTTGTCTCTATCCCTCCTGGCTATGATGGTGATTTTGCGGTCACTCCCGTTTAATCCTTAGAGACAAGTGTCGAACATAAAATTCGTTCGCAATGCATATAAATAATAATTTCTGGCACATCAGGTAAGTGGGAGTGAATGTACTCTGACCTAGCCATATTTGCCGCAGACAGCTTGTCGATCTTTATAATGTTGTAATTGAAAACTTTTTGTTCTGGTCCCTTGGCCCTTCCCCTACAACAAAGAACCAAAAGGACAAAAAAACATTTCTTTTAAAATATTTTATACTTTTGATATGTCATGCTGCCTGAAAGCTGTCGAGTGAAGTCCGAGAGCAAGTAAACAGGTCGGGCACATAACCCAAAATTGTGGGAAATGGGGAGTGTGTGCCGAAGCCAAAGTATGTGTGTTGTGGCTAGCCAGAAGAACTAGGAAAAGGGAAAGAAAAAGGGAAAGAGAGAGGGAGAGGGAGATGGAGAGAGACATACATATAGTGCAGAAGAATTTGGCACGAGCTTAATTGAAATTTTTTTTTATTTATTTTAGAAAAGACTTCCCTTAACTGAAAAATTCAAACAAATGATTATTTTTTACAATTTAATGGGTTAAATTCAGTTTCAAGTGTCACAAAAAATAGAACCGGACGGTGATAAAAGCAAGAGAAAAAGAGGGGTAGCGGGAGTTCACTGACATTCAGGCAAAGACACTTGTACAAATGAACACAGGCTGAGTGACAGTCGGCAAGACAGCTAACACAATGTTCAGTCTGAAAATGTTAAGATGGCATACACACCCACACACACACACACCCACACACACACACACACACATGTTTTAGAGTGTGTATAGGTAATGGAGATGTTTGTCAAAAAGTGCTTTTAGATTTTTAGCAACAAAAACTGCCAATAAACTAAACTTTCTGCCTCTCTTAGTCGGCGGATGCAGTTTGGACAAATGACAGAAGACGACAATGTAGAAAAAGGAGAGACGCAGAAGAAGCAAAGAGCAAGCAAATGATGCAATCGAAGAATATATTTTCATTTCATGAGTGCCAGCAACTCGTTTGATCCAGACACCGTACACACCAAGATCCGGCGGCAGGAGTCATTGGAGGAAGTACATTTTTGCACTCGAAAGATGCTCATCAATGAAGAGTGAAATGAGCAAAAGGCTGGTGGACAACTAAAAATCGTGTCCTTGCTCAGGCACATATACAATATTTTATTTCATTTGTGATTTAAACACGCACACAGATACAGATACACACACACACACACACACACTCAGCAAATGGCTTCGAGATAATGTCCAGAGTCTTGTAGTTGAAAAATAGAAAATAAAATATTTGACATTCTCTATTTTATTTTAGTTCATAGTCTGTGTTTTGTGTCTTTCAACTGATGACACTGACAGGTATACAAATGCAATTAATTGTGGTTGGTTGGAAGGTGGTGGTGTTTCTGCCAATTTCTAGTCGGACGGAATTCAACATCAAAGTCGCATGCCTTCATCTTATCTATGAAGAGTAGCCCGCACTCTTGCCTTTTTTTCTATTTCTTAATGCGTACTGTTCATCCGTTAACAAGATTTGTTAAACCTTGTAAACAAAAATATTATATTCAGACTGACATATACATATACATACATACATACAATGTGTACGACGAATGCGAATGAGACCAAATTGATAAGTTATTCGCCAAGTAATTAGGTAATTTAAAGTTTAGATGGGACTTGTAAGTTCGTAACAAATGTTAATTATCGATTTCATCGAACAAATTTGGACAAAAATTTCGAGGTTCTAACTCTTACAGTCTTAAAGAACTGCGACGCACCTCGCTTAAAAATATATATATTAGATATCCAGTAATCTGCTAATTTAGGCTACTTTTCCAACAAGAACTTTTAATAATTTTGGTTGTGAATTGCAATACATTAAATGTGCGTTGTTATTTTTACATTTTTTATTCAGGCATTTAGTTGTTATCGATGTTTTATTGCTATTTCTGGCCCTGTCATTTCTAAAGTCCATTATATTTACATCAACATATGCATATGTCTGTTGGTTTATCGCATATTCTGACCCTGTTTCCTTCGAAATACGCCCGATTTGCCGGTGCTAGCATTGACACTGTGAAAATCAACCACTGTAATAACTACTCCACAGTTAAGTCTGCAGTTCTTGAGCAGTTAAGAGTTCAAAGGAAATGCCTATCGCTGTCAAAGGGACATAAATTGCGCTCACAGCGAAAAATGCAAAAAGACCGACGAGTTGTGCATTCTTTACGATATGGGCCTTTCGGCGAGTCTCTTTAAGTCTTGTTGGCGCTGAAATGTATGCAGCAAAACATTTCTGAGTTGCAATAGCATAAAGTCGGGACATCAATATAATAAATAAAAATAATTTCGCAAAAAACCCCATAAATCCAACGTAGCGAAGGTTGTCATAACTTTCGTTTTTATGATTCTCAGCTAGACGGCGCCGAGCTTTGCAACAGTGCAGAGAGTCCGACCTGCATATGATGTCAGTGTTGGGAACCAAAAGGAAACGCATCAAACGATACACTCTTCGTGGCCGAGCTAATTGAATTACTGAAATTGAATTCCTGAATTCGGGAATTCTCGATTATTATTAGAGGGTTTTCATAAAATTAGCTCTTAGTATTGCTTGACCAAAGTGTATTACATGTACACAAAAAATGGCTAGATACGCACCACTCCGCTTTGGGGTCGGCAGAGGGCAGGGACCTGCCACACGAACCAGGGCCATCACGTCAGTCAGCAATAAATAAATGCAAGCTGGCAGTCAGTTGGTCGTCACACGACCAGACAGAACAAAAACTGAAACAAGGGGTGCACTGGAGAAGGTTATGTGGCCCGCGGAAAATTGCAGTTGAAATTATTGCATTTAAACAGGACATTATCACATACACACAGAAGTCCTGAAACGAAAATTGCAGCAATTGCTTTTTACGTTTGTTGTTGCTATTGCTGAGACCCATAAATTAAGTCCTTATAACGGCAAAGTTATTGAAGTAATAAAATTTTACTCTGACATTTGACAGTCGATGTGAGGAAAAAGTGGATGGAGAACAACAGACAAGGGCAATGCTGCCGTCTGGGTGGCCATAAAATGATCAGATAATCAAAGTAGGGAAAGCAGCAGGTCATTGATCAGTATATAGTTAATCGGTTTATATGTTTTGTTCATTATTGCTCACACACAAACGAATAAAAAAAAACTTACCCATTTTCTAAGGACAAATAAATTTGTATTCAATTGCGTTTGTTAAAATACTGGCTGATAAATTGTTTATTTTTATACTCTTGCAAAAAGGATATATTAATTTTGGTCAGAAGTGTGCAACGCCTAGAAGGAATGCTTTCTTGATCAGCACGACGAGACAAGTTCAAATAGCCAAGTCCGTTCGTCTAAATCAACGCGAGCTCTTCGTAGAACGTTGTGTATACTGAACAGTTTGTATATCTCGGACTCACCCAGATCGGACCATTATAGCTCCCATACAAACTGCGAAGTCACGATCGGTGGTAAACCGTGACTATGATCAATAACTTCGATATTTGCTATGCTAAGATTGTAGGCTGTCTATTAGCAAACATCAGACTTTTTTCACTTTGACGGTTATAGGTAAAAAAAGAGCCTTGAAGCGGTCGAATAAGCCCCAGCCCTTTGGTTTTAAATTATCTTGATAACGCTGTTTTGCTGACCTTGAATATACTTATACATACAAACATATATGTATGTACTTCATGGGGTCGAAAAAGCTTCCACCAGACTGTTATATATACATACATATGTATGTTGGCGACTCACAAACCCACCCTATGGGTGTATGGTATAATTATGAGTAATACTCATCTTGTCATGAATAGGGTTCGACCTGGCGTTCCTGTTTTTTGTAGCCAAAATTATTAACACCTTATTATCGACCGACCAGGAGAAATATCTTATCCAAAGATTCCAATTAAATTATTAAATTTAATCTTGAATGTTTATTCTTGAATGTTCTCTTAACTTATTGTTAGAGCCTTAAGTCTAGTAAAGTCCACAGATTAAATGCAAACGGCTCTTTTCATTTTTATAGCCTTGCAAAAAGGGTATATTAATTTTTGTCAGAAGTGTGCAAAGCATAGAACAAAGCCTCTCCGAACATGCAAAGTATATATATTCTTGATCAGCACTACGAGACGAGTTCAAATAGCCATATCCGTCCGTCCGTCCGTCCGTCTGATCGGACCACTATATCATATAGATCCCATACAAAGGCCAAAGTCACGAACAGTGACTTTTCTCTATAACTTCCTTATTTTCTGAGCCATTGTCGTAATATTAGAGAGTTTATTACGCCTACAAACTACTGTGCCAAATTTGATCAAGATCGGGTGACTATGTCTTATATGTAGCGTCCATACAAACGATCGGTCGAAAACAGTGACTATGATCAATATCTTCGTTATTTCCTATGATTGTAGGCCATTCTTTCGCAAACATAAGCCTTTTTAGATAAAACGTTCTTTCACATTGAGGTCTAATAGGTAAGGAAAGAGTTACCAAAAAAGTTGCAAGGGTATACAAACTTTGCCGCGGTCGAAGTTAGCCTCGGCCATCTGGTTTTTTTATTGTGTTGGTCTGTTTTGTTTTAATTCAAGTTCTATTGTTAATGCGCATTAGGGATGTGTTTAGCAGAATACTTCAGTTGCTGAGTGCTTATTTCGGATTTTCCGTCCGCTAGGTATACTTAGGTCATTTCCGATGTACTCGTTTCGAATGTACCACGGAGCCCCAGTGCTCGTTCTCAGGATCTTTGACTGCGCCCTTTGTATGACTTCGATATTGCTGGTACTACCCCATAATACGGGACTCTGTAGGTCCAGGGGGGAGCGAGCACTGATGATCCAATGTAAGCTGCTCTTTACTTCAATATGCTTACGCCAAGTTAGCCTTCTGTGTAGATGAAGAAGTCGTCGGATTGAGGAACTGGTACATTGTGAATCATTACAGCTGGGCAGCTTGTTCTGCTTAGCGCGAATGTTATATGTTTTTACTCGTTGCCGCGGATACACCAGTTAGCTAGCCATTCCTCTACCGCCTTTAGGAGTCCTGGTAGCCTGCCTAAGGCGAAGTTTTGATGCTGGTGGTCGAGTACTCTGCGATTCTCTTCTGAGACGTCGGTTTTCCGTTACAAGTTGTTCTATATGCCGGTTTGAAAGCCTGTCATCAGGTTGGGTAAAAGAAGAAGTGGGCGGGATAAGAACTCTTGCAGCAGCACCCTGCATTGACTTAAGTGCATAGACACACATGCCAATATCCCCTGAATCATCCAGTTTCGGCCTACATTTTGAATTTAAAGCAAATTGTATTGTTGCTTGTAAGAAATCTTTTTATGGTCAGTCGACTACTTAAGGTCTTGTTAATAGAGTGAAAAGCTCTGGCGAGTGTTAGAAGTTTGATTAAACGAAGATTTAGACTTAGCAGTATGTTTAAGACGGTAGATCTTTCCCATAAGCCGCAATCTCTTTTATTAAGTGGGTTGATTGTACACCTGTTTGCCTTTAGGAATAACCAGTCGAGAGTCCCTGCTTCAAAAAAGCGATCTTCGCGAGTGTTGCAGATATCGGTAAATTCCTTTTCGTAGATTGAAAAGCGTGGTAGGTAGTACAAGGCAAGCAGTGCACTGGTTGTAATGTACACTGCACACTGCAGTGTAAAGTTTCCGCACTTGTTTTGACACTTATGCCAGTTTCTTACAGGTAGAGCGGTTCATATCTATTAAGGAACAAGTGTTTTAAACGGTTCTTCATTAGTCTTCTTGCAAAAAGTTTATTTGCAAAAGCTTCGAAAGAAATAAATGGAGCCCTAACCAAAAGTTTTTTTGAGCTTTTTGGTAGTTCAGGTGAATGGGAATCACCCCTTCGGCGTACTGTTCTATACCTTTTATTTTCCAGAGTGATTATAAAGTTGATCAGAATCTTGTAATGCAGATAAAGAGATGATTCAAAGTAAATGTATATGTATAATCTTGAACAGCATGAAAGTCTGAGTCGATATAACCATGTCCATCTGTCTTTGGGTGCAAATCAACTAAACGCCTTTGTTTCGAATGCTATAGAAGAAAACTTGGGACTTAAGATATAGTATGAAAATCGAGATCATTTAGTAATATACGAAAAATATATGAAGGAGTTGAAGTATCCTATGATGTTTTGCTAATGTAATAGATTTTAATGTAAAACATTATTTCCTTAAATTTGAAAAAGATCCGATATATTGAATACAAGATTCAGTCAATCTAAATCGGCTCTGCTTAAAAGTTGCCGACAGCATTGATGAATATATTTACAGAAAAAAAAGAAATATTATTGCAAAGGACTGCGAAGAAAAAGAAATATTATGTATGTTTCGCATATTTAGCTTGTTTGATAGTTTTCTAATAAATCGCATTTAACCCATAGCTTCGGCAAAAAATAGTATTAGTAAAAATCGCGAGTGAGAATTTAATGAAGCTCGGAGAAAAAGTGAATAGAGGAGGTTTTGAGTCAAATCGGCGAAATATTACAATTTCAGATAGGTGAATAAAATTCTGCTTTCGAATTTATTGTTTGAGGTACCACAAAACAATCCAAAATTCATCAAAAATCGATATCTCACATATGTATATGAACTTTCCAATTTGAGTAAACAGGAACATGCTCTGAAACTTTTTTTGTATTTTCGTTCAATTGCAGGAATTTGATGATGATGAAATCACTTCAATCTCGAAATCTAAGTCAAATGCACGTATCCGGAACGTAAATCGCGCACCAAATGTTAATGGATCGCGGCCACCTGACGCGTTTTTTTTGTTCGTTTTTCAAGTTGATTTGAAGGGCTATGGAGGCTATCTTCGTTCTGGCAGCTTATGATGCCCGTTAGCACGTGCACACTTTCCCAAGGAATAATTTGCGCAAATTACCGCCAGCGCTTTGCCATATTTTGCATTGGCAATGATGCCTTTGGTGTCCTTGTCTCCCGGCTGTGCCCTGATATCATTTATGATACTGGATGAAGCAGGAGAAGCAGCCAGGTACGAAACAAACAGGGTGAACTCGAGCAAAGGACGGCAATCTCCCCTGACTCATCGGGCACCCGAGATGCACAAATCATTTCCGAGTTGCACGAAGAAAAGTTTGTCTCTTTGCGGCAAGGATGTGGAGCCGCTTGGTCATAAGCTGTTCTGCCCATAACTTTGTGTTGTTTATGTCTGTAAGATGTGATGCGATCGCAAAATATGAAAACCGTCTGGTGCTATACAACTATATTAAAACATTTGGGCAAAACTGTCAGTTCTTACATAACGCCTCAAAGATACCCATATTAAATACTGAATTAATTACAACAAAATCGCTCGAGTATTCAATTTTGTATTGATTTTCAAAAAGACCTCAACATAACTCTCTTTGTTGCCAATTAGAACTTCATCGTTTCGGCACTCAAGCGTAGTTTGAGTTATCAGTCGATTGGTAATGCGAATGTTGGCTCTACTCATTCACATTTTGACGATGCTATATATGAGTGGTACGTGTAAATTGACTGGCCAAATGTTACCACCAAGAATTCGATGTTTTTTCGATTGCGTCGTCTATGATGTGAACGGGATGCAGCATCAGCCGTCAGTTGGGGCAGCTTCTAGCTTCAATTCCTATTCCTGTTATGCTCGACGCGCTTCTATCACAAATTCCATTCATGATGCAACGTCACGCACACCAATATACAATAATATTCAGAACTGCGAGCTCCTCCTGCTTTTGGTCGACAAACTCCATGCCATGTCGCAGGCGTCGAATTAATGTTTCATATAGAATTCGTAGCCCACAATGAAAATATTCTGCTGCTTCTTGAGTTGGCAGGCGGCCGGGGCTCATCTGTTTCGTAGGTGTGACATTTGATTAGTTTTTCAGCCAGATCGACTTGTGTCTATCTGCCTTGTCCTTGTCCACAATGGTAATTGACAATGCCAAGAAAAACTTTTAGTGGGGAAACGGCAGAGTGTTTTGGGCGTGCAGTAATTTCTTGGCATTATTTATTAATTCTCACTTGATGCTTTCATATCTTTCTCAATAAAAAAAACCATGTATTATATGGGCATAGATAGCAACATACAGACAGACAAATATGCGGGTGTACAGATGTATTCTCCAAATTATACCTTTATTGGCATATTGGCAAAAATGTTAAAATTTTAATATTTTATGTATATTGAGCATAAATTAGTTTACCGTGATGAGCTAATCGAATCGAGGTAAGAAGTTTACCGAAAATGGTTCTCACATTAAAATTAATTTTAAAAAAACAAAATCAGGACTATAATGCCCGCATTATTAATAAATTATCGGTTTAAGAAGATAGCTTTGCATTGTTGCCGAAATCAAGAGACCCAGAGATAACGATAAGTTTAAATGTATGGAGCAAATATAGTTCTCAACTATAAATATGGGGAAAAAAGCAATCATTATAAGAACACTAGATAAATTTAATTTTCAATCATTTTTAAAAGCTGTCAGCTGCAGTTGGCTACTGATCTGATCATTAAAATATTTGGTTGAATGTAAGGATGCCTAAACTTATCCTACACCTGATTTTAATCGCAAACTAGTTGTGAGCTTTGCCAATCTTTTTTCGCTTCACTTGGTCGTGATTCTTAGCAAAATCTCTGGATAATATTTCTTGGTGGTTCTTGAAATAGCTTTACAGCTGACCAGATCACCTTTTTGGGCTGCCTTTGAAAATAATCTTCTTTATATGATGTACGTCGAGACCTATTTAATGATTGTATTAACACATGTTACACAGTTTGTATACCTTGGCAAGTTATTATGTATGCTTCCTTTTACTTGGTATCAAAGTCAAAATAAAATCTAGAAGTTGTATGAAATATTAGTTTGATATTGATGAAATTTGGTTCGGACTTAGGGTTTAACTATGTACAATCCCGCTTAAAACAACAGAATTGTTGTCAGACGACCCTTCACTTGTCCAGAATAAGCCCCGGCTGGTCAAAAATCCGCTTACCCAGTTTGTAAGTTAGCGAAAAACCGAAAGTCAGTCTCGTTTCAATCCGTTTGCTGTTTTCAATAAAATCAACGCTTCAATTTAGAATCATTTACTGTAAATTAAAATGGAAATTGACGATGTTCCAGAAATTCAAATACATACATACATACATATCCATATGCCATGGATTTCTTTCAGGGTTGAAATTAGGCATTTAGGCATGAACAGTTTGTATATCCAGGCTTAATGGATCGGGTGACTGTATCATATAGCTCCCTTACTAACAATCCGCGGTAAACAGTGACTTTAATCAACAACTTCGTTATTTGCTATGATAGAATTGTAGGCCGTCCGTTTGCAAAAAAATGATTTTTTGTGTAAAACGTTTTTCCATTTTGACTGCTATAGGTAAGCTAAGAGTAAACCAGAGGGCCGGGGCTAACTTTGACCGTGTCAAAGTTTGTATACCCTTGCAACTTTTTTGGTAACTCTTTCCTTACCTATTAGCCATCAATCTGGAAGAACGTTTTATCTAAAAAGGCTTATGTTTGCGAAAGAATGGTCTACAATCATAGGATCCTTCCTATGAGAGCTATATGATATAGTCACTCGATCTTGATCAAATTTGGCAGAGTCGTTTATAAGTGTAATAAACTGTATAATATTAATATTTCACGACAATAGCACAGAAATTAACGAAGTTATTGAGAAAAGGCACTGTTCGTGACTTCGGCGTTTGTATGGGAGCTATATGATATAGTGGTGGCTATTTGAACTCGTCTCGTCGTGCTGATCAAGAATATATATACTTTGTATGGTCGGATATGCTTCGTTCTATGCGTTGCACACTTCTGACCAAAATTAATATACCCTTTTTGCAAGGGTATAAAAAGTGCAAGGGTATGCATCTGATTTTCAAATGCAATGTTCAAATTTTACTCAATGTACGCAATATGGCTGTCAATTCAAGGAAAAAGGTAAACGCAAAAACAGATTTACTTATTTTTTGCACTACACAGTCCTTTTGTTCCCAGCAACTATCGACATGGTTATCGTTTCTGATAGTTTGCTAATAGGCACCAGTAACGTTAAAAAATACATACAAAGTTCCAAAAATTTAAAGATTTCAAAAACAAAGTAAACTGATGTAACTAATTAGAGAGGTACTAAACGATCTGCTATGCCAAACCTGTTGAATGAAGTTATGACTTCTCTACTACAGAACCATCCCTGTAAATCCTGCCATATTGCTGATTAGCACAATATTTAAGCAACAGGAGGCAGTGGGTTCTCTTAATATTTACTCTTTCTAAAACCATTCTTGTATATTCGTGGGTGCCAATTCTGACTTCTTACCCTGGCCAGATTGGTCAGATGTTTGTAACGCATAGAAGGAGGGTCCCGTTCCCATAAAGTATATAAGGGAGAGTGGAGCTAATCCGCCCAATTTTTTTAATCCTTCGTATATCCTGATCGGGAGCTCGTATCCTCTCATATGAGCACTTAAATGAAAGGTTAATTCATTGTCCAACTATTGATCAAAGATACGTTTCGATATAATTTACCGTTAGTGGCGCATTACGGTTTGCAAGTTTTTTATATAAAATAAAGCGATTTTTCGAAAAAAAAACAAGATATATAATGTTGGTGTCTCTATCCTTTATAGTCTCCGAGATCTACTGGTTCATACGGACGGACATGGCAAGATCGACTCGGCTGTTGGTACTGATGAAGAATATATGTATACATACATAGATATACTTTATGGAGCCGAAAAACCTTCCTTCTGCCTTTTACATACATTTTGGCGACTTTAATATACTATTTTACCCTATGGGTACACGGTCCATAAGATTTATTTTGACTATTGACATCAATAGTTCTACCTATGTACATATGTGCATATGTGAGCTGGGTTGGTTTACCCAGTTAGTTTATTCTAATACCCTTGCAGAGTGTATTATAAAATTGGTCAGATGTTTGTAACGGAGATACTAAAGAAGTATATACATACATATGTAAATTCTTGATCAGCATGAGAAGCTGAGTTGATACATATATGTACATATGTACATATATAAACTTTATAAGGTCGGAAAAACTTCCTTCCGCACATTTTGCCGATTTGAACATATCACCCTGTGGGTGCATGGCAGCATGTGTTTACATTTGTATTCAATAAATGTATCCGATTTTAATCATTCAAGAATTGTAGCGGGGTGTGTGCATAACATTATAAACTACTTTCTAATATCGGCAAGAGAAAAGAAATGTTTCTCTTACCAATATTATGTATCAACCGATCGTTACAGCTGAACTTTGACTTTACCCGATGTGAAAAAATTCAATATTGTCAATAACAGTATGACAGATATGACAATCGCATCAAAAATAACGATGATATTGGAAACTATACAGTTACAGTACCTCATATTGCTGAAGTTTGTCATTCTCCTGACTCAGTCGTTCCTATGAGAGCTGTATGATATAGTGATCCGATACGGCTAAATCCGAGATAAACATTCCCTGCAGAAAGCGTTACGACTATGCTGAGTTTCATTTCATGGTCATCAAGATCGGATGACCACATTATATATCGGTGAAAAATTAATTTTACTTTGCTTCTTAGGCAATTAACTTATGCACGAGATCGGATAATTGATACATAAAGCTGTCATATGACATATAAGAATACGATAAAATTTCGCAGCTATGTTCACCTATTTAAATAATATTTTATAAATAGAAACTATTTAATAATAAAACAAAATTGAAACAGCACAACATTTCGAATCGGCACATTTACAATGTTTTTCGTCCGATACAAAATTCTAACGAAAAAGTATTCTTGTTCGATTTGTGGACCAGAAACTTTTTTCAAACAGTTATTGGCATCATCAATTGAAGTGTAAGTAAACAACATTAAAAATAATTGCAACTAAATCCACGCTATTGCGCCGCCGTCACATTTACAGCGACCGAATGGCCCGAAAAGAGGACTGGGACCAGGCACAGGATTCCCATCAGGCAAAAAGAAAAAAAAACAAGGACTAGCAATGGCGCAAAAGCTTTCTCGAGAGCATAAATCTGTCGCTGGAATTTCCTTTTTTCCAAGTCATTTTATGATTATGTGAGAGATTTTCCCGGCACAACTTGCATCTGTATGTTGGTTCGAGTTTGTATAATGCACAACTAAATTTTTACTCCGAAGTCGTTTTAGCAATGCATTTGAAGGCACTTTGATGCTTGTTACGATTTCAAAGTCCCAATTAATGGAAAAGATGCTATTACAAAAGTTCCCAAACAATACATTTGCAAAGTAATTGCATGGTTGGGCATAATAAAAGGTCTTTATTTTCAAGAGGCTATGATTCTCCCCCCTTCTTATGTTAGACTTCTCACATCATCAAGAGCCACGTCGCTTGCTTTGATATATGACAAGATGATGTTCAATTCATAAATACTGAAAAAAGCGATAATAAATTTGAAGTTTCCTGCCGGGAGCAAATAATCATCAGCACTAGAGACTGCTGTCATTTGGCAACGAACAGAAAGTGGGTTGACGAGGCCGACGTTGCGCTTGCACTTGTCCCAGCGTGTTAGGCTAGTGCAGAAGACGGAGGAATAGCCTCGGCCTTCACAACGTGGAACTAGCTGCATTTTCGATATCTCAGTTTCTTTGAATTCCTTATATGGGTGAAATTTGTTGACATAATGATTTAACAGACGAAAAGTCACCTCAACAGCCTTAAAAAGTCTCCGGTCCAACTTAATTCTATTTAGTTTTAATTTTTTAAATGAATTGCATCTGCGAACTAGTTCTATTTTGGCTGAACTATGCAGGAAAAAGAAGTGTGAGGTTTTCACGTACGTGCCATTTATTCATAAATGTTGTAGCCCGATTCAAAGTACATGCCCAGCGCTTTGACGTAGATGAATTCAACTTTGATAGATGATGGATGTACCGGCTGCAGCGGCAGCCAAACATAAGTCACCAGACCCATCCCTTCCTCCGACAGTGTTGCTGTCCCGACCAGGCCCAACGGTCGCCTGCATCGTTGTTAGTTGTTGGGCAAGAAGTTCTCGTGACATCTGAGAAATGTGCAACATCAACGACGACAGGCGACTACGACAACGACAACGACACCAAAGACAACTTTGGTGTGTATGAGTGTGCATGACTGTGCCATGTGAGGAAGGAATCAATGTTGTCGATGGCATCGCCTATCAATGATATATTTGCGCATCTATATACGACAATAACTTACTATAATGACGCAGGTGTTCCAGAAGACAGAGAATGCCACGAAGAAGGAGTTTAGATTACGCTACTAAGCCAAATCAATCATATTTTTATGTTGCTTAAGATGGCTGGTGTTGGTGGATTCTTTTTGCGAATTATTTGGGTTGTAAGTTTAAGGTTTCAATTCATTTGAATAGATCGTATGAGGATTTGCCAACATAAAAACTTTCTCACGATCTGTTTTAGCTGGTACCTGCAACTGACCCCGTCTTGTGATCAGTTTGTCTACAATCTCTGGAACTGTAGCCAGTCTTCGTCGCTGAAGCAACTGGAAACAAAGTCGTAGTACGGTATTCCATTCCTCTCAAGTTTTCCTTAAGTCCAATTAAAGCTGTCCTTATCTAAGATCAACAGCTGAGCTGTGGATGCTACGGCTAACCAATCTGCAGCATTGAGTGACAAATTTCCTATACATACAAACTGCAGAGGTAAAACGAAATCAAATCAGAGACAATCCCTCTTGATCTCACACAATATATTGATGATACTAAACTGGCACATTTGCCAGCGCAAGATGTTGACAACGTGTAACGTGTTTGAGCAAAATTTGCCAATATTTTCGGAAACATTCTGCACACGATCGACTCTGAGGACGACAGCCGACAAGAAAAATCAATTAGTGAGCGACTTGTGACGATAATAATACAAACTATAAAAATTACATCAAGTCAGGATGGGGCAAAAACCAGCTGGGCCAATCCTAAGCCAGATGATCTCAAAGAGAAAAGATAACCAAGCATCTCGTCTGCGTGTTTTAGTCCACACATTGCATTTGATCAGTGTCTGCAATCGATCCGCCTTCACTTTGTCAAAAAATTTAGATTTGCGAGACCCAAGCAACTTTCAATTGTTGTTTCCCTCATGGGAAATCCGCGTCTAAGCCAAACACCAAGAAAATGTTGGAAATAAAAACTCTCCATGCAGTCAAGACTTGCGACGGGAATGGGTAATAAACAAAATGAAATATGTTAGTGAATGCGGTTCCTACGTTTAAGGAGTATGAAAGGGTGGAGCATTGCGAGGAGAGCCTAACGAATGGGGGCCAAACAAGTCAACCTGTGATCGTTCGATAGAAAAAGAAATCAGAAATTGATTGTTAATCGTAAATTCAATCTTTGGTAGTTGCCAACTGAGATTTTTGGTTAAAACAATTTTTTAGGCCACGATACCTTACAATCAAGTTCTCCCATAGTAAACAAATGAATATTCTGCCGATTTAGGATTTTGCTTTATTATTTCTGGACAGCTTTCTTCCGTATTTGGTATTTGAAAATTGCATTTAAAATAAAATTCCATAAACGAGTCAGTTCATTGAGTAAGCTTTAGAATACTTTTAAGTTATTACATTTCTCAGATGGAAAAATTATTCGGAAAATCCACCAGACATTCTTATTATACCTCTGCTGAAGCATACAAAAAAAAAAAGAAAAAACATAATTACACCTCAACGTGTATGTGACAACCCGTACATTCCTCATCCTATTTCATGTTAAGGGCACATGGGGTAGCTTTATCAACATTCTTCATCATCGTCGTCATCATCATTACCATCAGCAGGATGGACATGGAAATCAAAGAAGCACAGAGCTTTTCATTTTGATTGAAGGTTGTGATATTTGACAGATTCGATTGAAAATCCTTTGGGTACCGGCAGAGAAGGAAAACGAATTTGTTACTTCTTCTTTCAATTCAATGAGGGACTGACCATCGACTCCCTGGCAGTCGGGCAGGGCAAACTAGACGCCATCAAACAGATGGTTATGTGCAGATTTTGACAGGGACAACAAGGGTAAACAGATACATACACATACAAATGTACATATGTATGTACACAGTATATAGTTATATGTGTGTACATGATGTCTGAAGAGAAGAAAGAAGGCAGCAAACACACACTGAAAGAACTACACACCGCTCAGCGTTGGTTTGTATTTTTTGTTTGGATTGGTTACTGGGTGAGTGTTGGTACTTTCGCTAACATATTATATTTTGAGCAAAAGGTGATTAAACCTATTTGCATATTATAGCCAAAAGTAGACAAATGTCTCTGTGCTTTTTGGGCTTTAATTTTTGGTTTCGAAGCAAATCGAATGGTTATGGAAGGGGGTGTCCCTTTCAGACGACTGCAATTTCCACAGGGCAAGAAATACAGAAAAAGACATTTGCAAAAGACAATTGCCATGTTCCAAGGGGAGAGCACATCTGTTTCTCACAAATTTTCATTCAGACGATTGTTCCCCATCACAGGCATGCTAAAGAAAATGGGGCGAAGAGAGGTGAAGAGTTTCTATTCCGTCAACAGAAAAGTTCAATCAGAAATTAAGAAAACAGGCGCCACTGAAAAATGTCGTCGCCAAGGCAGAGAACGCGAAAAAACTTGGCTGTATTCCCATCCCACACACACAGCCAGAATGCAAAAGAAAATGGCATTAGACAATGGGACATGACGAGGATGAGGTGCAACCGGAACATTTCATCGCGTGTTGAAGACATATTTGAAGGCCTGCCAACACTTCAGACTTCCGTTAAGATGATTTTTCCAGTCTCAATTTACTGATGAGAAGCAGAAGTCTGGGAAAGAAATTGAAAATTATAATTGAAGATGCAGCGAAGGTTGTTTTTCTTAAAGAATTTACAAAATTTCCCTAATAAGTAAAAAGGGGCATAAGTTTTATAATCTTTGGATCAAGGGCATCTGTCTACTTAAAGGCTCTGTACTCTTTCAATTGGAAAGCTTTAATTTATGAAGTAAGTCCTTGCTCCGAGCTTGATATGGAATGACCGATGTAAATGTATATACAAACAAACATAAGTGTGTACGCATATGGAAATCATTTGAACTGTTTGCCACGCTTTGTTTGCCCTGTAATGTGGGAATCCCAATTGTTTTTTTACCATTGCAAAAAGGGTATATTCATTGGCATAGAAGAAAGCATCTCCGACTATATAAAGAATATACATATATTCTTGATTCTTGATCCGTCCTTCTGGATCGAAGCTAATACTCCACAAGGGGGGCTTCCAAATACTGTATATCTTAGATTAAGCTGGATCGTATCTCTGTACCATACAAACAGCAAAGTACAGTGACTCTCAACAACTTTTTTATTTTCTGAGCTGTTGTTATAAAATTTAATTTTGATTTTTTTTTTTTTATACCTTTTAATGACTGGGTCAAATTTGATTAAGATTAGATCAAACGGATCTTAAAACGGTTTCCAATAAGCCATCGACGAGACTCTTTCAATCATATAGTAATCACATACATACATACACTTGTTAAACCAAAGTTAGTTCAAGTCTATTCAATTGCCATGCTTCGTATTTTACAAGCTTCTTGTTACCACAATCAAGGTTGTGACTTATTCGAGAAGCTAATGCGATAGCAACTGATTGAAACCAATTGGTTGCGATATCCTGAATGATTTGTTTTGTCTTAAGTGAGTGAGCGGACTAAACATATTTTAACATAGGTGTTGAGCGGAATGATTCGATTAAAAGGTTTGATAGATCCTTCTCAATCATACTCGTTGCAGTTCTCATGTATATTACAAAAATATACGATATAAATATACTGTACTAAATACTAAAAACGAAATTAAGATTCGGATGCATTTGAATCATAACAATTCATTGTCCTACATTCTAACTCATTCAATTCGTTTTGTTTCGTTTGAATGTTGTGCGACTGAGTTCAGCTTATTCACTTGAAGTCGATTTTCAACGTCATTTAATTCTTTCATTTGGAATATTGTTAACTTAAATTAATTCTTCTATCATGTGTGCAGTTCTCTTATATCTGTTAATGACTGTGCCCAATTTGGTCAAAATCGGATTACTATAGTATATGCTACATTCCTCGCATTGCTCCAGACTAAGATTGTACGCCGTTCTATCGTTTTTTGCAAGGGTATACCAACTTCGACGTGGTCGAAGTTATCCCCGACCCTTTGGTTTTTATTAACAACAATCCAAGTTTATTTGAAGTACACAAGTTATGCGTTTAAACTTTTTTCACTACATCTAGTTTGCCACAATGGAGAAGTTGACCGCTTGTTAAGCAGCATTTGAAAAGAATTTTCTACATACATACATACCTACGTAGATAATTGTTTCACTTTGAGTATGGGATAGTTTGGGACATCGACTCACTTTAGACGGTATATAAAATAGAAAAATCGATTTCTGACCTAAAGTATATTTAAATAAAGTGTATTTATTCTTGCTTTTGTGAAACGAAGATTTTAGTCGGTTTGAAAATCATCTCTGACACATATTTTGAAAGTCTTGTGATTTGATAATACAAATAATAAAATTAATAGACATTCTTAAAGTTGTTCATAGGCAAAACATCCGCACAAGTTACCTTAAGTTGGACACAGAAATAGCAAATAAAAAATACGCTGCAAGGAGACGAAACTCTCATCTTATGCCGATGTCAACGCTCAGCAGAGCCATAACACAAGTTGGGTCAAATCCAGAACGATGAGGAACGAAACACATATTTTTCCTTCTTCACGTCTTTGCTTTCATACGCCACTTGCTTTTCATTTATCACAAATCCTTTATCTATCCACTCAACGACATCATCTTCCACATCTTGGTGCCGTTTGCGACTTCGTCAAAACCAAATGTCGAGACTCAAGGCTCTGGCCGCAGGTCCCAGGCTACGTCCATCTATCTCCCCCACCCGCCCACATGTGCATCGGAGCAGATAACAAAGATCCTTCAACGGATTGACAACTGGAGGCGAGCGAGCGAGTAACTTTGTAATTTCTCATACTGCTGACTCGAGACAACCACCATCAGGCCCACTTCGTCCCATACATTTGTCCACTTTAGTTTTCTACATTTGTTTGCTGGTTTCAAAATAAGAATAACGCCAATTCTAAGAGATTGGCGAAACAAAATTTCCCGTTTGCATATTTCTTTTGTGGTTTGAAAACAGGTAATCTTCAAAAAACATGAAAAATATATAAAAAAATTCAATCATTATTGTATTCAATTTTAAACTGTGAACATTTCATCTAGAGTAGTGTTAAGTCGTTGTCACAGTTTTTCTTTTTCGTATTGATAACCTCACAGTCTTAGTAAATGTGTGTGTCCATGCTGACGTCCTTTGTGTTGGAAAAGGTCCTTCATTAGAAATATTTTCAACTTGTCATCTTTTTCGTCATCAACTCAATCTCAAGTCAAACCGAACGGCTGTTGCCTTCGCCAGCCCTGTTGCCTGTCGCTTCACATCTCGTCAGACCGTCTGGACCTCTCCACATCCCTGCCTTTGCATGTAAGGGGAACTTGTCCAATATTGTCCTTTTTCCTTATGATTTTCATTTGTCCATCTTTTGCTTGTATTTCGTCAGCATATCCACTCCCCCACCCCACCCACGCCCCTTTCGACACTGCATCTTTTCTGGCCTTTTGGCTTGTAACTTTCCTTTTGCTCTTAACTTTCACAAATATATTTTCCGTCTTCTCCAGTTCTCCAGTTCTCTCTCTCTATCTTTCTCTCTCTCTTTATATCTAAAAGTTGTGTTATGATGAGGGGTCAACGCGAATCTAGGCATACAGTTCGTCTAGGGAAAATTTTCAGTTGATAGACTCAGTCAGTCATTACCGCTCAATAGAATCAGGAGAAAAATTAAGAATCGATTAAGAAAATTAGATTAGAAATTAGAACCCTTTAAATATTTTTTAATTGAAATTATAAACAGATCGAAAAAAGCAACAAAATATGATTTGTATTATCCCCGAAGGCAGGGTATTATAAAATATAGTATAATCTTGATCGGCATGAGAAGCCGAGTCGATACACCCATGTTCGATGTGTATTTATTTATCAGTTTTAAACAGATCATTTTAATAGAACTTCTTTTTGTGTTAGCCAATATAATTTTCTTGTAAATAAATAAAAAATATTTTCCTCCTTACTGCCTGTACTAGGTTTGAACTGATTAAATGTCCAATAATATATTTGGGGTTTCGTTACATACATATATAACGATAGCAATAAAATGAAATCCTACCAAGTTCATTCCAAATCTTTAAATTTTGAGGTAAGGACATTTTTTCCAATAACTCTCTTTGTTGTTCTGTTGAAACATGAGGACATCATCTTCATGCGTTTATTGAATATGCTTGACATTTTGTCCAGTGTCGGGCATTAACTGTACTGTTACTTTTATATTACGTGTCAGTGTCAACAGCATCATCCCGACATTGAGGCAAGGAACTGGTGAAAGAAATGACGAAGTGACGAACGACCGGCATCAGTAGTCCAGACGAAGACGAAGACGGCGACGGCGAGTGCTTCATTCAATCTTTCAGTCATTCCATCAGAATGGAATTGACCAGGCAAGCAAAAGCCATCGTTCCATAAACCATCCCACCGTGCCCCAAAATGAGGAAACCCCCCTCTTGACTGTCTGATGATAAACCCGAGGAGGACAACAACGATGGCGATGGCGATGGCAATGACGAGAACGAGAACCACTACAACAACATAACTAAATACACTTCAAAAGAATAAGTTGACAGCTGACGATGACTTGTCAGAGACAGGTTTCTATCCTTTTATATACACACACAAACACACACACAATCACACTCACACATTATGTGTCCTATCCCTTCGCTCCACTGCTTCCCACAACCACACATATAAGCTGAGAGAAAGCCTGGAACAACGCATGTCCAACAGTTGACGGACATCGGACTATGAACTTTCCTTACCCTGCCCTCTCTGTTGGTCATCGCGTTGTGTTACCTTAGGGATAATGATTTTTCAGTCGAGTGAAAATAATTTTTAAAGTAAACAGACAATTTCAACTCTTTGTCGTTGTTATTTTCATCGTCTCCTGTTTTACTCTTTGCCACCCTTTGGTCCAACAGTTGCATAAATTTCCAACAGGACGCGACTGGCGCCGCCGTTGACTTCGTCTTCACTTCAATCGGAAAAAGGGGAAGAAAATGCGGGTCCCATAAAATGTTTTGTGTCGCTTGTTTCTAAGAGGGTTGGAGATGTGCTACGGACAAGTCGACCAAATAATTGCAGCTCTTACAAAAGAATTGGGATGTATAAAGTACTCAAAGCCGGACAAGTACGCGATTCAGTATGATTAGAGCGGTACAAGTTGAATTTTAACTTGACAATTTTAATACCTATCAAGTATTTTGCAATTGGTTTAATTCAATCAAGTCCAGTCCGATTCATTAGCTAATCAATTAACATTCGTACATGCATATGTAGGGTTGCATCTGATGCCTTCCACAAATATGTAACCGTTTTTCAATTATTCAACTCGAATTCGTCCTTGGCTATAATTCAATATGCCAATTGAAAATCCGTTTGCAACTCAAGTTCATCGTTAAGGAACATTGTGCGGTGAGGGTAAAAGAAACGAACGTCAATCTGTCCAACTCACTCACTCATTTGCCCAGACAGGATGTCAGTCCGTCACTCACTCACTCACTCAATCCGTTCCATTCCATTCCACGTTCCAATCGAGAACCTGAGGTCGGTTCCGTTTTAGTTTCAGTTTTGGACGAGTCGCTGTCAATTTAAAATAGAAAATTTATAGAGCAGACAAAATGATGGACAGCCATCGGTAGTTACTCCAAGAGCAATGTCTATGCATGTGTATAGTGTCCTGACTGAGGTGGAGTTGGATTGGGTGGTCTGCAATGACTGACTGGCAAATTGATGGACAGATTGATGGGCAGATGAGATTAAATAACTTGTAGAATTATATGTATGTATATTGTACATACATATACATACATATCTGTACATGTGGATGTATGTGTGTATCTGCAAACGTAAAAAGATGTGTGTATTAGTTCGTACTCGAGACCCACACCAATACGCCTTTCGAAGATAGACGGAGGGATAAACAGAACTAGCGAAAAAGAGAGACCTGGAGAGACAGTGGAATAAATACAGAGCGCTCATGAGAGAGAGATAGAGAAATAGCGAAAGTTAGAAAGAAAAGATAGAGAAACAGACAACTCCGTAAAAATGCAATGCAAAAGTTTTTGCGTTGACGATTTGTCAGAACGAACTTAGTTTTTGACTTGTGCCTTTGTTCGCTTGTTTCGTCAATCAAAATTACGTGACGTTTCACATTTTGCGTCATTCAATGCCCGTCATAAATGCGAATGCGACAATGAATGAATGGGGAGACCACTTGGAAGGAACAATTGGGAGGTGTACGTGCCTACATGGCAACGAACCTTTCAGAATTGTTTAAGTAAAGCTTTACTTTTACTTTTACCAAGAAATTGGGCATAGGCAGTAGTAACCACTAGGTGAGCACCTTTTTGGCCATGATTGAACTACTCGCACCACCACTCCACAACTGGGTACCAGACCAGATACCAATCTAGTTACTCACCTAGTTCCCACATGGGTACATACTCGTCTGACCCTTTGAAATTCGAAAGATAACCCACCAGGTCATTTAGGCATATAAACAAGTAGGATCCGGATTCGAATCCTAGGCTATTCTACTAATGTAGTTTTCGTATAATCTCTGCTTGTAAAAAATAATTACATACATACATATGTATGTATAATCAATTCCTTTTACATGCCTCCTAGCAAGTGTTATCTCACTCACTCTTACAAACAACCGAGCGCCACCAATCGCCAAAGCCCAACTCCGCCACTAGTAGAACTCTTTTTATATCCGTGCAATAAGGGTATATTAATTTTGATGAGAACTGTGCAACGCATAGAAGGAACGAAGCATATGACCATATAAAGTATATATATTCCTGATCAGCACGACGAGACGAGTTCAAATAGCCATTTCCATCAGTTCATCCGTTCGTCTGTTTCAACGCGAACTTCTCCTAGACCGTTAAAGTTACTGCATATACTGCATAGTTTGTGTATCTCGGATTCAGCCGGATCGAAAAACTATATCAAATAAATCCCATACAAACGGCAAAGTCACGAACAGTGACTTTTTTTTAATAACTACGTTGTTTTCTGAGCTATTGCCGTGAAATGTATTGTTGATGTTCATTACAGCTATAAACAATTGTGCCAGATATGATCAAGATCGGGCGACTATATCATATTGCTTCCATAGAAACGATCGGTGAAAGACATTGACTTTTGTCAATAACTTTGTTATTTGCTATGCTAAGATTATAGGCCGTTCTTTCGCAAATTTTAGACCTTTTAAATACTTTTAAAATATTTCCACTTTGAAATTTATAGGTTAGGAAAAAGTTACACAAAATTGCAACTTGACACGGTCGAAGTTAGCCCCTGGTTTACAAATATTTTGAACGTTTCCGATTTTATTTAAATTCGGTAGGTCGGTAGAAAGGACTAAGACTAACTAGTGTGCTAAATTTGATAGTCAACTAATTTCGGAAGGCAACCAGTTTTTTCTAAATTATGAAGGCGTGGCAAAAATTTTAAATAATATTAAGTCTATTTACCAAGTTTGGTTACTTTTGCGTTGTTAGTTTTCAAGAAAATCAGTTTTATGTGGGCGTGACAAAATTTTTAAGCAAACATAATCTGCGCGCTTACAAATCCAGTGCCGGATTCGGTGTCTATATCCATAACTTTGTCTTGTGTAGCCTTTGAGAAAATCGCCTTTATTTTATTTGGGTTGGGAAGGGAAGGGTGTAGGGGAGAGAGGGGAGGCGAGTTATAGTGACATATAACAGCACGATCCGAAAACTGATAAGTGTCCTAAGTTCGCATTTTCGTAGGCTATATTTGGATAGACTTAGACGTATCCAATTCGTAATATCCGAAATATCTATGATTATGTAATTTTTTAATGCGAATATCAATTTAATTTTTGACAAGAAATGGTTTTAAAAACATCGAATAAATTATAAATTTAGTTCGATGTTAACTAACCAACACAATTTTAAAATTTTCAGTTAAAAATGCTAAAACGAAGGGCGCACTAGTATGAATTTAAATATTGCGCTTTAACATAATAACTAAATTTGAATAAGGATCCGGTATATAAACTATTTATTGATAAAAACAGAATCAGACGGATCAGAATACTAAATCATACAGTTGCCATCCAATGACGTAGTCGGTTTGAGCAGAGCCGATTTATATTGACTGTAACTTGTGTTCTATTTATCTAATCTGATTAAAATGTTTTATATCCAAAACTATCACATTTGTAAATTTCCAAGGGATACTCCAATTTCTTCACCTCCGATCCTGATAATTTTCATTCAGTGTCTCAATTGTGTTATAAGTAGCTCAAATATCAATTTTCATCCCAATAGCTCTTAAGATGGCTGCGTGAAGTTGATTTGTTGATTGACGAACGGACGGACGGACATATCCTGATCCAGAATTTATGGAATTTATGGGGTCGAAAACATCTTCTTTGACTAATAATAATTACCATCTGCAAGGGCAAATTCAAATTATAACATTTAAATAAAATGAATAATATTTCAATTTCAAATAAAATTAAAACTTAATTATTTCTTAATTTTTTTATCGCGCTTTAATTTAATTTATGGGTACCCTTCGTTTATGGGTAAAGTACTTCTAGCATGCCACCCAAGTAGTGGCAATTGCAGACATTTCATACAAAAAAGTAAACGACGAAACACATTGCTAATAGTTAACAAAGTAAGAAGAGGGGTTTTCTGGTAAGTAAGGATTTCCCCACCAGGAGTTAATGTCGTCATGTTAGCTTTCGCCTGCTACAGGTGCATCTAAACGAAAAAAGAACTCATTTTGGGCTGGACAATGAATTAGAACGTTCCATACATACATACATACATGTATATAGTTACTGAGATACACCTTCGTTCTTTTGAAAAAAGTTGTAGATATGGGAAATCTAAGATTTGGGGCCAGCATTCGTTTTGGAGCCAGTCGAAATTTTGGTCCTAATGCCGTTTTATGACACTTACATATGTACTAAAGTACAAATGAAACATACATAATGATACATCCCAGACGGAATCTTTTTGTTTACTTCATCGCTTACGTGGGGATTACTTGGTAGACAGTTTCGATTCCAGTCCCGAAATAAGTGAAAAATCAAAATCGAATACAAAACTGTTTACTATTGCGAAAAAGTAATCAACATTAAGATTAATTACTGTAAAGCTAAAATGTGATCACTTTCTGTTAAGGGAAATATTAATCATAACATAATTACTACTGTTCAACTGAATGCAATACAGTAATCACTTTCTAATCTAATTACTACTGTTAAAAAGTAAGCAGTAAGAAAAAACTTGCACAGAAAATAAAAAACAATTACTAACCAGAAAGCAGGGGCTGACTTCCTGTATACCCTTGCAAGCATTTGCGAAAGAACGGCCTACAATCTTAGCATAAGAAATTACGAAGTTATTGATCAAAGTCACTGTTTTCCATTTTTGGATTTTTTTGGTATTTTCTTTTTTATACCATACACCCATATGGTGAAATGGTAAAATCAAAATGTATGTAACAGGTAGAAGGAAGCTTTTCCGACCCCATAAAGAATATATATATTCTTGATCAGAATCTAGCCACGTCCATCTGTCCGTCTGTATGAACCAGTAGATCTCGGAGACTACAAAAAATAGAGCCACTAAATTTGTTATGTAGGTTCGTGTAGGATGTAAAGTGATCGAGTTTATTTCAAATTTTTGCCACACCCCCTTCCGTCCCCGTAATTTGAAAAAACTCGATTATCTCCCATCATTGTCTACCTTATGCCATAAATTTTCGCAAACTTGAAATTGATATTGATATATAAAATTGATAATTGATATCCAGCAATGTACCAAATTTTATTCAAATCGGACAAAAATTAGCCAAGATATGCATAAAAACCTTTTCCATAAGGCGGAGTTGGCCGTTGTTTGGTTGGGGGCGCTAAGATTGACCGAGATAGCGAGATAAGCTGGCTAAGCAGCATGTAAGCAGAATTTTAAGTACAAAACATACATTTGTTGTTATGAATTTAAAACAGAGATTTTTCTTGGTGCATGGTATACAGAAGTCGGCGAGACGACGCACTTATTTCAAAAATTTTATCTTATCTGTAGCATGTAACGTTGAATCTCACAAGGAGTGTTGAGCAGATGTTCGTGCATAGTGCTGGCCGAGTACGCGATAGGTTCGGCTAGGGTCAGGTCGGCTGGGAGTGGGTTATACGATAGAGATTAGCCAGAACTATAGTTACTCACATTCGATACAGACGTAAAATTTTAAATTCGCGTACTTAAGGACACCAAGGGATAACGGTACAGGTTTAGATGCGAAAGAAAGAAGGCCTGAGGAGACCAGAAACAAGAACACGTTAAACTATGTAGTATCAGGAGTAATTTTTTACATGTTAATCAAAATGGCTGCTTCGATCTCCCACTACTAAAAGACTCTCAGCGGAAGTAGCCTCATATGTACACGCAATCCAATGCCAATCCACTTTTATGAGTTTCATTGGCCATATGCCCGATGGTATATGTCACTGACAATGTGAAAAATATGAAAAGTAAACCTAAAGCTCTGCCTATGAGGTTTTTAAGGTGGTGGCCACAAAACAAATCAAGCAATAAATTTCGCTGACAAAAAACAAGCGAACCAGAAATGAATCCCGCTAAGTACGCGAGAATTTAGACTAAGTGCCATGCATGTGAACATGAATTTGACGGAGGTGGCAGGGGAACACGAAGGGGAATGTGAATGGATATTCGTTTGGCGTTGGTCTTCGTCTTTGGATGTGGGCAAGAAGAGTCGCATCACTTGCTCGGGCCAGGCTGTGTGTGTTTATATATCACTCACATGTATGTCAGATGACAAACAACTGACAAGTGACAAGATTCAGCATCGTCGTTGGTCCATTCATATGCTGGGTTGCTGGCACAGTGGAACGACCTTATTGAAATATAAATGCTATTATTTAGTTAAGGTATATTAGTTTGTTTTGTAACTTACGACATCGTTTAATGTATAACATATTTTTGACGAGGTTCAGATCTTTGTAGATCAGATAACAATTCTGTCCGTCATTAAAAGCAATCGAGAGAAAAGTTAGTATTTTCTTTCAACTAAAGCTGTTCTATGACATTCTATAATGGTTAAGGCAAAATAAAAGTCTAGAAAGGTTAATAAACGTAAATAGTGATGTAAGCAAACATGTTGAAATCATCTATGATTAAGAGCTGACCTCATCATTAGATTTTGGCATATTCATACTTTATAACAATTGGCCTTAAGAAGTTCATATGAAAGTTGAATGCTTAAGTCAAAGTATTTAATCTGTCTTGCTCCACTGTGAGTGCTAACATTGTGCTCGAATGCTTTTTCCCTGTCTTATTTTGTTTTGGCAGCGAATTATGATGATTATGATGATGAACGCGTGGTTGTCCGTTATGCTCGGTCGCCTCTTTCAATTTGCTCCCTGCCCACCTACCCAATCCTGCCCCACTGCCTCTCAGCATTGCTACGATGGCGACAACTAAGAAATGTAGCAATTCTGTGGAATTTCTTTCGCAGCCAATTTCATGTACCCGCGCAATTGTCTGTGTCTCTGTGCATTCACTAAATCCGACTGCCATCTCCACGTTGTTGTCAGCGTCTTAGGCGTCATCGTCCGCCGGGGGCATGTAAATCACTTTATATGCGAGCTATCTGAGTGTCAGAAATTAAGAAGCCCAATTAGATGTTGCCACCTGTCAGCAGTTCGTCATTTCCATCCAAGAATATGACATTCATTCATACGGCAGAATGACGAAGTAGACGAAACGCATCAGTGGACCAGTTGTTGGCAAGAAATTTGTGTCAGTGTATGTTGTGGCTATAAGAGTCGGCGTCGACATTGAGCGAAATGATGAGATATTTTTACTAGTTATTCACACAACACTATGCGATTCCAAGTGTTTTGGAAAATATTACAAATTTTGAGGTATTCCCTAACGTCATGTAAATTAACGATCAAATTTACATGAAGACAATAAATAAAGACCTGAGAGAACAAATTTCTTCCTATTCCAATTAGTTGTGTTAAGTTAAAGAATTAACTATATAATTGTAAGTAAGAAACACCCATTGAGTAAATTTGTATCACAAACTGTTAAATAATCATACTTCCCGCAATATTTAAACGCTTGCGAGCCGAGAAAGTTTTAATTCTGTACATAGTTTGACTATTTAGTAGGTCTCTGAATAGAAACCAGAAACTGTTTCAATGGGATTGCATCATATTTTTAACTGCCTATTATGGATAATACAGTCTTCGTCTCTTTTACTTGGGTTTGGCATGACTTAATTTTCATCAGATTTTAACAAAAAAAATATCAAAAAAGCTAACTTCGGCTGTTCCGAAGTTTATATCCCAATACTTGTCCATAATATGTATTTCTACATATTCCTAACTCTTTTTCCGTAACTCAATTCATCAATGCACATACAAAACATTTCGAATTTCGTTTCCATTTCTTGTTTTTCTTCTTCCCCATCCACCTTTACGTTCTTGACGCGATTGGCAAGCATACACATACAGTTTATGTAGTGTTGCGTCTGTGTGTGTATGCGTGTGCTCTGTTGATTCGAGCACTGACGTAGTGCGCAGCGCTGCCAGCAGAGCCGATTTATATTGACTGTAACATGTGTTCTCTTTATCCGATCTGATTCAAATTTTGGGATCTGAGGTTTTATATCCAATATTATCACATATGTAAATTTCATAGCGATACTCCAATTTCTTGACTGTGTTTTTTTTTATATCTACATGATATAGTGATTCGATCCTGACAATTTTCATACTTTATCTTACCCGGGATATGAATAGCTCAAATATCAAGTTTTATCGCAATAGCTTTAAATGGGTGAGAAAAACGCATACGCACCGACGGCTTTATCGACGCAGCTTCTTATGCAGATCAAGAATATATATGTATAAATTTTATGGTGTCGGAAACGAACCTACTGTGCGTTACAAACATCTGACCAATTTTATAATACAATCAGCAAGAGTATAATAAACGGCTTTGGCCAAAAAACAAAAATTTCATTATTTTGTTTAGAAGTGTTCAAGCATGTCATCCGGCAGGATCAACGCAGACCTTTTCTAGTCCACTAAGCTACAGCTCTGAAATGTAAAAAGGGGGGAATATTCTGCAGGGATTGTATTTCTCGTATAAAGATTTCAAAAGATTGTTCCCTGTTAGCAACTGCACATCTTAGTTTAAAATAATTATTAAATGAAAACGGATTATTAAAGGAATCATCGTACAAATGGACTAAATGCCACTCTGTTTTGTCAGTTGCTTGCCGTAATTTGTCCTGCATAAGAAATACTTGAGGTCGTCTACTACTTTTTATGTGGGAATAGATAAATGAATGTTGATCATTTTGTTTACTTATTAGGTAATGCATAATAAGTTGTTGAATTATATTCGTATGTAAGTATATAAGTACAATTTCCTGAGCCAAGCAACTGGCAAGAGGGAAGAAATAATGGCAAACGAAAGAGGTGACATGATTGGGATGCAAAATACATTACCAGTGACGATGTATGCCAGAACTCTCACTCACCGAGACTGTTGGCAAGGCATATCATTGTAAACAACCGCCAAGATGCTGATGGTCGCGACAGGGATACGACACATGGCTGGTGACAATCTGGGCGCGGGGTCTCAAACTGATAAGCCAGATGATGAGCCGTATTATGTTGCCTTGCTCTGGAGACGAGCAGAGCGTGCCATAAATGTCGCATGCGACATTACTGATAGTTGTGATTATACTCCTATGCCAGTTTGCAAAGTAAGTCCCGCATGACGGCCCCTGAACAAGCAGGAAAATTTGCATTCGCACGAAAATGTCATCAAGAATGCATCATTAGCGTCTGGGAATTGGCCAAACAAGTCTATTTGTCGCCTTCCACAGACACGAAACTCGTTGCGATATGCAAAAGAGTTGCACCCAATGCACCTCCCACTCTTAAATGTAGGGCCTACAGATCTGGCTTGGAAAAACGGCATGCTGAATTTGTTACGTGGCAGGTAACACTTGTTGCCAGCATGTGGTTTTGATCTGTGGTTGGATGGCTTTAACAGTTGTGAGCAATTTAAATGCAAATTCTATTTGGGGTATTGTTGAAGCCGAGCTTAAGGATCCCTATTGGCGAGACTAGTTCACAGTTGTCATGTCGTATAAAGTTCTAAGCCTGAAAGAACTGCCAATTTCAATAAAATACTTTACAATGTTCAACTGACTGGGAGCAAAGTTTTTAATTTATATTTTCCGATTTGTAAACATTAACTTAACCTGGCAATATACAAACTTTTTTAAGTGAGAATTATAATCAAAATGCATATAACCTCATTTATATACTGCGTTGCGACATTAGGTTTTCATTTAACAAAACCCTGATACAAGCATGTCCATGTTCAAGCAAACCTGCCAGTGATCCGTCGCTAAAGTCTCCTCCTAAACGAACTCCAACAACCGTGTTGGATGCGACTGCGAACCGTTGGACGACACTCATGGCTCATGAGGCCATAACTTGCGTGAAACATGTTAATAATTTACAATTTGGTATTCATAAATAAAATGTCATCCTGGCTACTCCAAGACACGGACACCACAGTCTCACAGTCTCTCTGGGTAATAAGCGAATGTTGATTGAGGTTATATTTCATGGTAAATGGTTGCCGTTGGTTGGAAAAGTCCCGGTCAGAGACGAAGCCGAGTCGAAGACCTCGGGACAAGCAAAGTCCCATGTTAATCTCATCTGCAGTTGGTATGACGTTTGACACAGCAACCGCAGTAAGACAGAGAAACAAATAGAAACAACAGGAATGGCATTGGTGGCGGCTTAGTCCGCCAATTGCATCAATGCTATTGCGCCTAGGTCTTACAAATTTTTAAACTTCAGACTGCATTTAGGACTCGGTGCTTCGAACTAAATAATATACAGCTACTAAGCATGTTTCATTAACTTGGTCTACTTTGCTAGATTCATTAAGTTTAAAGGTCTGTGGCAAGATTACAACCAAATGTATCCGTATCTGTGGAATATTTTATTTATTTAAAGGCTATGATGGTGTTGGACTGGCATTGCCTTCAAAGTCAACGAGAGTCCAACACCATCAGTTTTCAATCACAGCGTAAATTGCCATTCCATTCTGTCACTTTTCACCCGCAGATGCACTTCGTGGCAGCTGCCTCAGACTATCCGAATTTGCATCGCACTTGTTGCTCTTCAAAATCACTTCGCAACTTTTGCATCTACATGATGATGGCTTGGCCCCCAAAGTGGTGTCAGCACTTCGCCTGACTGATGAGTTACTCATCCGGAAATGTTTTTTCACTTCACTTGAGTCGCGAGTCCAAACGCAGAGTCGCAACAAAGCGTCATTGTCACCAGTTGACAAATTGGAATGTGAAATTATAAAAAGTCTCTTCTGATGGATGAGTTCTACAATAAGGTTAATAGACAACATTTCCTTTGTGTTAGTTGTGCTACTAAAATCTAACTTTATTTAGTTTTTAATAATTTTCACATCATTTCATATTTACCTTTCACTGCAACTAAAGGGTGAGCAGGATTGATATGAAGCTAATAAGGGCAATAACACAGTAATTTAATTGGCTAGGGTTAGGAATGTTCCTAGGTCTACAGGTATTGACAGTCAGAATGTTCGCATTAGACCAGCGAAATGTTACCAATTATAATGAAATGACCAACAGATTGCAATTTTACCACATCCTCTGTCTTGACAATGAGCTGAAATGGTATATTAAAGTCATCAAAATCCATATAAGCATCAACAGCCGAGTCGATCCAGCCATGTCCATCTGTTCCCCCATCCGTCTGTATGAACAACTATAATGGTACATAGATGCAGAGCCAACGAGTTCGGTATGCAAACTTGATTAGTAAGTACGGAGATTTTGGTTGTTTAATATTTTTGATCCCTATTGCAACCGTTATTCTATAAAAACCGATTGTCTTTCGAGAATTTTGTAAACATGCATTTGATCTTGTAAATTTAAGACTAGTAATTTACTTGGTGCATGGTATACCAAGGTCGACGAGACGACTTAATTGCCTCATTTTAAACATCGCCAATTTATCTTTCCCATATTTTGCAGATAAACAGGAAAAGGCGATGGACTGCAAACAAATCATGAGACTGACTGCATAAATCACACAACACATTTCACATTTTGGGGATGTCACCACAGAAAGTATGTATACCATATGTAGATACATACATACATACACACCACTCCCCTGCCCAACCTTCCTTGTTCCCACACGTATCATCCGCAATGTCGATATTGGCCAAAGGAAGTTTTACAGTTAAGTAAACGCAACCAGCGCTGCTTTGATGACTATTGAATGAGACCAAAGAGGAAGCTTACACTGAAAGGTCGTCGGGTTGGTGTTGGACTTGTTGGGGTCAACATCAATTCTGAGCTTTATTTCGTCATTATTTGTAAGATATGAAAACCGATACATTAGTTTTTTTTTTTTGATGTATTAAAAATGTATTTATTAATTTACAGAATTCATACCTGACTTATTCACAAGCGTACTCAGGAGAATTACGATTAGGGATTCGGCCTCAATCTATTAAGTGCAAATTCTATGTTTCCATTTTCTTTTTAATTTTTTGCTTAATGAGGGCAAAGAGTGAGAGCACTGGTACGGGAAAGCCGAAAGCGGAGCGGCAGCAAATATGCCACCCATCGAGTAAAGTCTTCCCGTCCAAGTTGGATCCAGCAGGGAACACAGTTCTCCCCCCGACACGAAGTTGATTACACTGATGGCGTTGCCGTGTAGCTGTCAGCAACGCTGCTGATGATGACGATGATGAGAGCACGAGGATGCCGCTGTTGCCTTCTAGATGCTGATACTGGACGGGATGCTGATGTTGCTGCCGTATCTGTTTGTTGTCAAAGTCTGAGCCCTGGCCCTGGCCAGAGGTTGAGTTGGAGTTGCATTTGCTCACACGATTTGGTCTCGCTCCTGGCCCCAGTCGCGGTGTGTAATAAATCTGTCAGTAGGTGATTTTTATGGCCCCGCTCGACACTCTACTCCTGCCCGTTGCTTGCTGCTGTTTTTATAATCAAATAATAAATGCGCTCCAAGCTGAGCCAGTTACTGTACCCAACTTGAGACAGGGTCTCGCAAGACGGGTCTCTGAACTGCCTTTGAGCTGCCTTGGCGTTGGCGTTGCTTTTGGATTTATTGTTGTTGGATTTATTGTTGTTAACTGAGTAGCTGTGAATTGGTGAACATATACTTTAGAAAGTATTTAGGGGAAAGCTTTAATACAGAGATAAACTAACTTAAGAAAAATATCAAAAAGTTTCTTTTGACTATGCCGAAGTTTATATACTCTTGCAGCCTTTGGTCATAATGTTTTTACATGTTCCATAATATTTTTACCTTCAAACCATTTATATGTCAACAATCTGCCCTCATACACATACAGTTGATAGCCTCTGCTGATTTTCAGCAATAATGTAGTAGGCGTTTATCTTACTCAGGTTATAAGTAGCTTAAAAAGCAAAATCCATTCCAACAGCTTTTAAATTGGAGGTGCGAAGTTGATTTGCCCCGACAGACGGACGATTAACTTTTCTTGCTGATCAAGAATATACATATACATACATATACTCTATGGGGTCGGACGAAAACGGAAACTATTTCTCTGCATTGCACACATCTGATCAAGTTTAAAATACACTCTGCAATGGGTTTTCTATGGTGGTTATAGTGGTCGGATCCGGCGATTTTTCCTAATTGAGCGTAAAGTTGGTTTGCACGGACAGAGATGGGTGCAGCAATTCGTCTCATCAAGAGTATATGTATGTCATTTCTTATATAACCTTCTCATCTGTCCAATTTTATAAAACCCACTGTAAGTTTAACTGGAGAAGTTGTCGATGATATGTATAATAGTTTTCATATTTTAAAATATTCGATTCTGCATTCTCTGATGATCGATAACTGAAACGAACCATTATCATCATCCATGCCTTCAGAAGCATTCCCTAATTAAAGGATACCAACTGCGGAAGCGAGACGTCGGTGCATCTATATTCATATATTGATAAAGTTGTAAAAGTTGAAAGTTGCGCAAAACAATAAAAATAAATTCTAATGAAGATAGCCGACCAGCATGGCGCAATAAGACCAAACCCTGCTCAGGCGCCATTTGTGCTGGCAATTTTCTCATCTTACCATAAGCACGACCAGATGGGACACGGACGTGGTGTTGGGCCAAGGGGCCGAGGAAACAGAGACGGCGAAAAAATGACGATGACTTCTGATGCTGCACTTCCGTAATTTTGTCGAGTAAAAGCGAGAAAAACAATCGAATAAACTGTCGGAACATCAAAATTCAAACGTCAAAACGAGGCAAGGACTCGAACCCGAATCCACAACCGGCCCGAACTCAACTCAAGCAAAACTCAAACCAGTCAAGCGTCAAAGTTCCTAATGCACACAACAAATTTCTTACATAAAGACAAGGAGAAAGAACGAAGGCAATGGCAAGGCACATCGATGCAGCTAGCCGCTGACGAGTATAAAGACCGGGCACAGAGAAGACGCAGAAATGTCGTGGACAAAATGACGATGTCACGAAAATTGCAGAATATAAAATTCCTAGTTCCGGCCATGACGTCTACCCCAGACCACATAGAAAATAGAAGAGCCTGGCCTCGCTTCGATTTTGTGTCCAAGGACACAAAATACGGAGCAAAATACACTATAAAAATATAAAATCAAAAAGTAGAGAGAAATGAAAGAGAGGAGCACAGTAAGAAACTTTTCAAAAATTATTGAAATGTCACGTAGCAACTTCTCAAATTGCAAAAATCCTGACGCTGTCGTTCAATGCGCTGTGCGGATTGATAGAGCAAGTCGGGTAAGATAAAAAGAAAGAGTGAGTAAAAAAGTCGGAAAGGGCGCGGCTGTAGCTGCTAGAACTGCACTTGTCGCCTGCAGTTGGCGGAAACCGAAGAGTTTTTCAGTCACTGTTCGGCCGCTGACACTAAGACGCCAACGCTCAAGCCAGTCCTAGCGCCCTACTCAAGCAAATCCAATACACAGCCCCAGTAAAAGATGGAATTTCCCCATCCAAACGCCAACCGCAATTCAACGTGCGAGCGACAGTTTGACCCAGGACGTTTTTTTTTTTTGGGTGGCGAAACATTATGAGGCAACAAAGTACCAGGGACGAAATGGACCAGTATTCTCCCGACATGTATGGCGCCCTTTCCCCAACCTATTTGACTGCAGTCTGTCCCTGACTCCAACATGGACTGCTGCTCTGGCCATTGCCACAACGAAAAGCCGAACTCAGCAACAACAATGTGGAAGGTTTGAGTATGGGGTGGAACGACCAACGACGCGACGTTGACGTCGACGTCCTCGTCAATCGTCAAATGTCGCCATGGCGCTGTCAAATACAGGAAAAGAAGAGAGAGACAGCAATAGTTGGACAGAAAGAGGGGGTGGGTGGACGAATGGATCAAGAAGTGGCATGGAAGTCTTGCCATGTTTTCGCAGGCATTAGGCAACCTAACCTTCACCCCGTACTCCTATGATTACCACCAACTCAGGCATCTCTAGAAATCTGCGAGCAGCGCAGAAAGTTTTCATGACTTTTCTTTTATTGCACATTTCAACAAAACGATTGATGGCTTTCATGACACAAAGGGGCGATAGCGGAGAGTCACAGAGTAAGGGTTATTCGCAAGTTTATCCTTGCTTTAGGGTTATGGGTTCGAGATGCTGGCGATGCTGTAATATGATGGCTCAAGGATTAGTCTGACTTGGCGCGTTACGCGAATCACTTTTTCTATTTATTTTTTGGTTCGATATTTCGGTTATCTTAATAAATGTTTGTATATGTGGGATAATGTATGACAAATTGCAAATTTTTGGTAAATGGAAACTCCTAAATATGTAAAATACTGCGATTTCGACAGCAACAACGAACAAATCATTGCTAACCTCAATGGTCAGGGTATTCGCCATTCGTTTGCCCTTTCTTGCAGCTTTCCTTTTGGTTCTGGTCATCTTGGAGAGAAACTTCAGCTTCCTCCTGGTCCCCATTGACGTTCTCCTTCCGTGGCTTGGACGTGGTACGTCTCCTGATGACAAGAAAGAAGAGTTTTTGACTGATGCGCTATTTGTTGTATATTCGAGTAAGGTTGCTAGAAAACTTTTAGACGTCGAGGTTGAGGTTTAAACTTTGCCACTTAAATGAAAGACGGTACTGAATTTCATTTCAACGCAAACTGCATATTGCGGGGCCATGTATATTTCATTAGATATCTGTATATTGATTGATGAAGATTTGAAGTGCTTTAGAATAAGAGATAAGCGAAATGCTAGTCAGTAGCTGGAAAAAAGCTACTGGCGGGTGAAAACTGTGATAATTTGTGACGAAAAGAGATTACATATCGATTGAGGTTATTAAAGTTCTAAATTTTTATTAAAACTGACTATTTCTGAGTTAAAATGACAAAAGGAAAAAACTGGCAAGGCCAACACCACAGACAAACATTTTTCCATTGCAAGAAATTTGAAAATTGGAACTGAAACATGCAAAATCTTTTGTAAAAAAGAAAAGAAAACCTAACGACATCCAAGGAGTTTCTGTCGCCAAAATGCAATAAAGACTCGACTTCGTCCATTGTCAGAGCTTTGGGACACCCACCCAGTATTAAAGCGACTAACTGACGAACTGGCGTACTGATAGACTGACTGAATACAAAAATGACCAGCAGATCTTGGAATGGTAGTGCAAGCATTGGCATCATGTTATGCAACCAAGAAAGACAGACCAAGCAATAAACGCAAACACAGACACATAACACTCACATGCATATAGCCATCGACATCTACACAGTCGCACATACATACACACACAGACGCCAAGGACTGACGCTTCCTGCCATATATACTTAAGGATTAGAAATTTACTGAAATGCTTTTCTTTCTGCTTATACGAGAGCCAGAAGTTGGGACATACTCGTAAAATGCAACGACTGCAAAAGAAAAGTCAATGCGCAGTCGAAGTGAAACTTGTCAGTTGCCGTCAATCAGCGGACAGCAGGACGATGTGGACGGGCTTCTGAACCTGCCACCCAAATAGAATAACATTGGGACAGTGGGATTGCTAGTAAATACATATATACATACATATTTATATATATTTTTATATACATACATATGTATGTATATAGTGTGTGTGTGGGTGTGTGTGTGTGAGGGAGCCGGAACGGAAAGAGTGCAGCAACTTTTGCTCGTCAGCAACAAAAATTGATGTGCTGCAGATGAAACGCCAAAAAGTTTGCCCTCAGCCAAAATAGGAGGTGGAGGAGGAGGATGGGGAGTAAGGCAAGAATGAATCCAGAAGCTGAAGCAAAGGCAAAAGATTAAAAAACGGAAAATGTGCATGGCAAAAGAAAGAAAAACATTAAAGACACCAGACAACGAAACGTCCGTCCAAATGCCAAAGACGAAACGAGGTCGTCCCCGAAGGATGGCCAAAATATTTTACTGATTGTGTGCAAACTTCGATACAAACTTAGAGAAGCCAACACAGACTTGCGAGTTGGTGGGGATGACGAGACCGACAACGTTGACATTTTCTGACAATATTTGGTGATTGCACAAGATGCAAAGTGTCAACTGATGGTGCACGAGAAAGAGAGTGTATGCCAGTTCAAAGTTAAGTCCAAGAAAAGAAAGCTAGAGAACTGTGAAAATGGAATGAAACAGACGGCTGCATCGACCATTGATATAAGAGTAAATAATACAAAGTAGACGAAGAGAAGAGGCAAGGCAAATTATAATACTTTTAGAAGACATCAAATGTTGTACCTAGTTTAAAATTAATTCAAGTAAGCCTTTTCGCTTACTTTGCTTGCACAGATTATATGAGTTTCGTAGCGCCGGCACCAACCAAAGGCCAACTCCGGCCTTATCGACCACCTGGTGAAAAATGCTTTTGTGCATAACTTGGCTAAAATCTTACTAAAACCATCAGTTTTATCGGAACCGGAAACCAAATAACCTTAGCTAAATATGAATTGAGATTGACAATTAATGATTAATCCAATTGCTGCGATATACATATGTATGTATGTATGTAAATATTCAGATGTGTAAGTTTGGCACATTCAATAAATGTGACATTTGAAAAACCATGAGACCATCGACGGTCGTCTGACATGTCAAATAAATTAATTTGTGCAACGAGAAATGTCAAAACTAATTACGACATCGTTGGAACGTCGATTTGACCGAGCATAACCGCGAAGGCTGACTTCATATGGACACACACAAGTGGGGAAGGCTGTAGAAAGGTCATCGAGGGCAGACAAAATATATTAATGACGTGTCAGAATTAACATTTCATTATGCGAATTTGTAGTCAAGTTGAAAACGGCTGAATAGTACATACATATCTAAATGTCTACATGAATAAATGAGTATGTGTGTATGTATGTATGTGAAATGCATCTCTATCAGTTGCGACCACCTATCCCTTACTACGGTGCAGCCAAAGTTTTCATTATTACCCATTAATCTTGTGCTGGCGCCCTTGGAAAAACAGTTCCCAATATGTCGCCTGTCAATCAATCAGCATCCGCTTTCCTGGCTCTCTACGACGCCATTCTACTGACCACCAATTCCAATTGATTTCGTCAATTGATTTTAACACCCGTCAGACATCAACGTCAGTGGCAAAGGCAAAAGAGAAAATAAAAACAAAATGGCGTCCCTACAGACTGCATGTGTGTCTGTGTGTGTTTGTGTCATCGTCAGCGTCAGTGACACGTCAATATTTTATTAAATGACATTAAACTGTCTCTATCGGCTTAATTAATTTATTGTTGCTGTATTGTCGACTCACAGATACTTGTGCACATATGAACACGTATTTTCGCACATCCATACATATCTATGTACATACATATATCCATGTGTATAACCCTCCTTATATGTATGTGTGTGTGTGACATTTTTATTATGCAAAATCAATAAAACAATCTCTCACTCATTCATTCGGTTTTGGAGAAACGTTCCGCCAAATGTTCGGTCATGTCCCTTTTGACACCGACAGGCGATGGCCCCTAGCCCACCAGATATCCTTGCAGGCCGCAAAAAATGCTTTAAATTGTTCAATTAATTTTGCATTTTTTTCTCTTTTACCTTGACAGTTTGTCAATCGCATTTGGTCTGCCCCTTGCCGTTCGATGCGGCAAATGAGCGTGCATCTGATCTACTCCATTGAGGTCATCTTCCATCGAATCCAAAAAACAAATTCAGCACTGGTCACCGTTGAGTTCATCAAATGTCCAGCACTTTTTTTTTTGTAAAACCAAAAGTAAAGGAAACCAGAGATCCGGGCATCGTTTTAACAGTGCTGAAATTTGTATATGTACATTCAAATATTTTCTTGTTTCTCTTCCATTTTGTACTCCCACAAAAACTCAAGCTACAGGTAATTAATTTTGATACCAATTTCCAGATTTACATATACCTAAATTTAAAATTATTTATTTTCGCATTACAGGAAACATAATTAGTAATGTACATACATATGTACATATATGATCCGATCTTAACAATCAATTGACACTATTATTAGTATTTATATTAATCACACATACGGCATGGTGTCCCAGTCCGGCTGCATCAGAGATGTAAGTATAAGTTGTGGGTGCCGGAGGGGGCACGACAAAAATTTGAAACAAAACTTGATCATTTCACATACTACACGAGTCTATATTCCAAATTTAGCGCCTTTAGCTTTTACAGTCTCCAAAATATAGGTGATCAAACGGACGGACAAGCGGACATGGCTTGATCGACTCGGCTGTCGCAGATCAATAATATATATACATACATATATACATATTGGGGTCAGAACAGCTTACTTCTGCAGGTTACATACATTTTGACGACTTTAATAAACCATTTCAACATATGAGTGCATGGTATAATTATATGCACACTGCTGACCAAAATTAATATACACTTCTAAAAGGATATACAAGTCTTTCCCGGATATATCTATGTATGTATGTCACATTCCCTTCCCGTCCCCTTATCAAGTCGTTTATATATGTGGAATACACATATGTACATACAGACACAAAAAAATCGTTACGCATTCTGGTTTGCCACTAACTTAGGAACATTTGCAAGGGTACACAAACTTCGGCGCGCCCGAGCTTATCCGGGCCTTTTGGTTTTTGATTTTAGTTGCCAATCTCGTTTTATATTGTTATTGTCGTAAAACACAAAAATTTTTAGGGATATACCTACTAATTTCGACACAGTCGAAGATAGCGCATTGGGTAAATTATTCATAGCCTGAAAAGGTCCCACGAATAGCCCTCTTCTAGGTTAAACACAGTTCTGTCATTACTATACCTTTTACCACAGTCTGGTCGCTGTTGGTGAAATTTCTATTTGGGATTAATATGTCAACGTTTTTGTATTAATGACAGGTGGAAAACTTTTGCCATGACAAAACTTCTGATGCTTTTGATGTGACGGACAATTGAGAGTTTTTTTTACCTGTCGAACAGGCATGGATGTCGACCTGGTCGGCTTTCATTTAAGTGGACATGACATGTCTTCGAATGGTCAATGACAGGCTGCACACTTGATACGGGAAACACATCCAATACAGATCTCGAACAGATTCAACACCCAATTCTCAAGTAAAAGTCTGCGAGATTTTGAATACCAAGCAAGCAAAAATCGCTGTATACAAATCATGGCATCGACTGTAAGATACCCTGACAGAAGCCCGACCTATCTAAATATTATAAACTAATGAAACAAAGAGTCAAAACAGGTTAAGTTTCTTTTACGTTATTCGAATTGCGAAATTTCGGCTGTCAAGATTGAGAATTTACATGATTAACATTATTCTTCTGTTGCGGCCAATGTCCAATCTTAATCCTAAAGCGATTGTTATAAATACACAACACATTTACTTGAACACACACCACCATCAACATCAACATCAACATCATCACCAGCACCACCACAACATATTGTACATCCACGTACACAAAGCCATAATAAGACCGTCAAATAGTGACGTTGACATTGTCAACTCACTTGTCAAAGGCGCACATCAAAGGCAGACGACAGATATGGTGAAGACTCCCGACTCCTGGTACTTCTCCCGTTTACTTAGTGAATGCGTGGGTCCTTTGTCAATTCCCGTGGATGTGTTGGTGTCATTGTTATGGCTGTGGTTTCTGCTGATGACGCCCTCAGATAACAATGTCGAATGTTTACCGCTGATTAATTCGCTTCAAGTTTGAAAACAAAAGGATTTTTTACCCGATAGGCTCACATAATCTGAGCTGGCCAATCGCTAAAGCTTTCAGCGTAATTAGTCTTCGCCAACCCAAAAGACCGATGAGAAGGGCTGCAACATTTGAAGCATGAAGTGTCCTGGGAATGTCTTTTGAGTCAGTAATGTTGTCAATGATTGAGTTAGCACATCTTCATTTTGCATCGTGTGGTCACAATAGTTCTGTGAGTAGAAACTAAACTATACCAACTTTAATCAACCGACAACTGCTTTTTCATTGTCCATGCTGTATGAGCGTTTGATTAGCCAGCACGAAGACTAATCCTTGTCAAGTTTTCGGCTTTCTATGGGAATCGCACCCTCTCAAGGCGACACACTTGACAGTAATTGCCCAACGGTTTTCGCTAATGCCCCAAATTGGCTGTTGACGCCAAATCTCGCATTCTCAGTTGGCCAGAAGCACTCCACCTCCTTGGTGGGCCTTTCGGAGTCCTAGTTACTGTTGTTTTGCTGGTACTGTGTAACTCATGGACAGCTAATTATAATCGGGATTCCCAATTTGCTTTCCTCGTGCATACAAATTTTAAGTCAATGTGTTGCTGGCATTACCACAAAGCTTGATGATGGAGAGGTAACAGAAAAGTAAATATTTTGAATTTGCATAAATTTAAAACAAATATATATTAACATTCTGCAAAGTACCAGTGCTACATATGCTCGAGTTACATTAGACGAGTTAAATTTGCTCCGGCAATTGCACTTTAATAAATTTCGAAATTCGCTTAAAGCGACTAGAAGTGCTTTAAGTTTTAACCCAAATTGAAAGTGTATTTCAATGTGGCACAAGACACATTTCCACCAGTCCAACAAGTCGTTGAAGAATGCAATCACACACACACACACACACACACAGATAGACAGGGATAGAAAGAGACGGAGAGAATCCAAGCAGACATAGAACACTCCGTCGAAGGACTCGAAATGGAGAAAGAGGGCACTCGCTGTGCGGTTGGAAATACACAAACAAAACAAATTGCGAACAAAGTGCGTCTTTCTCGTCCCTAAAAAAATGGAACTAACAGTGTATGAGTGAGCGTGCGTGCGAGTGTGTGTGTGTATGGAGTCCTTCTTTAGCATGAGGGCGGATTTATTACGGAGGCAAACGTCGGGCAAGGACAATGAACTTGTCGCTTTCATCGTCACCGTCCTCGTCAGCTTTGAAGTCAAATGTCAAGACGAAGACGAGCATGGAGTCGAAGGAGGCACATTTGGAAGACACCCGAAGGCTGTCAGTCACATAGCGACAGGACAGGGCCCTGGCATAAAGGATGATGGATGAATTTGTGATTTGCAGGTTAAATAAATACGTGTCTGGGATGGGTTGGACAGGCTTGGCTTGACTTGGCTGGCCTGGGTTGGGCTGGGCTGGGCTGGCTTCGTCTGCAGTCCGCTTCAGCTCTTGCTAATGAAGTGATTAGTGCAACGCCTCCTCGTGCAGAATGTATTGCTTCTAGAAAGGGGGCAGAGGAGCAGTTAAGACGAATAATAAATTGGCCCTGCCTGTGACTTGAGCTTTGCACATATTTTCTAAAAACATAAAGACGGAAATAAAACAAAGCACTTTCCATCGATCACAAATATTAAGCACATTTGTTATTAACGCCCTCGCCGAAACTATTCTCCGGCACACAAAACTTTGCCACTCAACTAGGAATCGAATTGTTGAAGAGGGGAGGTGGACGACGGAAGGCACATATGCCATAGATGCAGATAAATTTGTGGAACGTGCATTGGATGAGGCATGGACTGGTTCGGGTACAGTGGGTACGGGCTTTTGGGGGCGCTGCGAGCCTAATCAATTCCAATTAGTAGTCCAGCTCTCTGATGTATTCGCTGAAATTATTATTTATCATTTGCCAGTTTCTTATTTATTTCTCGCATATTTTGTCTAATTTGCTTCAGTTCGTTCGTCCATAGTCTAATTCTGTTTGACCATGGGACATGAGCTAGCTTTTGATGGAAATTATGGAAAATATTGAAATACAGATATTTTCAAACGCATTTCTTTTTTCAATTGTGTTATCAAGATTGAGACTCACATATTGAGCGGCTTACAACGAATTGACAGGTTTTTGTGGGGCGTGATGGCCCCCAAGGAGGTGGAGGAGAGGCAATATGACTGTTGGCCTGTTTCTTGTAAGTTGTTGATGTGGCTATTAATTAATGTGTTATGGAATGACACACCAAGGCAGGCGGGCAAATTTATGGTGATGTGTACAAACACCTACACATACGTACATACGTAATACATATTATGTATGTACATAAGTATGTCGGACTGTGTGAGCATAAGCATATTTATGGATTATGCGGGAATAAATCTGAGTTGAGTTTTATCAGCAAGGCAGCAGTCCGTAGCATAGAAAATATGAGTGGGGCCCACAATGATGATGGAATATGCGTATTTTTTTAATTAGCTATATTTTCACAGATTTATGAGTGTCCTTAGAGTATCTATGTATGTATATGTATGTGTGAGTGCGGGTGGATGTGAACGTGTGTGCGTTTTCGCACTAATGCCGAACATTTGGGGGACTTTTGGGACTTATCTGCAGACGTGCCAGGACGAATGATTTATGCATTCGTTTAATTGAGAAGTTCGAGACTTTGATGGCAAAATCCACAAAGCTTTGATTATAATCGCACCTGAGAAAAAAGTAATTAGCGAGCTACATGAAGGCGAGAAAAATGCATGGAAATCGAAAAATAAATAATTAAGATGAGATAATTCCATATAATTAGCAAATCTCAAGTGATGATTTTCAATTATTATTGGCATCTTCCACCAAACGAAGCCGGACTACCTTCAGCTTGCTCCACAATGATTTTTTTTTGTGCCCTTTGCAGGAATTTTTTTCGTTTTCTTTTTTCGTCCAAACTTTAGGGCGCATCTTAATTAATTCCTGTTTGATGAAAAACACTTTTACAAATTAATGTAACTGAGGAAAAACTTTTACCTGTCCGCCATCGTCATCATCACGAGTATTTTCTTCTCGTTCTCGTAGTTGGTTCCTTGTCAGCTTCAATGTCCCTCTCCCCCACGGTGCTTGAAATCCGTTTTGTCAACTTTTTACTACCAACCTCTTTTCGTTGTCGTTGTCGTTCTCGTTGCCGTTCTCATTCTATTTCCTATTTTCCGTTTTCCCCTTATTCGCTTTCTTTGAGTGAACTCAATTTCTGTTCATAATTTCGCCGTGTGCACATATTGAGTTCGTCCTTTCAATCAAGAGAGGTCGCCTTGGAAGCGACCCAGCAAACAATAGCACGTCCACATCCGCGTCCATCTGTCAGTCAAGTGGCCAACCGTCCGTCCCCGCCATACTATCTGTCCGACTGTCAATTTAAAACTTAACTTGCAGCGTTTACCCTGGAATAACTAAAAGAGGACGGCGAGGGTCTATCTTGAAGAAAACTCGCTTGTGAGACATTGATTGACTTTCTTAGTGCACTTTATCTCTCGTCAGAATTAAAAAGACATCTAGATACAAAATCTTTCAGATTTAAGATGATAATCTTTCAGCTGGTGTTGTTTTGTGGTTGTGGGGTATAGAAACTACTTCCAATTGATTGGACCAAGGCGTGTATTTAATTTTTTAACAGGCCCTTTAGAAACTGCTTGGTAGTTCGTTTGCTGGTACGAACCCTTAACGAAATATTCTGGAAACTCTTTATTTTTATAATCAAATATCTCTGTCATCTGTTGTCTAATTGTAACTGAGATGAGGTTCAACAATTGAAAAATGGGAACTCAAAGGAAACCATCGATCGAAAAGCTAAATTTACTAAACAAATACCTTATAAGATAGAAATATAGAAAAATCTTCTTCCAAGTAGTCTTAATGAGTAAAATATCATGGTACGGAAACGGAACTCATTTAAAGGAAAGCTTCCTTCTGTAAACGATTTGGTTTTAGTTAACAAATAATCGTCCGAATTCCTAAAACAAAATGTTTAATGCCAAAAACTAAACATCTACATACTTTGAATAGATTTCGGAACGCATTTACAAATTATCTTTCGTCTATTGACACAGCTTGTTTTGTGGTCCGTCATTCCGTGTCGGCCACAGTCAAAGCTATCCATCACAAATAGAATCCCCATCTTCTTCTACAACCAAATTCACATCGTCGCTGTCGAAGTCGCTCAATGCATGAATTCGATTTCACTGGCGTCGGATTTGAACAGTTTGATGGATCAACTTGTGCACGTCGTCGTCATAACTCACAACACTTTCGATTCCATTGCGTTCTGACCCATCCGCAAGTCCTTCGCTTTGACATTTGACGTGAGAGCACGTTTGATGGAAGATCTGTCAGGTCGGACGCATTCAGCCTTGTTCCCATTCACTGCTGGCTGTACGTTCTCTGTTTGAATGTTGGCCAATTTGCACATACATAGAATGATTGGCGGTGGCTTTTGTTCCTCGACCACAAAGAATAATACTCTCCTTTGGTCTGATTTATTGGCAATTAATATAATTGAAGCGTCATAACTTATAAGTTATAACTCATAACTCTTACTCATCCAAAACAAAGGAAAAACAAAACAACTAGAAAATCTAAAAGGCCTATATAACCTCTAACCCGAATCTTACTTATTTTCCGAATGTTATTTCAAATCAGACGATCACATTGACACAGAAAGATACTAAGCTAAACTCTAATGATTGACATGAAGGCCATGAAGAATCCAGAAGAGAGTATAAGCAATTTGATCAATTGAATAAGCCGCTTTGCAGAACAAGCTAAGAAGCGGGCTCAGTTTGATGAATATACATCACGACAAGAATGGAATCGGGCAAGCAGTGGAAGATAGGAAAAAGAGCATCTTCAACAATGATGATGACGACGATAAGTGTCGGGCCTACAGGGCGTATGCGGCTGGGTTTTCCTGATTGATTGATGACGCATCGAGCGCCGTAATTCATGTTCAGAGGTGAACAATTTGCGTTTGTCTCAGTCCAGAAAGGTAAAACAATAAAAATCCATTGACTTGCTTGTTGCTCTAAGACGACGGCCGTGAATTTCGTGTTTAGGACCTGCGGGAAGTTTTTGTTTCTGTTTTTTCTTTTGCTCCTCCCAAACCTACCACCCACCCATAATCAATGTCTTCTTTTTATGCACATTGTGTGCACAAACACACAGACTGAATGAGAGTAGGGCAAGGCCGCATCAGAATAGAAGAATTATATCGCAAAGGCCAAACAAACCCTGGCCCCACCCACTCCGAACCTCTCCCTTCTCTCAATCAGGGGATACGGCTAGGTAGTTCGCAAAAACACAAAGAAAAAAGTTCGGGGAAATTTTTTTTCTGCTGCTCCGTTCGAACTTCCTTGGCGAGGCACAAAAACCTCCGAATAGCAATTTTTTCACGTTTTAATGTTGCCCTCCTGCATCGTCCTTTTTTGTACATACAAACAAACACACATATTCACACATAGAGAATTCTTTTTGGTTTATGTGTGCGTGTGGCAAACGAGCGTCTGCCTGCCGTCTGCCTTTCCCGAGTTCAAGTGCGCCTCAGCCTTCCCTCAGCCCATCCGTGCCACCAGCACACGTTCCATTCATTGAACTCGATGGCAACTTGTTGATCTTCTATGGAATTCACATGCAAAAACCAAACCAATTTCGCCCTTCATTGGCGTTCGCTTTTCTTTCCTTTTTTCGTCCTGTTTCACTATTTGTTTGGTGTGTACCTTTTATTTCATTCTGCACCAAACTATGCTGAAAATGGAAATCAATAATCGATTTTTTAAGTGAGGCAATTGCCATTTTAATCTTTAAATATAAAAGAAACTAATACTAATCTCTTTCTCTATTGGTGTATCCACTCTATTTCATATTTTAAGGGGTCGAAAAGAATCTGACCAATTTGATTTAATCCAGTATCTATCATAAATACCTATTATCGTTTTAAATAAAAATTCAAAAAGTATTAGTATGTGATGCGTGGACTTGAAATTTCTTGGGTACTTTATAACTTTCGTTTATTTACCAAATCGGTCAAAAACCATACACAATGAAACCTGATATCATATCGACATCGTCCACATATAAGAATTTGCGGTTCGCTCATCATCTGTGACAACGGCTTAAGTAATTCCATTGGACGTTTCACGCCAAACTGAACGCAGACGACACCCAATCAAAGGGGCATTGCTAATCGAATGAACAAAGGTGCAACGAAATACAGTTTTGCCAATTAAAAAAATGGTAACTAAACGAAACCAAAGTTAGGCACGGAAGCCGCCTCTAAGAGCGATATCCAGGAGTGTTGGTAATAATTAAATAAGGTCCTCTTCAAATAGCTTGACATTTATGAATTTCCGATTAGGTACGTGGAATTTATGTGCTACTGAAATTTTGGTGAATCAAAACTGGGTTCGAATTACCATACTTTGAAGATCTGGTTGGTACTTATTTAAACGAGATGTCGATGTATTCTAATACAGTTCAACAACTCTCGTATTAATTGTACGACATTGTGGATCATGGGACAAACTTTTGTAGTATCAATGGAATCAAAAGCTTACAAGTTTGGCAGTAATCAAAGCCCTCTGATTTGGGTTGTCTAGTTTCGACTATTCTCTAAATAGGACACGTGTTTGCATTCTATAATGTTTATAAGCTTTTACCGAGACAGAAGTTCCTTACCCTTTAAAATTCGTTTTCAATTCAATGATATAAAATTAGTTGCAAAAGTTTGATGTTTAACATTTAATTTGGGCTAATGCGACATATAAATAATATACATAGTTAATATAGACATGCGTTCTAAGCAAAAGTAAATACCTATAGTAGTTTGACTGACTATCATTAATGAGTGCTTCAGCTTTTAATTTGGCTCCGTTCGATTTCTGAAGGTTTTTCACTCGATTTTACTGAGTTCTCGATGCCATCCATGTGACGGATGGCTACTACTGACTCACTGAACCAAGAGATGTCCGAGGCCCCCGTTCGCTGCAATTACACTGCTGAAGGGCTCAACCGCCGCTGGTGACATTTTGACACCATTTTCGGTGCGATGATATGGCATTCATCTTGACAGACATAACTGTCTCTGATGGCTGAGTTGCATATACCAGCGGATGCTGGTCCAACCCTAGCCTCAGCTCTGCTCTCGGACTCACGATAATTTACTCCATCCCTACGTCGGATACGTTGTCAGTATGTTGTGTTCGTGATGCATTTGCGTCACTTACTTCAATGTTGCAACGCATTTTCGGTCACCCAAGGCACATACATACATACATATACACACATCCTCATACATTTCACTCTGACAAGGACAGGCAGAGAAAACCGGGGCAAAATAGGAGCTGAAATATATTGCGTAGTTGGCAGCTCCTGGCTTCAAACCAAAAAATGTCCTTGACACTTAATTCACGCTGCATTAATACGAACTGAAACTGAATGAAGTTGTTCTTTTTATCAGATACAGTGGGCCGAACACAGTTTGAAAAGGGTTGATCTTATTGTGTGTATTTACCTCATCTAAGCTAATGGACGGGGCTTAATAAACTTAACAATACGCACAATTTGAACTCCTTGAAAGCCTTTCCTGTTATTAACACCCGAACCAACGGTGCTGCGTACAATAACCACTTTCGACCACATTCTAATTTAATAAACACAATACTTAATTTTGTTAATACAAGCGACAAAATATAATGGAATAATTGAAGAGAGAATCATTGAAACAAACAAAAAGGCATGTTTTGATGATAGAAATCCCAAGGCAATCAGCATTTGTCTTATGTTTATATTTTGTGTCGTCTTTTATAAACGAACCACGGTGCGTCCCACGCCACTATAAATTTAGTCTGGTAACTTGTAACCTCAAAACACTTTCACAGCAATGATCTCTCACTCTCCTTTTGCTTATAGTCCATGTTTTTACAGCACTTCTCGCCAAAAACTAAAATGCAGGCAACACATTGCATTCCCATTCTTGTGGACATCCCAAAAAAGCTCGTAAATTACTGGACAATGTGGAATGTATATAGAGAACGGGGCGTGCAGGTCCTTGCAAATATAAACATCAACAACAACAACACTCATCGCTCATGTTGGTGATGATGCATTTTGCGGTCTGTCACACAAAATGCAATTTGACGGAGCTGTGCAAAAACAGTTTTTCAAGCTATCAACCAATTTGGCCACGGCTGCACGCCGACCCGCAGACCCTCTGTCTCTTGCCCCATCGCAGTCTCTGTTTAGAACAGTATGAGCTGATGGTGATGCCAGGCCGCAACTGCCATACGAGTTGCTACTGAATGCCATATCATGGCCAGAGTTTGGGAGGATGATGCGTCCTAGGTGCCAACGATTACCAGCAGCCGTTTCTGCATTCATGGACGCATCCTCCAAACATTTTTTGCTTGCCATGCAATATTCTTTATACTCTTTTTGAAAAGTTTAGAATATTCCACATATGTATTAAATAATGTGTAAGTATGTCTATGTTTTCGACAACTGTTTTCGTTTCGACGTAGTTTCTTAAAAAAATGGACTTGGCGATTGGCCAATTGACATATATTGGCTTATGATATCGGAAATCGAAATACGATATCTGTTGGCAATCAAGGGTATTTCATGGACGGCGTTAGCCAGTCCCTCTGTTTGCTGTTATTCCCCTAGCATTTTAGCCAGGACATGCCTTCGTACCGTTGTTGTCCTTTTCGGTTTATATTTTTTTTCTAATATTTTGTGTGTGTGTGTTTTAGTGCGTTGTCTCCGTGTTCAGATGTCCTAGCGTCCTGGCTGGAGTGTGTTTATGTTGGCGGATTCATGTCGTCACTGTGTGAAATGTGTGTGGCAGATGAAGGGGCAGCTCCTAGTAGTGTCTGAGCGAAGTAAGCCCAGGCCAGTTTTGAAATTTATGTAGCGTTGGTGAGTTGGTTATTTTTTGTGTGTTGTGTGTGTGTGTGGGAAGAAGCATCATGACCATTAACTGCCACTGTCCATGTCCAATGTCCAGTTGCACATGTCAAAGGCAAGTTCCACTCCCACTCCTACAGCTACTCCAGCTGTTGATGTTGATGGTCGTAAATGTCAAATGCGCGTGTTCGTTTGGGCAGTTAATGTCTTTAGATGCTATAACAGTTTTTTTTTTTTCTTTTTATCAATTTTGTATAGTTTAAGATTTGTAGCACATCAAATGTTCATAAATCACTAATCGCAAACAATAATTAAATGGCAAAATGGATTTTATACAAATTACAATAAGGGAGCATTAATGTCCCGATGCTTGAGTTCGCCAAACACTTCAGTGAAGAGTAGTGCTTTTAGCTGACTCAGTGGCCTTTCATGCCCATTCGCAACGGGGAGACGGCCATCAATTTATTGCCGATCATCATGCGATGAAACTGGAACGTTGAATCCAGAAGACGAGGAAGAGGAAGGAAGTCAGGATGAACTGAACTTGCTTGGAGCAACCAAATAATTTCGTGTCACAATATTGACACTCAACTGTTACTTATTTCTGCTTTGCGTTTCATACATACGTATGTACACACATATCCAGTCCTTATTGAAACATACATATTGCCAGAACCAATCACTTCACTAGCACATTAAAACATCTTATGAGGTTAATCTCTATGCAAATCTGTAGTGAACTTATCATAAATATTATAACAACGGTGCAAAAATGAAAAATCACGACTAGAAGAATGCGTAATGAATGTATGGCAAAAAGTTAAGTAGGATAATCGACCCGCCTTCTTTGGCACATAAGCATATGCATATGCCATGGGCTACCTCGCACAAGAGAACGCAAGGCCCCCCTAGCACCACACACATCCGTTTCGATTTTAAAGAAACAAAAGAGTAACGCGGCTTGCTTCAACCATGCCGAAGTTTGTATACCCTTGCAAGTAATTTGTTTCTCTTTTCTTGCCTACATAGCTCTCATTAAAACAGACTACTATTATTTTATGAGTAAGTTAGTTGCACTCCTTGGTGATAGTCGCAGTAGAAGCAAACAAAATTACTAGCCACAATTATGTTTTGACCTATCGTCCCTAGGAGAGCTATTTGATATGATATGTATCCTGATCGGGAGCTCGTATCCTGTCCTATGGACACTTAAATGAAAGATTAATTCATTGTGCTACTAATGATCAACAATACATTTAGATGAGATTTAAAGTAGAATATTTAAAAAAAGTTCAGTTTTATACATAAAATATTTTCTTATAAATCAAACTTTTTGTATCACCAAATGTTGCCCCCACCTAACTACTCATCGCTTTAAAACTAACAAAGTTATTGGTTAAAGATCACTTCTATGTGAACTATGCGATATATTCGCTTGATCTTGATGAAATATGTTACCGCAATTAACAGCTATTTTAAACTGACGAATAGAAATGAGAATTAGAAGACAGCAAAGATATTTAGAATATGTTTGATAGCAGTAGAGAGAGATATAGTGCCCTGATCCGGCTGACTCTGCAACATACACAACTGGTAAAGTAAAATAAACCCTAGTAAATGAACTCTAAACTAAATAAACTTGATTTAGCTCTTACAGACTCAGGAATCTAGAGGTTTATACGGACGGACAGACAGACTAGATCGATTCGGCTGTTTATGTTGATCAAGAATATATACATATACTTTAGGGTTGCAGTTGTACCTTTTGTCGATTTTGATATATCACAACTATGGGTGTTTGGTTAAAAAAGATGGTCAAATAAATATTGTTTATCATAGATACATACTTATAGGGGTCTCCCCTGTTATCAATATATATGTGTATATTAAATATAGATTTAAATGCTAATAGTAGCATAGCAGTAAAGAAAGAATTGTCTAACGAAACCCTCGTACGATGATAGGAGAGATGAACATCAACTTGTAATATGGCGAATGGGAAGAAGGTGTCAAAAAGCAATGGTATCCATGTCTGACCTAGTCGGCAGTCAGAGATTTACATGTAGAATGCGAAATGCACAATATCGAATTACAATTGGTTATAAGCAACGTCCAACATATGTATTATCCTATACTCGCATTTTTAAACTCACTGTCTGCTCCAGACATTTGGCCCATGCAGACCGTACGTCATCCCACCGTTCTCGGCAAATGACTCCCTTAACTTCAGAACGAAAATGTTACGTTTTTTGGCTAAATTATCCAATTTTGTTCACTTGATTGACTGCACTTTTGATGCCTCTGCCAGTACCATAAAACCTCAATGCAGATGCAACAGCCCTCCTCCTTCTTTCCAATCATTGAACTGCCGCTGCCGCCGATTCCTTCTTCATGTTGCTTTACATAGCCCAGAACATGCCAGGAAGCGGCACCAGTTCAGTCTCTTAATGGACTTTCGCAATCAGCTGTCAATGCCTCACCCTGACTATTTATTTTTGCCTCAGTGCCAAGTGTCACCGACTATACAGCGATTCCATCAATCAATTGCTGCGAATTATAAATAACCGAACCGAACTGAACCGGCCGGTCGACCGATTGCAAGTGACTGACCCAAGACATGGCATGCCCGTTCGATGTCCGAGTTCGTGTGATGGTGACGATTTTGAAAAATTGCCAATCAAAGAAAAACCGCAAAGAGTTTCCGTCCCCGCCGCGCCCTAGCTCTCGCTCTTGTTGACGACCCCGAGTCACGTTGCAGTTGACATTTCGATGGGCAAAAACAAAGAAATGTTTTTTGTTTCGCCTTACCTTGTACTCCCTCTCCCTCACCCGCGACATTGTCGATTTATTGTTTTTGATGGATTACACACACCGTCGATACTTTTGTACAAATTTTACAGTGACAATTGTCAAATGTCAGAATGGCAAATTGTTTTTGGGCGCACTTTTAATTGCCTTGATTGTTTCTGCAAATGCTAACCATGGACAACTGAAATAGAAGCGCAGATCATCTCGGTATGCATTGCCCCAGACTTTCCCCAATTTATAGATATCTGAAAAATTCATTAAGCGATGGGGCATGGAGATGGAGAGCATCCTCGACAGAATGAATTTCACTTGCTTTCACTTGTCATCTCTTCAGGTGCGGTGAATCAATCAAAATTGGAATCCAACCCAATTCCCTCAAACAAAATGAGCCCCCCAGTATAGCATGACCGGCAAACCAATTGAACACAAGCCGCTTGAAGATATCATTGCGCATTATCATTTACATGAGAACTGCTGTGTACCTACAAATTGAAAGTGTCTCTTTATAATGTCAATGAATCGTCAATGAACTTGAGAGGCGAACGCTTGAATTCCAAATTCCTGATTTCATCGAATTGCGCTGGATTTCTCCGATTGACAGGCATCATGGGGGCATTGTGGAAAAGAAAAATCAAAAATCCGCGTAAGCAAATGCATGCATTCGCACTCGAGTTGGAGTTGAAGCTGAATCCAGATCTCACATAGTCACTCAATGGTATTATCAATATCAACAACATGATTGGACGAAAATGAAAACGAAAAACGTTAATACGGCCAAGCCAAGGCAATGAATACGAATCGATCTCTCGATCTCTTGATCGTCATCATCATCATCGATCGTGTAAACAGAGACGCACTAACCGCACTCAATCAAAAATTTGATTATTTTGATATGTAGGTGCTTCAGACGCTGACTCCCCAACTGACTGATAAACCCAACAGCAAAATAAACACACGCACCTAAGTACCCCGAGCCTATAATAACAATAACAGACCTAGGAATCAGAATCACAATCACAATCAAAACGAGAACAGGCAGCTGCATCTGCATCTCAATCTGCTTGTCAGCATATCCATATCCATGATATTCGTGGAATATCCACTTGAGCGCTTCAATTGCAAGAGAATATGAATTTAATTGCAGAACACAACCATGGGGAACCGAAGATATTGAAGATTTTTCGAACTAGATTGGAACAAGTCCAGTTGGAAGCTCGACGACCGAAATCCAAATATGTGTAGAGCACAGCGAGGCGAGTGTCGTAATTGGAGTAAACCCGAGATAATTAGGGAATAGCAACTAAACACATTAACGTAGATCCGCCTTAAGCTGCCAGACATTGTTCATTATGTATATTGACATTACGGCATGCTTGTTCTACATTTCACCTCTTTCCTTGGGTTAGCAAACGCACCTCTTTGCCTATTAATGTTCCCTTCCATTGAAACATACATATATGTAGGCAGGCACACAAAAACACAAGAGATACATAACATACATACATCAAGTGGGGGCAACTTGGGATCAACTTGGGATTGTTTTCTCAAATCGATCTACGGTGATTATTCGTCTCATGTGCGCCATTGCTGAACTCGTTTCGAGTTACCAGAACCACTTGTTTGAGTGAGTGAACAAGTATGTGACATGTTTGATTTGTTACTTTGATTGATTGATTGCTGAACACGTTTGCGCTCAGTTGTGAAGTAATGATTTTCGATTTTTTGCATGATGTAGAAATCTTTTGGTCTGATACGTTCCCACAAATAATGACATGGCGACTTTTGCCAGCCGCTCATGCTATTGACATCGGGCGGCGGCAAAGAATTGGACCTACGGAATTCTGATTGACAACTCACTGTGCGAGCCGTGTTTATAGTACATACATACATTAGTGCGTGACTGCTAAGAAGACCCAAATATTTCGCCTGGTATCGGGCAGACGGTACTCAGACTAATCAACAATGCATCGATATCAAGAGACTTTGGCCTCGCTTTCGGTCCTTCAGTTCTTGTGAAAAGCCGTCACCGATGCAGTCGATATCTCTTTTTTAAATATCCACACAAAGTTGCAGAGTTGGGTCCTCGATACGTCTTCTTCGTCGTGGTCGAAACTCTGTCCTCGTCTGGCGTTATATCTTAACAATCTGTGGCCATAAATAAGCTTAGGACAGTAGAATGTTTCGACACAAGGGCTTCCATGTGGACTTGTTTTGGCACAAGGGTTTCGCTGTGGACTTGTGTTGCCTGTTGACATACGAGCAAGTAAGTGGACAACAGTTAAAAAACGCATTCTCTTTCGGCTGGTTCATGTGCATTTTGCAATCTGCACAAATCACAAATCAAAAATCCACGGTTGATGGATACTTGGGATTCAGTTTACTTTGAATATTTTGGGGACCAAACACAATCTACATACATACATATAAATTGTTAATATTTAATATTACTGTAAGTGTCCTTCAATATAGCACAAATAAGCACAATCTCAATTGGAAATGACGATAACTTGATCTATGTTCTTCAGAGTACGGCAAGAAATATCGCAAAATGCTAAACGAAATTCGTGAAGTGTCAACATAAGCTCTCGGGTTCTAGTTCGCAACTCTTTCTTTGGTAAGACTTGCGTGTTTGTCCCGGACTCATATCAGTCAAGACGAATCTCCTTGGTCGCAGTTGAACAAGCAGGCAAAACAGACGAAAGACTCAAAGTGAGAAGCTGCTGTAGATATACTCAATGTTGAAATGAGATAGAAGCAATAAATGAGGGAGAAAACAAGGGAGAAGCCGAGGGATTTTAATTACATATACGGTTGAGCCTGAGATTCAGACTGGGTCTGTGGTTGAGGCTGAGTCTGGCAATTATTTACATTAACACGATCACAACTCAGGGACACTGCACATGCATCATCGTGTTGCGATGACGATCGAGATCTGGAACCCCAGACTCAAATACACATCTAGACAACAACAGTTTCCAACGTCGTCGTCGAAGTCTTGGTTCCTGCCATGTATGCATATTAATTTATTGGAATCATGTTAGTGAGTCGATATTGATACAAATCCATTTTCGATCGAGTTGCTCCGATACCACAGAATGATCAGCTACAGAATAAGAAAGAGAGAGGAAGTGGGGAAGAGCCTGTTAGTGCACATGCTGAGGCAATGGCAAAAAGGCAGCAAACATTACACAACCGATCAGCTACCAAGTGCAGCACTTGGTCCAATGTCAGTGGGCAGCTTCTGGCTTCCTCCCCCTCCACTCACCGTGCATTGCATGATCATCGCTCGTATTGAGCGTAAATCGAATGACTATCATGCGATTATGGCCGGGCAGGGCAGTTTTGTACTCCAGTCACATGTGAAGATCGAAAGAGTGGTATCGGCGGAGTGACAGCTTCCATGTTTTGGGTTTTCTTTTAATTAACGTCAGTTTGAAAAACAATTGAAAATTAAAAAGGTAAATTGCCTAACCAGGATATATCGAAAGATTTCAAATTTTATTATGAACAGAAAGAAATGTTTACAATTTCAACTACTTTTGCAAATTAACCGTGTCGATGTTAAGACTTTTAAAGAAAAATGTCAGAATATCTGTGGCCTCCTGAATTCTCATGGCAGTGGGTTTGCCGGCGCCATGACCAGCATTTGTGTATACTCTCAATAAAATTGGATTTTTTTGGAATCTCGAATTGCGAACGGCTTCTTGCAGGGCGGCCGCAAATTTCAAGGAATGCAAAGGACTCACACGATCATCGTGGTCAGCAGTTAATATCAGTGTTGACGGATATTCCATTTTATCATTCTCAGGGACATGAATATTATGTAGTGGCGAGTACTTTAAAAGATTTTCAAAGTGTTCTTTCTCGCTGGGATTCCCATAATCTGAGATCCAAGCGTGCCCAATAGTAAACTTGCAGAATCGAAGCATATCCATGACACCCACTTGAGCCACTGCGGCACCAAATAATTCAGGGCGCTGATTGATACAAGCGCCTACAAGAAGTCCACCGTTTGAGCCACCTTGTATAGCCAATCGATCTTTGGTGGTGTAGTTCTTATCGATTAGATAGGCTGCTGCAGATTGGAAATCGTCGAAAACGTTTTGCTTATTTAAAAGCCTTCCCCCATTGTGCCACTTAATCCCATACTCGCCACCTCCCCGAATATTCGGATAGGCCAAAACTCCATCGAAAGTATCGATAAACATTAGCCCGGTGATACCGAACGATGGCAAAATGCTGTAGTTAAAACCACCATAGCCGTACAGCAGGCACGGACGCGGTTCTCTATGCTCTCGTTTCTTGCATATTATATACATTGGAATTTTGGTTGAATCTTTACTCTTATAAAATATCTGCTCAACGGCGTAGTCAGACCTTTGGAAGCCATCTAACTTAAAGTCGATTTCAAGAATAACTGATGGCGGGACATCCGGTTTCTGAAAGTCGTACTGATAAATCAGTCCTGGACTGAGAAACGACGAGAATTGGTAAAATATTTCCGAAAGCGTCTTTTTTCCGGAAAATTCCACAATGGTGCCAATGTCCAGATCGAACTGTTTTATTAATTTTCCCGTTTTCAATTCATGCGCCTGCAAAATACTTTTCACATCTCGTATATAGCATACCATTAGCTTATCGTCGTGAACACATTTAACCCAGTCCATAACGTCTCTTTCATTTTCCGGTATTACTGTTGACCAATTACTTTCAGCCGGAGCATCAAAATCAATCGCAATTAGACGATAGTTGGGCGCATTTTTATTTGTGCAAAAATAGAATTTCGATCCCACATTGGTAACGTAGTAATAGTCTGCATCAAATTCTCGAACAATCGGTTTTATTTCTAGTTTGCTTGTTATATCTGTCTCAAGATCCAGATCAGCGTAATATATCAAATTGTCGCGCACTGTGACTTGAATAAGCAGTATTAAATATTTGCCGCAGTCCGACACTTCAGGTGAAATGCGCCACGCAGGTTCTTGGGGAAACTCCACAACTAAGGTATCTTTATCTTGACATTCCCCAATTCTGTGGTAGTACAATTTTTGATTCTTATTCTGTTTCGTCTCGGATCCATCGATATTACCCCCTTGATGGGGATACTGGGCATAAAAAAACCCTTTATTGTCTTTTGTCCATGAGACCTTAGAGAATTTTACACGCTCAAGCACCTCGTCATAGTCTTTGGCAGTTTCAACGCATCGTATGCGTATCTTGTTCCAATCTGATCCATTTTCGCTGAGCCCATAAGCCATATAGGATCCATTTTCTGAAAAAGATTTTGTGGTCAACGCCACTGTTCCGTCGTCAGATAAAGTATTCGGATCGAGAAAAACTTTGCTTTCGCCATCCAACGATTTTAGCTGATACAAAACACTTTGATTTTGTAACCCTGTATTACTGAAGTAATAATAATATTTTCCGTGTCTGTTGTAACATCCAAATTTTTGGTAATTCCACAAATTCTTTAGTTTTTCGTGAATCTTTTTCCACTCCTCGCAATTTTCTAAGTAGGGTCGAGTAATGCTGTTCTGAGAATCCACAAATTTATGTGTTTCATCAGCGTCTGGGTTTTCGAGCCAGCGGTAAGCGTCTTTTACCTCTTTGCCATGGTGGTGCTCTACAATTGTATCTATTCGCGCTTTAGGATATGTAAGATTTGAATCCTTTATGCTTATTCCTGACATATTGAAAGCGCTTGTAAATGATAAGTTTCTGCCCTGAAGTAGGAAATGGGAGTCTAACAATAAAGTCCGAAAAGTTAGTTTATGTATACACATACAATATATGCTCTTCATTTGATTAAAATTAAACTAGTGCCTGAAAATTTTAAATCGTCTGACAGATGTTGCTATATATTTTGTGTAGAGTGTAATTTTGTGTGGAATTTGTTCAAGCCCAGGTCAACAAGAGAATCACTTTTACCTGTCGTAACTTAGAACTATAAGGGAAATCTGAGAAAGGTATTTTAAGAAATGCAATGGTGTTAATGGCAAAGCATCTCTTTAATGCAAAGGATACTAACCGCTAAGCATACAAACTTTGCAATAATGGCATCAATTAATATTGAAAGGAATAAGACAATTTGAAAGTGAACTGCAATGGCGTGTCCAATAATTCCATCAATTTGCAACATCCCTTCCTTACGGCTTGTCAAGCTGTGATTCAAGATGGAGCAGGAGTAGCAGGCAGACACTGACATCTTCTGTAAGCCTAAGCATGCTGGGCTTGTCAACGAACCAGAGGCTACAACTCGCAGAATTGGCAGCGAACCAAAGCCAAAACCAGAACCAGCAACAAGTCAAAGCGCTGACAGCGACATGAGCGCAACAGCAGCGAACAGCATGATCGTCATTGGGGCTCGATCGAGATAGGAATCCCAAGTTTGTTCATCTTTATCCCTGTCACACACACTCACACAGGCACACTCACACTGGCACACACATAGGACATAAACGCATCGATCAGATTGCGATCTCATTAAAGCGAATTATTTGTGTTGCTGCTTATGTTCTGGCCCGTTGCATCTCTCACTGCTCTTTGAGAATCGGTTCCTGCTCCTGCAATCGTGATTGTTATCGCTGAAACAAAGTTGTTGCTGGTGGTGGTTGTCGATTTGCCAATCGTTTAGGCCCCAATATCATTTGCCTTCCTCTCTTGTTGCTGTTGGTGTTGCAGGTAAAATGTGCGATTAACGCTTAGCCACCTCCATAATTTATGCTCGTCTCGTTGTCACTTGTTCTGTCACATGGTCTTGACTTACAGTCAAATTTATGCACATACGATTTGCCCAAAGCAGGTAAATTTTACCAGAGTTTTTCAAAAATTAGTTTCTAGCCATTTCCAATGGGGCAGTGCTAAGCGAAGCACCTCAAACACCCATTACTTATGTATATATAACAAACATGTTGTACACAGAATTGCGTTTTGTTTATGCTTCCGACTTAATCATATGCTTAGAAGAAAAATGAACCCCTTTCCACGCGCAATGCAACATTTGCGGGATAACGATTGGATCCATGTCTCCCAAATTCAAGCAGGAAACTCAGACTTTGTGTTGGTTAGGAGGATGAGTTATATTTTGAAGTCCACGGAGCGCATCAATTTTATCTCCTGTCGTCTCGCAACCACAACAGATGAGATGGCTTTGCGTCCCTGGAGTCTAATTAGGATGTAATTTGAAGGACACGAGTGATGACCAAGCATCAAACTATACTGCTTGAGACTTGCTGTGACTTATTTCCGGTGACTTTTTTGTGTGGCCTCCCTTAGTTTTTTACCCTTTTGAGTTTTCGGGCTACTGTGAGCTCTTACTTTGCCGGACACTGGCCAAATGAATGGTCAGTGATTTGACGGCAGGGTTCTAAATGAATGAATGAATTAGTTCCTAAGAGAATTCATGGGATTCTGTTGTATGTGGTCGAGATTTGGGACTGTTGATAGATGTGTTCCCCGCCTCGAAATTTGTTTTATTGATAATTTGGGGTTTTGCTAAAAATAACATTAAATATTTATTTTAATTCGAAACTGAAATATTGAATTGTATAGCCGTTGAGAGATTTATGAGTTTGTATCAAACTGTGAGATAAATTACCAACCAATTGAAACGCAAAACAAGATTGTTGAATAAAACGCTGCAACTGTTTACATAAATATGCTGTCTGTAGAGTGGGAAAGCCTGAAGAGGCACCTCGAAATAGTCGATTCCTAGACTCCTAATCAATTAAAGTATCGCGAACTGAAATTAGTTCTTACTTTAAGAGGAAGACCCCTTTAATTAGACCCATACGCAGTTTGCGGATCGGAATGCTAGCGACATAAATGGATCTGTGGGGGAATGCATTTGGGATACCATTGACTGGATGCACGTGGCTCGAGTCGGAGTACGGAACGGCTACTGCTGCGCATGCGTTTGGCTAGTTTTCTATTAATTACACTGATTTATGTGTTCATTGTCCATTGTTGTTAAGGTCCACTCACTGCCCGCCGTTCTGGCTGTTGTTCAGCATAGATATCTCAGGTTGACTTTATGATGGTTAACTTTTAATGGCAGACAAAAAGGGAAACAGAAATTGGGCAAAAGCATTTGTTCATTGTTGTCGAGGCCGAAGAAAGTTGATTAACATTCGCGACCAAAAATAAATTCGGCAGTTTTGGGGGCAGAAAGTCCAACTAGATTTGTTTCTAAGTGTATGAAACCATTTCCCACACAATTTAAACTGTAGTGAACCAATTCTTTCTCGAGTTGGTTTCAAGTTCAAGCATTCAACTTTTAAAATCGACTTTGACCTTATGTATCTCTCTAATACACTGGTATTAGACACACAAAGACAAGTGCATAACGCATTTGTACTTAAATATGTGCATATTTGATGGAAAAATAAACGGAAAAGGTAGGGCACAGTTCTTTACAAATCATTGTACATGTTGGACCTCTCAATCTCTTACCCAATATTGCCCAACCATTCTCTCCCCCTGCAGCTTGTATCTATTTCCCTGATTACTTCGCGCATCAGATGCCAACAGATTTGAAACGGATGCAAACCACAGATACACAATCCTTGCGATATGCACGTCTGTCAAAATAAATTTCATGCAAACGAGCTCAGGCAGCAGCAGGCCCGTGAATAAATCAGTTTGTAAACATAAATAAAACAACAGAAATAATTTTCGCACATTTCGTGCATGGAAAATCTCATCCAACGCCGACTCATCGTCATCGTCGTCGTCGTCGTTGTTGCGTCTGACAATGGGCCAAGCGCAGGAACTTGTTACGATACTGGATATGGGATCATCTCTTGGATTTCGTCAGGCATCGGCAGCAGTCATAACTAAATTTATGAGTCTAAACTGCTTTATGGCCAAGCGAAATACCAAAATTAACGCATTATAAATAATCATTTTTATGATTTGATAAATAAATGCAATTCGTTGTGGCTCCATTGGAAATTCTGTGTTTTGTTTGAGAAAAGGGAAATTAAAATTGCTCTATGCCACATAAGTTCGAAATTTCCGAAGGCCTTTATAAGTCGGTGTAAGTTAATTGGGTCCATTAAATTTAAAAAGTTTATAGCCCGAATCGCTTAGTCCGTTAACTCAATAAGATCACAGTAAATGCATAGCTGGAAGTTGTCCAGTTGGAACCATTTAGCTTCAAATGAGTCATAAACGCACTTAAATAACGGACAAACAAACATCAGTCCTACATGCACCCGTTAATTCAAACGAGTCCATGCTGAGGTATGTACATGCAAGCATATGTATATAGTACATATATTATACATATAGTATAATGAATGTGTTACTTTTCGAATTCAGAACGTACGCGATTTGTGGTATTTGCTGCTTGTGCTGTCGATATTTGAATTATTTCCATCGCCACTTGCCGTAACCCATCGCCGTTGTGGGCCACTTTTGGCCACAATTGTGGCCTGTAGTGCTGGAAATGCACTTCCGCCCTTGGCCTCCCACCCCGAAATGCCGAGTACTGTTGTTTAAGTTGTTATAGTTCGATCCGCCCATGTCCCCTACCTCTACGCTGAGTGCCTAACTGGCTGTCGATGGGTTTACAATCCGTCAAAACATTTCCCATGGACTAAAGCAACTGCATCATTGGCACTTGCGACCTATTAGGAACAGCTTTAAATAAACAAATGTAAGTGAAGTATGTGGCTAGGAAAATACTGCAATATACATATATAAATTGGGGAATGACTATACATAGACTATGCGATGGGCTATGAATCACATAAACTTGAGTGAAATTTAGCAGTGTATGATCTCATGTTTTAGAAGTTTTAATGCATTCAATGTCCTATATTGATGAACAAACGAACCAATTACTTTAGAAAGATTAACACTAAACTCACTCTTTGCTGGGTAATCGATCGACTGTTGTGTTCAACTAACCAATGAGAAGCCTTCTTCCAACCTACTGCAACAACAGCAAAAATGTAACAATGCCAACAGCTTTCAAAACTTACAGGCTGGCGATGTATCAATGTCACTGAACGAAAATTAAGAACCAGGAACAGTGCACCGCGTCTCGTCTTCTGTATGAAGTCACCGCACCTACCATTGGTGGACCGAAGCAACCATTGTCTGGAGGAAGCACCGGCAACTGGTAACGGCCAGCCCAAATGTCAACTTTTTGAGATGTTCCTCCTATGGTGCTCCTCTTATTGGTGGAACTCGGTTGGCCATTGTTTACCCCAGTGTGCCCCTCTTCTGCATATATGGACTGCTCTCGACGTTGCATTTGTAGCTGTCAACACCGCGTCAAAAGAAAAAAAAAAAAAAAAAATAAAAACCAATGAAAATACACACACGCAGACGTAATCGCATGCCAAACAAAAACACTCCATAAACAATAATAAACAAATCTTTCAGACCAAGACAAGTATCGCGATCCCTATTCCCGTTTTGCGGTTGACCACCCGCACACGAGACGATATTGATTCGAGCGCAAGTCTGTCAAGCACGCTACAAGGTAGAATTCGCATTATTTCCACTGACATATGTAAGGAGCGTCTAGCACCTACCGACTACAAGCTGTCGAGGCACTTGATTCGGATATCCATAATTGCATGCCTTTGACTCTTGCACAAGGGCCAAAGACTTGAGGAGAGGACCTACATAGGACTGCTATTTCACTTTTCCTTAACAGAGATCTGCGCGAGATTAGGTCTGGTCGTCTGATGATTATATGTATGTATGTATGTATGTATGTGTTTCAGTGGACAATTTAATCCATTCCAAATTCACCTTCTGCGATCTCCAATGGAGGCCTTGAAATGATGTAGTATTGAAAAACAATAACACATTGTAAAGTTCTTAACAAATTCATATGTGTTTTTTACCATACGAATCCATCCACACTTGCTATTATATATTTATGTTTCGTACTGTAATTTCACTCACTGGGAACGTCTATCACGGCCTGTAAAGCACACCAACTGCTGTGCAGAACGCAGCATTCGATCTTGTAAATTGCATGGTGAGCTGTCTGAGTAAACTCCTACAACACAATCCAACGCAAATCAACCTCTTCCAAATGGAAGATCTAAACTGAGCGCTCACTGGAAACATTGCTCGGAGTTCGCGCCTGTTGATTGCTTGAGTGCATATGAGTATCGCTTCAGAGGCTGCTTATTTTAGTTGGGCAAACTGTCAAAGATATCCCAGCTTGCTGCCACTACCAGCTCCCCCTCTCTTCTGCCATGCCCAATTCCTCCAGCAGGCGATGCCTTTTTTGTTGCCTTGCGGATCGCTTGATTGATGATTTGTTTATTTTGATATGCGGGGGGATATTTCTTCGCGCCCGGTCGCCTCGGATGAGAAATAAATTTTGCCAATATGTATGTATGTTTGTTGGTGAGTTCTCATTCTTGGTGTTAGATTTTTCTATATAGAGCAGCAGCAGCAGCTAAGCAGCTAAGCCACCCCGGCGCGAAAGTGCAAAACCGAAACGGTATTTCTTTTTATACCCTTGCAGAGGGTATTATAAAATTGGTCAGATGTTTGTAACGCACAGAAGGAGACGTTTCCGACCCCATAAAGTATATATATTCTTGATCAGCATGAGAAGCTAAGTCGATATAGCCATGTCCGTCTGTCCGTCTGTCCGTCGGTGCGTACGCGTTTTACTCAGCCATCTTAAGAGCTATCGGGATGAAATTTTTTTTGGGAGCTTTTTTTTACCCGGGTGAGATAAAGTATGAAAATCTTTGGGATCGGACTACTATATCATATAGCTCTGGAACAAAAATTTTTGCAAAAATTGGAGTATCCCCATGAAATTTACCAATATAATAGAATTTGATATAAAATCTCAGATCCCAAAATTTGACCCTGATCGGATAAATAGAACACAAGTTACAGTCTATATAAATCGGTTCAATCGCTGCCGGCAGCTCTGCTTGCTGCCTACTACGTCACCATCTGTTAACAGAGCACATGCATACACACACAGACGCAACGCTACATAAACTGTATGTGTATGCGTGCGTTGCTTTGCTTAGGGAATGAGGGAAGAAGAAGAACAAATTGTACATAGTATGAAGAGTAAAATTGTTTTGTTTGTATATTAATGAATTGAGTTGCAGAAAAGAAATTTTGAACATGTGAAATTATTATTGTCAAGGACTGCAAGGGTATATAAACTTCGGCATAGCCGAATTTAACTTCTTTGATATTTAATTTATGAATTATAAATTTTTCATTCGATTGGCAAGAAAGTTTTGGCAGCTCAACAAATTGCCACATAGTTTTGATATACAACAGCAATTAAAATCGATCATATACAGCGAATACACACAACAAACATTCACTTTAATTTCGAGTGTATCAATCACTGAACTCTGCTGGGGTCGTGTTGATGGAGATTGTTCGACTGTTTTGGTGGGTCGAGACGGCACAAATCTGTTTCTTGTTATTCTCTTGCACGAAGGGTATATTAGTTCTGGTGAGTGTTCTTGTCAGCCATGTCTGTCTGTCCGTCTGTAGCTCTATTAGAGCAAAAGATACTTCCATTTGACTCCTAGCAATTAGGAACAAGAACAGTTAGACTCATCTAGAAATCGGATAACACGTATGCACGTCGGTCAATTTTCCACTCCGGGGTCTCAGGTATCGTGATGAAGAAGTTTTGCATTATAAACAAATATTGGCCCTTTGGAGACAACAACATACTTTCAATAGCGATCCAAATTCGAATTCTTTTTTGTTCTGTGTGCTACTGTTGTTGCACCCTGTTTGCTGCCGACACTAATTGCTAAGGACACATTTCTTATGCTTGCCGTCTGACACTGACGCCTTTTTCTCATCCCATTCCTAGAACCAGGAGGCCCTGTCCAAGTCCACTTCGTTGTTGCCTTTTGCTGTTATCAGTGGAATTTTAAAGCGCATCTTGCAAAGCCACAAAAAAAAAAAAAAAAAAAAAAAAAACAGAAAGCGACTTGGACATGGGCAAAATAACCCCTCCCCTATACGGTTGGATGTCTTGGCGGCGTTGCTAATTCGCTGGCATTTTCTTTATTTTACCCAAATGCGTTGTCCCAACTTCTTGTGATGACCGTTGTCGTCTCTTCGTTTTCCTTTCGGTTTCCTCTTCACAGCTTCAATTGCCGCCTCCACGTTGGCCAAGAAATGGAATTCTTGATATCTTTTGTTTGCCGACACTGACGCTCTGCCTGTCCCAACGCATCTTTGTCCTTTCGCTTCTCTAATTAAAAAAAATAAAACGGAGGTTGAGAAAAGGAGCTGAGTGACCGCACTAATTAGCCTCAAAGCAAGCCACATTTGGTATGCTTTTGATTTGTAAAAGATTTGAGCGCGATTCCCAAAAAGAGAGTTACAAAAGGGTAACAGCTGAGGGGTGCGCGGGAAGGTGACTTCAAAATGAAAAGACTTTAAATTGCAATTCCTTCAGTAATTACAACACATGTCTCAAGCTCTCTTCCCCTCTCCTTTTCTCATCTATCTCAAGCCTCCTTGCCGATACTATCATTGAAACCATTCGGTAAACATGTCACATGCAACTGAATCAATTTTCGAATCAATTCGTATGTATTGTGTATGAAACTGGATGCCCTGTCCATCTTCGAGTCATTACTGACCCTTGCCTTCAAAGACGAGAGAAGCATTATAAAATAACATAAAATGCGATTTGTTCCAAAATTGCAACAGACACGGAATTGGAAACAATTCTTGTTCTAATACAAGATACTAATAAGGGGGCCTCCTTCAAGAAGAAAAGATCAAAAAATCAATTCGCCAGCGCGTTTGTTTCAAACTGCTCCTTTAGCTTCTGCTGATGATGCAAGGATGACGCTGATGGCTTGACTTGGACTTGGCCAACGCGACTCAAGTTGTTGTCGGCTGTAATTAAAAGCAGCATAGCGTTGGATGGAGAGAGTTGGAGCTCTGGTGTACTTGTTTGCACACATCGAAATTGCGCAGACACTTGATGACAGTTTCAGTTAAAAAAACTTGTGGAAACACATTCTTTTAAGAACCCGGGGTTGCAGAGAATATGTGGCCAAGGCTAAAAGTGTGTGGTGGGGGAGAAGGCGCTCAGAAACATTTTAATCATTGAACCAAAACCAACCCACCACCCACTTGCTTACACACGACGGCGACGAATTGCTTTTGACCGACCATTTGGATTCGTTTGCTGTGTCTGCGTCTTTCGAAATTAGCAATAGAATCGAAAATAGAAATCACAGATAGACAAGGACAAATAATGACAAGCCAAAGGTCCTGCTAACGTTTGCTATATTTTTCCCCAAATGTAATGATGTGGGAACGTGTGAACGGATGACGCAAAAGAATCGAAATCAATTAGCCAATTGCACTCAAAGATGCCATAGATAGAGATGTTGTCATTATCTCGACCTCCAGCTTCCAACTTAATGCTAACCCTAGACCAAGGTCCCATTGTTGTGTGTCGACCTGTCCAGTTTGATCAGGACATGAACTTAAAGGCAATGTAGACGGCGAACCACAGTCATTGCGGTTACTGCCTTCTTCAATTCGAAGCTGGAATGCAAAGTTTAATGTGATGCATATAAACCATTCATTCGTTTGCACCCCTAGTCGTGCCGTTTGTGTCCAGTTTGTTGTATTTGCTCATGTGGCACATCTTGACCACATTTGATGCAATTTTCATGCACAAAACAACAGCAATTAGAATGGGTGAAATGTGTGCTTGAATTATTGATGAATTCATCATTCTATTGAGTAGAGTTAAAAACATCCACATTGCCCAAAGTGTGAGTTACTGAAGAGGGAGCACACGGAGAAAGGAATCAAGCAAAACCCCTTAGAGGTCCAGCTGGGCGAATGGTGAATGGGTAATGTATTGCACATCATCATGAACAATGATTTCATGATTTTGTTTTCGCTCTACCTCTATTGCCTTTTTACTTTGGTCAATGCCCAAGCTAGGGGTTGATTTGGTTGGGCATTCTCCACTAATGGGTCAACCGTCACCCAAACGGACGTCAAAGTGTCTGTAAATCACCCACAACAACAGAAAAAACCCAAACAAAAATTACAAACCGACTGGAGCGGCACATGGTAATGGACATAGACATTGAGGTGAGGCCCTGGGCCTGGGCCTGGGACAGGACAACGAATACATCATGAAATATCGAGCAAGGGTATCACCTCTTTTTTTCGGGTTTTTTCTTTGCTTGTTTTTTTTTTTTCCTTTCTTTTTTGTGTTGTCTGGCTATCTATCTATCTCACCCGCTTCGCCTGGCCCACACATATAATAAAGAAGGAAAGCACGTAAATTACTCTCGACGGTATAATTTAGTTGCTCACTTCCTATTGTTGTAGCTGCTGTTATTGTTGTTGTTGTTGTTGTTGGCTTACATTGTAGGTATGTGTATTATAAAGGCAAGGACATGCAGAACGAACCACCGAGTACATACTAACTAGAATTGGTATGTCCCAGAGATTGAGAGTTACCATAAAGTCCTCAAAATGCTTTTAAGAAACAAAATCAAGCGTTTTCAAGAGTCTGTGTCCTGTGCTCTTATTGGAACTTTGCAACAATGGATTTCCCATTTACATATGCAACTAAATATCGAACGATTCAAAACTTATTCTCTACATTAAATTTCTATTGTAAGTAGACATTAGACTAGCAAAGAAAAGTATTCAAAACATCCTAAAACTATCTTCACTTTAAGCCATTATACGTATATTCGCCATGATTCGCCCTTTTAAAACGTGTGCCTAATATACCAATTTTAAAACTAAATAGCTTATCTTAGGCTGTAGCCTTCTATCTAATGAAAGTCCACCTTTTTGAGTACTTGGCACTGCAACACAAATATTAAAAGCCGAAAGGCAATATTCATTAAAAATACCCATAAAATGTGCTCAACTTGATGAGCAGGTTTGCTTCTTCCCATTTTTTTCTCGTTTCTCTCTCTTCGACTATACAGAATTTAATTCATTGTTCATCAAAGGGTTTGGGTTAAGGCTGGGCCTGGTAATGTTGTCGTTAGCAAAGCTCTGGAGCTCTTGACTGTGTGAACATTTCATTTTAATGCGCCGACTAGCCATGTGAGGGGATGGGATGGATTGAGGGAGGGCAGTATAAGTTGGCGTTCTGCTTGCTCTTTTGCCCAATGCCCGTCTTTTGCTTCTTCATATTTCGTACTTGAAACGTAATTACTTTAGAAAATAATCGTTAAAAGTAATGGTCTGTATCAAATATATTAAAATATAACGCAACGATGGCGACGACGACGACGATGGCGACCATGAGAGCGAGTGCCTGCCAACTTCAGCAGCAGCAGCAGCAGCAGCGGCGAGGAGAAGAAAAACTGGTATCAAACTGGGCAATGGCAATCGCACTCGTCATGTCAGGAGTCGTCAAAACCGACCCCAGCATTCGTACGTCAAGGAGTACGAATGGAGTCTCCGCTTCATTGGATGCCATTGCACAGTAGCCCAAAGGCTCTTGAAAAATGTTCAACAAACTATGCAAGTGATGCAAAATATTCACTTTTATTATAGATGTTTGGTATTGAAATACACCTCCACCACACTCTAGCGTCTATTATTCAAATAAGCTTTGAACCACTGTGCATCGCTAGCAAACGCTTGGATGGCACTCCGCTTGGGACTTGGCCATCAGTTGAAATGAGTTTTTATCAACGTCTGTCTGGACTATAGTAGTCACAGTCGCCGTCACAGTCACAGTCATCGTCACCGTCGCATCTGGCATGGGTAAGGATCTGGGTTCATGTCGGAGGTCCTGGGCACATTAGTGAGCAAAATTTTATTGTACCTCTGGTTCAGCTTCTGTTTCTGTTTCATTCATAATATAATATAATTCTCTATGCCCCGGACTCTAGAGTTGACATTAAAAAAAAAGCAATTCGCGTTCGGCATTTCATCTGCAGAAATAGTTTTGTTCTTTCCCCACTAAGACATCGCTTTTATAATGCATAAGGCAATTCCCCTGCCCAGAGGCCGAATCGCTCGCTCTTCTATAGGTATCTCCTCCCCGTCCAATTTCTAACTTCCTTTGTATGTTAAATTTAATTTCTTTTGTTTCGTTACTCGCACGTCATTTGCAAAATGAAATTATTACAAACTGTTTTTCTCGCTCTCTTTTGCCTCCGTTGCCTCATTTGCTTGTCTTTGAGTTTGCTTTTCCAGTATCCATTTTGCAATTTCTTTTTATATACCCTTACCCTAAGAAAAGCCAACATAGAGTATTCTCTATCGACAAGTCCTCATTCAGGCCATCGTCTCTCTGCAATGCAAATATAAACCTATAATACTAGAGTGTGATTATGGCCAACTTTTTGTTTAGTACATAAGTCCAACATGTATTAGATACAATTGATTTGGGTCCTTTGAAACAAGATGTGAAGAGTATTCAAAGTTCGAGGCACCCAAATCAGTTGGCAGGATCTTTTTTCTTGTATGTTTAATTTTTTTTGTTCTTTTTTATGTGCTTGTGCATTTTTCCTTTTCTGGCTTCTTCTCCATCTCGAGCAGTAACAATTCCCGCGGGCATATCATCTGCTCCATCACTGACTTGGGTTTTGCCTCTAACTTACCATTTCACTTGGATTTCCTCGGTTTCTTTTTTTCATTCTCTTCTTTCCTCTTTGCATTTCTTAATCATTTTTGACTGTCTTAATCTAACTTGTATATTTCGGTTTTAATTTCGAGTATGTTGTGGGTGGGTTGGTCGGTTAACTGGCCCTGATACTATCATTACCTTAACCTTAGTTGTTTCTCAGTTTGTTTTTCCAAAAGGTCGAGGAGAAAACTTTCGATTTACAAAAACTCAAGTCAAATTGAAATTGGTTTTAGGTGAAAATTCAACGACAAAAGGTTTAGCATTGTCTCAAATTCAAGTCTCTTGAGACTCCGATGATCTGTTTGGATCTTCAAATTCTCCTGTAATTCAAGTAACTACTGCAAGGGATCTATTGTGTCTTCCAACATTGCAAAGGCATCTAATAATTTAGTAAGCTGAGATCCATTTTATGGATATTAATTTCCATTAAAATATCAGCTAAAAACTCTACGGAAAGCCATATTAAGGCCGACCAACATCGCACAAAAAGGTGACAAATGATAAAGTCAGCTCAAAGTAATTTCTTTCAATTAGGACGATGCTCAGGCACATTTCTGGACAAGAGCGTCGGACACCTCGTCCACTTTTGTTCGTCGTTGACATTGACATAACGCGCATGTGCAAGTAGTTATTTTTCTCTTCCTATCTCCCTAATTCTCCCTCTCCCTCACTCTTTCTCGGGTACGAATCAAATTCGAGTCTCTGATGTCAGTTATTAATGTTGCACATTTTGCGACTTAATGGCAAATTCAAAAGTTGACAGATGTGCGTAATTTATTTAGGTTTCTCTTTTTACACCATGGGCCCAGAGCGTGAAAAGGTATATTAAAATCAGCCAAATCAGTATATTATATATCCCCCTAAGCATGTACATATGTATGTACGAATATTTATGATATGCTCTAGGCTTATACGCTTCTACGAAGAGCGAGATAGCCTTTATATTGCCAGATGAAGACCTTTAATTCCAATTTACGTACTTTCCAATATCTCTTAGACTGAGGAACTGCACTGATCGACCTGGCATCTGTAAAGGGTTATAATATTTGGGTATAGGAATGGCCAATAGTTTATCCTTTGGTGCATGGTATACCCAAGTCGCCGAGAAGACTTAAGTACTTCATTTTCTTTATTGCAATCTCGTTCTGCAACAGCATTGATCCTCCTTGGAGTCGTGGTGGCCAGTTGATAAACGATCCCAGCATTGTGGTGTTGAAAAATGTTGCAAAAAAAAAAAAAAAGGAAAAATATGATGAGGCCATCATGATGGCGACCGGTGATAAAGCACTCAGACGAGCCATCTCAGAGTGTGTGTATGTACACATACATTGAACAGGCCGTTACCATACAAAATGGTGTAGAAGACCTTTTATTGTGCAACTCCCGTGCAAATACTTTTAAGACTCATTTTGCCCTATTACAGATCAAAGATGTTGTCCTCCGTACTTTGAATCTCCGAAAAGTAGTTCCAGAAAATGAATATATCAAGGAAGACAGGATTTATTTTAACTTTGTGTCCCAATCTTTAGAAAGTAATGGTTCTTTTCCTACTAATTAGTTCTTCGTTTGCCAAGATATACGTTTACCTTTATCAATAAAAGAAAGTATTAATCGATTACAAACCCCATAACTGAGAATAATACAGCCTATTTGCCTAATACCACACAGAGCGACTAATATCTCTGAGATTGACTAAGTAATTAAGTTGTGCTTATGATGAATAACCTGTCAAATTATTACAAATCAATATGTCCCAGAGAAAACTCAGATTTTAAGGTTTCAAACCAGTTTGGTCAGATTTGCCTGAATGACAGCGGCAATCACAGAGGACGGTGGCGGGCTTTATGTGGTATACGGAAATTGTCAGCCGTGGCCAAATCGTCAACAACAATGCAAATTGCTTAGATTTGTGTTGGACCACAAAGCGACACCTCGACACCTACGACACCTGGCGAGACCCAAAGCCAATGTCGCAGGGTAACTAAAGCTGGTGTCGGTCCTGTTGTTGAAGGATTCACGATGTGACAATGTCCGTCCTGCCTGCATACGACCATAATGTTGCTCTTTGGAGGACAAACACTACACAAACTGTCGTTACTAAAAAACAGGAATGGGCCACATCAGCAGCCATAAACTTGGAGTTGACAATTGTGAAAAATCCAAAGTCAGGCACATGTGAGACCCAGGCCCGTTGTGGGGCTGGCCGACTTCAAATGATGCCATAGCAACAACAGTCAACAGGCAATCATAAAATCAACAAACTATGAAATTCATCACCGCTCCAGTGAAAAGGCCTCGCCTCGTTGACACTTCCGCCTGTAGCTGTGTGAAATCTCTCAACTGGATCTGGAGTTGGATCAGGCAACACTCCGCACAGTCCACACAAATGACACTCGACAGGCAGCATCATCATTCACGGCCAGCGACGGGTAAGTGAAATTAATTGCATTGTTTTTGGCCAATGAATTCCTAGTTGCCAGTTTTTGTTTTCGGCTTAAACGCCTTGACGCCTTTTTGTGGACAAACAAACAAACGCAAAGCGAACGACGGCCTTAGTTCGCGTTCCCCTTCCTAAATCATCCCCCTTTCCACAATTTGCGATATTCTACAGTTCATCACATGTGATTGCCGCAGTATGTTGCACAAAACATTCAAGTGCACAGTGGGACAATGTCTGTGCATAAAGTGATTTCGACTATTTAATCTATTATGAATCATATTTTGCACTACATGCAAAAGTTGTTCAAACGAAAGTAGTTGTAATTCAAATCATTTCTTATATCTATTTTCATGAATTCTTAAAACGAGTTCCCAATTCAGTGTTATGGATGGTACAAGTTTAAGTCCGTTTCCCAATGTTGTCTATGTGCCGTGTGCCGACTGTGCATCATTCTGACTCTGTTTGGAGCTGCTCGTTCTGCTGCCTGCGCCTCCACATCTTCCCATCCCTTCATCCAACATCCGATTCCCATCCCAGTATCCCAGCTGTATCGCGCAGTCTCTGGCTCTTGCTCTAGTTAGTTACCATCATCAACATGTTGACATGTCTATGACTGGATGTGGTGTGTGACGGTATTTGTGTGTGTGTGTGTATGTGTGTGTGACAGAATGCTGGTGTTGGTGTTGGTGTTGCAGTTAGGCGCTAACCAAGCTCAACAGTGTTTATCACTCATGCTTATGGTCTTGTTTTTGCGGTGATATATCACACTTGACACTCATTCATTCAGTTTAGAGTTTAGTGTTTTGGGCTTGTAACCCCCAGGATTGTACCCCCCGTACTACCCCCCTATGAATGCTTAGAAATGCTTCCATTTGAATTTCATCACTTTTGAGGCAACGCGAACCCAAAGTTTGCTTTTGCCCTCTCTTGCCCCTCCCCCATTTGTGTGTTCTCTCTGGCAAGGGCAATTGCATAGTTAACTATCGTCAACATGGTAGGACCTCAACCTCAGGATCCCATTCTCCGACATTTTCGGCATTTCGGTGGCTTGATAAATGAAGCCCCCTCTCTTTCTGTTCTGCTTGATAGTCGTCAGAGCATCGTCATCACCATCACTGCCTTGTCCTTGCTTCTCTGTGTGCCTGTTAATTTGTTTATGGATACGGGATGGGTAAGGCTCTTGGAACGGATGGGGCAGCAATTCATTCACTCCCGCATCACTCACATGCATTTTCGACACTGTTTTTTTGGTTATTTGTCTTATTGTTGTTGTCGCTGGTGATGTTGCCTGCTCTTGTTTGTTTTTCAATTGCTTCACAAATGTTTATGCAGATGAATTGTATTTTGAGTTGTGTTTTTGTCTGGCTGAATCCTTTCCTATTTGATGAATGGTGGCAAATGTTTGCTAAGCTTTTCATAATGTGACTGTAAGTTGTGGCCGACTCGAAAAAGGAGCTATATTTCTGAAATATATACCAAAGTTAAGGATATAGTTCTGTAGTTTAACTTTGTGAATGACTTCTAAGGATGTCAGAAGTGTAGGATTGGTAAAGTGTAATTACAGATGTTGGCATCAAATAACTGGTAATAGCATCAAGCCATTCGTGTGACAATTAGTTACTTTAAAGTTAAAACCAAAAGTCGATTGAGACCTACAGAGATTATTTTCTAACGATTAAACAAGATTAAAGCGAGTCCAAGAAACTAATCTAGACGATTTCACTCTTATAGGTCACAGTGGATAGGAAATCACAAAAATTGCAAGCGATAAATAATCCAGGAGAACAGATAAATATCCTGCGGCTCTCAGAAAAATGTTGCCCAAAAACTCTGACAGATGCTGTTAACCACAATTCATAAACATTTACGCACAAAACTGTTTCGTAAAAAATTGTATAAATGTTAGATAGATTCTATTTAACTTTTCCTCGCTCCTCTTGTAATTGTAATTTATCTTATATGGAGAGGGGGGAGCAGAAGAAACGCCATTCAAACTCGAAGTTGTTGTTACTGTTGTTCCGATGCAAAATGTATCTACATATGAGTTTGTAAATTGTATCTGCAAACGTGCATGAGATGGTGTCTAAATTTAACAGTCAAAAACAAATGTTTTTGAAGCATTTTTCAGGCACTTAGATGGGGCAAAAGCGGGTGTAGTGCGTCCATGGGAGTGGAGTAACTGTATGGCGCCTGGATTTTTATGGCATTCGGCGCGACGTTGCAACGTCTGGACGCGTCCGTCACCGCAAAGGTGTCAAAAAATTTTGCATGCTGCATTTTTGACAGACGAACAGCATTGAAAAAGAGAGAGGCTAGGGGAGGTACATGATAAAATCGTGCGTCAATTCGATTTCTGACGTTAACCGACGCCTAAACAACAAGAAAAACAACAGCAACAACTCTTTTTATTACCGAGGTAAGGCTGGAGGGAGTGGAGGCAGTTCCCTGACTCGAATAGAATCGGACGCGGTACATGACATTTGTGGCAGACAATTGGCAGGCAGCAATGTTGCAACAGAGCCACAGTTAAAACAACCTGACTGAATGTTGAGAGAACTGGTGTGAAATAAAATGGAGGTAAAGCCCAAGATAATCGAATGGGGGTATGTCTCACATTGACACATTCGTTGCCTGAGCAATAAAAATTAAATCAAATATATGATAAAACTCACTCATGGTCTCTTTGCCTCTCTCACCAGCTTTCCTACGAAACCAAAGTACATACAAACAACTTATTCTTGTCCTGCATACTTAAAGATACAGATCGTATGTAACAGGTAGATGGAATTTCGTTCCCCACAGGATGAGCTTTAACAGTAGAGTCGATGTCCGTCTGTCCGTACAGCGATAGACTTTATTTTTACCACGAGCAGCTTCCAAAATTAAAATATAATAATAATAATTTCAACAGTAAATGTATGGTACACCACAGTCGGATAAAGGATTCACTTTCTTCATTTCTAAAAGTCATTTGAGGTATTATTAGCGGACGTTGACAATACTATGCGCAGTACGTTCAAGTGGCCCCTACGACACCAGGACAAAGCCTGTCACGCGGGAGCCCAAGCAGATAGCTGACCACCTCCCACCCGACCGATGTATGTATTTCTCAATGACCCATAATTCTGAAAGTAACGTTTTCGGGGGTAAGTGTTGTGTCCTTTTGACGTACAAAACTTTAGGGATTTGTGGAAAAGAGTGTAAGTCTGTTGTTTGAGAATCTTGCTCAAGCAATGTCCTTGAATAAGTGTGCCTTTGCATCTCTATTATGTAGTCTAGCAATGTTGATTGGATATATTCCTTAATTCTTTATAAGATCAATCACAAAGTCCATATACTTGACCCAAGTATCAATTTAGAATATAATCTGGCTCATGCAATAGATTATAATGAAACTCTTGAAGTATTTCATGTACATATACACGTACATAATGTACATTTTTTATATGTATATTTTTTATGAAAGTAAAAACAATGTTGTGAAACGGAGCGACAATTTCATACAATTGCTAGTGTTAAAAGGCGCGTAATAGTGATGGTGGAGGGTGTTTCCGGTTTGACACAATTCTAGCCCGGCCAGAAAAGTGCAAAAAAAGGGACCAAAACCAAAATGGCAGCTTGTCCAACTTTTGATTGCTGACAGCATTTGATTCTGCATTTGGCCGCAATTGTCAGGTGTCGCGATATTCAAACGCCCGTCAGTCTGATTTTATTCAGATTCTATTGGCACAGACGCACTGATATTAATCCACAATATTAAACAAGGAATATGGAAACATGGTTCAAAGAAAAATGCAGTGCATTTTTCAGTGTACATTTCTAAAGATTCTCCAACACCTATCCGAACAGAGTAGCCCTGGGTAAAGCGAGCATTCAATGAAATGGGGAAAAGAAAAACTCTAACAAAGCAGAACCACTTTCCCCTGCCGTCATGACATGACGGTTGCGAAACGTTGAAGAAGAAACAGCAACTCATAAAGATGCGTAATGGTTGCCTGCGCACAAATATTGGAAAATAATTAGATGTAATGAGGCAAGAAAATATGTATGTATGTATGTATGTATGTGGGTATTTGCGCGAATTTGTGAAATATAAAATGGTGTAAAGTCAATAAAAGAGTTAGAAAATACTGGCAATAAATTTTAAATGCTTCAGCATATTGTATATTGTATGTAACTATTTAGAATATGATAATCTGCTGGTGTGAGATCTGGTCACACACACTCACATAACTTAAAGTCCGAATAGGCATTCTCGTCAAACAATATTAATTATCCTACAAAACTCCTTCAGGTGATTACTCCTATAACTACAACTACAACTCATCAGGGTCAAGGGTCACTAATTCTTTTCGCTGTTCAATAATCTCTACATCGGAATCACTTTGTTCCATGCCACTTTGACTGATGTAACTTTTGAAATTAACCATTAACATTTCCATTATGCGCTGTTGAAAAGTGTTTTGTGCCGGCAAGAGATTTTTTGTGCAAAAGTGTTAAAAAAAATATTGTGTCCGTTTGGCCCTTGGAGCGGTTGCTTACGGAACCAATATTGCATGAAAACAAAGCTAAAACTGTCGGAAAACTTGTTTAAAGTTCCTCCAGCTACTAGAGATGTCCAACTGTCCGAGTCTAGAGCTTTTACTTTACATAGCAAATGTCATTATTAATCCCTTAAAATTCATTGTACATACATACATACATATGTACATATGCACATACATATGTATACATATGTATATAAATATTTACTTATACATAGATGCAATGCAAGTCGAAATAGTGGTTTGCGCCTTTTAACGGCCTTCTTTGCGATTGTCCATGCGGTCGCGAAAAGTAGCGCATCGAAGCAACAATTGTTCAGCAAACGAAACACCATTCTTCCACCCAAAGCGAAGGAAGAGGAAGAATATCAGCGAAAGCAACTTTATTTTTAGTATTCTCGATTTTTGCAATGCGTGTTTTGATGCCACCACCGCACTCCCGCTTGCTCCTGCTTCATTTTCAATTTCAATAAATAACCTTGATTTAAGTGGCGGCGACGCTGGCAGCGTAGCCACCCACCCGCACAGCCGTTTGACCAGCTGCAATACAAACAAAACTTTACACACACACACATTCACACAGACAGACGATTGCCAGACCGGCCCCCACACACAAACACCTGTCACCGAGTGCGCTCTTTTCTGTTCTCTCATATTTTTCATTCTCTCTTTTCCACTCTCTCTCTCTCTTTCTGTCTCATTCTCTCGCTCTCTATGTCTGTTTATTGCTCTCTATCTTTCTGTCAGTCATCGCTCTCTCAGAGTAACACTTACTGCAGCTGTTTCAGTTCTGTTCCGTTTCAAACAAAACTTTTTCTCCTCTTGCATGCTCAGTCAGGCTCATAAATCAAAACAAAGTGCAGCTGCAGCGCATGCGTCGACACTCCAACAGCAACAGAAGCAGCGCAGCCAGTATCTCCCTCTCTCACTGAGCACAAACACATCAATTTAATGGGGGAAAACGTCGTCGTCGGCGTCATCCTCTCTCTCGTCTTTTGTATGTCCTTGTGCTGTGGGCCACAACTCATTTTGATTGCCTTCGGTACGCTCTCTTCTGTTGCTCTTAAACGTTGTCAGTGTCAAAAAATTAGTCGACAACGGCAGTGGTGAACGAAATCATGTCGCATATTTTCATAGTTGGGTTTTTCGGAAAAAATTCAACAGCAACGGCGACAGTGACAGTGGCAGTGGCAGTTAGAAACTTTTTGGCAGCGCAGTAGCAGTGCAACGTTGAAACTGCAACGTGCGTTTGTTAGCCAAAGTTAGAATCAAATTTTAACGTAATCAGTTTGAGGAAGCTACTTAACCAAAGAGAAATTCACTATTTAACAAAAAATTCGCGCTAAATACATATACACACATACACATGCACATAAAAATAAAAATAAATTCTTGTGGCAAGCCGTCAGTAAATCATTAAATTAATAGCTCCACACACACACACACACATTCACACACACAACGACATCTGTTTTTGTTTTCGTTGGAGCTAAGAAGAAGGAAGTGTGCTTGGAATTGGCGGCAGTTTGACCGCAGCAACGTCGCTTGCAACACACACACACACATACATCGAGCTTCGCACATACACACAACCGTACGCGTTCGTCATCAAACTAAGAGGCCTTGCCGCCCCACTCTGAACCCCTACCCCTAACCCCTCCCCTCTGCGTTCACCACCCATTGTGACATTTGATTTATTTGACGTGTGTGTTTTTGATAGAAGCTCAACACGAAACTGACACACGTTCTGGCACACACTACCAATACCACTACCACTGCGAAACGGAGACGCTGAGTCGCCCAAGAATTTGTGTAGTGAGCAAAAATAAAATACATTTCATATTTGCCTTAAGTGTTTATACTGTGGCTATATCCATCCGAAGAGTCGCATCAAGTCGAAACAAAACTAAAGTCAATGAGCAGTGGCAATACATAGTACATTTTTTTCAAAAAAAGCTGTGGAGTCAATAAAAGGAATTGAAAATTATTTGCCAAAATGATGCTACACGAGGCGGTTATGTTGGAGATCTACCGGCAGGCACTAAGTGCAAGGTGATTATCAAAGCGAATTTGTATGCATACATTGTGTAGTGTACATACATACATACATATGTAGGTGTCCGAGTGTTAACAATTGTTCGAAAATGCCTTCCTGAACAGTTACGAAAGTGTTATGTGCTTTTTGGAAAACCCTATACAAATATAAATATAAATGTATGTATGTATGTACATTGCACATAGTTTTATTTTGTTTATGTGCCTTAAACTTACTGAGATGAGACATTATAATTGAAAATTTGCATGGACAGAATTCAATTTAAAAGTTGTGAAACATTTTCGTTCTCAAAATATTTAAAATATGGCAAATATTTTTGATAAATGTTACATAATAATTACGAAAATCAGTCATTCATTAAAATTCGTAAGAATCGCTGTATACTGACATATGTAAACATGAGGGTTAATCATTAGAGATAAACTAATCGCTTTAAGTATTCGAAAATTATATAGTACACCACAGTTTTCGTTCGTTTAACTTTATGTGTTAATTTTATTTCTTTCCAATCATATTCCTAGTGAGCTGGCAAGTCCTCGTTGTCAATCCCGAGAATCAAATGCTTCCGCTGCACCGGGCGACATACGCTGTCCGTCCAATGAATCGCATTGCTCGGCCAATAACGATTGCCTTACTCCAGCGCCAACACCCACATCAATTACACCTTCCTCACCGCCAGTTGGTCTACCACTGACAGCGACTTTGGCGCCAGCGGCAGCAGCGGCTTTGCTTCCTCCACAATCTGCCGCGATGGCGGCGTATTTGGCGGCCGCGCAGCAAAATCACTTGCTGCTGACGAATCCCTTGGCAGCAGCCGCTTCGCTGGTACAGCAAGCGACGCAACAGGCTGGATCTCCTGGCAACAGAGGTCTAATGGAGGAATCGCCAGCTTTGGATTTCAGCCGAAAACGCACGCCCAGCGAAGGAGACGAGGACGAGGAGCGAGAGGACGAACGCGAACAAGAATCCGGAGAAGGTGACACGGGCCCATTAGATCTTTCCGTAAGCACTCGAAAGCGGGAGTTTTCGAGTGGAGATCACGATTCGCCCGTCCGTAAACTTCCTCGTAGCAGTGACTACAAGTCACCACATCCTCCAGCCAATTGGGCACCTGCTTTGAATCCCTATCTGGCCGCAGTTGCAGCGAAGACGAGTAATGAAGTTGCCAGCAAAGCATTGGAAAAAATGAGTGAGATGTCACGATTAGATACACCTTCTTCCGGCAATAGGAATCCCCCTCAATCTTCGAGTGGTGGTGGTGGCCGTCACAGTGCATGGCAATCGCACTGGCTCAACAAGGGAGCCGATGCCGTTAAGGATGTCTTCAAATGTGTGTGGTGCAAGCAAAGCTTTGCTACGCTGGCGAATCTCACCAGTCACATGAAGGAAACGCAACACTGCGGTGTCCAAGTGCCATCTCCATCGTCATCCTCAGGGACAACTGTCGCTGGACGTCAGCCAACAGTATCGACATCAACCGGCTCTACCACAAGCACAAGCTCTACATCATCATCATCTAACTCCAACTCTTCAAAGTCTGAGCTAAATATGCTAATTAAAGAGACCATGCCGCTACCCAGAAAATTAGTACGCGGCCAAGATGTTTGGTTGGGGAAGGGGGCTGAACAAACTCGCCAAATACTAAAGTGCATGTGGTGTGGACAGAGTTTCCGCTCTCTGGCAGAGATGACCAACCATATGCAGGAGACCCAGCACTACACCAACATAATATCTCAAGAACAGATAATTTCCTGGAAATCTGGTGATGAGCGCGAGCGAGAACGGTTACCCCAAAACGGTGGTGCAGGAGCTGGATCCTCCTCAACATCGGCTCAGGGACCAGCTCCTGCGTCTAGTGTGTCTGCCGTTTTAACGTGCAAGGTGTGCGATCAAGCCTTTGCCACTTTAAAAGAGCTTAGTTCACACATGGCCCAGCAGTCACACTATAAAGAGCCGACCTCCTCATCCACCTCTTCTATATCGCCACCAGCATCTAATCCAGCACCACCGAATATTGCTTCAGTGAAAAAAGGAGGCGGTCGCCAAACTAGGAATGAGAAGCGCAAGAAGTCATTGCCAGTACGCAAACTTCTTGAACTAGAACGGTCTGCAACCAGTGTGGGTTCCGGGTTGGATTCGGCTTTGAAGCCGTTACGGGATTTTGCTGCGGCAACAAAGATAACCTGCGAAAAATGTGGCGGTAAGATCGAAACAGCTCTTTTTGTGGAGCATATACGTAAGTGCCTGGGCGATAGCATTCCAATTCCGCCTCGAAGGCCCCCCGGCTGAGCGTTTGGCTAGTCCCAGTGCCGGCATCACAGGCGAGAAGCCACCTTCAGTCTTAAATGCTCTGGAACAGTTGATTGAGAAGAGTTTCGAGTCCAGAGGATCTCGCTTAAACCAGGCTGGATATTCAGATTCTGGAACTCCTTTGGGCGCCAGCATATTGAAGCGCTTGGGCATCGATGATAGCACCGATTATACTAAACCTCTGATGGACGCCCAGGCCATGCACCTCCTCCGATCTTCTTACGCCGTACGTGATCGCAGTGCAAGTGAGTCAAGCTCCACAAGTCGTGTCGAGTCAACCTATACACCGGATAGACAGCAGACACCCAGGCGTACACCGGAGACTCCCATTGCGGCTCCTGTTCTTCCCCTGCCACCACCACCACCCATTATCAAATCGGAGCCCATAGAGACAGACGCAGGTGAAGCTGATGTTGGCATAAGGCAACAAATCAATGTAAAGAAAGAGTTCGCAATAGAGCCAACCACGGCAAATCAGCGCGATAGTCCAAAGTCGACCAGTGAGCGTTCAAGTATATCTTCGCCTACTCCGACAACGTCAACACCTGCTGACAGTGGTAGTCTGCACGCCCTAAACACAATGTTTGATCAACTTAGCTCAGTGGAGGCCAATAACAACAATAACACTGGTGAGTATACTGGTACGGAGTCGAAGATTCCCTTCCAGATATGTATAAGTGATTTCATTTTCTTTGACACATTTTGCTTCAGTTTAAAACAATTGCTTTTGTTTTATTTTTTTGTTTTTAGGGCAATACAACCACAATAACAGTTCTAGCAACTCGAAAAAACCCAGAGCTCATCCCTTGGCCGCACTACAGAAGCTTTGTGAAACCACGGATCCACCATCCTCAAATACCCGTAGTGCATCTGCTTCTTCGACATCTGGTGTCAACGGCAACGATTTGGTGTCCTTCAGTTGGGCCTGCAACGAGGCTGTGCTCAGCGCCAATGCAAATAGTGGCAGCGATTCCATCATTAAGTGCTCATTCTGTGATACACCCTTTGGCTCTAAAGGTGCTTATCGACACCATCTTTCAAAGGTGCACTTTGTCAAAGATGCGGGCGAGGAGTCGCCAGTAGAGCAGTCACCCAAATCCTTGCCAATGGCGTCACCAAAGAGAGCGGCCTCAAGAAGTCCGGCATCGCAACAGCAACAGCCGTCACCATCGCCCACCATCAATCCGTATGAAGAGAGTCCACAATCCAAATTTCTAAAGTATACGGAGCTGGCCAAGCAGCTATCCTCGAAAAATGCTTAGACCACCTTCAGTTACTGCAATCAGAATGGAGATGGGGGATGAGGATGATGTGGTGGTAACCGCAAGAGGGAATTCCTAAATAATGTTTTTTTCTTAGTGCATTGCGTTCCATTCGTTCCACTGAGCATTGATTTCTGATCAATGAGAGAATCTGCAAGTTCTCTATTTCTCTCACGAATGTGTTGTTCTTAGCAGCGCCAAATGATTCCCCTACATTTGCTGAATTTCCCCAGTTTGTGTATTCCCCTCTTTGAGGCTGGCAGTGACGTCACTTCAATTGTCAGTCCGTTTGTTTTTATTGTTTCCCAATCAGACATAATGCTATCTCATTCGCTCGTGCGCGAGAGGGTCGTCTCTGTGAATTCAATTACCACCACTTGACGAACTGCTGTCCATCATCAGAGCGGGCGGACGCCAAGCACGTACACACAAATACATATACGTGATTTTGAAGAGCAACAGAGATGGCTATAGTGCGCACAGCTATTTGACGAAAAGCGACGACACGAGTTCGTCAAAGTTGGACCAAAAGCAAAAAAGAAACTGAGAACAACACAAGGCAAAAACAAAACTGACCCATGCGATTGGATAGAGCAAAGCATGAGCAAAAAGCAACAACAAAACCAAAGTAGGTGGGGTAAATTGAGTTCATTTGGAACCGGTCTGAGTGCAAACATTTCGCTATTGAGTGAGTTAAATGCATCGAGTTGATGTTGAGCAAAAATATCGATGAGACTTGCGAATGAGGCAATTGAGTTGTTATGTTGGGGTTTTATCGTTTTTTAAAGGCCACAGGTTTGGCTCAGAAGGAAATAGTGTGCCAAAAATCCATATATATATATACAAAAATCCATATATATATACAGATACCTACTTATATATATACATATATACTTAGAATTATATAGATCTTTGTAAGTTACTACAAAAACGCAACGCAGTATACGTAAAATTATCGGAACACTATGAAAGTTAACCTCATTTTAATGCATTTTAGTTAAAATATTCGTTAAAAATATATACATACATACATATGTACATGTATGGTGCATGTATGTAAATAATCAACAGATTGCACTTTCCTTCCATACGCCTAAAGAGAAATTAATAATTAATATACATATTACAAAAGTTACTATACAAATACATAAATACTTAAACATACAATTGTTTCTACAAACATATGCATACAAACGTACAAGAAATATCTTCTATATAATGAACTCAAAGAGAAAGTCAAATCAAAATGTAACCACACCGCAACCTATGTATACGCAAGAATTACATCAGATATAGATAATTCATCTCAAGTATGTATGTACATACATAAGTACACCACATACCACAGAATAGTTTACAACCCAATCTCAATATTAATGAATGAAAACAAAAAAAAACAAACTAACTAAATAACTATTCTATATGACCTAAGAGTATACTTAAGACAAAAATCTTTAAAAAAGATTAAACGAATGTAAGGCATTCCATAATATTATTATGGAAAAGCCATTATCATTCATCCATACACACATACAATACTTATAATATGTATACGACTTGTATTTAATTTTTGTGATATTATTTTTAAAAACCATTCGCTTCCTTTTCGACCCTATTTAAGATTTAAGATCAACATTAGGAATACTGCAATGATTTCTCTTCTTTACAACCGAAAATATTCGATTTTAAAAGTGTGAATATTGTGAGTTGTGTCACTTGTGTTAACTGAAGCAGCTCAATAAAAGAATGGCAACTTACTAAACCGTTGCATTAAAATTCAAACTGAACATTTTATTTATTGCAATCTCTATATCTATGTATGTATGTAGTTGTTTTTTGTTTGCTGTCGGATCTTTGGATTTCTTTTATTATGACATTAACTCAATTAACTATTCATGATATGCAGTTGTCCATGTAGTGTATTGGGTAATCTACAGTGGCCCTTCACTTGGATTGCTGGCAGTGTTCTAACAAATCCCAGTTAATTGTGAAACAACCCCCCAAAACATGGCATATCAAATTGTAAACTAATATTTGCTAATAAACACGCAGAGTTAATTAAACCTGAATTATGGGGCACATGGCACAAATATGTATGTAAGTGATGTTGTGTGATTGCGGGTGTGGATGCGGGTATGGGCCCTGGATAACACAGGAACAGGAACATGCGCGAAATGTGAACGCGATTCGCTGATTTATGGCCAACATAGGATTAAGACAACGCCATCCAGATACAGATAGGAACTTCATATGCTTCATACGCACATCCATACACAAAGAGACGTAGCGCCATGTACATATGTATGTATGTGTATGCGGCTCGACGTTGATGACGATCCAACGCCAACAAAATCTCCTCGAAAACTTCAATTGCCAAAGGATTCATTTTCACTTAAAATTTATGATGTGTGCACGCTGTGGCCGGGGAAGGCCATGATACGCCCGAGGGCAGGGGCAGGGGAGAGCGAGAGATGGTCGTGAAGGAGTCTGCCATGTGTGCTGGGTGTCGCATTTGTGTTAAGAGATAATTTTTCGAAAATGTTTCAAACAACTTTTTCCCTGCCTTTGCGTCTTCCGCCTTCAGTTAAGTTTCAGTTTTCAGTTTTTGGGCTTCATTGACGGTTTTGTTTTTACCATAGAGTCGCGAAGCTCGGCTATTTCTTTATGCCGAGTTTCGCACGGGCCACGGACACCTTTGGGCCAAGCACGGCCCCCAAACCCCGCCCTGTTGCTGCTGCTGCCGCCTCGCTTAATGAGATACAAACACATAAATTCTCAAAAGTGTCATGCTTCGTACGTAACGGTTTACTTTTTTTGCTCTTTGATAAGCACATGAGTGTGTGTGTGTGTGTGTGTGATACATGGAGCGGTAAAAAGACAGAGGCGCCTCAAGCATTGATGACGAAATCAAATTTAAATAGCGAATGCTCAACTAATTATAACAAATGGGTCCAATGATTACTTTCAAAATTAATATCCCTGAGTTATTTCAAAAATATAAGTAAATACATTCAAATATTTTCAGATAGGTTTGTCTACATACTAGGGAGCTGCATTAGTGATAGAAAAATCTATCTATTCTATTTGAGTTAACATTATTCAAAACGAAAAGCATGACTTTGAAAAATTTCAATAGCCTTCAATTTACAATTGTTTTTCAATACATAAATGATCAAACTATTCGTTGTTGTTGCTGCAAAACGTCTCGATATTAATAAGCCAATTCGAATGATTCGAGTCCTATAGTACATTTCGAGGCTTTGGCACTCAATTCCATGTCTTTCATTAGAGAGAGTTCCTTACTTTTAGAGATTTGACAAGCACAGTTGGACCCCGAGTATCCGGGACGATCTGAACCACAGCCATCACGGAAAATCGAACAAAATCTATGTTTTCGTACTTGAAATCCACAAACAAATGTTTCTTAGTCCTAAAAACGTTTATTGATGGCCATGCCATCAATAAAGCATTAAAAAAGAAATGCAACCAAAAGCTAGAAACAATTATGTATTGTAGTTTGTTTAAACGGTTTGGCTTTTAAATTTTCGTTTGAAATCACGGATATTAGAGGTAATCACGGTTAACAGTGACAATGGAACAAACTCAACTTCAGCTCGGATAATAAGGGTGTCCTGTTATTCGGGGTCCAACTGTTCATACAATCACACTCATTCATTTCTTATGTAGTTGTCTTTCATTTATTTGAATTCAATTCGAATGGATTCATTCCACTTTGATGTTTCATCTTTCATGCAGCTGTCTAGTATGTATGTTCATATATACATACCTATTTACACATATGTATATTCTTTTATGTACTTAAGTACATCACCATTCCACATTGATGTGAGTCCCAAAAACTTTGGATAATATTGGCCAGTGAGGCACAATCCAACATCAACAGTTTGTCCCTTTTCCTTGACAACTTCCGACAGGCAACAGATCGCCTACGATTCAATGGATATCCGTCATACGCCATGGTGGACTCAACAATCAATAAGGATTTCAAGATTTGCTGACGATCATTAAGGGCGAATCATTGGTTCCATCTGTGTTAATGACGCGTTCGGAATGATATTACAAATATTAACTTCGGTTAAAGAATTTATCCATGAACAAGTTATATTCGTTTGCTCTGTGTTAAAATACATGTCCGACTTTGAACGAGTGAAAGCGCCACCTGGTGGCGAGTGGCATCAATGAGGATACAATAAAATGGATTGTGTGCATAGAGGACGAACATACATACATACATATGTACATATATGCATACATATATTCATGTTCGTATTCATTATCATTATAATATTATTTTCGGGCAGTGGAGTAGATTGGTCAGGGTGGAAGCCAATTTTACCGCCTCTTTTTTTCTAGAATCCAACAAATAATTAATGCACCACCTAAAATTTGAAATTCCTTTCCAGACGAGTATAATATTTGTAAATAATGATTAAAATGTTTCACTTACTTTTAAATTTGTTAAAGAAATTATAAGCCAAAGTCAGAGTTATTGGCTATTCTCAAGGACTTTGATTTTTATCAACACAATAAGCAAACATAGAATCCTCCCCAAAATAGTTTAAAGATGGACTTTCAAACAAAAGACTTGAATCCGAATAATAATTCCATGCAGTTCTTTACTATTCTTTATCCTAGTTTTTGGTTATCTTTAATAAATTGTTTTTTTTTTTTACCTTGGCTTTGTTTAAATACTGAATTCGCCACATGATGAACTAGGAAATTCTATTCTTTTTTGAATATAAGAGAAGAGTATTTGTACTTAATACTTTGAAATTTTGCCAAATATCTGACCTCTTCAAAGGCACAAATAGAGTCGGAATCTACAAGTAGGTGTTTCTTAGGCTGACGTCAAATTGTAATAGATGAAAAATTAACAATTTAACTATTCCAAGTATACTTCAATTGCCCCGCTTTCGGGGCACCCACAAAATGCCCAAGGAAACTCATAATTAACTGAGAAGCCAGTTCAATATTTACGCTTAGTTCTCGCCGTTAGAGTTGGTGTTGTTGACTATTTATGGTGAGGCAAATATTTGATACTGTGGGCGTATTTATTTACCAGTCCGGAGTATCTAGATTCTAGAATATAGAGCACAGCATCTTTATAGTGAAACGGTTGTTCTTATGCTGCTCTTCATATGTTAAATTTAGGCTGGAGTCCACTGAGGAACTTTAAAACTGCTTGTTTGGTGTCTGTTTCTGTGTTCGTGTCTTTAATATTGACTTGGTTAATGTACATTTTCATGTAACTCATCACATGACGTTAACAAATGTTTCTATAAGATAACAATACTTTGACGATGCCACTTTCTGATAATTTAGATAAGTTTATTTATTCATACGATCCTCGTTTGTGCATCAGTATTTGTTTTGGACCTATTAAAGTAAACGAATTCTTTAAAATTATTGTTTTTCGGATGTTCAATATCATGACTCTATTATGAATTCAAAGTGTCCAAATTAACTACATCTTAGTTAAGTAAATACAAAAGATGAAATGTCCCACATAAAGTGATTTAGAAACTAATTTCTATTCCATCAACATAAATTTATATACATATATTTGAAAAATGATTTAATAATACGAACTTCCATGGAAAGCGAAATATTTGCCACGTTTGTGTAAAAAGTCAAGATAGGCAACTAAAGTTAACGCCCACCAACATTACGGCGAGGAGAATCAGCAATAGAAGGGACTAATGAGACTAACACGCAGGACTGAGGACGAGACAAGAAGCGCCTGCAGTGCACAAAGTTTTGCAAAAGTGTCAGAAAATGTGAATGCGATTGTGGGCGAAAGGAGCGGTCGGAGATTGTTGGTAATGCGCCGAGGTAAACGGCAGTAACGAGATGGATGATATCTAGACGAATGATGCATGAGTCGCATTGGGGGCGGTTGTCCTGGCGTTGGCATGTGGGTGGCTTCGGGGTCCTACATAAAATTCCGACGCTTCATTCGCCAGGATACATGCCAGCATGGGAAGAGCGTGAGTTCGGGGTAAGAAGGACGACTTTGCTGTCGCTGCTGCCATTGCCAGTGGTATTGGGAAGGCGAAAGGACGCAGGCGTGGAAGGCAACGAATGAGCATGCAGAAAGAGAGAAAGCAGCAGCAAACATATCCAACTCGAATCTTGTCTACAATAAATCAAATTTTATTACACTTTTCTTTATGCATGCCTCACAGGATATGGCAAGCGTATGGCTCACTGATGAGCACACAAATATATAGAAAGCCACAGACATAGCCACACACACACACACACACTCACACACACACAATTACAAATCTGAGCAGAGATTTTCGCATGCTCATTTAGTGGGAGTCCTTCGAATGGGGTCGCTAAATGGGTGGAATTAACTACAGGCAGTACTCACTGATAGACATCGTTTTGTATAAAAAAAAAATGAATGGCGTATAAAGAGTACCTAAGTTTAAATGTGGAATTTAAAAATACAAAAACAGGAGACACCTTTATTCCAGAGAATTCACAATCTTTGGCACAGTTATTGACAGCTTCCCCATCAATGAATTGATCCATCAATATATTACGTATACGTAACGTTTAAGATTTTCAGTGGGTAGTCGTCCTGTGGGTGTGGATGTGTATATGTTTTTGAAGGAACTTTTGCATTATGGCTGGCGGAGACATAAATCAAAATTCCATTACGCCCAAAAGCGCCGCCCATATCAGGAGACACAACCCATGCTGTGATTTATTAGAAGAACTGCAAGGGAAAAACCAACCAGAGGAGAAAAAGAAATGCAGGAAAGAAAATAGAAGCACAAGCAGAAGCAGAAGAAGCCGTAACGCGTTTTCTTTTGATAAAAATTTTGAACTAAATCAAAACTTCATTTCACATCGGTGGCATTTCTTGTGCCAGGGCCTCAGTTTTCAGTAGAGTTGAGCTACGCCACGCCCCCGCTTCTCAGCGCCGAGTTGCAATACACAAAAAGAGGAAAGCAAAAAAATAGGAGACGAGACGAGAAAAGTGCACAACATCGAAACAAGAAATGGCGGCAAAACTAGAAAGTGTAGCCAAGCAGGAAGCGTCGAAGCAGGCAAAGAAGGAGTAGGAATATGAGGTGAAATAGTCGAAGCATCCTTCGTCCTTTTCCTCATCGGTGTCGCATTCAGCGTCGAGCGACGAGCGACGAGGATGCTAGTTGTCCTGCGACTTGACTCGACAAAATTCACTGCTGGCTGTCAGTTCAATAAATCATTTGCGTTTTGACACGCCGCTTCACCCCCCTCCGGCTGCAAAACTAGCTGCGCCAATGAAAATCCATAAATACAAAAACAAAACGAAAAAAGCAAGACATGGCCACCGAGACGCGACCGAAACTCAGATCCCAGGTTCCATGTGGGATGCACATAAATTCCAAGCTGTAGGGAAACTCTTTGCGTCCTTGTCTCCTCAAGCCAAACGAGGGAGGTCTGGACCAAGCCAGCCAGCAAGTCGAACACGAAAACGTTGCCTTGTAAGAGTCTATAGATCACAGAAAATGTATGGCCTGGCCTGAGACAGCAGGTGGTAATGGAAGGGGAGGCTGAACAGAATGATGATGACGATGATTGCGATTTCGCGGCAAGGACTAGTCAAGCGTCATCATCCAACTTGGAAACTTGTACAAACAGCAAGAAGGTATGCCCATGTGTTCAGATATTATTCAGATATCAGACATGTTAAGGATATTGGATATATAGCTAACTGAAATTGCATAAGCTTGCTTCTTCAGTCTAATGGAAATTAAAATCCGACCATTTAAACCTTCTCAATCTCCTAGAAATGAACAGGTTAACATAAAGCCGGAAACTGAGAGCTATAAACGCGTTTTCCGGGTTGTATCAGCATCCACCCCGCCTGATTCTGTCTGATGCGCATAAAGCATAAAACTTTGAGGCATAAATCAAACCCTTTTAGGACATTTATGATCGTAAAGTTGAGAATAAATATAATATTACGTACAAGGCATAAAAATCAACAATATTCGCGAGACAGACGCTGTAATAAATACGCTCCAGTCAAGGCAGCTGAATAATGAATATAAGAATACAAGACAAAACCTCACGTATACTCCACATAAGTCTATCGAGTGTCCTGTGTGTATATGTGTACGGCATCCTTGCCGTTAAAGTTAAAATGTGCCGACTGCATGAAGAGTTCATTTTCATCTACGGGGCGGAAATACATGATTAAATGAAAATATTGAGGTCACAAGATACAAGTGAATTACAATAACCACTACGTTCCCAGGATCAACTCGGCAAGTGAGAGGATGAATGGGTAATGCAGAGGTTGGGACGTTGCATTCGCAGGATGTTGTTGTAAATCATTCGTTTAATTACACTCAGAGAACTGGATAAGTACAGTAGAATGTAGCTCAATTTCATTTGTTTTGTGGCAGCCAGCACTTTTCACTTGATTCGGAACCCTTTGTAAATTATATACACACACACACACACACACACACACACACACACACACATACATACATGGGAAACTTGGCAACAAACTTCAATGAAATATTAATGCATAGTGTAAGCAAAATTACAGAAAAAAAAATCTAAAACTAACAAACACACACACACACAAGCAAAGAAAAACAAATGAAAGAATGAAATGCGCCAAGCGACAATTTCTAATTACAAATTCGCCACAGCATTTAACCCGTTTTTGCCGGACACAGTCGTGCATACGTGGAGATAATTTCCATTCTAACTAACACACACACACACCTTTCCTCAGGACGAGAACAAACAAATGGTTCGAGGAAAAAAATAAATGGTGGAGGAAAAAGCTCAGCTTGCAACATTTTATGCTGATCCCTGTCAGGCAACAAAACACACATAATCTTCAAAAAGGAAAACAAGCAAGAGGGTGCAAAGGAGGAGGGGGGGAGAACGTACAGAGAGAGCAAACAAAATATTTAAAACTGAGCAAATGGTTTGGGGGAACCTCGGAGCTTTGTCTTTTTATGTAAAGTGCCGGGGGCCGGGCCAGGCACCAAACATCAACCAATAATGCAGACGCGATTATGTCCAGCAGCCAGGAGCAAAAATAGTTACGGCAAGCAGAAGGCAGGACAGCCGAGCTGCAAATGTGAAGTTGACGCCAAAAACGAAAACCCACAGATATAGCAACCAGAAAGAACAAAAAAGATTCCAAAGCAGGAAGCAAAAGCGACAAATAAAATAGACAAAAAATAAACAAAAATTAAAAACAAACAAAAAACGAAAACGTTGAAAACGACAAATGGGAAGTGGAAAAATGAAAAGCAACAAGAACAAAAAACGAAAGTGTTGCACAATGGGCGTTGCTCCAAGTCTGACACACACTCACAGGACACACCAACACTATCCCCTGATTTATGTCACTGACGACCACTGGCAGGGCGCAGAGAGAACTGCACTGGCAGAAATAATTGATTAGAAATCAAGAGCTGATGCCCTGAAAAGTATGCTACAATCGAGTGCCTGCGTCCTCTTTCGTCCTCTAAACTGCAAACTAAAATTCATCAAGTACTTTGATCAATTAATCTGATGAACGTACTCATGCCTAATGTATGGATTAGCCCCTTCGCAGACGGCTTGAGAAAGATTTCAAGTTTTTCTCAACGTGGATGGACTGCGAGACTAACGAAAACTTACGACGGAAAAACGGGGAGGACGACATTGAGAACTGAACCCGCTTTCTCGACTCGGTGTCGGTTGATGCCACTGACGAGTAACAACGAGCAGCAACGGAAACAAGAAAGATCCTTACATCTTCCTCTCCCCTTGGCCCCTGCTAATGGATGGCACGGCGCTCTGCGCAATTCCTTTTCTCGGAGTGTCCTGGCCAATCCTTTCCCGTCCCGTTTGCTCGATTCTCTGTGTGCACTTTGGATTTCTTTTTGTTTCCTCGCTGCCATTTCGTTCAGTCACTCGACAGCCAGTCAGCGACATCAGCGCCAAGTCTCCCGTTTCTTGTTGTTGCCGTTGTCTTGGTTGCGTCGAAGGACGTTTTGCAGGCGCACCATAGTCCTCCTAACAAAATTTAATACTTATTGTGCTTCGCTTGCTCGCCGCTGCTGGCATAAAGAAACGCAAACAGAATTTATGTTGTGACATTTTAAATTGCGCAATTTTTATGAAATCCTTTTGCTGCGCCTCGCATATCCTTTTGAAATTTACAGCAACAACTCTTGACTGCAACAAAAATGTGAGCGAATTTTTGTGTGGTGTTCTTTTTTTTTTGTCCTTTTCTACTGTCTACAAGTATGTAGATCCAAAAGGTATATACACACATAAGTACATAAGGTCGTACGATTCAATCTTCGAATCCAAGTTATATCTCAATATCACTGAATAATACTACCAGTATCTAAATACTAATTGTTTGAGATTTAGTAGCCCCAATCTTTAAACAAAACCCTATAGTAACGGTTGCAGGGTATCTTAAAGTCGGCCCTGTGACTTGTTTCCGCTTTTCGCATTTTGTTTCGTTTCATTTTGTCTGGCCATTTCAAGTGCGAGTCGAAGTCCCCGTTCGAGTGCAAGTGCGGCTCCAAGTCCGAGTCCGAGTTCTGGGCCGCTGTCAGAATGGCGTTTATTTATTTTTATGTTTAGAGAGTCGCCATCGTCCAGAAACCGAAACTGTCCGAGGCCAAAGGCGCACCGTGGTTCTGTGGTGCCCGAGGCAAATTCAAAAAACCCACCATGATTTACGATGATGATGTGTTTTGGAACGCTGCAAGATGCCTGACTCTTATGTCTTGCTCTGGTCCGGCCTGATGTCCCGGCCTGTCCTGCCTTTGATGCAGTTGGTAAGAAGCTCTACATATTTCCACAAATTCTTTCAGTTTTTGGAATTTACGTACACTTGAAACTTAAATGCGGATGTGGTAGATAATTTTTCGCGAATTTTCATGGTCCAAAACAACACCTATTAAATTTGGTATATCTCTTTCTCTCTCTCCCTCTCTCTCTCTGTCTAAGGATGCTGACTTTACTTATTTACAACATATTTACCAGATAGTCATAGATCTATAACGATTTCACTTCAATTACCTTAATAACATTTTTACATTCATTTGAAGAACTCCCCTCTCCAAGTGATTGTATGCATATGTATGTATGTATGTGTGTGTGTGTATCTATGTAGTTAGTAGGGCTACTTTTTACTGTGCATAAAAATTTATGATTATTGTTTTCACATTTTTCATGTTGGCAATATTAAAAACATTATTTTTCACGCGAATTGGCGTCAATGGATGGATATCGAAGGATGTGGACATGTTCTGTTCGTCTGAGTTTTTATTGAAATTCGCTGATGGAAGAAACAACAAAAACAAAAACAAAAAAAGGAGACAAAAATTGCAGTGCTGGAATCGCATTCAATCCACTCATAACTCAGCTCGGCGCCAGGCTATGCGATGCAAGGACATTGGACACATCGACAACCCATTGTTGAAAGAGGATTCGGACTCGTATTCGGCACAATTGTCAGGCAATAAATCGATGTGTGTAGTGGTTGTAAATTTTTGGCGGATGGCCGATGAAAAAGTGCATATTATGCAATTCGACAATACGCCAAACATGTCGTTCGACCTACGCACTCACCTACCCGGCCAATCCCCCACCCACTTCGCTCCCACCCTTTTGGCAAAAACGGAAACGCGCTCGAACAAGGTCTCTTCTTCTTCTTCTCTCTTCTTTGACTGCTCATCTTGAATGGTTTGGCTGGCCCATGCAACGCTTTGCATATCAATGAAAATGCATACATTTTTTTGTGTTGAGGATTTTCTCTTGTTGGTTGCATTGCCCAATCCGAATCATGGCGTCCATCAAGAGGCATAAATCAGTTTGCAGGCCTGGGGGAAAAAAACTGGCCACACGCATCCAACCGGATGCTTCAGGTTTGACAAAAAACCCAAAGCTTCCCAAAACTGCAACAAGCAAAAACATCGAAAATCCATAAAAATGCATCATAATTTGTGGACATGGTGTCCATTTCCATGGGTATGGTCCTTTGAGCCCAATTCTTCGGCATGTAGAACAGGGCGAAATTACCAACAAACAGACAAACATGTCTCCATTTCAGATGGAACGGAAAAGCAAATAAAGCATGCGGATATTCGGTATTTTTTTCAATCATTTATACAACAAAGGCGAACACCCTTGGAAGGGAGTCTCTATTTTAATCATGACTAACCCAGACGATTTGACTGCACAACCAGAAAAAGACAGACAGAGCCCATTCGCACTTGCAGTTCGTAAGCCCCATATCAACAGTCAAAGTGACTTTAGTCAATTCCCATCAAATTACGAGCACGTGACCAAACCGAGGATCTGGGCCCATCCTCCACAGAGGGCTGTTCCCCAGTTGACACTTGGTCCTGTGCAAATACGTAGTCGTACTCGTTGTCCGCAGCTCCGTGGGCTCGGTTTAATAGATTTGCATTTTCCCAGCCATTACTCGAGTGCACATAATCACAGGACGCATCATTCCGCCGGTCCGGTGGATGTTAATTATACCATACACCCATAGGGTGAAATGGTATATTAAAGTCGCCAAAATGTATGTAACAGGCAGAAGGAAGCTTCTCCGACCCTATAAAGTATATATATTCTTGATCAGGATGAATAGCCGAGTCGATCTAGCCATGTCCGTCTGTCCGTCCGTCCGTCCGTCCGTCCGTCCGTATGAACACGCAGATCTCGGAGACTATAAGAGCTAGAGCCACCAAATTTGGTATGTATACTCGTGTAGTATGCACATGTTCAGAGTTAATTGGAATTTCGGCCACGCCCCCTTACGCCCCCAGGAATCACATAAAACTGTTTTTCTTAAAAAGTATAACAGCTAGAGAGATCAAATTTGGTTTATATACTCGTTTAGTTGGCGCGCAGAAACTAATTGTTTAAACTTTTTGCCACGCCCCCTTCCGCCCCCGGAATTTACATAAAACTGATTTTCTTAAAAACTATGACAGCTACCGACATCAAATTTGGTGTGCAGACTAGTTTAATAGACGCGCAGAAACTGGCTATTTAAAAATTTTGCCACGCCCACTTCCGCCCCCGCAAATCAAACAAAACTGATTTTATCAAAAACAAACAAAGCTAAAGTCACCAAATTTAGTATGTATACTGGCTTAGTATTCGCGCAGAGTATATATATTTTCATATTTTGCCACGCCCACTTCCGCCTTCATAATTAAGAAAAAACCGATTTTCTCCTGTAGTTTTTTGACTATCGCATTCAAATTCGGCAGACTAATTAATCTTATCTATTTCTACAAAACTACCAAATTTTATTGAAATCGGACTAGAAACATGCAAAATATGCGTATGAACGTATTTTACTACGCGGTCCACAAGGCCAGAATTGGCCGTTGGCTAGTAGCGGCGCTAGAGTGCTCGTGTGTTCGTAGAGTGAGCGAGATAGCACATACTATGAAACATGTAAAAACAATTTAATAGACATATGTACATATGTACATTTGGTTTTCGAAATTTAAAAAAATTTGTTTCACCTGGTGTATGGTATACCCGAGTCGACGAGTCGACTTACTTGCTTCATTTTTTTTGTTTTTCTTCGACACGAAAACAAAAACGGCCGTAAATTTTACCTTTTTTCTCTCCACGAGTTCTACCTAGCCGACATTCCGAGAATCAGTGCAGACGCATTTGAGTGCATTCGAGCGATATGTTGGCACGTCATACTTGTATTTATTTACTGAATTATGACCATGGCCCGAAAAGCCTCTGAGAGGGGCATGGAAAGAAGAGTACGTCTATATGAAGAATTATTTGTATGAAGACAGACTGTACTTCGATGACCCTATACCCATTGAGAGGCGGAAATGTGGCGATCAAACCTTCTTCTTGGCCTCCCCCATCTTTTAGCCCTCTCTAATTCCACTACTCAAACAGAGCACTATCATACCGACCCAGAAAAGCGGCAGGTGGCTTCTAAGATTTTACACAACACGGCAAATATTTGAATGTGGCAAATGTCGGCAATGTTTCTTAATTGTTTCTAATTTCTTTTGTTGACTCTACACCAACAAGCACATCTATCCTAGGTGCCGGCGCGAAAGCAACGCAAGGCAACGCTATCTCCTGTTGACAGACACCCACACACATGCCGACATGACGGGAGCTCGTTACCATGTTGGTTTTTGGTTGCTGGTTGCTCACGCAAAGCTTCACATTTTAATTGCCCAAGATTGTGGGGTGGGCATAGAGAATTCTTTGAGCTGCCGCTCTAAACACACAGTCACAGACTTCTTACAATAATGGATTTGCCGAAAAATGTTAAGTTTTCGATGACTTTGCATGACTGTACTACTAACTATATGGATCTCATATCATGAACCTTTTTACTTCTAATAAGATGAAATAACCATTCTAAGATATTCACATTTGACCTCAGAAGAGCTGCATTTTGATAACCATTACATCACTCATCTTCAAGTTTAATCAGTCAATCTAGCCCAGGGTACATATGTATATGTTATTTGTTGTTTGAACTTTGACACGCTTCACAAACTCATGGGCTTCCACGTATTTTGTCACGATTCGATGAACAGATAAAACCCAAATCGATCCGAAATGTTCCACAATGCTAAACTCTGTACATCAGTTGGGTTCCGATCGTCAAAAGAACATGAATTACTCACGCGTGCTTCGGGCTACCAACATTCTGCTGATTTTGACCGGCTACCAGTTGCATTGGTTCGATAGAAAGACTCGTCGGTTTGAAGTTTCCTTAATTGCAGTTGTGAACGTGTTTGTTCTGGGCTGCCTATACGCGGCCTGTTTTGCCCAACACTTTAGGCCATCATCAATATTGAAAGTGCTCCACGATGTGTCACCGTTTTTGTATGGCTTAACTCGTCTCCAGCTTATGTTGGGACTAAAGGTATTCGCCTATGCCATTTACTCATCTGTGAGAGCTGTGGTCGGGGTCAACTCCTTGGTCGAATCTTTCCCAGCAGATGGGCGCGCCCTAAGCAAAGCAGAAAGTGTGGCCTATGGCTTGCTGGGCTCCACCCTAAGTGTTCTCTTTGGGTTCAGCGTCTTTATAGCCTATAAAATGGATTTCAAGCTGCCCCTTCTACAAGAAGCCATGATAGGCATGGCTCTGTTCCTTCCACACCTGGCTCTTGCAGGATCTGTGCGACTTTACTGCATTCTCGCTTGGCTCTCATGCGTGAGATTAAAGCAACTGAAGAGAGAGGCGGAGGAGGAGTTCAGCACCAACCTAAAGAGAGATGAAGCGGACACGGCGTCCACATCTTTCAGTATCTCCCAGCCATCGGTTTCCCCCTCTAATTCAGATACCCTGGAATTAAAACGAAGGCAACTGGAATTGCTAACAAACAGATTTAACTTCTTCTTTAGGGACATGCAATCCTCATTGATTTTTCTTTGCATCCTCAATGCCAATTGCTTGCTATGCGGAGCCTACTCCTATGTGAACTATACAAATAGCTGGCATCTACTGTTTGAAGAGCGGAAACAACGCATCTTCTATGCAGCTAATGCTTCCATCTATGCTTGTATTGGGTGTGATTACATATGTCTGCTTCTGGTTCAAGTCATGATGGAAAAAGAGGTAGGTATATAAATTGCTACTTTACAGTATTAATAATCCTTTTTTATATGCTCAGCGTCTTGGATTTCTGCAAAAGCTAGAATTAATCCTTGCCCAACGAAGTTCTTTGCCCGCAAGCATACATTCTTTAGCAAAGGGTATGAAGGAGATTCTTTTAAATACATTTCAAACAAAATTCTTTTCGCTTTGGCCCTTCAAAGTGACCCATTTTGTCGTAGTAAGTCCACATTCTGGAAAAAATAATCTATATTATTCATTTAAATTGGAATTTCATTCTCTTTTCAGCTGTTTCTGCTTCAGTGTCTTACTATAGCCCTGATTATTGTCTTTCACTACCTAAACGATGAAATAATACAACTAAAAGAACAACTAGAAAATATGAATGATGAATAATACATATTAAAATAATATAAATGAATATCTTAGATAAGAGTTTCCTTTCGTATGTTCCGTTCCTGTCTGTTAAGATCTACTAAATAAATTGTTCAAAATTTATATTCATCCTCGTTTTCTGTCAGGTTTAAGCCGAACATCTGTAGCAGAAAATTACGATTAGAAATAGAAAAGCTAATTACTTACCTACACATACCTACTAATGATTAAAATTAGAATCTTTTACAATACAGTTTAAACATTCTCTGCGTGTTATTTTAGAATCGATGATGATTTATTTACTCAGATGCTAGTGAAAAGAATATGACTGAATTTTTGTTTGTGCTTTCGATAAACTTTGCGCACACATTCACATGGTGAGGGAAGGAGCCATTAGATACAGAGGCATCACAAAATGTACGCCAAGCAGGCGAATGAGCACAATTCGTGTAAGGAAATCTACATAAAATTTACTGTGTTGCTGCCACCAGAAGGCCACCCACACAAACGTATAAACAAAAGTGAACAGGGGCCATGGCCGAACGCATGGCAACTCTGTGGAGATGCTGATGAGCAGATAAATTCATTAGGCAAAACCATGTAATTGTTCCACCAGGACGACGGCGCCGACGACACAACAGCAAGGATAGCAAACAACATCCAGCGATGCGGCCATTTGGCTCAGCTGGCAATGCAGGCTGGTTGCCTTCTGGCAAGGCAGACGGCGACCACAGATCTTAAGTTTTGCAGGGGAGTCAGGGGCTGGAGTCACGTAGCTAGAGCCAGAGCCGACAGAGCGTTACTAAATACAAATTAAACAAATCCATAAATAATGTTTAATAATATTAACAAGGATATTAGCAGAAAGTACTCACACATGCACATAAACCGAAAGGAACTGCCACAGATGCGCTCGCTTATTGCAATCATTGTAGAACTTTGTCTTGCCTGTAGTCTGGGACTGCAGTCGGCGTGGTTAGGGTCGGCGCTGTTGTGGTTTATGCCTTGCAGTGCTTCTCCGTCCTCTGCCCCCCGCTTAAGGATACAAGTTGTTCGCACAAATTAAATTGATCAATTCCAAGGACTTAATTCATATGGTATTTTTCCTATCAAAGGGCTACAAAATAAGGTTCTTAAATTTAGATATGTGTAAGAGATGTAAGAAAATTCCGTTCGGTGATGTGAGACATCATCATTGTCAAGTTACTTCATTTGTCTTTTCTTTGCAATTTGATCTTCAACATGTAAAAGTTTCATTAACAAATATTCCTGACGCGACCTGCCGCTTTTCCATTCATCCTCTTTTTTGGATTTGGCTGACGAAGCTCTCACAGAAGAAGACTTTTGAGATGAAGTTTTTGTCTTTAGAGTTTTGCGACGATTTGTCTGGCATTCGCTAGATGATGAATTACAAGTGGATAAGTCATAGGACGTCGAAGATGAATCATTGGAGCTTGAAGAACTGCTGCTCAAACGTCTCTTCCGGGGTGCATTCACTATGTTACGCACATAAGCACGTGGCGGACTAAGAGAGGGTGTTCGGGGTCCCCGGATGGGGCTACGCCCGTTTCGTGTTTTTGCTGACTTGGCACTCGAGACCCCGCTCTTACGCTGATGGCGTCGAACGCTCTCTTGCGGATCACTCGAAGATTCCGAACTTGATACAGAAGAAGAGCTGCTGCTGCTACTGCTCCTGCTCTTTCTAGACTTTCTTTTCAAATTACGACTCTTCGATGGCTTTCGCTCATCAGCGGCATTTTGATGATGGCTAGGAAGCAATTTTGGGCTTCTTGATTTCCTAAGTGGCGTCGAGGTACGTGGAACTTTGGTTTCTGAGGCCCCTGCAGTTGAAGGTGTTGGCAGAAGTTTAACGCGGTCCACAGGGGAACTAGGCTTTTTCTGTTGATAATAATATGCATTGTTGTTGAAACTGAAAGTCATCGTTGCTGGTGACTCTTGAAATTTTCGATTTGTAGTAGGAGGAAAATAACCCGCTTTTCGCATCATTTGTTTCACGGATTGCAAATTCCTGTCGAAAGAGTTTTCCGAACCGGTCGTAATATTGGAGTTGTACGCTGGCCAAGCTGGGTAAAAGAATAATTTAAATGATGTACATACATACAGACTAGTTAGTAATAGTAATAAAGTATCCTAGGAACACGCTGGTGAAAACGAAAACTCCTAAAGATATTGTTCACTAACTTGTGAAAGCCAAAATTTATGAAATTTTCAATACTTAAAGCTATGTATATAAAAATACCTGCAGAATACGCAACGGGCGGGAGAGACACTGGAAGCTCCTTCTTTTCAAACATAACGTAGTTGCCATAATCCTTTGAGGTGGGGTGATGGAAACGGCATTTACTGCCCCAAGTGCAAGCTTTGCGTAGGAAAAAACGACAGATATTTTGTGTGTCGAGAGATGTGGGCGACTTGTCGTTCTCATCGTCGCTGGAGACCTCGCCATCTTCCAGTTCTTCCTCAACAGTTTGATTCGCCAGCTCTCCTTTCGCAACGAGACCGATTTCATCACATTCGCTGGCCTTTTCTTCGACTTCGCTTTTTATAAAAGTCAATTCTTCAGAGTTTTCGGCGCATTCCTCAATTTTCTCCACTTTTGACATCGTGTCTTGCTCGAGTTCCACATTTTCTTTTATAGCATTTATGTTGTTTTGTGACCCATCTTCCTTTACCACTGGGTAGTCTTTTATATTTATGTTTTGAGCAATTTCTGTGGTCGTTTCACTATTATTTTTATCGGAAGATATTATCTCACTATTGATATTGATTAGAATATCTTTGTTGTTCAATGGAGTCTGTGCTTGCTCCCCATCTTCTGGATTAGTGTCTTGCACGTCTTTATTCAGATTTAAATTTTCCCCAGTAGTAACCTCAAGTATATCCGGCTGTCCACTTTTTTCGCAGATGGTATCGACTTGATTACATGAAAGTACATCGCTTGCTGCTTCCATCTGAGGTTCTTTTACATTTGCCCCAGTAGCAACTTCAGGTATATCCGGCTGTCCACTTTTTTCGCAGATGGTATCGACTTGATTACATGAAAGTACATCGCTTGCTGCTTCCATCTGAGGTTCTTTTACATTTGCCCCAGTAGCAACTTCAGGTATATCCGGCTGTCCACTTTTTTCGCAGATGGTATCGACTTGATTACATGAAAGTACATCGCTTGCTGCTTCCATCTGAGGTTCTTTTACATTTGCCCCAGTAGCAACTTCAGGTATATCCGGCTGTCCACTTTTTTCGCAGATGGTATCGCCTTGATTACCTGAAAGTTGAACCTTTTCTTCTTGCATCTGAAGTTCTTCTCCAGTCGCCAAAGCATGCGAAACATTAAAGTCTTTGTTCTGTTCATCAGGGGATTCCGAGCTCATCATGCTTACATCGTGAGGCAAGTTTAGATTCCCTTTTGGTTCAACACTCGGCGTCTTCGAATCGGAGGATTTTGCACACGAAACTTCATTGTCTGAATCGCGACTGTTACTGCAGGACGGCTGCGATGGGGTACCAATTGGACGTACCCCAATATTTGCTGAAGACGACATATTCACGGAATTTGCAATAAGGCTACTTAATCAAAAATGTTGGTCACATTGTCAGGAAAATGCATAATAAGATAATGAATTAGCGCAAATTTTTTTTTACCAATGTTTTGGGGGCTTACCTAACGAAAAAACGAATCATCCTTCTCTACGAATTAGTGATAGCTAAATTTTTTTTTTATTCGGAACTATATTTATGTGCTTGCAATAACCATTTGTCAATGCGAAATTAAGAATGCTTGCTCTGTTTAGGGTTGCCACTGTTTCTTCCGCTTCGATAAAACTCACTAATCGATTAAAGCTGATTTATCAAAATGGTAAATGGCACAAAATTTGCTATTAATAGCTGAATCCGAATCGGTGGCCTACGACTGAGATTTGTTCTGGTTTGGTAATAAGATAATAATAAAATTTCGGCACAAAACCTTACACACAATCTTTCAAAGAGATGGTGGGTGGTCGCCACTGGGAATAGGAAACTTTTAAAAAACTTATTAAGACGCAATACCAGAAAATTGCTAGATTTATGTTCAGTGTTGGTAAACGTTTAATTACATTTCCATTAGCGCTGCCAGAGAGTTCAATTTAATTGCCGCCTTTTTAATAAGATCATAAACAGGCCAACCCTTTCCTCTATAAATCTGATTGTGAAATTGTACAATTATTACTCCATCGTCATCATTAAAATCATTTTTAACGTCACGTGTGTCTAGCACATTATAAGAATCACAGCCATCTCGGTTGCTTTTAGAATTAATATTAAGAAGCCGTGCCCAACTACTCCACATTTACTTTTTTATCTTGACTATTTCTATTTGACTAATAGTTATTATAGTGATAATATTCGATTTTCTCAACCCATTTAAAAGCTATTAGGATGAACCTTGGGATTTATTGTTTTCATATCCTAGTATGAAAATCATCCATTCAAGTTTATAATGATTATACAAAAATGACAAAAATGTATGTATGCATTGGCTTTGATGACAATAGCCTAGAAAATGGAGAAGCTTTTGAGAAAAGTCACTGAATTTAAAATCCCCAGTATTTAGAAGCCCAGGTGGAAATTTCAGCTCTTTAGCTCATATGCCCTAGAAGGATTTCGCGTCGATACAGACGGACGGGCGGATATGGCTACATCGTCTCGTCGTCTTGATATCGTCGGAATTGCTTTCTTTTAGGCGTTGCAAACTTCTGGCCACAATTAATCTATCCTTTTTAAGGTCGGTAAGCTGTTTTTGTGTTTCTTGACTCTGTCGAAAAGTAAATGTATTGCGAATCAAAGTGTTGTTGTATAGCTTGTACCATAACTAAATTGGTCCGATATCATAATAACGATACCTTAGTACACCATCATATTTAAAGTAGGTATTTAAATTAGAGGTCCACCCGCAGGCAGCAGCATCAGCTCACGCAAAATTACGCCACTAAATTACCATACATACTCGTTCCAATTCTTATATCCCCTTCCATTCCAAGGCGCAGACTGGGCGAAAACTAACGGAAACATATCACGGCAACTGGAGGAACGAAACAAAAAAGGCGACAAGTGAGATGCCGAAGACGAGACGAAACCCAAACAAGGAAATTGCGCGAAAAGCGCAAACATCAGCAATGCGGTAAAGCAGCTACGGCATCTGGTTGAAAGATCGAGATGGCGAAGAGGGTAGAGGTGGAAGGATGTCCCACAGGACTTGTAAATAGCAACAAGGCAAACAAGTTAAAAAGTTTTCCTCTTGTTCGCATTGGCATTTCTTTATGCTGGCCCGGGCCCCAACATAATCGTTTCTCATTTCAATGGTGGTGGGGCACCGCTAGCTACGCCGCACAACCCAGTCCAATCCTCCCCAGCAACACCTCACGCTTACCTTTTGTGCTGGCCCGCAATTTAGTTTTGAGCGTAATTTCTTTTAATAGCGCCAGTCGACAGATAAAATTCACCACGACTCTTTACCCCTGAGAACATGAATGCAGGAAAAAGGCGATGGGATGAGGGAAGGTCAAGGGGTGAATGTGAACGCTGGCGGATATCGCAAGTAAATTGCTTAATTTTGGCCATGTCTCCGAGGTCTCGGGTTAGGCTTGTTTTTGCTTTTGTTTTATTGGAGAAGGTCTGGCAAGCCCCCGAGTGGAGTACTGGTTGGAGGTTGACGTTGTCGGCCATGACGATTTCATTTGCATTTTATGATAATTGAACTTCATAAATATGTCACAGCAGCATCTTAAAAGTGCCAGCTGTAAGTACACACACCGTTGCTTCCCTGAGATACAGATGCAGAGTATCTTTGGAATCGGAGCAGCTCGGCGACAGTGGGTAGTTGGTGGCATGTGCTTCATAATTATTTTGAAGTGTCGCCATTAATTTGAAATACTTATGTGCGTATGGGCCTGGACCATAAAGTGCTATACTGAATGCGGATTACGTTTACCTTTTAAATATGCTAAGTACACACATACATACATACCATATACATACATACATATGTATGTAGCCAAAAATGAGCATATGTATGTGTGACGTTTCGTGACATTTCGTTCTTTTAATAGGAGATATTTATTAGGCAGCCATATTAACTACACACATACATATCTAACTAATGACTAGTTTAACGGGTCATTAGAATCAGGACATAATCGGACATACCAAGGAATTAGAGATAACCGTCAACGCATTGAACAAGCTAAACTCAATCTGGGCATAAGCAGGATATATGTGGCCGCAAATCCCAACAGCGTCTTAGACAAGAGACAATGAATATTAATGAGATGTCATCAGTCTTTCGTCAAATTAAAACACACAGCACAGCGGCCCAGAACGGTGTCGCAGTCGAAGACATCCAACATCCTTGCCGGGCTTGTTGTGCGCACATCCTGCGGTAACTTTTCTAATTGTTGCCAGCACAACACGAATAAATCAGCCATAAAACAGGAAGAGAAGGTGGTAAAGGCGAGAACTAAGACGCAAGAGGGGCGCGAAACAAGCTGTGAGTTTCCATGGCCGTGAGGAATTTCGGCTATTTGTTTTGCAGTAGTTAAGTCTTCTATCAAAAGGACAATGGCATGGTGGTTGTTCAAATTATTGTTAGGGTTAGGTGAAGTCAAGTCAATTCAAGGCTAAACCCTTCTGCAAAACGTCACACGTCAGCGCACTATCATCACGCTTGTTTACACGCATAATTATGTGTGCCGGTACCGGATTCCGGGAATAGCGCCTGGCTACGGAGCCGTATACCTTACTTCTTACCACCGTGCCAGAATACGTCACTCGCACATCCACATCCACCTCCTATCACCACCCCCACAGGATATGTATAAGACTCCTTGCGGCTTTCGGTCTGGCCTCAAACGCAATTTAATGCCTCGTGACAGATTTCTCACTTGAACCTAAGATGACGGGCCGTGTCACAATTTGATGCTGATAATATGTTAATGAGGTTTATTTGATTTATATTCCCCTTGTCATTGGGCGAGGAACCACCAAGAAGGATGGCTGTTGTTTATTCAAATCACAGTCAAGTGGAAGTTAATCGCTTGTGGAAGTTAATCTCTGGTAAGAATACTTTTCTGTGAATATCAATATAAGTTGATGTAACGCATCCAAAATGTAAGCGGGTTCCATTAACATAAACATAGAAAAAGGATCTACATTGCAGAATTGTGTTTGAAGGCAACAGAACTCAAAATTGACGTTGATACTCGAGTTAGTAGTCTTGGGCTTAACTGCCGACATGAATAGCAATTATGTGCCTTTTGTTTGATGGGTTAATGTCGTTTATTTATAGGTTCGTAACAACTATTTAGGACTATGCGTTCCGGAGCACGAACGGAGCCAAGCGAATGACTGCACAGAGCACAACAAAGACAACAATATTGGCCTGGACTTCTTCCTTCATTCGCAGCTCGTCCTCGACTGCCTCAATGGGTCGTGTGCGAAACATGTTGACTGGAACTGCAAACGAGTATTTAAATTGAAATCTCAATTTGAAGAATTTATACTTACAAATAAAATTTCAATTTTGTACTTTGACTTCGATTGGGGAAGTATGTAATATGCTGTGTGATTGTAAACTGAATCAAATAAGTTGATGAATTTAATAAATTTTGACAGCCAAGCGATGACTAGCTGGGATTTTGAGTCTAACCCATGCGCCATAAGTTCCGGCAAACTAAAATTACGGCACTTGTTTCAACCACAAGCCGTTGAATTTCCGCAATGGTGTAAAAGCCTCTGGGACGATGAGAACGACGAATTATGAGGATGAGCCACTGAGGCTAGGAGAGCGAAGAGCTGCGAGATCAGCCAAAACAAACTGCAATTCGTCCTCTGGGTATTTTTTGTGTTAATAATAAATAAAGGGGATACGGCAAAGCCACCTTACCGTACCTCGTTGCTTACAATTTGGACACTCCGGAGCGCATTTTAATGGACGAATGCAGCCGCACTTGGGTCTCGATCCGAAACCAGGCACACCTTTTTGCCTAGTACATGTGTGACACCAAGCATCCAACTCGCTTCCATCTACTCCGTGCCGCAGCAGAGCGGTGCCCTTGGACCCCACCACCAGCTTGAAAAACAGCATTTGCTCGTCCATCTTTTGATTTAGCACCGACATAAAAATGATTTATCAGTGACATTAAAATAATGCACACTGTGGCGCATTTTATGTGCGAATGGATTTTCGCGCCTTTTTGTGTTCGTTGCTCGGTTGTTGTTGGTGCACATTTACCCCTAGACTCCGGCGCATCCCCGCCCGGCTCTCTGGCCACTCTCCACTCCCCTCTCAAATAGCTGGTACGTCCGTCGTGGGGTCTGTCAGTCTTTGTGTGCTGCCGTCAGCCGAATGTTTTACGGCCGAGGTGTTTGTGTTGGTGTGTGGTATTTGTGTGTGTTGGCTAGGCTTGGGCAGGAGAACGGCGCCGGGAATCGAGTTGGGGTTGGGCATAGAAACAGGGACCTGCACCTATCCGAACCTTCTGTGCCGGAGCATCATAAATGTAAACTTTTATGCGATTATCGTGCTCTCTTTCCAGCTGCAATGCTCTGCACTTTTCGCAATGTGCAAAATACACTGAAAGCAATTAAAATACATACATACATATGCATCATACCTACATATCTATCTAAAACGAAGATACTTTGCAACGGCATAGTCACACATCCGTCTTGATCAACAATATCGTATCGGGTTCTCTTAATGAGAACGAGAATCTACTCATACATACATACATACATATCGACTCAATATTCTCTCAGTGTGTGTGGTTCTGTTTGAAATGTGCCATAATTTGCAACCAGAAATGTGACACAGAAGCAGAAGTAGCTGGCAACTGGGCTGGCTATCAACTGGAACGTTGGCTAGGATGCCACCAAAAATGGACGACAACATATGCCCTGTGCGGGGCCTGGCACTCATTAGAGCGGGCGTCCGTCTCTCCGTCCTAGTGCGTGTGTATGTATGTGTGTGTGTTTAATGAGAACAGTACCAGAACGGGCGCAGGCGCTGCACTGAGAAACAGGTACCAGTAGCAGGCACATGGACATGACTGCACATCTGCAGCAGTCGCTGATTGCCCAGTCCCAATCGCAATCGCAGTCCCAGGACCAGTCTCACTCTGACGCCAGTTGGCAGAGTCAGCATAATTTCCTGATGCTAAATGCCAAACGCAGGACGAGAACAGGACGAGCAACCATCCAGCCGAGCACTTAAGCCCATCCGCCGTTTTGCCATTCGACTGACCGACGAAGCTGGGAAGCCGGGCAGAGTAAATGGGTGGAAAGCCGGCACGGGACAAGGACATACATAAGTGTAGTGAGCAGAGTGATGGCCACCTCCTGTTTCTGCTTCTGCTCTCCAGTTGTAGTTGTGGCTGTGGCTCTATGTCATTGTCTCGCGTTGGGGCAAGCACTGGGGCCAGGGCAATTTAGAGAAGCATACACACACACACACACACACACACACACCTGTTTTTGGGTAATTTATCTCGAAGAATTATTATTTCAAATATTTTGGAGCTGCGGAAAGGGTGAGGGTGTGAGGGTGACGCACCGAAATAAAAGGATTTTAAAATGGTCATTTGATATGAATTATGCATGCTGGTGCAATTACAGAGACTCCGCCTCGCTACAACCCCAGCCAGGGTTGATGCCTTTGTCTGTCTATGATGCGGTTGTCTAACGCTCAAAGGAGGTGGCCCCAGTTTGATTACTGGGCCTGGGTCGGAGTTCCCATTTGATGTTCATTTCGCGACTTGAACTTCATCGTTTAATAATTAAATCAAATGCTAGACTAATATATTCCCCTTAATAGCGAGTAACTCATTTCGGCGTATGGGAAAACTGTCCAAGCCATGTGGCCTATTTCTGATTTATGCACCAGCCCAATAGCATATGCGAAGGATTATGCATAGACAGAGCACGGTCACGGACAGTCATTGGCAGACATTGAAATCAATTATGGGTGGCATAATTGCAATCTTGATTCACTCCACTGCCAGTTAATAAACAATTTTCAAATAGATCCGAAGCAACTTATAGCATCCGTATATTAAAAACAGTTTGGCTATTCCAACAATATATAATATTTTCAATAAGGCTAATTGTAAAATACAAGGATATAACACCCCAAAAAAGATCGATTATAGATAAAAACTTTTCTATATATACCGCTAGCAACTGTTGGCGGATTCCTCCCTTCTTCTTCATCTCCCACTTAGGTAATATAGTTATTTTTAAGTTTTAACCAATGTTTTACTAATCAATTCTTGTGTTCTTTGCAAGAAGTCGTTATTGTTGTAACTTATCCTTAGTAAGTTGACTTCAATGAATTCACAAAATGAAATTTAAAGTTGGACTAGAGAGTGTTCATAATAAGTATATGGTTTTATTTGTTTAAGGACATACACCGATAAGTAATGCATATTTATATATTTGATAATAAAAGGAATATTATTTCAACTAATTAGTATCTATGTGTCTAAAAATTTTAGTCAAAATATATCTGAAGGAGTCTTGGATGTCCCAATTCGACCTGATTTTGACGTATACAAATGAAAGTTCCTGCAAGAGGAAAGGCCGATGAAAAAGAAAAAGTAATTGTAAGGTTTTATTCCTTCCCGGCATACTTTCACTTACAAACCAAGAAAAACAAAGAGGAGTCAAATATTCAGAAACATTTTATTTTTCAATCGTTTGTAATTTCGGAACTAAAAGATTATCCTAAAAACGAACAATATTTTCCGTTCTATCATCGAACCCTTCCATAACCGAGAAAGAACACTAATTTTTGGTCAAAAATATAATTTATGAAATTCCAAAGATGTTTTTATAAAAATGAAATAGTCTGTATAGAATCAAATGGCGCATGATGAATAGAAGTGGTAGGAAAATCGTTTGGTAAAGTGGCTTTTGAGGAACTTTGGATTGTGGATTGCGATATTATAGATCTGAAATCGAAAGAAAGACAATTTAAGACAATCGCTTATAAAGGATTAATTTACGAGCTATCCTTAAATGAAATTCGTTATAATTTGCACCTCCAAAATGCGAACACCTTTGGAAAGCAAGGGTGTACGCTTATGTGAATGTATACTGTACATACTGAGAAGAACGGCAAGAACGGCAAATGTAATTAGGTGTCCTGTTTTTTAAAGATCGAGGACTATGGCAGCTTTCTATTTATTGGCGATTTTGTAATTTTGTTTGGCTGAAACTATTTATTTATGCCAATAAATTTTATCCATATGAAATATATGTACATAGCAAGGACGATTTGACAATATTTCATGCATTCGAGTCTAAGCAATGGGAATGAACAAAAGGACTTTAAGTGACAAAGAATTGAAGGTCACTATAGAAAATTTATATATGTATGTATGTGCGGAATGAACCTTTTGCTTAAGCAACGAAGCTCGGAATAATCAATGAAAAATCAACAAAAACGTTAAAAATAATTGCAGTAGCGCCAAAGGACCTCTTTTCCCTGCTCGAGCAGTGAAGGGGTGAAGGGTTGCAAAAATTGAAAAAGGAAATGTAAAAATAATCGGCAATAAATTTAGGAAAAGTGTCGAAACCGGCATACACACAGACACACACACCAACTGGAAGTCGGAATACTGGCAGAAATTCGGCCACGCCAAGAGCTCATAGTTCAACGTCCTGTGCAGGCGATGCCAGAGAAGTACAAGGAGCTAACCGGGGGAATAGGGGAGGCTTAGGACAGGGAGGTCACAAGGTTCGTGGCAACCGCATTTATAATAAATTGAATTGCAATAACTCAACTTCAATCAAAAATCATAATTCATGGAATTTGACAGGCCAGAACCGAGTCGAACCCTGATTCTCTCGTTTTTTGTGTCCTTTTGGACTTGCAACTTGCATCCGGCGACGACGACGACGCAGCCGAAAATTATAAATCTACAATTTGACATGAAGACGCGTGCATGTACATACATATATGTATGTATGTATGTATGTGTGTGTATTAGTGGGTAAATGTGTGTGTGTGTGAGCTGAAGTCATGGATTTATAGACGAAGACATAAATACAAGTGGACTCAGATCCAAAGACACTGCAAAACATTGGAAAGTGCGCGTGAGCCGAACACGCTCGAAGCCCATAAATATCCTTGTAGCAACTTCAAAGGGGGGCACGGAGGAGATGCACATTTTAGGTGAAAATAATCACCGATTCACATGAAATCATTTTACCCAAACCCCGGACAGTCAGAGGGGATCGGCTCCAAAGCGGACACTACGGAAAAAAGCGGCCGCCAAAACGGCTCCTTAGTGAAATATATCCACGGTACGTTCCCATCAAGGACAAACAAATCAAAAGAGACAATTTTACTTTGTTCTTATGGAAATCGTCTAAATGATTTTCAGCACTGATTTGTGATGAGGAGGCGACCGATTTAGGTTGGGCAAAAGGACACGACTTGTATGTCTGCTTGAATTTTATATAATGCACTGCTCTATAGTTTAAGGTATGAAAGCACTTACGTACATTGTAAACACATATAAATAATTCCAAAAGGATGGAAATGTATTAAGCATGGAAAGCTTCATATTCGACGACTGCGATACCCTTCAATCCTTATTGAGACTCACATATATACATACATCATTGTAAAGTCTTTGTAGTCCTTCAATTTTATCTTCAATCGTCGAATCACTCTTCCCCGTGTGGATATCAAGGTGAATAGGTTGGTTTGTATAGGACATGTATTTAGGAGTATAATGGGCATATCTAGAGTTTAGCATACAGAGTGTTTTAATACAATGTTTTTTGCTCCTGTTTGGATGTTTATTTATATGTAGATTTTTTCTGTATTATTGCAAAAAGGACAAACCAAAAGGGACTAGAAGACAGAAAAAGGTGGCGGATGTTTGTCGCCGGATCTACGAATATTTTGGTCTTCCTTTTTTTTTTGCGTCCTAGCAAGTACACAACACCTTTTATTACTGAGCGAGGAAAAAAAGGATATTCAACAAAAGGTCGCGCGGAAGTAATTTACAATTTTGGATGAACACAAAAATAATAAAAATCATATATAAAAGCAAACAAAACTTGCAGGATCAGGATGTGTCTGGTTGCGACGTAAATTGACAAGATTTATATTCAATTAAAACAAGCGCAGCACATTATCCTTTAGCGAAAGCGCTATGGAATGAAGAGAGAGAGAGAGAGACAGAGACAGAGAGAGAGGGAGGGTGGGAGGGTGCTGTTTTTATTGGCAGAATTTTATGTTTCTTCGCAATTGACAATAAATCAAAAAGTGGTCGTCACATTTCCACATTTGGGATGGCTTTCCACCCCTAAGCCGCAACCGCACACAGCTTTGATGAATGACGAAGGACATGCACATGTAGAACATCCACACACACACACACACACATATATACATATAAACATGCACAATATAAAGCGCATACCATCAGGACAGGACACGACAGGAGCACAGACACGCACACCGATTGGCTGCTGGCGATGCACACGTCGACGTGCAATAATTTCATGTGTCCTGACGGGCAATGAGCAAAGGAACAAAAAAAAAAAAAAAAACACAGAAGAAAATAAAGAAAAGTGAATGAGGCAGAGAAGTGTTGAGGAGGCTGCGCTGCAGTCGCCTCATTGTTGTCCTGGTTATTTATGGCCCATTAAGGCAAGCGGCAATTGCACATGTGTTCTTCGCACTGTGAACCCCCACCAGACCCAAACCTCTCCCAACCCGTCGGTCCATGTGAATCCTATTTGTGTCAGTCTCTCTTCAGCGCGAATTGCTCTCGCCTTTAATTGTTTGCCCAGAATAGCACAAATGTTAATAATTATACCTTGAGCCCATCCTGAATTCGCCACGGATCCGGATCGTATGGATAACCTTTTGTCTAATAATCATAAGACATATTTCATTTCAAATCGTGTTTGTCGTTGAATTTATGACGACTCCCCGCCCACACATGATACTTCTTTTATTTCCATTTTCGCACGCAGAACACAATAATTGCCCCGCTCCACCCAGTTCACCCCACCGCCCATGTATGACATTCGCTTGCTTATTTAATTGCCTGGCCAAAGGCTTCGAATGGAGACATTAGAAAAATCTGTCGCCGGCGACAGGACACACATCGCTAAAAATACGACAGTTAGCTCGTTCAATGGGGCTGTAACGGAACACTGAATTGGTGGGACATGGAGGCCGGGAGTCAGGATGGGAGAAGGTGTGTCTCTAAAGCTAGCATAGGAGCGTACTCACACAAATCGGCATCATGCCAGCATGTGCTCCTTAAGTTTATTGAATTCGTGGCGTGGCATGTTGCAATGGCAAGCAACAACTTGATTAAATGAAAAACTGCAACTCGCTGGGTTCTCACCATAACTTGAAAAGCCAAGAAGAGATAATTCGAGATGTGATCCCACCAATTACAACCCGGCACTTAGTATGCCCAAATGCCATTTTCTTTGTCTGCGAAACTTCAAAATCATTGCAAAGTGACAAAATAAATAAGGAAGCATATAAATAAAGTGTAAGTTGCGCCACCGAGGGGCCACAAGGATGCCAGGCACAGGACACTTACTTAGTCTCAGCTTGCATTTTTCTGACTTGCGTGGAAGAAGCAGGACACAAAATTTATGCGACTTCAAATAGAATCCTGCGTTATCCTTGTCAAGTGGACAGTAACGAAGCTAAACAGATTTCCATGAAAATAAAAGAAGTGCATTGCATTAGATTGTGGCACTTGAAGAGGCATCACCGAAGTGGATTAAGGTTTAGTTTCCAAAAGAAACAAATTTCTCCAGTGTATGAAATTCTGGAATTCGTCATATTATTCACTGATTGGAGTTCGTCCAGGGGCCCATTCCGCTCTCCCGACCCGAAGCAAATCTTTCAATTACTATACAAGGGATCGAGCTAAGTCCAACCAATCAAAGGTTGGAACCCTTTAAAACGTATTTATTATACTTTCAAAATAGCTTTTACTATAAAAAAGGAAGATAATAACATAAAAACTTTCTCGTAATCCACACATGAAAAAGAGAGTTTGCTTTAACGACGTGCTGGGGCGGGTCGGCCGGGAAAAGTTCATAAAGATATTCAGTAACCAGCCAAAGAACTAATGTCATCAACCAGTCATACCGACCGAATCTTGGATCTTGTCGCCCTGAGCTCCTTCAACGCCAAATGTTTAATTCTACCGACTGAAAAATGCATAAATACCATTTTAATTAGAAAATTAGCTAAAATATGCAACTCACGTTAATCGCATGACGCTTGCCTTGCCTTTGCTTGCCTTGGCTGCGTTTGTCTTTGTTGGAAAATGGTTATTGCTAGGAGGGAACTGCGGGGCATGGCTCATGCAATATCCAAGAGATGCGACAATAACCGAAAGCCAGTGCTCCGCATGGAAGTCCTTTGTCGCTTCTCCATCCTTGGCTTTTCTATCCATGTATAGTCTCTATACTGACACCCAAAATCATTGCCACTCTGGGGGATTCGAGTTGCTCGCTTCAAGCAGTGTTTGTTGCGACAAATGCCGTTATAATTATTTATACCGTAAGCACATTTTATGGTGTCGCAATTTTAAAATGCAATTAGACGCGCGCTCTCTTGTTGCGAAAACCTTGCCAAAAACAAACAGCACGTAAAAGGAATCGGAATAGAAATGGAAATGGAAATGGAATACAAAATCCGCAGAAAAAGGGAAAATTACTCGTAACGCGAACGGGAACGTACAAATGTAATTCTTAATGGGGTTTTGTCATTTTGCCTAAAATGTTATGCAAGCGTCACCAAAAATTGGCCACTCCGTTCGTCTCCTCCCACAAAGTGAAGCCACCTGAGTCACCTGTCTTCTTTCTATACCCTGTACTTGGCTCAGGTGTACAAGTTGTTACAAATGTGGATCTGCTCTTTTTGGTAGACAAAGAGTTCCACTTTGAAACTTTGAAATAAACAATTTGCCTCTTGGTGCAGGGTATTTTCAGGTTGATGTGAGGACTCACAATCAGTGTACGGCTCTGTTATTATTATTTTTGGTCCTTTTTTTGTTTTTCTTTGGCTGCTCCTGAGCATCCGCTGTTTCTAACCCAATCTGAACATCATCCTAGCGACTGGCGAAACGAATCGAACGAGCAACCACAGCTGTTGTTTGGTTTTGCCGTTTTTATCTGTCATTTAGTTTGAATATTACAAAATATGGGAAACGTACGTATTACGTAGAATATGTTGGCTTTTCCTAATTTAGTGAAACCTTCATACATAGACTGCAGCTGTCATTTCATTGCGAGTCATAATGAACGGGAATATTTTGATTGAATTTGCATAAAATTGAGTTCATTGCAAGCTTAAGGTTTTGTACTCTGAAACTGTCCTGAATCCAATCCTTAGGTTCACCTGCATATGAACATCTGAGAGCACAGTGAGTTAGGTTTTAAAGTGGAACTGAAATTCAATTCAAATAAGTAAATTAAATTGCTGGCACTCGCATTTATCGGACTGCGGTCGTAAACCATTTGCAGCAATTATCTCGCTAAGTTCGCTCGACGCCTTTGGGGAAATATGCGGCAAATTAATATGGCCAAGAACGAAACCGGAGCAGAATCACCACCAAGACAGGGGCAGGGACGGGGGGATAGGAAGAGCACCAAGACCTGGACAAGACGACTTCGTTCGCAACCCTTCTGTTACTGCCAATGAGTTTTTAAGCACAAGTTTTCCTTAATTTATAACGAGGATTACAATAAACAAACTAATCTAAGGCAATAAACACTAAAAATCCCCCAAAAGTGTTGCCGAGGCACTCCTGGGCATTGGCTTCAGTTGTGTCTCATCTTATAAGTTAAATCGCAAAGCCAATCCTTTCGCCTTTTAAATATGCCATTTCCGTTGCGAGATTATTTTTCGATATCGCATGATTCGAGATGTTTACGAGTGTCCAGTCTCCCAAACGGGTAACATTCGTTTGACCATAGCCCCAGATACAGAGACGGGACACAGACGATAGGCATCGGCAATAAGAGGGTATTGTCAGCATTTGGGTTAATGTCCTTGTGTACGTCCCAAGCATTCGATTTGATCCTTTTTTTCTATTAACAATAAATTTGTACGATTTTGCTTCTTATTTTTTTGCTGTTTTGTTGTTCTTCAACCGCAAACCGAAACGAGGTGGTTGGTTCTCGTTGCAGGTCGACTTTTTGGTCTAACACATTTCATTTTGGAGGAAAGCTTTCCTTTTAATTACTTAAATGCATCAAATGACAAAGGGTGAGCTCGGAACCGATCCTGTATCTATTCAATCCCTCACAGTGACAATGACAGGATGCCCATGACCAATGGCCACGTCAGAGAGAATGGAGGCGGAGGTAGTGGGATGCGCGTGATGCCCGAAAAGAATGCCATTACAGACAACGGTTACAATAGTTAGTGAAGCCATTAGTTCGGAATGCCAATATGCGACAATCACACCAACCCAAACACTAGCACAAACACACTGGCCACCGCAAGTACATAAGTGTATAATTGCAAGTGGAGAAAGGAGATATGGCAAGTAATAACTTTGAACATCTTCCCACTAATGGTCCGCCCGCTCCGGTCAGTGTGCTGGAATGGGATTGAATCTGCGTGAGAGTCACGGAAACGAAACATTGGTAACGACACCAACGAAACAATAACAATAAAACAAAGCCCAAGTCCGAGTAACTGAAAATAATTTCAGGGATATTATTGCTAGTGTCGCGTCCCACAGCGTTGCCATCGTCGTCGGCAGATGTCCCAAGTGCGATATGAGAAGGAAAGGACACAAGCACATCAACATAATGTCTACTTTACAATGTGGATAAACTTGCAAAGAAAACAAAATCACATCCATATCGAGTCCCTCACTTCCTCCACACCTGACTGGACTGAACTGAATTGAGCTGGACAAAACTAAATTGAACCACATCCCCACTTTGCAGTTGGCCACTCGCACGCCACGATGCAATAAGTTACGGCTGCCTCGGCCATTACGACGGGCATGCCGTACCACGAGCAGGATCAGCGTCCAGGCAGAGCCGCCGGCTGGCCGGAGACAAATCCGAAATCCATACTCGTAAACAAATGCAACTAATCGCCGTTCATGTTGAACGTGTTCACGGCTAGGCAAACGTAAAATTGTGGCCAGTTTCAATCTCCTTCTCCCCTTTTCGGTCGTTTTGTGTGTTGGCGTTCCACCCCATTCGACCGTGTCAAGAAGGTTGCTGTAGATACATATGTACATACATACATACCTGGAATGGGACAACATTTGTAAGTTTTTGAAATTTCAAAATTTCTTGGTATGCTTTAAGTAGGCCTTGAGCAAAACTTATGAGTAAAATGTTCGACTAAGTGAGTTTGACATTCAAAAAAATTAAACCCCTAAGAGAAAAAGCACGTAGACAAATAAAATTTATTATTTTTCACAAGTTGGTCAATTCAGCTGACGCGATGTCTGACGAGTACAATTTAAAAAAACGAAAGCGACTTATTATTAAAGCCGAAGCTTTGGAGGATGGAGAGATCATCGATAATCAAAGCCCCGAAGTTGAATTGGATACATTTAGCGACGGATCTCATGAACGGCATCTGGGCGACGGTAACGATCGTTATCGAGAGGGGAATATCAATGAGCTATCTCGGGAAAACGAAATATACCATGGGAATTTTGGCCAAGACAATTTGCATCGGGAGTGGGGCTTCAATTCCCACTTGGACATGAAGAAGATATCTAAGGAGCCTTATTCGACAGAGTTTGATATAAAGCAGCGTTCAAAAGTGCGACGTCTTAACCTGGACGAGCAGCGTGCTGGAAACCAGCGGGAGAACGCCTTTGGACGCCTGAAGGCCATGCGGCATAATAAATTGATGACAAAGCAAGACCCAGAAAAGTTAAAGATGAAAAATATCGAGACACCCCAGCAAGAACCCCTGAGGAAGGTGAAACTGAAGGCAAGTGATATTTACTCCGACGATTCGAGCAGCAGTGACTTTGAAGTGGCCCAAGAGCATCGTCTGGTCTCTACACTTAATGAACTTACCCGGGCTGTGCTGACACGTAACCAGCTCGAAAACTTTCTAGACAAGCCTATATTCAGGGAAACAATTACAAATTGCTTTGTAAGGGTCAACGTCGGCCTGCCAGGTGTTCATTCGAAACAGGTTTACCGCATATCGCAGATAGCCGGCTTGGAGCGTTCGAAAACGGAGTATCCTCTGGGCTCTCAAAACACGAGTTTTATTTTGAAATTACGCAACGCCGGACAGTATGTGTACAGTCAAATGGATGTGGTGTCCAATAGGCCGGTGACACAGCACGAGTTCGATCTGTGGGTGTGTGCTTGCCGAAGAGAAGGTTGTCCGCTGCCACCGCTGGCCGTCATCGAGGAGAAGCAGAAGGCTATCAAAGAGGCATCCAATTACTCCTTCACGGAGAGAGAGATTGACAAAATGATACAATCAAAGGTAAAAGATGGAAAGAAGACAGCAAGTACTGCTTATCAAAAGGTTTGTTTGATCATGGAGCGTGACATGGCCGTCGATTGGAACGACTTAAAGACTGCTAACCGTCTGGAGAAGAAAATCCTAACAATGGAACAGAACTCGGAGCCGGAGCGTGAACAACGTGTGCGGCCTATTGGATCACCGCGCACTTCTCACTTGCCTCCCGTGTTACCTACAAAGAAATCGCTAGCAGAGCGTCAGCCGAAATCCAATGACATTGATCTGGAACGCTATATGCGGCGCAAATATAAAAAAAGTGCTGTTGTCAGTCGAACCCGCGTCGATGCAGAAGAGTGCAATGAGGATTCCTCGGTGTCTGTGCCTTCTGAAGAGGCAAACAAGAAAGGCGAAGATACTGTAAATGACAAGGAACCAAAAATATTAAATCTTTATGAATTAAATGACTTCGAGGTCTTCCTGGATATCAGCAGTCTACGTGAGTGTGAGAAACTAATGAATCAATTTTTGAATACATTCAATCCCAAAATTTTTTTAGCTCCACTCAACGCAATCCTTAAAGACATTAAGATTTAAAACTTGAAGTTTGTGTAATGGCAAATGACAGTTAAACAGAAGTTTTTATGTAAACACTTATGCACACAGACACACACACACTTGTTCACTTACTGATGTACCGTATAGATCCTAGGTTCGAATCAACCACCGCCCAACAATCATAGAAACAATTCGACTTCCAATAGCTTTTTCTAACCCAATCAAATTTCGAAGGAGGACGCGCCATTTCCTAAAAAAGCACATATGTATGTATGAATGTTTTCTAAAGAAAAAGCCAATATTAATAACGATCTGTTATATTAGATTCTCAAAGAACTCCAGGTCGACCTCAGCTATGAATCATATTTTTGTAGATGGGGAACTGACAAAATACTTCGAGCGGAGTATTCATTAATAATACAAACAGAAACTCATTCATAGTCTGAACACTGAGCCCTTAACTCGTTTCATATGCCAAGGAGCATTTGTCTGATAGAATTGGAATCATCATAATTGAGGGTTCCCACTTCCCATCTGTCCTTGTTCCATAGGTGACAAGGGCATCCACAATAAAAGAAATGCCATTTACTGATGAGTCATCAACATAATTTTTACGATTTTTGCGCCCCATTCGATGAATAAACAAATAAAATAAACCAACTCTACTCTGGACCGGACCCTGAACCTCAACCTAAACTTAGACTGGGTCTTCTACTTGGACATGGAGTTTAACTAGTTTGAGCGTGTCACGAAAACATTTCGCATGCATTGACTTTTTATGGCCGAACCTGGATCCAGGCCAAGTGCCGCACACCACAAAGTGAGAGAAAGTAAGAAGGAAAAGAAACGGAACGAGGTGGAGGTAGTATATATGTATGTACATCTGTGTGTTTGTGAAATCAGACAAATAATGCAAAATCATTTAGTTGAACTCCGGCTGCGACTCCATTGCCAACGTCGAAAGTCATAAAATGCCGCACCGAATGAAATTCTCATCAAGTGGCAAGTTGGCACAATTTCACTTTGCCTTTGCTGCTAAGGAACCGAGCACGGATTGGTCAGGCACTGGACTCTTCTCCTTCCGTTATTCAGCCTCCCTCTGCTTGGCAATCGCGCGTGACTAACGTAATCAGCTCACGTAACACCCGAATGAGATGAGATGAAATCAGCATACGCTCCGGAGGTCGTACTCCACAAATGTGGAATGTGTGTATCTACAAACGGACATATCTTTCTATTCGAGGGTCGCTCCAAAACATTTTGGAATACATTCAACACTCCAAACACATTTCATTTTGTCGATTTGGGTAACTACAATAAAAACAATCCTTTAGAAAACTTCAGCCAATCGAACAATCCAAGACATTAACTATTACAAATCGTTGATTAAGACAATTAAAAGTATGATTTTGTTTCTTTGCGAATACTTTTCAAGCCACTCATGTGGTTTTGTATGTAGCCACTGCCAAAATAAAGCTCTGCCCATTCGACCAACTGTGGGGCATCATTCACCTCACTCGAAAGCCAGGTTAATATTTTTGCAGATCCTTAACACGCGATAGAAGAAAGTATTGGCCTATAACATTTGATGAGAAAATTTAGTCAGTCTGTCCGCCTGCAGTTTTTCAAACCAACCCAGCATCGAATTTAAAACTTGTGAAAATGGCACGTTCATTTTTATTCCTCATTAGCAATGCCGCATAAAAATGTAAAAGAAGGAAAAGCACAAAATTCGATGGGAGGAAATTGAAACATCACGCATAAGTTTCATTCTATTTTGATTTTTATGACTGTTTGCAATCCTGTGACATTCCCAAGTCCCACCTGGATCACTTGCTAAATAACCCAAGCCAACGGACGAGCAACAAAAGTCAGGGAAAACACAAGATGGAGTTACTGATTGGAAGGGGGACCATGGGTTGACCATGGCCCTTGTCCCATGTCCATGAGAACTAAAGCGGAGAAAATGCCTATTTACGAGCTTGCATGTTGCTGGACACATGGTAATCATATATTTTGGTCATATCTGTGGCCCATAAAACCAGTGTCCTTATGTGCCTGTCAATGAGTTGTTTCATGACATTTATTTCGCTTGTTCCTCGGTTTGGGGTTGGTCTCTCATTTTGTTACATTTTTTCTGTTTTTTTTTGGGCTGAGAGCTGCGTGCAGATGGAAAATATTTTAGTGTCCATTTAATGTCCAATCTAAGATGAGCTCGTAACTTTTGATCGACTAAACGAGCCCGCTCGTAGCAAGGTAGGGTCGTAGTTAAGGGGTGGCATGTAAGGGAAGGGATTCGATTCGATTTTCAGGCTGCAGCACGCAACCTACATCTCTTGGGATAATTCTTTAATTTTCTCACTGATGCCCCCACGCTGACTGATAAGAAGTTATTTGCCAGCCATTTGGTTATTTTATTAGTAGATTTTTGTCGAGATTAATCTGGCCGACAGTAATAAATATTTAATTAAAATCCAAATTACTTTCCAAAGCTTGCTTCACCTCACCTAAGTTGCTTCACCTGTCCGTCTTGGCCCTAATGAAAAGCATCGCGCCCCAGTGGTAGACCTTGTCATGAAAATGTCACATTCCTCCTCCAAAACACTTCACAAGAGATGCTTCGTTAAAAATTAAAATTGCCAGCGAGTCCATGGCTTGGGGAGCCATTCAAGTCCGGGCTGCAACTCTACTTACATATATCCTTATTTGTATTGTTTCCTTTTTCGGACGCTGAGGTGAATATTTTCAATGGATAAGACGATAGATAACATTTGTTAGAACTGAAAAATCCCGAAATATTGTAAAATGGAATCAAATGTACATACATATGTAATCATTTTGAAGGTATTTGGTTTTAATACATAAGTAAAGTGTTTCAAATATAACAAATATATCTAATTTACACTGAAATATTTGTTGATACCTTCCATGATTCATCATAAGTAATGTAGGATAGGCATCAGCTAAAAGAACAGGCGAACTTCTGGGAATCAAAATTTATTCCCTTCGCTTGATTTGATTTCAAATGCGCAATGTAAGAGGAATGCCATCGAGATTCGTTGGTTCTTTCTATGAATTTAGTCCTAAAATCTTCTCATCAAGTATATTAAGTATCTCCAAAACATTTAGTTTGCACATGAAGCCATAAAACCGCAAGTCCAATGTCGGGACAAGGATTTGTTTTTGACCTCTACTTCTGCATCGGACTTCTCCTGTTTCTGTTCAAGCAGTTTCCGCTGATTTTCTTTAAATTTTTCAATGGGGTCATCGAACTGACGATAGTAATGGAGGACCTCCCGCACATCGTCAACCTTGTGTTCAGCAATTAGTTGCAGGAAGGCAACAAGATCAAAGAGCTGCACATCATCATCGTTGCCAAGCCAGCGCGACATGACAAAAGTATTGTCGGGATGCAGTGGTGAAGCCTTTCGATCCCAGTCGACTAGAATCACACGGCTAAGATTGCGATTAAGGCGATCAAGGTTTTTAATGTGCTGTCCATCTACCAACTGAGTGGCATCTCGGACCAGCCGATAGCGAATGAAGCCGAACTGATCGAGAGCATCTAATATGGGAAACGCAGTCGTTCCCTGCTCTGAGGTGTACACACATATCTCATAGTGCTTGCTGCATTGCTGCAGAAAGTAATCAACACCAGGACGTTTTTTAAACCGCCATCCGGTCTGATAAGTCCAGTCGGGATGGACTAACACATCGTTTATCTCAAGAACCAGCGAATAGCGTGGTTGAATGTACGGTGGCTCCAACTCATCTGGCAGCAGCTTGGTGGGCAGTGGCTCCTCCAACATCTTCTGGTAATAATGCAGAGATCGCCACATTCTCTGCAGATACTGCTGTGGGTAAGGGAGTTCGCTAAGTTCATCCTCAATGGGTTGGCTACGTTGATCTAATTCAGGCTTCCCCAGCTCATACACCGCCCAGAGGATGCAACTACTCAGCGTCCCCAATAAAATGGATCCAAATATCCGTCTTTTTCGCTGAAAGTTACTAACTAGCATTTTTGTAGGTAGTGACTCGGGTGAAGAAGCTGATGCATCTAGAGGTTGATTGGTAATCTGTGGCTCACCATTACGTTTGGAGTCGGATTCATTCACTGATTTTGATGTTTTTTTAGGATTACGGTAGCTACGCCACCAATTCTGGAAGATTCCGACTCTTCTTATGGACCACGTCTCTAAGCCCCGTCGGTTTTTGTGCTGCAACAGTTGCATCCATGTGCCATAGTTAACCAAGTCTGAAATGCCAAAACTTGTATAGTCTTTGATCACAGAAATTTTCAATAAATTTCGATATTTTCGAGACATGTTTTCAGTTTATCAATAAATGAGTTAAAAAAGAGAACATAAGTGAATCAATCAGAGAAATTCATTTTCTTAAAAATAGGTGTACGTTTTTCTTCCCATTTTGAGATTTCATAAGGTTTAATCATGTCAACTATAATCGTGCCTGACTAATAAATGGGGTGGCCCAGGCGTGGATCAACATCCTTGACGTATTTAGGTACATTATTTAAGTTTTTAATATTTGCACTTTTGATCTTAAAGACATTTTAGGGTTGTGTTTGTTCCTGGGTCTTGGTAGTGAGCCTCCTTGATTCAGGCGATCACACTTGACACTTATGCAAATTATTTGCTTGAGCTTAATTTCACAAATTGAGCTTCCATTGAGGGCTGGACAATCGTTACTTGGCCTTCCTGTTATTATTTAAATGGCGCATTATCAGTGGCTAGCAGCGGACTGGCCAGTCAGCTTCTCGAAATGTCATAAACAATCAAAATCCATTTAAAATTGTATATGCAATTTGGTCACTGTCTACCTGGGTAGAAGGGGCATGTGGCAGCCAGCTGCCGACAGCATCAACGCCTCGTCAATTTGTGTGGGAGGCGATGAGGTGGTCGAGAACGTTACAGCTTGTCCATTGGCTGTCCCTTTCCTGTATGCCACTTGTCAGCCGTGTCCTGCATCCTGCATGTCTGTGTGCATGAGTGTGTGTGTGTGTGTGTGTGTCTGTGTGTCCTACGCCTGTGTATCGTTGATATGATAATTGGCATGAGGTAATAATCCACTTGGATACGTTGACAATCGTTTATATCGCAATCAGTGTCATGCCGTCTGCCTTCTGTTTGGCTGCTGTTTCTACTGCAAATCCTGTGTGTCCTGGCATAAAGTATAATTTCCCAGCTCCATGTTCTCTCTCGTCCTCAACGGCAATGGCGACGGCAAAGGCAGCAGCAACAGCAACGGCAACGGCAACGACAACGACAACGACAAGGACAACGACGACTGCGACGACGTATTAAATAACAATGAACTGCAATTGCCCAACGACTCTCGTAATTCGTATGTAATGCGTGCAGACGCACAGATTTTGAGTAGCACTCGTCTGTCCTGCATATCCTTCTCGCCCCAGATTTCTCGCCATCTGCCCACAGTTTGCTGTCCGTTGTCTGCTTGTTTCTTTGTCACTGTTTTGTTTTATGTGCTTCCAACTGGCAATTGTCCTTCGCATTCCAAATAATTCCTGATTTTGGAATTTAACTCGTTGCCTGTTAAATTTAATCACTTTTTCAAATGAAACAAAAACACAAAGAACGAGCAGGAAAGATGTAAATCCACAACCGAGATCAATATGGTGGAAGTGGCAAGGCAACACCAATTACTGTGAGTTTCCTCCCAGCAGTCTTTTCATTACAATTTTTTGCACTATTGATAAGAATTTTTAATTCCATATAATAAAGCCATTCCCAAACTACATACTCGATATATGTACATATGTATCTCTAGTGTCTATATGTATATCATATCGTAACACTGATATTTTAGTATTGGCAAAATTCTTAGAAAGCAACCAAAGTACAGTGGACACTCAGTTAACTAGCTCCATTCGCTGTAGCATCTTGCCCCTTAAGCGAGACGTTCCAGGTGGATATTACATTTCACTTTTAACTGTTATGGAATGAAACAAACATTTACAAACAAAAGTAGTAACACTTTTAAGGAGCTGAATATGTATTGTACGGAAGAAGATGCCTAAAATGAAACCAGAGGGCCGGGGTGAACCTCCGCCACGCCTAAGTTTGTATACCCTTGCAAGTAAACGGTCACACTAGCCAGTGTTGCATGAGGTATACTCGGTTTCTAGCTTTTTTGATGGTCGTTAACCGAAGCCTTGTTCGTTCAGCAAAACTTTGGGTAAATGTTTACTATTACTACTCGAGATTTCAGTGTTGAAAAGTGGAAAAATCGGGTAAAGCTAGATTTCAGTGTTGTCAATCGCTATTTTTTATTTGGCGCGCTGTTTGACTGACCTGGTAGCCAAATATTTTAATCTAAACTCAAAAGTCGAGGAATATTCGGCTGCTCTGGCAGCCGAATATTGTATTCTAAACTATATTTGTTCTATAAAATCAAGAAATATTGTAAACTCAACAATATTTTCGTTTGTTGAGAATAGTGCGAACAAAAGATGGTAAATGTTTACTATTACTACTCGAGATTTCAGTGTTGAAAAGTGGAAAAATCGGGTAAAGCTAGATTTCAGTGTTGTCAAACGCTATTTTTTATTTGGCGCGCTGTTTGACTGCCCTGGTAGCCAAATATTTTAATCTAAACTCAAAAGTCGAGGAATATTCGGCTGCTCTGGCAGCCGAATATTGTATTCTAAACTATATTTGTTCCATAAAATCAAGAAATATTGTAAACTCAACAATATTTTCGTTTGTTGAGAATAGTGCTAACAAAAGATTCAAAAAGCCCGCGTATTCGAGTATCCAAAATTCGGCATTCGGCAACACCATCTCAAAATTGAACAGCTTTTTTTAGCCGGAAAAAGCTACTTTTAGCTATAGTCCCGCTAAAAATATTAATTTTCTTTTGTTAATTACTCAAAAACTACGAAATAAATCGCCAAGGCGCACCTGAGGTCGTGCTCGTGCAATTTTTCTCTTTCGTTTGATACCAAAATTATGTAGTTTAAGCGCGTTTTGGGCCCGAGTAGTAATAGTAAACATTTACCAAACTTTGTGTACCAAAAAAATTGTAATCGTTAACCGAGGGGCCGCTGTTTATCATATATAGTAAGATAGGTATTTCTTCCTTAGGACTTTGGTAAACTTTGATTGAAAGTGAATATCGATAGAATATGGAAAATGTTTATTGACCTGTCATAGAACATATTTACAATTAAAAGCACTTTGTTTCTGCAAAGTCTAGTTCACCTCCTCTCTTCTCTCTTGTGGCACAGGTGAAGCCGTATTAGACAACTGAGGACCACATTCAGGAATAAGTATAGTGCCACCTTCAATGGAGACCACTTGGAGGGCACTTTCCAATGCAAAAAACGAAACTTGCATGCGCAGAACACTTCTGGTCCGCGGTCTAAGGAGGGTCGGAAGGACATCCGGCCGGATCCAACGCGCCACTTTTACGCTTGACCTCCTGCTTAGCCTCTTCAGTATGTGGATGCGTATCCTAGGGTAGGGCGTATGTGGGGAAATGGTTCTACAAAGGCACACCGAATGGCTGAGCGTGGTTTTTTCTTTATGGGACACCGCTGGCGATGAAAGCATTTCCGCATCCGCCAACCAAACCGAAAGAAGCAGCTCTTGTCCCCCCAGCTAGAGTCCACTTTAATCTTTGTTTTGTTTATAATTTACGCGACACAACATCAATTAAGTGCTTGGCCGGAGCCGGAAAAGCGCATACCTGCAGCTGAAAAAAGCTGCCATAAATTCTCGCCCCAAAGTGGCGAGTGCTGCCGCACACTCTCACATCGTCCGACATCCACGTTCCTTTGATTCACTCCCATAGTCCACCAGCTGGGATGTGCTGGCACGTAAATAACCAATCCCATTTTGAATGCGTAGTTTTTATGTGTCTCACAAATCATTTTATTGAATGCATACTGTACAGTAGTACAGTGAAATTTTTATTTCTTATTATAAATATATTATTAATGAACTGTCGCTGGTAGGACTTGTTTTATCCCTCAAGTTCAGTTACAGTAACGTCACATAAGTGTGGGCGAATCTGGTTATTAATGAACCTTACGAAATTCTCAGCAATTGACGTGAAGAAAATCAATATGGCTTATGTTTGCCCGTTAAAAAGTTCTTTACCGAAGCTGCCTAATTGGTATTAACAAAACAATTTATGGACCAAGTTGGTGTGATTTGTTGAAGTGACATTACGATGCGGTAAACGAGCAACGAGTTCCATGGACAAATGATGGTGAGTGCGCCATAAACTAAAGATTGCAGCCCGGAGATGAAAATGGGTTCTGGTAAGTGAGTGGCGTTTGCAGACGTAATTTGTTACACTAAAAAGGGCCATAAGGACATTATACAGCCGCATAAACAAAACTCCAGACGAACCCTCACACACACACACACACACACAAACACGTGTACTCACAGGCTCGCAGATACATATGAACCATTGGCCTAAAGTTCAGTACCTTTAACAAAAAGAACTCATTGGCTTTAAGTTTAGTTCAACAAAAGTTAATTAATTAATAAGGGATCAGAGAAAAATAATTTTGATTTCGATTCGAACTCCAAGATTCCACAATTCTTGTTTTCACGGTTAGGTGGAGAGGAAGATTTTGGAAGGAAACTTTAAAATATAATATTATAATATTCTAATATCTAGCCATCTTCAATTACCTATCATAGAGTGTATGCACTTGACTCCGGGGCATTCCTCGCCCTAGCCAAATCTTGTTATTGCATCCTCAATTACGACTAACCGGCAATAAACACAGTCGCCACGTGACCACCACCTATCCCATTTCCAGAAGAAAACCATAAAAAGGAGAGGACCAGGACGTATTCAATATTGGCCGACCGAGACCTCATCGGTGGACATTCTCCTTCGAGATCGGAGCGGGTTTCACCACCGAATTGGAGCGATTCAAATCCCATCATAGATTGGGAAGTGATATTATTGTGGTTCGCTTGATTACTGAGATCGAAATGAACTGCAAAGGTTTTACATAAATATTAGTATATGCTTGAAAATCAGACAGCTTATTGTTTGGAGTGCTTGTGAATCGATTACTCTAAGGATCTGCAAAAGAAAAGTGCTCGGTATTTAAATCATTTACCTCAAAGACGAGAGGGTCAGTTGGTACAGACCCGTCATTCTCTCACTGAGAACAATCTAAACCAGAAAACTTCAAAAATCTAGACTCTAAACTTTAATTGGAAGGAAGTCCGCAAGTAATAGAATAGTAAAACAATCCCGAACCAAGTGGATCGGGCTAATCTGTGGAACTGCTGTTTACCATAGCTGCTTAAAAAAGATGTCACATTTGGAAGCAGTCTTTTAGACTGGTTGCCTTATATGTATGTGTGTATGTGTGTGTGTGCATAGAGTTAATTGCTATTTTATGCACAGGACGAGGAACTTTTAAAATTAGTTGATCATAAATTTGCGTTAATTGCTAACAGAGATGCACTCGGGATAAATTTTAGCATTTTGATTTCGAAATTGTACATTCTGGTGCATTTTTGACTAATAACGCAAAATGGTTGCAGCAGGAACGTGGTTGAGGGCAATGGGAGCGCTTGTCGGTGGGCAGTCGACAGAGCGGGTCACCGCAGGTACTTCTAATCTCATGTAGCCGCGAATATAAATTGTTGCGTACTTCATTTCGGCCAAAATAATAACATGAGTAATTAATTTAATGTATGCCAGCCACATACAACTGGCAACCAAGCCAGTCGGCGGGGCGTTGCGACGGGGCTGGGGGGAAATTGGGCACAGAACATTGCGTAACAAATGAACTAATGTTTATTGCAATTGTCGCGTAAATTACAATGCATTGGCAATGCGAAATCTATGCAGAGGGCAGCAGCTGCACTCAAAATCTGGCAAATGGCTGAAATTATTTTGGCCGCGGTTGCTCCAACTTCGCTCTGAATCTCCTCCTGCATGTGATCTAAATTTGAAATGTATTGCATATTTAATTCGGTAACGGTTTCTACCTGTACTCCAGTAGCCTCCACCTCCGGCCGTACATTGAAATCCAATGCAAACACCGAATTCAACTAGCATCACAAGCTTCGGCCATTAATTTTATTATTTTTATTGTAGTACTTTGCGAATGTCCCTTGAAATAAATTCGTCCTTAGTTTATGGTGCGTGAATAAATGGATGAGTGCAGCAAAACATTCATTTAAATATTTGAGTACCGCACCGTGTAACAACGTGAATAGAGTTGACTGCGATGTTTGTCCCTTTGTCCATAACACCTCCATCTATGGGAGGGATGCAACAAATACTTGGAATGTCATGACAATTCTTTAAAAATTGATAAATTTTCAAAACAGCATGGTTGAAACTGAGCCAATGTGAATCAACTTGGTTTCTAATTATTCGAATCAATTTAGACTCCATGGCCAACGATTCGGCCATGCAACTTTGGCTTAAAAGGGGACGTATCCATTTTGATAAGATTGTTAAGCTTTATATTAGCTCAGCATTTGAATCAACCGGTGGCTGTGACTGGCAACACAATCATTTCCTAATGCATCCTTCTTGTCCTTGTTCTGCAGCACAGTAACTGTTTCAGCGGAAGGATGGCACCGCCGGAAGTATTTCCTTTGCCTATCCCAGCATCCTGATGTATGATTACGTTCAAAATACACACACACAAAGCATACGCCAAGGCGAGAAGGACAACAGGACAAGCGGACACGAGACCTAGGTTTGGGGATTGGTATTGGCCAACGAGGCGCATCTCCCCCATTTACATATTTGCATCCCGAAATTTGCACATGTTCAAATCGAGATTTACGATGCCGAAGTGACATCATTAATCAAGCGCCTGATTGGTGATCCTGTTTCTGTTAATTAATACAATAATGGATTGCGTGGAGACTTTTGGTGAGCCAAAGACGACGATGGCTGCACAGGATTTACGAGCCCACCCAAGGAAGAGTATGCGTCTGTGTGTGTGTGTGTCGAGCTTACGTGCGAGTGTGTGTGGAAAGTGCGTTAGGAAAAGGAAAGCAAATAAACCAAAAACCAAAATCAACACGAAAAAAAAAAAATGTGCAACAACATTGATTTAAAATTTACAACAGTGAGCCAAAGGTTGCTCTTACATGACCATATGTTGCATTGATTTATCATTAGAAGCCCATGGCGGTGGCCCAAAATGGAAATCTTTCGCAGCTGCCGCTGCCTTGGACACCAAATAAATTGGCCAAGGACCTGGCCTGGACCAAGTGAGGGATATAAGCAGAAGAGAGCAGAATGAGATGCTCTTGTTCAGTTCCAGTTCCGAGCACACACAAATTTCAATTAACAATTTTACCCTTAATTTGGCAAAAACAACAAGGGAGGCTAAAACAAACTAAATTACAATTTGGTTAGAAGCACAACCCCCTCACGCCACACCCACACCCACACTCCCTTCCCACATCAATTATGATTATCGTCACGTTTTATGAGACGTTTTCTGGCAACTTTATGACTGCGGCTAGCTTGTCAAGCGCCTGAAAGTATGCATACGTATAATGAATATTGACAAAGGATACTCCTCCGGTACGTTCCTGAAAGGGAAGCAGGTAACTCTAACTATCTTGGTGCCCTGTCATTAATTCATTAGTGGAACGGCAAGTCAAGTCTTTGGGATTTAGTTAAAAGACTTATATGTCACGTCAGTCGGGGGAGACAACTAAAATCAAATAACTGGCATTCGGTTGTAATGAGAACTCCCCGTAAAACGCAAAGAAGAACCTTCCTAAATCTAAATGTGAGCACAGTTGCTTTTAATTGTCTTACACCAAAAAATACAGAAAAAATACCAACATTGAACACAAGCAGATATTAAAAAGGGGTAATGCCAAAGCAATTCAAGAGACAACCCAAAGCCGCAATTAAATTGCACAACAAACGAAATTTCAATTAGCGGCACTTAGCTCCAGCTGCCATAATCCAAAAGCTTCACGTAGAAAAAATATCTAATAACAACTAAGCGATTTTGGAGAGAAAATTAGCCAGAACATTTGTGGAATGAGTCAAAAAGCAAATGGCTTAGACCGCAAGCATTGGGCCAAAAAACAATTTCATTTGCAAATGGTATAGAGTTGCATTTTCGGTTTGTGATTGTGTTTCGTTTTTTGGCTTTGGTGTTTTTTTATTCGGTGGCATCCTCTTATCCTGCAATAGAAGTGCCTCCAATTAGGGCTTAGTGATTTCTTGATGTCCCTTCTCTCGTAATTGGCATTGGTACTTAGCTTCTGTTGAAATTGTTAGAGCCAATTAGATTATGTAATCCACCAGAAATTGCATTTTCAATTAAATGAAATTTGAATTTCATAACGGAAAAATCATTTTTGTTCTTTTCATACCTTAGGGTTGCACCTACTCAAAAAGGTTATTAAGTAAAGATTGGACTTAAAATGCAAAATCGAATAAGTTTATCAAAGTGGAACAGAAAACTTGTAGTGGATGGTGAACCAAGTCGTGTAATAAGTCGTGGTAATTTGGTAGTCATTTCGAGAATACACTGAATGCATTCGGCAAAGCCCAGTTAAATAATAGAGGCTGAAGTAGGACCGCATTTTCAGAAGTCTTATGGAAACATCAAACATTCCATGCTATTAGCCATGCACCCGTAAAGTAAGCATGAACACTAATGGTCGGCTTCCCCTGTTGGGTTTCTCATACAAACAGAGTACTTTTGCAGGATTGTCGAACATGCGAAACTTCTTGAAGATAATAATAATTTAGTGTTGTTGAAATGACTTTTGACCATCACACACAATTGATACGGGAACCCAAGCATCCAGGCTTCCACACGTATCGTCATATCCCCTGCCCTTCTCGAACTTGGAATGCAGCTCCGTTGTGAGTATGATGGTGCAGGCAGTCAAACTATAGGCTAGAGCAGGCATCTCAAAGAAATAAACAAAAACGGGGGCATGCCGCCAATGCGCCACAAAATCCTCACATCCTGGCAAAGGAGAGCCACTTTGCATACATTGCAGACAACTTTCCGTTGGATTCCTTTTGTGGGATTTGTGCAAACTGAAAATGAATTCGTAAAAATTCACTCGTAATAATTTCTCGATTTTTGGTAAATTATTTGATTACACACACGTGTGGAACGGCTTCTTGGTCGTCTTCCTGCTCCTTTGCTTGGCAGGGCGTGGGCCATAAAGTAAACTTCATCTTCCCTTCCTGGTGCTTTCTGTTTGTGTAGTTGCAGCAGTTGGTGCTCCAGTCTCCTCCATCTCTGCCTCGATGTGCGCGTTCATTCGCAAAAATGTGCAAAACAAATAAAATAGTTTGTGGCGTTGGCTGGAAAGTGCACGAGATCTATTACGGTCTATTATGGCCGTCGTAATGCGCGTGCCAGAAATTCTTAAATTTATTTAACGTTTGTCTTTAATATTTTTAGAAATCAGTTCTTGAACTCTTTGAGGAACTTTTGTCATTTAGAATTCTCTGTTGGTGGTTCTCTGGTAGTGGAAACTCAAAGAGAAAGCAAAAACATTTGTTTTCTAAAATGAATTTCTTTATTAACCAAATATTTTTCCGACTAAACAATGTCGAGTCTAGAAAGTTGACTTGTCTCTTTGGAATTAAGTGAAGTTTTGCCTATAAATATTGTCTATTTAAATATGGCGCGGATCAGCTTGCCGGTTTGAACCAGGAAACAGATTAAACTGAGCAGCACTTGCGCTGTTTTGGTTTCCTCTTCCTTCCGCTTGTTAAATATTAAGGCCTCTTCTCGAAGAGGTCCAGGTCTAGGTCGCCCCTTTCGACTGCAGCTTCCCCCCACGTCATGACAGCCAAAAGCATAAACTTTTCGAATCTTATTTAAAAAAAAAAAAAAGAAAAACTGTTGTGTGGTTTACCATTTTCCTGGCCCACAGCGTCGTGTAACAATTTCCGTATCCTCATGGCCCACGCCGAGGAGACCCGCCCCTGCCTTGCCACCGTTGGCCTCGTCGCATGCCTTCTGCATTAAATAACTTTCAATTTGAGCCAAGAACTCGCGGCCGTGCCTATTAACCGTATGCCAGTGGTCTTTCCTCCCCCGGGGCAACGGCAAGGTTCAAGAAGAGTCGGCAATTTGTGTACTCCGTTTCCGTTGTGTTTATTAGTTAATTTTGGACTAGCTGCAAATACAACTTACGTTAAATAAAACTCCGTGAAACTGTCTAAATTTAACTAATTTGTTTGCTTAAACAAAAAAGAAAACTGCGAAGAGCTCATCAAATTTTGATAAATAAAATGAAAATGTAAAATCAGTATTTAAGGATTTGTTTTTTCAATTCCACAACCCAACACATTTGTCAGGACTCAACAAACAGTTTTCCCCAGTAGAACTATGTTCCGTTGATAAGCTGTAGGTGGACACAACAGGCTTGTTAATCGCCATCTTATTAAGACCACCTATGAAAGCCAGGACGAGGACCAAACACGAATCTATGACCATGTGTCGAGGGCGAATATCTACAGAAATGAGGTTGTAGCCAAGAATAAGATTATGGGGACAATCAAGCTCGTTCTAAAGACAAGTCAAGAACTAACGACAATGGCTGCGAGATATCCTGTTTAAGGACGACGCCCCTTATTCGCTCATATTTAGCTTGTCGTCCCGTATAGAAAGTGGCGGTGTCATAAATTAAAACTTAAACTTTTGGAAATGTCAAGTATAAAACGGTAAATCTCCGCACACATACCCATACGTAGTTGGCCCACTCACCCGACCGCCTCTTGGAAATGAATTGCAGCAGAAGGAGCAAAGGATCCCATTGAATGCGCATGTTTTAGTTGCGGCCTGCGTTTTTCGGCATAGACATAGAGAAAGTGTGAGTGTATGCGAGAGGAAAAACTATACAGGACACCAAGAAAAAGCACAACAACAGCAGCAACATCAACGGACGGTAAGAGGACCCCAATGAGGACGGGCCTGCGATTGTGGGTGGGGCATGGATTTGGACTTGGACTTGGGCATGGGCCACTGGGGCTGGGTGTGACTCCACCCGTTTCACATAAATTTCGGCAAAAGGCAAACTTACAGATTATCCGCATTTAGTTGTAAAGGTTCCCCACAAAATGTGTTGTATTTCATTTTGTGCTCCTCTTTGGAAAAGTTTGTCTGTGGCTGTCGATGATTTACATTTGATTTACTTTCGCTCGGACACTTTTTTCACTACTCTTCGTTTTCTCTTTTTTTCTTCTTTTAATTTTTGTTTTTCCTTATGAGCAGATTGTGGGCGATTTTTCTAGTGTTGCCCATTTGCAATAAATACTCATGCTTGACCCCCAGCAAAAATTTCTAATTTCTAATCATCATAAAATCTGATTATCATTTACATAACTAAGTAACTCTCTCTAGCAACGAAACTTGACACATTAAGCAGCCGAAAGGGGGGGAGGAGAATAAACATTTAAGTGAAATTTATGAAAATTAAAAACCGAAACAACTTTTCGGTCATTTCAGAATTTAATTGATCTCATAAATTCTATTCCTTCCTTAGCCTGCCCATAGCAGTTTGAGTTTCAGAAAAGGTAAGCAACAAAAATTTATGTCAATTTTCCATGGTTCATACGACGAATGAACTGTAACCGCGAACATAATCAAATTTCGTTGGCGCCCAGGAAAAACATAAGTTTTCCCAGCTATTTCCACCCCCCACCTTGGTCCTTTGGTTCTTTTTTTCGTTTCCTCTTTGTACACTCGGAGTATTGCTATCCTTCAATTAGCTTTAAAATATTTCTGAAACTTTTCACATATTACGACCATCCCCTAACAATTCAGACAATTTAAATTTTTAAGTCTAATTGTAAGAATCCAAAATGTGGTAGCTTGTTATGTCTTATACAAGTGTTGGAAAACGTAGGCAATTGGTGGCAGGAACATGTTAAATTGGTCGACTAAGTTTTCGTGGGCCTAACTTAAGATACGAATATCAGAATTCGCAGTTTTTACAAAGATGCTGAACCAGTAAGTGTCCAACCCCCTTCCACAATCAACTTTTAATTTACTAATGACGCCTTCACGAGCTGCAGTCTATAGTTTTACGTTAAAAAGAAAATCCCTTAGTTTTGGTCACATAACATCCCAGCAAAGAGATGATGAATTTGGACACTCAGTGTGAGTGTGTACGAGTTCAGGAAAGTCACTTGCTGAAAAGTTATCAGGGATTAAAAGAGTTGAAGTAAAAGCGCCTGTGAAATCTGCTTCATTAGAGGAAACATTTATGGGAGAGAGCTTTGGACTTGCATTCGAAAGATTGGAATCGGGATCGGGAGGCAGAGTCATGTATGTGAGTGTGTTGTGTTTACTTACCTTGGGTGAAACTTTTTGAAAATCCTAAAAGGAAATCACTTTAGACGCGTCCAAAGAGATGCCGTAAAGTTTCAACCCTGTCACCATGCCCACATCGGCCTCCCCTCTTTCATCTTTTACTGTACCACATGGCCTAAGTTGTGCTCGAGCAGAGGTAGTGTGAACGATTATGAGAAGACTTCCAAAAAGGCGGTGGCCTTCTTGACAGGAGCTCTCTCCCAACCCATGGCTGGATAATATTTTAATGTTGCCCCGTAGAACTTTTGAGACATCTTAATTCCTTTCGAGATAAATCAGAAATAAGTGGCGAGTGGAGCCCCTTCCATGCATATATTCGATTTTAAATATGTATTTTTATTTACACAATTTTTGGGGAACTTATGCATTTTTATGTGCTGGCGCTTTGTTCGGTTTATCCTTTCATAAATGTGTCCAACGGCCAACTGATTTATGCCACCGCAAGCTGAACTCCTCCAGACTCTTCTGCTCCACACCATAGCTTTCTGACATCCTGAGCAACAAAATAACAAAACATACAAAAATTCCAGAAAACAACATAAAACCGATTGATTTATTTTGACAATGCTACCATGCAGTGTCTCTACCAACGCCCCCAACCCGAGCATCCCCCATCAAGCAGCCACTACGGCTGCCATTGTTTGTCGTCCTTCCGACACCGACACCGACACCGACACAGAAAGGGACGCCAACCTCTTCTCCACATGCTCTGTTCGCATTTCGGACCACCAGCCATCACCCAGTCCAACTAACAATCCAGGACCACCAACAAAAAGTTGTCCTCGTTGTCCGTTTTGTAAAATATTTTATTTGCACATCTTTCTTATTTTAATCCTTCATTGCATTCTGTTTGGTTTGGGTGACTCAAGTCTGGCTCTTCCAGGCAGTTCAGAGGTGGGATCGAGTGGGAATGGCCAGCATCAGGGGTGTAAAAATGCGGGTTGCGTGTCCTCTGAAAGCCATAAAACACACGTTAATTACCCTCGGGCCACTCCAACTTTAGATATCCCAAATAGAAAGACAATGTTAGTTTGCCGTATGAAAAGGATCATGTATTTGTTATTGACGAAACTATAATTCATAATATTTTTAATTGGCTCGACGTATTGGATGGACGTATAGTTCATAATACGGACTCGATTTGACTGATTCACCAATAAGAGTTGCCGTTCATTCCATTTGCTAAAGCGTCATATGAAAGGATTGAAATATTAAGTTCGCTTTTTTTCGAAATTCGAATGTCTTTAATTTAGTTTACCCGCATAGGAAGGATAATTGCTGCCAGACCATTGTCCATATCCACTACTATAACGAGTAGGGTCGTCCATGGGAGAGCTGAAAATGAAATTAGCAAGGAAATAATATTTGAAAGATGTCATCAAAAGTGTCTACTGCAAAACTCACTATAATCCGTTGCGCGCCTGCATCTCCCTGATCCGTTTTCTTTCACGGGCCATACCACGGTATGCCGAGGCCCCGGATGCCTGATAGGGCGACTGACTCGGCCGGTTCACATTGGTATTGTGGAAGCCTTCGGACATGTTTTCATGGATTTGACGAGTCTGTTGGAAATTTCCAGAGACGTGTTGGTTTGTTGTCTCATGATTTTGCATAACACTCCAAGGTCCGCCACCGTTAATTTGAGGATAAAAGGATTCGGGTGCTGGCATTTCGACGTTTGCGCAACCAACGAGTTGGGCGTAAGTTGAATAGTCCATCTCCATATTTGAAATCAAAAATTTTGATAAATTACAAAAGAAAAATCAATTTTTTTCCAAGAAATGTTGACTGGATGGAATTTAGAGTTGACTGATAAAAGAACCAGATCCAATGTGACTTAACTGAAATGACATTAGTCAAAATAGTCAATGAACACTTGGTTCACAAAAAACAAATGTCAAATCAATGACAAACAGAAATGTAATCAACATCAGAGGAGCCCAGTCGATGTCAATTACTGCTGAAAACGCATAGCACCTTCAAAATGAATAGTGGACATATTAGAGACCTGCGATATAAATTAATTAGTAAAATCAGAAATCGTTATCCTCCCCGTGATGCTAGAGAAATAATTAATAAGAAAATTGCCCGTCGCAGAAGCGGAAAGCTCCAAAACAAACAGCATGTTAGTTGGCTTTATGGAAAAGGGCAAAAGTGGGCTCGGTGAGTAAACTAAAACTGTATATTCAACAGTTTATCAAGTCTCCTCGATTTTCCAGCAATCACTCGCTCCAGAATTTCGATGATGACGTCGAAATAGTTGACTTAAGCAAGGGCAAACTGAGATCTAGAATCCCTGAGGGCGGCCCCTTTCGAATTACTATAAGTAATCTATCATTTGCTGTTACTATCAAGGAGGTTCACGACCTCTTCTCTAAGTTTGGCCGAATAACTCATGCCAGCATCATTTCGCCAGGAAAAGCCATCGTTGCTTTTGATAAACATTCTGAAGCGGTGGCTGCTTGCAAGGCATATAATATGCGAAAGTTCAACAATCGTGTTATGAGACTGTCTATTTGGTAGTACAAAAATTCTATTAAAAATAAATATTTCAAACGAGAGGCAGATGCCATCGCCAATCGGTATGAGGAACAGTTTAATTTATTAGGCACATCTTCCCAAACATTCCAAAAATGGTGCTAATTATGAAAATACAGGACAAGACTCAGTAATAGGAATTTCCAGAGCTATGAGATTGGTAGGACATCTGGCCTCCATTTCCGCCAAGCCCCGGCAATGTATTATAATAGTCACCGCGACCTCCGCTCATTTGCTGCTGATCCATGGGCGAACTAAAAAAGGACCGTGAGGTTTTGTCCAAGTTATTTTTCTTGAGACTTACTATAGACCGTTCCGCGAGTTCATCTCTTTCATGGCTTTGCTGTATCTCAAAGGACTGCGATAGCCGGGCCCACCAAATGCTGCGGAGCCATTCTGACAGTTCCTGGACTCCTCTTGAGGCTGAAAACCATTACCATAGCCGCTTTGATCGGCATAGTATCGGGATTGTCCTCCACCCATTTGAGAAAGACCCATTTGGTTGTAGCCCTGAAGAAACTCGTCAACTACCAGCCAAACTTAACAGAGACTTCTACTTACCTCCGCAGGAAATGGCATGCCATAACCCTCCATGGGCTGGTACTGCATATTACCGTTTCCGTATTCCATTTTTAGTTTTTGTAGAAAAAGAATTACTTAAATTTTGAATTTTTTGAATAATTTTGTAATTTTTGTTTTTAGGGGTCTGTTTAGTCCGAAACCTGAAAGAATAATGAACCAAATTTGAGCAATAGAAACACAAAAGGCCAAAAATGGGAAAGACATACAAGGCTAAGGTAGTTTGACGATGTCAAATAATATTTTTATTTTCTCTCGATTCTCTGCCCAGTGGATAAGCTGCGTATTTGAATATTATTTTACCATCCCGCTTCTTGTGTTGAATAACTTTTGGTCGAATTCCTAACCCATTCAAAAGGCTTATCTCATTTGCTCCAGCCAAACAGCGGCCAAAGTTTCTTTTGGCCAAAGGGAGAAATAAAAATCGCCATAATGGAAATCAAAGCGATAACCCCATTGCCCATTCGCCAGCCACTACCTCCCCACCCACCCCACCCCCTTTTCCAATGCATCCGCCCCATTTGCACCAATGTGCAAAATGAATATGCAAACTGCAGACTGAGAACGTCGCCGAATAATTAAAATCGAGAAGCTACTTGCCGACTCGCCTTCTTTCCTTTGCCGGATTAGAGATACCGGGGCACACTTTACGGCGGACAATTAAGTAGGAGAGGCGACTGCCTCGCGTAATCTGTCTGTCGTAATTATGGCGCTGCGGTGTATTTATCTCTGGCAATTAACGCCAAGCAAGACACGCATATATCACCGATTTAAGTACCGATTGGAACTGAGACCCCGCCAAACACCACAAGATTGCAAAATTGTATTACTTAACTACTGTATACATGTCTTTAATGAAAATTCAAGATGTAAAACAGAAGGAAACGATGGGCATTTAAATAGAAACCCGGGCGCATTGCTTAGTCAGATGGGTTTTGCAGAACAATAATGAAGAAGTTCTCCTCCGGGACGATTATCACCTCATGCTTAGAGGTGCGCAAGCGTATCGACGTCAACTCATTGGTCATGTCTAGACTGTGAACCATTTTCGAGGCCTTCGACAGGAGATTGCTGACCAGAGTCGCATAATGAACAGTCAGATTGTAGTCCAAAGTCGTTTTGATGGGTATCGCGAACAAGTCGACAATAATAATGCCCACAACATTGGGATAGTTCTGAAAACGTTTCATTATTTCCTCGATTTCCGCTGACATTTTGAATGGAGAGTGTGAATATTATGAGATTTTCAGATCTATGTATTTGTATGTACATATAACGTCCACCTCCTGACCTACTATGTGAGCAAAGTGAATACAAATTTGACACCCGACACCCATTTAAATGTCAAACTATGTATTCATTTGTGTAGCATCAAATCCACACTACTTTTTCGACTGTTAGGATGTTTAATAACTTTTTCTACTAAAATTTTACTAAATTTTTTTCTTCAAACATTTTCTTTCCAAATTATTTGTCTTTTTTTCATTATGGAATACGCCTTTAATGGACTTTCTAACGATGGTGGTGCCTATGCCTATCATCAAGCAATGGAATATGATGGACACATAAATCAGGACCCGCGAGTAAGTTCCGTTCTGAAAGAAGTGTTAATGGTGTTTAACTTTTAATACCATGTCCAGAAGTACACGGGCATCCATCAGGTGGGCGACCACAATCGTTTCGGATTCCAGCATTGGCCGCAATCAGGATCCATGTCTGAGAAGTATGAGTCCGAAAATTATCAATCTAGTGCTATGCTTGGTGGTGCTGGATATCGCAGTCCCTTACGACATGGACGTTTCATGAGGGAAATCAACTCGCGAAACGGACTATAGTAAGTTTTAGTCAGATCTCATTTATTGATTATTGATTATACTGCTGCATTAGCTCACCACTGGAACAAACTGGCAGACGAGGTGGTCCCGAAAACTACCACACTTCTCTGCCTGGCCTTGGAGCTTTGGAAGCGCCCACTTTTAAGCCCGGCAACACAAAGTCCCCATGGTAGTGATTAAGAACGGTAGAAACTATTTGAAATTTTTTCGTTTTATTAATCTCAAAATTACGAGCATTAAACTACATACTAATCTACTTATAAATATTCGTTGAGGATCACTTTGACATGACTTATTATCTACCCAGAGCAAACGGATCACTGGACGACGTTTTCACATAAAAAATTCCATTTTTTCGGTTCGACGGCTCTCCACCCATTTGTATAGATTGCCTCTGACTCTGGTCGCACTGCCATTTGTTGCCGTTTCGCGTGCATGGGGTACCCCAGAATCCCCGAATGGAATTAATGGACTCGGCAAACATCTGATAGGAACGAATGTGCGAACAGCCCAAGTAGTAGCAACTGCGCTGATACAATCCGTAATTGGGATAGAAGGTGGCACTGCCTGTTGGTCGAAGGAAACCAAAGTTGCCACTGGTGTGTATGGACTCGACGTACTTGGCGTCGGTGGCATCAATGCGGAACTCTGTACTGCGATGTCTGAACTTCGGACCTGCCGGATCTAGGGCGAAAATGGTGTTATACTGCTCAGGATGGAGACGTTTTCCAGCCGCTCCGGCTATCTGGGCACCCAGAGAATGTCCGATCAGGTACATATCATCGTAATTGGCTTGGAATTGGCGATTTAGTTCCCGGGTGAATTGAACCAGCTGAGCTCCAAAACTCTCAATTAGCTTTACAACTGAGAAGTAGTTAATGTTGGCAGAGTTAGTGCTCCAGTCGGTGACTATGACGTTATAGTCGCCCCGTTTTAGATAGGCATCTTTTAGGTCTCTGTTGAAGGAACCACGAGATTGACTCATCCAACCGTGGATCATAATGCGTGTGGGTAAAGAAGCATTATACCCTGATTGACTCCACTTTTTCTCGTTCGTAAAATCCATTTCGCGTCCACATTCTGGAAACTCCCGTTTAAACAAATAGAAGTGCATTCGAAGTTGTTGTCGATTTGCGAAGGGATTCAAATTCTTTGCAATTTTCTTAAGGAATGGCAGATCCAGAAATTTTCCTATGCCCCTCGGTTGACTGAGATCGTTGTCACATTTGTTCCACACTCCGTGCTGGGCTTCAGCGTGTTCATCATCCTGAAGAGTGACCAGGATATCATCAGCTTCAGGCTCTTCAGAGAAATCGGATCGTAGGCCGACATCATCGGGAAATTCTTCAAGTGGATCTGGTATTAAGTCCATAAACTCATTCATCTCGCCATCATAATCGCCCTCTATGCCAATTGCGTTGGAACTGGGCTTACCTTGAGCTGTGAGATAGACATTAGTCAATGTGCTTTTGTTCTTTTGTTCCCATTACAAGCTTACCTAGTTGTAAAAACAACAGAAACACGGCAAAAAGGCGCACACTTTGCATACTTTTAGTTCACACTAAACTCGGCCTATAAGATCAGCTGTAACAACCGAAGAGTACTTTCAACTCGAAAGGCTACTACACTCTGTTGATCTAAGCGATCTCGTGTGCGGTTTTATATTGTCTGACATCGAGAAAATCTATTTTTAAGTTGACTATAAAACGCAGTGCTACCCACTCGGCAACCTCTGTCTAATCGCTGCAGCATCGGTCAGTTGCATCGGCGGGTTGCGAATTCCAATCAGAGGCTTAGCTGAACGATAGAGAGGTGCGTAATCGATAGGAACACATTAGTATGGGAAGCTGAGGCTTAAGTTTTCAATCAGCTCGACGATCCCTCTCACACAGCCACTGCCAGCACAATCTCTTTCCCCACTTGCTTAGGCATTACCCATTGAGAAGTAGCCGACTAGACGCACTCGTTTCCCATGTAAAAACTGACAATTCCACCACCTTGCATTTGGCATTACCACATAGTGACGTAGCACGTCTGTAGTGAGACAAAATGTAGTCACGCTTATGGGAATTTCTCAGCGTGCCAACTAAGTCATTGGCCACACTCTTACTTTAAGAATTTTTGATCATCTGATTGGTGATAATGTCAATGGCTGCTTTTATATATATATGTATTCAATGGGGAAATATCACAGGTAACGTGTTTCTGATCTAATAATTAATTGGTTTCGTTTTGTATTTACACATTGTATATGTTACTCATACTATGTTTAAGCTAGCTCAACCGGGAATACGTTTTAACTTTAGTGACGTATAATACGGGCTTTATGCGATATCTATATACATACATATATAATAAAATAAAAGTATATCCATTTCTGTGTGCATCGCCAGACTAATTATATGTACATAATTTCCTCCTAATCCCACATTAAGTTAATAAGTATGGCTCCGAATCCAACTTTTTAAGCCAAAAGAAAGTTCCCACTGAATCCATTTGCTGATCAGAGTCTAACAGTGAGCAGTGTGTCATTTAACACATCTTGACCTAAGAGTAACATTTATTTTTTTATTGTCATGTAAAGGCCAATTCAATACCTTTCGATTAATGTATATACATATGTACATATGGCCTAACAATACAGAAAATGCGGAAAAATCTGAATAATGTGCCTAAAAATTTGCTTTCTACGATTTTTTGGAACGCGGTGCCAAGGAATAATAAATGGTTTTCCCCAGATCCTTGACTTCAGTTTATTGTAGTTACGTCTTCATAGCGGAGGTTAATTTTTTATGTTAATTAATGTTTTTAAAAGCAATATTTTTTTTGCTCCCTTTGTTACTCCTGCTATGTGGCTAATTTGGTACTGCATGTACACCGCGCGTCATCAGGTTAGCGCCCCCCTTTTTATACATTTTTAATTCTAATTTTTTCTCTTCTTTCCACTTGTTTTCCTAAATTTTTTTTTTGTTACAGTACTCATGATCTCCATGATAAAAAAAATAGGTCCTTAAAAGAACCGTAATATATTTTTTCCTTTTATTCTCGACAAAAAAATATGCCCTTTTTGTGTCACGGTCACTTTTTTTTTATGTATCGTCAATGATTGTTTTAAGTTTACTGTAAACAGTAAATGGAAAACAAAATTAATTTTATCTGTGGGAAAGAAAAATCAAAGATTGAAGCTTACTCTGAATTGGGTCTGTCTTTGTGAACCTGATGACGCGCAGTGTATTTAATCACTGATGATGATTTCATATAAAAATCATTTAAAATATAAAAAACACACCCTTAATCTCTTTCCTATTAATTTAGTTGAACAATTTTATAAATTTTTTAAGAAAAAAATCTTACCGCAGCTGTAAACAAAGATGTATAATATACCGTAACACTGACAGTTTTGCCAAAAGAAAAGAACTAAACATAGTTAATGGAAGGGCTCTCATGCTCTGCCAAAAGACTGTTTGATTAAAGCTTCAGATTTTCGATCCACGTGAAATAGTTCAGTTCTCCAATAGTTCTTTGAAGAAAAAAAACTTGAAATTATTATGGAACTTGACAACTGCAATTTGTGTCGACTAACAATAAGATGAATAGAGAAAACTATAGACATTTTGAGAAAAGCTTTTTCAAAGACAAGCAGAATATTTTTGCCATTGTCATCGGGTGGAAACCTTGGTAACTGCGTTTATGAAGTTATTTACAGAAATGGTTGTTGCACGCACTATAAGTGATAATGTAATAATACATAGTTTAAAAAATCAGAATAAAAAAAAAACAAATCATTAAAAAAAAAGACAACAAAACATTGGTTTTGCTGTGTATGAGAAACGAAGATATGTTAATGGACAACTTGAAATATGATTTGATGGTACAAAAAAAGGAAGCGAACCATCAATGTGGTTATTCCTTATGGTCAACGTTGGTCTTATGAAGAATATGAGCGGCTTCATTTTGCAAACAGAAAGAAACCTTATCAGCTACTTTTTTATTTAAAGAGGGCGATTAACATAGGCTTTTACTGTTGGACGTAATCCACGAAGGCGCATTCTTATGTTCTGGTGAACGACACCGCTTCTTCTACAGCCATGAGCCATTTTCTGGACCTGCTATCTGAGGTCCTGTGATTGCCAACTTGGCCTCTACATCCGCCATTTTAAATCCTGTTGACCGACAACTGGTATCCTACACCCATGAAAGCTTCGTTTTGTGTTCTAGAACCGCTATCTTAGTTCCTGGGCCAGACACTGTGGTTTGGGACACCATATGTTCCAGTGTGCTCATGTGGTAGCCACATTACCGTGTCGTAGAAAACTTCATATCGGGTGGATACATTTAAACCAACTGAGCATTACTAGGTTATTGTCTAGCAGCCTGTCTTATCCTGTCATTCCACTTATCCAGTAACGGGCAAACTGGTTGCAATGAATCCGAAGTCAGGTTTATCCTTGACAATGTCAACTGCTTTTAGGACGATAGACATGTAATTCCTCTTGTACCTAAATGGAATCTTAAAATAATTAACTGCAATTATTTGGAGGTAATTGTCAAAATACAAACCGATGCTAACTATGCGTAGATGTTGCTAAAGATTGTGTTGGCCATGTTGTTGTTGACAAATCCAGCGATGAGAATACCATCCATACTATCGATGTAAAAAACATCGATAACTACAATCGTTTTTAATTATAAAAAGGTTTTGTATTGTGTTATCGGTACAATCGATAGTGCCCTCGATGGACTTCCCCAGCTCTATTACAGTCCTCGTAACAATAACAAAACAAATTGATATTGGAAGCAGATCAATAAAATGAGCTTGGACGACGTTGTCTATGTCCTCTGCCTCTTAGGCTGCATTGGAGCCGGAAGCTATATAAGAAAAATTCAAGATGAACAACAGCGAAAACTTATCTCAACTGGTCTAGGAATCACAGTCATTATAGTCGTTTCTGGCTTCCACAGTTTGCACTGTTTTATTTCACTGGCTTTGGGTTCAGCATGTGTTCTTTTGGTAGAGCCCAGGTGAATATAGAGTAGAGATCAGATATTTATAAGAGTCTAATTGATAACACCTACTATATCCCGTTTGCCCTTCTAGCAAGTGTCACCTTGTCACGTTTGTGGTCATGTTTGGCTATTTGGTTTTCTTCCGACTCTTCGATTTCTATCTATCCATTCCCGGGCATACGAATATGATTCAAATGTTACTTACACTTAAGGTTAGTTGCATAACAAAAATACATGTTATGGAAGTCTCATTTCTTCTGCCTTTCTCAGGTCTCTGGCATAGCCTTTGAAAAAACGGCATCTTGGAAACGACTCAAGGCTAGAGACGAGCAGACACAAAACGAAAAGCGAGATGTGAACAGCGAGACAACTATAGAAATTACAGACTATGATGTGGAAGTCCAGCAGCTAAGTGCTGCCGAGATTGTGCATTACAGCCTTAATTATATTGGAGTGCTAACGGGTAAAGTATAAGCATAGTTATAAATTAGTGTATATATAAACTGAAAAAATAGTTTTTGGGATTGCCTGATGCGGATCCTGTTATATACTTGTGATCTTGTACGGTATTCTTCCTTGTTGGACGCCAGTGGATGATACAGGTGTTTTCATTTTCAGTAACAAATGATTGAGAATTTGGGCAAACGTGTTTTAAGTACCGGAGTTCAATCTGCGACTCGCACCGATGGTTGCCTTTATAAGCATAATGATTATAATTATATTGACAAAAGAACGGGTAAACTGCGAAAATACATAGATAATTACAATACAATAGACATGTGCAACGAAAGTCGTGCTATCATCGTGCCAAGTCAAAGTCCACTCATACGTGGAGTGTATTGATAGTAATTTATTTATAGATGCAGATTGTTTTACAACATATACATGACCTACGATATATTTTTAATCAATTCAAATAACCCAGGTAGTTTCTTTCAGGTCCATACTATCGCTACAGAACATATCGCGATTATTTTGAGATGCCGTTCAAGCATTACGCACCAAGCCTTGAGTCTACCATTGAGAAGTTGAAATATGCTGTGTTCTACTGTAGTATTTATCTAACTACCAACTATATTTGGCCTCTTGAAGTGAGACGAAGTCCGAATTCAAGTGAAACCATTAATAAATCATTGTACTTTTCCAGTATGCCTTAAGTGATGAGTTCTACAACGAGCGATCCTTTGCCTACCGCTTGTTATATGTTTGGCCAGTATTCTTCGTTTTCCGGGCCCGCATATATACAGGTCTTACGCTCAGCGAGTGTGTATGCACCATGGCTGGTTTCGGTGCTTACCCGGAAGAAGCCGATGCTAGCAATGGCGAAGGACCTCGAAAGCGTTATCAGCATCTGAAAAGAAACGCCGAGAAACTTAGCTACAATTTTACGACTATTGTCAACACTCGAGTACTCGAAGTGGAGAAGTGTTGGACTTTCCGCGAGGGAATGAAGCATTGGAATGTGTGTGTTCAGTATTGGCTGGCAGTGAATGTGTACAAGCTTTTCCCCAGTAAAAAGTACAGGTTAGTTTATTGCCACAAAATAAGTAATACCCTTTAACTATTATTCCTAATCAAAACGTATTAATCCAATCCTCTATGCTAGAACTGTCGCCACTCTGTTATGTTCAGCCTATTGGCATGGATTTAGACCAGGACACTATTTCTGCATTATGGGTGCTCCATTCTATGTAGCATTGGAAGATATGTGGCATAAGATAGTGCGAAAGGATGCAACTGGCCCAAGCCGCCAAGTGATTGATGTTATTTTCTGGATATTCAAGTGGTTTGCGTTCAGTTACTTGGGCACTGCCTTCCTGTTGTCGTCATTTGGTCGCATCTGGCATTTCTACAACTCGGTCTATCACATTGGATACATAAGCTGGGTGGCAATGATTTTGCTTGGATTGTATCTGACAAACTTAAAGAAAGCAGCAGAGCGTAGACAGAAACGAAAACTAGAAGCTGAAGCTGATGGAGATAGGGAATCCACTGCTATAAAGGAAAAAGCCCAATGAGATTTTTCAGAATTGTAACTTCCCATGATTTTATTTTATAGTCGACTTTATTTTATGACAACTTGTTGGTAGTTAATTGTTAAAAGCTCTGTCATAAATATGTCGTTTAATTGTAGTTTTCATAGTAACCATACATATTTTGTAAAATATATTTCCATATTTCTGACTTACTAACTTGACTTAGGTCTCTTTGATTGACTGCTATTGAATTCCTTCTTCCAAATTTATGATGCGCGATTGTCCACTTAGCCTTATATACATTCTACTTCAAGTGCCATTCCTAAGGTGCGACTTTCGTTATAAGCATCTTTAATAAATAATTAATAAAAATAAATATTAAAATAAAAATTGCTAAGTAATTCATATAAATCAAATTCAAATCAATAGTGAATTAATTAATTAAATCAATTAATAAAAATGCTAACAATTAATTTTATGTATATATGAATGTATCTATATATTAACTGACCCGTGAGACGTTCTGCCTCTGCAAAATTTCTAATTTCTGTGGCATCGGGACAAAACTCGTGGTATTCGTTGTATTTGACTTAGATAGCTCAGAAATTAAACAAAGGTTGGATTACTTAGACCATCTACAGTAGAATTCGGTTATAGCGACTAAAGTTCGATGAGTGATTGGTTGGTTCCAAAAGAAACTTATATGAAAGGGCCTCCGGTTAGTACGTCTTCCGGATATAACACTGAAAATCGTCGGTCCCGTGACCGTCCTTATAACCGGATTCTACTGTATATTATTTTAAAACGGCCTAAGTTCACTCGCGGTCAATAAGTAGACCATATTGTAAAACTGAACCACCCATTAATACTATTGAACACACATAAATTTGATCAATTTTGATCCAACCCTTTGGGATTAGTTCAGGAACACAGCCATACAGTGGAATTCTATATATGTATGTACGTATATTTATACTTCGGACACAGGACCCAAAAGAAAAGAAAACAGCTTGAAAACTACCGACCGACCATTGTCCGCACCTGATAGCCGGCGATCCAATGGATATCCGTCATTTCCCGTGGTGATTTCAACAATCAACAAAGAAACAATTGCTTAGAACAGCCATTAAGGGCGAATTCTAATTGAAAACCCCGCAAGGTCCATGAGTCCATTATGAGTTTTGTTCCCTCTGTGATGTGCGAAGGCCACATTTGCTAGTGCTTGTTAAATATAGTTAGGTTGATAATTTACAACTATATTCTATTCATACAGAAAATAAAACAGAAACAATTTTTTATGGCTTCGGATATTAAGAAACCTCTCCTGAAACATATGTAACATAGTTTTCCATTTCCGAAGCAAATCTATAGTTATGGACATGTATTCACCTTATTTAAAATATTTTATCTTTATAGAATGGTAAAGCACCAAACCGTCAATATCGTTTTGATAAGGACCAAAATTTAAGTACATACCTTGCAACGAAGAGCAGAATGCGTCATATGTGCACGTGTATAGGTATAATTTTTGTAATTAATAGATGAGTTTACGTAGGTTGTCTTTACTAATACAGATTTATTTAGATTGATGTTTTAAATGCGAAATATACTTGGATGAAATTGTACAGATTTTAAAACAAAAATCAAAATTCCTTACAATTACTATGCAAGAAATCTATATTCAAATTCGAGGGCAATGTTTTGTTTGTTTTAAAGGTAATAATAAACGGCTTACTAATTAGTATTTACCAATGTTAAATGCTCTCTAATGCTTTAAGGAGCCTTTTGTGTCTAATTTTATATTTGCATATTCGATACCAGCTCGAATTTGGTCTAAATTCAATGCGTTTCGACTTCAGTTTTATAAATTTAGTTTCATCATGTGCGGGAGCATGGCAAGAGATTTCCTGTTACTGCTGGTGAGCGGATGGAGGATAAGCGAGTGTCATGCCGAGGAAGGCTCATCGGTAACCAGAGATAGGCGACGCTTTACATCCTGCGTAGTATTGTAGGCGCCGCAGTGTACGCACTTGAGGCCGATGAAGTGAAATTTCGTTTTGGACGTCTGCAAAAGTCAAATACCATAGTTATAGATATTGTTTGACTACAAAAGTGAAACTACATACCTTGTGACAATCGTTGCAGAAAATGTGCACACGCTGGTTTTCGTACTTTAGCGACACGGGCATGCGCAAAGCCTGAGCATCCAAATACTCCCAAAGTGCCGTCATGTCGATCAGTGAGGTCTGGCACGTGGGGCAGGTATAGTGACCAGATGCTAGCAATTGATCAAAGCACAACTTGTGGAGCAAATGGCCGCAGTCGGGAATATGGCATGGAATGCGGGAAGTATGAATGTCGCCCAAACATACAGGACAGTTCGAACGTGAAATGTTCTCAACGCACTGAAAAATGCCAAAGGAGAGGTTTATAAGTTACTTTGCATCAAAAGTCAATAATTACATTTCTAAACAGAAATTTTAGGGAGGCAGTACCAAGTCCAAGATCCGGCTGAAATCAATGCATAATTACGGCTAACAGGTCTAAGGGGAGTTGCTATTGATCTAACCGGACCGACATACAAAGGAACGGACTTAAAACCGGTCTACATCTTATGCGTTATACATTACTGACCGAAATTAATCTACTCTTTTCGCAAGGGTATACAGAAACAAGATCTGATTAAGCAGTAAAATTACCGGTTCAATACTATTCGGCGCCTGTTACGGATCCACACCGTTTGCATACTTATTATGTATATATTTGTAGATCTGGTTGTAAACGTTTGCCATCTCTTGAAATTCGACAACTGGATTTCCGACCGAAAAATCAAAAGCAATTAGTTTGGCAACCGGTTTACCAATGATTTCGCACTAACTTCAAGCTTACTTTGAATGCTTTCAAATTTCGGAGGTCAGTCTGTACATAGACCTGTGGATTTAGCCTTACGTTTGTAAGGCTTACGTTTGTATTGCATTTTGGTGTCAGTGTCAGAATAATATACATACATACATACATATGTACAATATAACCACGACGTTTAAGAAAAACCCAGAAAAAAACAAAAATGCTCATGTTATATTCCATTCAAGTTGCTTGAGAATTGCAAGTTGATTATTGAATTTTCAGTATGTCGGAATGTAATCTGCACTCACCCTGTGACCATCAATCTTTAACTGTATCGGCAGACACATGTTGCACACTTCGCAATGAAAGAAATTGTCAGCTCCACCAATGCGGCAGATGCCGCAGCCATGACAATGAAATTGCTGCTTATCCGCATCGTCAAATAGATTGCAAATCAGGCAAGTGTACTGTAAGAATCTGCATTAGTTTTGTGATTGACAATACAAAGACAGAAGTATACTTACTTTTCCAAAGCGTACTCCACACTTTTCGCACTGCTCCTGGACCTTTTGCCGAGTGTTGCACTCCGAACAAATGAGTTCCGTGAGGGTCTTGCGATCAAAGTGATGCGACTCACTTTCATCGTGGCAAAATCGGCACTTGTAGAACTTACTACAGCAGGGCGTCTAAAAATATATAAAGAGAAAATAAGTATGTGGTGTCAATATCTCCGTCAAATGTCTGCATGTATTATTTAAGTAACACCTTCAAAGCTTTATAATATTCAAGGAACAGGAAACATAAAACAATATCACACAATTAATTAGCGACATATTAGAAGCGAAATGGTCAAAGTCTCAGAATTTTAAACTGAGCTGCTAATGAAAGACTCAGTGAGTGATATGGAAACTGCCAAATAAAAAGGGTATCTACGTGACGTTGGTAGACACCGAAAACAATTCCATTGACGCCTCTCCACGTCATCCAGACATGGCCGATTGACTTAGCGTTACTATAAACCCAATTTCATACCCATTGCACAGTCACAATTTTATTCAGTGAATCATAAACCTAAATTCATTAAGCCTGCAAACAAAATAAGGCTACGAGGTAGACCAAAATATTTGAACAACGCTTCTCACTCAAAAACGCGTCGGTTCATTAGATCTTCGCTAATTAATTACATGCATTTAATTGTTGCGACCTAAAAGCCCATGAAAAAAAACACGCTTAAAAAATGGGACTAAAATTTCACAAGATTTGCTTCTGAAGATATTTCTGAACAATCCTTAGGAACGTCATTCGGCTGTAAGTGAGCACCGGGAATATTCTGAGCTGTGATGATGCTCAAATTTAAATCATGATACCATAATTAGTTTCAAGGAAAGGGTCTATCGAGCACCTAATCCATCCACTAATTAGTAGTGTCTATAAGGATTTTATTCAATGTTACCTTTCTTTATTATTAATACGCAAAAAATACATACATATGTATATACCATATAGCTTTGATGAGCTTTTTATATCTATTTAAACATTTCCCCTAATAAAAACCCAATTAATAAGAAGAAACCATATTTTATTCAAATCCGGTTTCTTTGTTTATGCATACATATACATATACATACTCCCAAAATGTGTACATACATAAAAACTTCATCCCAAGGAGAAGCGTGTTAAATATTGCAGTAAACGTATGCTCGATCGTTCTGTCGTTATTAAAATGTTATAAAATATTATCCAAGTGCAAACAAGCCCTTAGAAATTACATAATCAATATATGTATAAGCCGTTTTCATATTAGCTGTTGTGCCAAAACAAGTTAGTCAATAGCATTCATCGGTTTCGGAAGACTGAGCAGGCGAAGAAAAAGAGCATAAATTATTCGATTCGACAGAAAAAAAGTAAAACAAAAATGCTGAGCTTAATTAGTAAACATTTGATGATCTATCCACATTTGTTATAACAGATGTTTTGGCATTAATGTGCAAAACAGAGAAAATATTAAAGTCCTATAATAAACAACAAATTGAATAAAAACTAAATTTATCTGGATACAAACAATTACAAATAGTTTAAACTGTCCACATTAAGGTCTACACTGAACCTAAAACTAAAAATATAAGGTCATTTTATGAACAAAGTCGTATTGCATATGTACATATGTATTCTTAACTTCACCTGATTCAATATTGGCCAGCGAATGGTTCTATATAAATAATTACATGCGTGCGCACACAATGCAAAAACCCTCACAATAATGGGTCAAAAAAACTGTGAATGTGCTGAAAACTTACGTGACATTTCTCCAACACGATATTTACGAGCGAACACACTATAATTATTTTTTGAGAAAGCCAAATACATATGTGGCAACACTCGCGTCTCTACTTTCAATTTTCCGCACTTCACAGAATATACACATATGTATTATATACCTATACTTAATCTTGTTTATTTTGTGAAGAGGATGTGTCGATATAAATATTCCAGAAAACTATTGTTAATATGAGCCATGTAAACAATGGATATCACAAATTATGCAAAATTCTTTCGTTCCTATTTTTATAGTATTCGGTTTCTTTTAAGTATAAGGACTATCGGTAGATTATATATACATACATATGTATCTAATAGTTAGCACCTAACAATTCTCAGTGCAATTATGAACTTCAACAATTTTCATAGCTGCGAATTGAAAACAAACGATAACCACAATTCAGATTTCAGAAACAAAAAATATAGGTGCTAAGAAGGGCAAACGACGACTTTACGATACCCTCATTTAAAATGTCTACATCTAGGTTAGAATCAAAAGAAATGGATCCAGGCTGTGACAGGCAAAGAATCTATTGCTGATGCTGACAAGAGTCGAAAATGTCTATTTTTACCTGTAACATACGTTTTATCCGACCAACATACCCCTTTACATCAAGGGTCAAGGGTATGAAAAAGAAAATGCCGGAAAAGAATGGCTCATTATTTACCGAGATCAATGAAGAATGGAGGTGTTAAATAGCCACTCACTTCTATGATTTTGCTGCTAAGAATTGTTTCTATGGGAGAATCGGAGTAATTATATTTTAACCCACCTCAACAGTTGTTGTTGTAAACAAAAAAAATTCACATGCAAGTACTAATTATGCCAATTGAACTTAAATTTAACGGCCACAAGCCGAAATAAAAGAATTTTAGCCAATGATGCTGCTTCTGTACGTCTTCGGTCAATTGGTAGAACAACTTTTTTATTTTTGTTTGTTTAGAATCGTATAAATTTTGTTGAAATGTTTAAATTCTCACTCAAAGTGAACACAAAAATGTGCCATAAACACGACAAAGCCAAAACAGATGCCTTTAGTTGCCACATAAAACCTCTTGATATATAGACCATCCCAAACCCAATCATGGTCCAGAAGGTACGAAAGAAACGATATTTGTATATGTAAAACTAACAACGCGAAAGTCATTAAACTTAGGATGTAGACTTATTTAGTATGAGCGCAGTTTATGATTATTTAAAAATTTAGCCACACCCCCATTTATTTCAATTTTTTTGACAAAATCGATTGCCTTCCGCAATTTTTTGACAATCGTGATAAAATTTGATAGAATAATTAATCTTATTTGTTTCTATGAACCCAGAAAATCTATTAAAATCGTACCAGAAACATGGCAAATACGTATAAACGGATTTTACTAGGAGGTTTACATATGTATGTACATATGTGACTGCGCTAGAGTGAACGTGTGTTTGTAAGAGTGAGCGAGATAGCATATGCTATGATGTGGCATGTAAAACCTTTTAAGATACAATTGGTGTTCGAAATTAAAAATATTTGTTCACTTGGTGCATGGTATACCGAAGTCGACTAGACGACTTATTTCATTTGTCTTTGCTTAAAAAAAAAAAAAATAAATTGCACATTTTGCACACATTTTCGGTGTTTGGAGCAAAGTAAAACCAATGTGCACCTCTTGCATATTGAATTGTGCAGCTAATGGGAAGAGTATTATGTACTTTGAAATGATCATATAAGAAACTACATTATGTATTTTCTTTTATCACTTACCACAAACATTGCTCGTCGTTTGTAATGTGTGCATCCGAAGCGCAATGACTCTGGTGTCGCATTTGCCATATCATTGGAATTGGAATTGTTATTGCACTTGACGGTGTTGCCGCTCTCGTTCCCGATGAAGCGTGAAAATTGATCATGGTGGTGCTGGTGCTGTTGTTGCAACTTAGGCTGCTGATGGGTGGAAGCTAAGCCACAACTGACGTTTACTTTTTTTGAATCAGTGGCATGTTGCCCAACATTGCTGCCATCGCAATATTGAAGAATCGGTGTTGAGTGCGATTTTCGCAATTTGGCCGACGAGTAGTAAGTGGCAATGGATGATATGGAGGAGGAAGAATCTGCCGCTATAGTGGGCGACATAATAAAGTATGTCTCTTGTTGTTGATGCTTTTGCTCTTTTTCCTGTGGTATCTCAGTAGCTGTGTCTGTAGCTGGAGATGCTGATATCGGACACGGATTGTGACCCTCCGACGAGGTCGTTGTTGCTCTTGTCGTTATGACTGTTGCTGACGCTAAATATGAATTTAAATTGACTTGATTGGGTTCTTTTGTATTGGTAAAAATTTGTATATCAATGTTGTTGTTGTTGTTATTATTGTTGTAGCTGTTGCTCAAGTATTTGTTGCCGTTGTGGTAGTTTTCATTTAGCGATATTCGCCGCTGCCGTTGCCGATTCTTCATTTTGTCACTGCACTCTCTTTTTCCGTCTCTCTTTCTCTCTCTCTATCTCTATTTGTTTCTCCGATTCTGTTGGTTGCAGCAGTCTTTATTAATTGCTAACAAAGAGCAAAGGAGTTGTTTCTTTAATTCGGCATTGAAATAAATTAGTTTTACGACATTCAAGCCCGCTTCGACTGAACTTCTTTTCTTCTCTCGACGATTTCGTTTTATTTATCTTTGTCTCTTTAATTTTCATTTAAAAAGTGCATCGTGTTTGATAAATACATATGATAAATACTTCTATACATACATATGTATGTATGTACATATGTACATATATGCGTGCATATATGTATAATGTTTGCAACTTAAAATGTCAGAGAGTTTTTAGAAGAAAAATATTTTTTAGGGATGTTACGTCTGTTTTAATAAAAAATTAAAATTTTAAAATTAATTACAGACAAAATTACGTGTTTGTATTCAATTTAACCTTAAATCAACCGAAACCCGCTTAAATTTAACTGATATTTACTATTTTCTAATGGCCTTCGAGAGATTGTTTTTTATTTTAAATTTCCCTTAGCGACGTAACTGTCATAACTAAAATAACTTTTAAAACTGTATAGGTTTTTCATTGTTTTTCTTAAAAAGTAAATGCACTGGATCGTTTTATTTTTTTATTTTAATAGTTTAGTTTGCTTTTGAATGTTTCATAAGTATGCAAATTGTGTTTTATTGCTAACTTAAAAAGCGGGCAACCTTGTACAATATACATACACTCATGAATTTTAATGGCTGAATTATAACAATTTTTGCATTGCTGTTCAAGTGAAAAGGGAAGCATGATTCGCAATGCGTGTGGGACACTGTGCATCAGAGAAACACTTGTTACATACAAATGTATGTATGTACATATGTAAGTACATATACATATATGTACACATGTACATACATACTACATACATACATACATACATAGGTCCGACAAGACGACTCTGCGCGTAAGACTTTCGCTTTTTGGTTTGGGTGTGGAGCGAGAAGGGGCTGGCAAGGTTTTTTCCTTTTATTATCAATTGCGGTTTTTCTTATTTGCATTGAGCTTGGTGTGGAAAAATCATCGTGTTTATACAGTTTTTCGCAATTATACAAAAGGGAGCAGCAGCGCAGAGCCAAAACGACAATAAATATTGAAACTGTGCAAAAATTAAATACACAATGCGATAAAAAGGCCAGCCACCAGTTCTCAAGTTAAAAACAAAACCCCGAAAAACTTGATTTCGGATCATGATGTATACGCACTCTCTCACTCACATAAGCCGAGGAAACTGGATGCATTTGAGCAAACAAAGCAAATAAAAGAAAACGAACATTATTTTTGTTAATCAATTTTTAAAAGTTTCCAATGTAAATCCCCTCTCAACATGTTTCACCATATGTATGTATACATATGTACATATGTACATACATATGTATGTATGTATGTATGTATTGTACACACATATGTATGTAACTCGATTAATTTTACATGTTTCGGAATTTGTTCAAAATCGAGTTTCAATTAATTGTCATATATGTATGTACATATGTACATTTATTTTATTCGTTAATTATTACTTATTAGCATTAAAAGACGCGTTTGAATATAAACACACCGCAAAGATCAGCAGCAGCAGCAATTGTCAATTAAATTAATAGAGCGGCACAATAACAACGAACGAAATTCACAATCCCAACGCCATTATTCCGCCGTCGCGAGCATCCGCCACGAGTTGAAATTTTTAACTGAGGAGCGCGATCACACATGTCGTCACATGTTGCTGGCAAACGCTCTCGTCTCTTGCTTGTTTCAGAAAAAACTTTCTCTCCAGCTGATCGGCAATATAAACATTGTTTCTCGTTTTGGTGATATTGATAAGAGCAAATGGAAACTGGTTCTATTTCTACAGTCAAGCATCTGAATTTATTTATTGTATTCCAGAAATCCAAAATATATGTATATAGTAAATATGTACATAAATATGTATTTAGATTATATATGTATGTACATATGTACATACATATGTACATACATATTTATGTACAGTTTGTCAATTAATTCTTTGCAAAATGCAAAGACAATACAAATCGAAGTTGCAGCTGTGTAAGGCACTTGCTTTTTCAAGAAAACGCCTGGAAAACGGATTGATGAAAATTTGATTCAGCTAGTTTACTATCATCACAGTAAAGGAAAATCAGCAAAGAAACTGCCGGAAATGTTTTCAAGAAAATAGGTTGGAGTTAAAGCACTCCGAAGGCCGGCCATCTAAGTTGACAAGACGCGACCACTCAAAAATTATCAAAGAGGTCAGCAATAACCCCCAAGTCAGCCTAAGGGGTTGTCCATAAATTACGTAACGCATTCAGGGGGGAGGGGGTCTCTGTGTGTTTGACAATTTGTGACATAGGGGGAGGAGCGAATCGGAAAGCTTGTGACGTAACATATATTTTTACAACCTTTCAAGACAGAAAAAGTCCGTTAAAAATTCAAATTTAGGCTGTACAAGTGTGTTCATTGGCGCAAATACGGTCCCAGTTCCCGATCGCGGTCAGCCAGTGCTGTCAGTTTGGCAGTTGAGTTGATAGATCTTGTAAAATTTAAGCTTAAATGTTATAGCCATTATTTGGCTAATCTGAAGTTACAAAATATGTGTTCGAGTACTTTGCCGGAAATTCTGCCGTACGATTATTTTTGTCCATCTGTGCACGAAGACATAAACGAAAGAATTTGTAAGTCGTGCCACATCTATTTTGCATCGAAGTCTCTGAAAAGAAAGTTCAACCAATACGCATCGCAGCAAAACGACAAAGAGAATTTATGGCAATCTTGAAAAATGAACAAGTTGAATGGATAGAGGATTGTTTTCAGGCAATGTGTCAAAGGGGTGGGGGGGGTCAAAAATTGTCAAAAATCCCGTTACGTAATTTATGGACAGCCCCTAAGAGAGTTAGCGACAAACCTTAAAAATGATTGCCAGAAGTATGTAAGCCATGAAACCATAAGGAAGGTCTTAAAGCTGCATAAATACTCATCAAAAATAGCGTATATAAAAGAGTGCAGTTATATAAAAAACATTCATATGTACATACATATGTATGTATGTATGTATGTACATGCATATTCTTTAACATATTAAATTAAATTTAAATATTTACATTAAATCATATACATACCGATTTCATCCATTGCTTTAGTTATGGCCTCTGCTGCCATTTTGACTCTTGGTTTGGAACAAAATAATTTGCATAAATTTTGTCCAAAATCTTTTTAACGACGGTTGGGCTTTGACTTTTTCGGGGCATGTGGATGTTAAAGTTGTGTATCCATGAATTGGCCGTTGTCGAACCAATCAGGGAGACCCAGGGTCTTTAACTTCTGAATCCTCTTGTATTCCTTCGACTGGATTTGTAGCAAATGTTGTACAGATCGTCATCGGAATACGAGACCCCAGCCACCCTGGCCACCAGAGGCCAAGAAGTCACTTGTTTATAGCCTCCTTGTTTCCGAACAGACTGAAACATGCTGAATAATTGTATTTTGTGTAATACAATTGTAATTTATAATTATTTATAATTTGAAAACTTACGTGAAGAGGCAAATTGGGTGCTTCTTCAAAAGGTCCTCGGGGTCGTTAACGGGACCCAGTCTTTCCAAAAAGACTTTCTTCTTCATTGGCCGTGATCGCCGAATTGCTGCTTCTCTGGCAGGGCGTGAAAGTCAAACTCGGACTCGGAATCACTATCCTCTTTCTTAAAAACAGGTGGAGGAGGCGGCGGCGGCGTTAGTTGTGGCTCCTCCCCGTCAATGGTCTTGGTGGTGGTATCGTCTAATGTCAAGGTTTCTGCCCGATGTGCTGGAGCTGTCCTCGAGCAGGCGTTTTCGGGTCGTTGCCCCAACGTGTCTTTTTTTTTCGTAGACTCGTAGTCACAAAACCGGCACATAGGCATTTCGCTTTGTTTATCCGTTGCCTGTGCTTTTCCGTTTTTTGTTTTGATTTCGATAACGATATCGACTACTTAGCGTGATTTTGCGCCAATAATACAGGGTAAGCCAAAATAAGTCATCCGATGTTGTCTAATTTTTTTTCTAAATAATGCTAATGTTTATTTGACCAATAAAATTCTCAAGGTTTAAATAAACATTTGGTTTATGGTCTTCAATGCAGCCAAACCTTTGAAGATTCGGAGTACCTAGAAGCTTTGTTCTCATCAGACCACGTTAAATCACAAAATTTAAAGGTTAATTTGTTAATTTTTTTAATCAGATGAAAAGTATTGATATAAATTCTCCCAACTCCTATGCCTATGTTTTAAATTTCAACTTTAGAACGAATTACAACAAAAACCGATACAACAACAACGAAAAATATTTTTTGATTTGATTTCATTACTTATCATTATCTTTGAAATAAAAAAAACTGCATATTGATATCTCTCTTACTTTTTGTGTAAATGAATTTTTTGTAAACCTTTGCAAAACGACACCTGAGACTATAAAGTAAAAATTCTGCCAGGAACTTTTATAATTTTCTTTCAAGAAAAACAGATTTCTATAGAAGCAAGGATGAAAAGTAGGACTATTATGGCAGTAAATTTTCCAATATTAATTCCAATTTGTAATCCCCCAAAATATACACTACACTAATTGGGGGTCTGTCGCAACTCGATGGTGAATGATATTTTTTTTTTTTTTTTTGACAAAATTTGACAGCTTTATTAATATATGCAAAAAATACAACAATTACATAATAATAAAGTGGACTCCATCGATCTAAAATTACTGCAAAACAGACTTAAAGTTTCTATGGTTTTCCGATTTCTCTTTTAAGTACTTACAAATTTTCCGTGTCATTTTTGTCTCTCCATCATCCAATTGCAAATGCAGTGGCTGGGGAATGGCCTGTTGTTCAGTGAATGATCCTGTGCCCGATTGTCCATAACAATTGCGACCCCACGACAAGATCGTATCATTCCTCAATACGGCCACATTGTGCGTCCTACCTACAGATAATTGTCGGACGTCGTGCTCGGAAAGAAACGCATTTGATTGGCCAAATTTATTGTCACCCAAGGAGAATATGCGCCTTGTGCCGCCACCATTGGCAGCAGTTGTGCTAGTGTCCAGCTAAATTGGCGGTGGACCCAAAATTCGTAAACGCCCGAATACATAGATTTTGTTATCCTCGGTTAGCACAGCGCAGTGTAGCAAGCCAAAGCTTATTCGCTGGGCAGACGCACAGGCATATGTAGGTCTACGGACTGCCATAAAACCACGTTGACATATGCCCAGCTGCTGAAAAACATTCCAACCCCAGACATACAATCGTTTCGTCCGAGATGTCCCAGCCACAGCTGATGGTCTCCAATGGTACTTCCTAGCAAAAGATTCGTTTAAATAGAATATGCTAAAAGCCAAGTTACTTGAGATTTACTTCAAAAGATTCAGTGGGATTCATGGTGAACTCATTGTGACATTCCTCCGTTGAATCCAGGCCCAACTGCCCACGATTATTGCAAGTGGAAGTCTGCCATACACATACCCAGGCATAGACGTCCATGTCAATAGCAGTGACCACCAGTTGCTCCAGTCAGGTCTGGGCCACAATTTGTGCTAGCGTCTCCTTTGTGTCTTGGGCGTCCGTGCTTTCTGCAATTTTCGCAGTTCATTTGGGAATTTTAAAATTAAATTAAATGTAATGAATAAGTTTTAAATTAATTTTTGATGATAAAAAAAAAACGCATTCTCTCCAGCTGATCGACATTGTTTCTCGTTTTGATGATATTGATAAGAGCAAATGGAAACTGGTTCTATCTCTACAGTCAAGCATCTGAATTTATTTATTGTATTCCAGAAATCGAAAATATAGTAAATATTTAGATAATATAAAAGAGTGCAGTTTATTTAAAATACGTACATACATATGTATGTATGATCTTGTTATTAGTTCAGCTTTAAAACAAAATGCAATGAGCAAGAGTCTACTTGAGGAATATATTTAATTTTATGCTATGATATCTGCTTTTAAAATATAACGCTTAATTTTTATTTGAAAAGCAGGTTTAATATGTACCTACAAACATATGTATCCTTACATATGTATGTATGTACATACATACATAAGTACATACATATATTTAAACTGCCTCTGAGCCTCTGTGGAGCTTGTAGATCAAATCGCATCTAAAAGCATCGGATTGATATAACAATAAATAAAATGTTTTAATTGCTGTCATTCCCTAGACTTTTTCAATTTGCACAAATCGCTCCCGTTTATATTGATCGTAATAGCTATCTACGAATTTTAAACGACCCTGATATTTCAGATTCATAATAGTCTTGACCAAGGGCGGATGTTCATTGCCCAATTCCAACCAGAGTTTGCCGCCAGAACGAAGGTAACGACAGGCAAGTTCAAACACCAAACGAGCTACTCGCAAACCATCCGAGCCTCCATCCAGGGCATTGAGGTTCTCATATCTACAGTTTAAATTATTATTAATAGATAAGGTAAATACAATGATATTATTTACTTACACTACAACTTCGGGATGTAGGAACTGAAACTCCTCGGTTTTAACATATGGCGGATTCGATATAATTAAATCATATTTTTTATCCTTAAGTTCCTCAGGCATATACTTGTCCTCCTCCATGGTGTGGTTATGAACCTTAAAACGTTCTTGTAGCCCAAGCAATTTTGCATTTTCCCAGGCCAGAGCAGTAGCCGCTTTGCTCCTTTCAATGGCAGTGGCATCCACAAAAGGTAAACTATGTAGTATAGACAACGACATGGCTCCGGAGCCACATCCCACTTCCAGCATGTTTACTTGCTTATCATTTTTATAATTTTCTATAACTAATCTGACAAACTCCTCCGTTTCAGGACGGGGTATAAACACAGTTGGCGCCGTCTTCAATGTGATATCCATGAAATCCCATTCCCCAATAATATGCTGTAGTGGCATGCGGGCACATCGGGCTTCCAAGAACCTTTCAAAGTCCAACAACTGAGATGAATTAAACTCGAGCTGAGCAAAGTCATCTGGGACAGTATTCTAGAAGCAATAGATAAAAAACAATTAGAATGCATTTTGTCGCTTCCTTTGTAAAGTTTGGAAAATTACGAATTTCTTCTTCAAGACATGCGACACTATGCATTTCAAATTAAAATCGGTGTCTTCAACGCCAGCATCTTTTAATTTCTCTCTCCAACCTTTCAAAGCTTTTGTCACCGGTAAATTTCCGCTGGCGCCAGTGGTATAATTTCTTTTAAGGGCCAAACGAAGTGTCCTTGTTGTAAACTTAAACATAACTTTAGCTTATTTATATAATTTACTTGCACTAAATAAGACCCTACAACAATATTTTCTCAGCTGATGTCAACCGATTGTTCAATATCTTTATCGATTATCGATAAATTATACAAATAAAGTTCCCGTTTTTAAGTTATTCGATAAGTTTTGTATTATTCGAATAGGCTTCAAAATATATGGTTATAACTTTTCCCCGATTAGAACTTTTCCTAGTTTTGTTGTTGAATCCTTTTACATAGGAATGATCGCCAACCAAATAAGCAGATTCAATTTTATTTTCGCGGAGCACCACTTGCCCTGTATAATTTGCCAACTTCTAGACTTGATAATTGAATTCCTGGTAGCGCCTTCAAAATTAATTTGGCAGGATTTACAGAAATGCTAGCCTTATAGAATTTTACTCTTAGCCAGAAGCCGTATAATTATTTAAAAAGCAAATTCCAAGCCCTACGTCCAGCAGGCAGAGGTCTTTTGAATGTCCTCTTTATTTACAATCCCAGTAGGAGGGTTACAGCCGTGGAATGCTTAAATAGGAAATATGTACTTTGGAGAGCCACCGCAGCCTGTGAACGTCAGGGGTAAATCAGAAGCTTTCTAAGAAATATCTTATATTTCGTTACCTTTTTTGTTAGATTATAAAATCAGACATCTGCAAGCTGAGAGCCCCGAAAATTCCTCAGCTGTTAAACGTGAAAAATTTCGTGTGGTTTTGGATGATATGCGAAAAGACTATGGCCAGCCACCGGCGGAAATATTGGTTGAAACTGGTGCAGAATAAATGAAATGTATTCTGAACACTTGTTGCAAATGGTTAATAAATTTTATATACCGTTTTAAAGGATTCGAATTTTTATACAGTTTTAAAAGGACTAGAATTTTTATACAGTTTAGAATTTTATACACAGTTTGAACGTTTTTCAGCACTTTTCCAACCTGGTGGTCGGCCAATCTTCTTTGTTCTCTTCTTCGCAATTGGAGAGGAAAAAAATTGAATTCTTCCGAATTGAGAGAAAATTCGAAATTGAAATAAAAGGGAGGTAAAAGTCGGGCTTTTTGAAATTGATGAAAATGATAAAAAAGAAAAACCACAATCAAAACTATTTCGAAGATGGCAAACTTAAAATTTAATGTAGAGAGCATCGAGATTTCCGCTATAAGGAGATTCCATGCGATCACAATTAGCGAAGGACTTTCACAGTTCCAGGAGTATTGCAACTCGTTCAAGGAGAATGCAAAACAACGAATTCTGCATTTCTCCGTAAGCATCAAAGGTTTAGAACTAGTTCGATCATCCTATTGTGAGGGCATGGAAAACAAATGGGCACGATGAAATTAATTAAATAGATCTCTTTAGCTTAGCTCAGTGGCTCCAAGAGCCACGCCATCTGTTTATCTGTTTATGGAGGCAACAGAGGCATCGACACAAGCTCTTCTAGGACCAGTCGCGTCGTCCTTGCAAGGACAAAAACATATTCAGCAACACAATCAAAGACCTGACTGGCAACGGTGGTGACAGGGGTTACACACAAAGATCGATTTCGAAATCTACTTCACACTCAGGTGAACATTTTATCTCTAGATTTCAAACTGACTTTGAGCTCATGCAATGTCTTGGACGCGGCGGTTTCGATGTCGTCTTTGATGCAAAAAAGAAGTTGAATAAAAATCGTTATGCCATTAAAAGAATTACACTGTATCGTCCGATACTTTCATGTAAGTAGGAGTTTCAAGTTTTCAGAATGGAACATTCTGAAATTGTTGGTTGATAATTAAAAATTTTTAATTTATTTATAATTATTTGTTCATCTTTCGCTGACAATCAATTGCAAGACTTAAATAAGCAACGGCATCAGCACATTTATTTTGGGTATCCGATGCAGCCACCAGCACGGCGTGCAGTTATGATTTATCAGATAAATGTAGACATAATTCAATGCAAGAAACTAACGAAAAAGAGGAAGACCCTCTTATAGAGTTTCGCAGTGAATCGCAATTACCTGTTTTAAGGGAAGCAGAAAAAGGGGACGTGGATGATGATAGCGACGACGACAGTGACGAAGTTAGCGCTTAACACAACTCTGTTTCTATCGACATACACTCCGTCTCATTTGATTTTAAAAAAATTGGAGACTTTGGCCTGGTTAGCGATATGGCGATACCGATATGATATTGAAGCAACAACTGCATGAGATTTTGCAATTACCAAATCATGTTGCGAATGGACGGAGCGAACAGGCTGCATTGGTGGAATCCAACAAACGAATCCGTCGAAGTCGTACCTTTAGTAGCAGAACTTCAACTTTACGGCTTATGATATTGCATTTCTACGGTTACATAGGAAAGTTGAATTGGATGAGGATGTGCAATTAATTAAGCTGGCTCTGGGAAATGAAAACTACCAAAGACGTTAGCATCGGTTTTGGTGGCATTAGTATAAATGAAGAAAGGGAATGTATTCTAATATTGCGATGGTTATCTTTTATTTATAAAGGACCACATGATTTGCGCAGCCGATCCACATGGAAAGCAAAGCCGGTGAACCATTGATTGAGGGTGGTGACTAAACTGGCTTTATCGATGATTCTCTCAACCGCTAAAATAAAAGATACTTATTTTAATTTTTTTTAAAAACTTAATTTTTTTTTATCAATTTAATGAATAAGTAATTTGGATAAGATCTTTTGATCTTTTAAACAGAATTTTGTTGTACTTCGTAATGATGATCATCATCAAGATCAAACGCCTGATTAACATTGATGTTGTTCGCTCGTGTGAGGCCAAACGTAACTATCATTGACAGCGTCGTGGAGTAGGTACTACTAACCGAGTGAGTGATTCTTATATCCCTGATCTAAGCAATTTATCCAATTTATAGGACATATGTCATTATGTACATATATTGAGTCTACCGCACTCTTTTAGTAAAAGGTTTTGGAACCAGGAGTTGATCGGCTTACTCGTTTTAGATTTATAAGTCTTAGTTAAGTTAAATCGTTATCTAAATAACTTATTGGACACTCATCTTTAGTTGTCACAATAATTTAAATTTTAAAATATTGAACTTAAATTTGAAATGTCGAAGGTTCAAACGTATCAAGTGAATAATCAGAAGATGTCTAGGCGTTGTTTTGCTACTTATTAAATCTGGATTCTATAAACGCTTTTGCATTGAAACCTTTTATTTTTCTGCCACAGGCCGGTTATATATATAACATATTTCCTTTGTAGATCGTCTTCAGGAGTGTATTTTTGAACGTTGACGTGTCTTTTGTCTCAAATTAAGTTTTGATACGATTTCGACTGATTTTTTTATATAGTTATACCATAAAACAATAGAATGATAAGTCGCCCAAACATACGTAACAGTCAAATGCAAGCCTTAGGTATATGTATGGTAGATGCCTGTTATACTGATTTGTTAATTTTACCGATAAGGGCTTAGGTTTATGAATAGTTTTGGCGATATTTGTGATTACACTTCTAGAAAAGAAATTTAGATCTGACGCCTCATGTTGGCGTCGGCCTATCTGTCTAAACAAAAGAGCTCAAAATAATAAAAGGTATATCCACGTTTGAATGTGAGTAACTTAAGCACAAAAGACAATCTATCAGATGGAAAAACCAAAGCTGCAATCAATTTTTCATGAGTGTTCAACAAACGTCATATGACATAAAATCTGGATTAAATACGATAATGTCTTAGTTGTTCGCTGATTCAAAATAATCTTGATTTAATTTGTTGTAACCTTTCGTTATTCGCCTTTTTTAAAGTCCTACTTCGCATAGCTGGGCTACTCGTTCATCGTAAAGCATTGCAGATGTTTATTTATACCCATGAAAAGGATAGTATAAAATTAGTTAGATATTTGTAATGTAGTCAGATGTTTGATCAGCATAGGAAGCCGAATTGGTATACCCATTGTTATCTGTCCATCCGACAGTATGATCACTTAAATCTCGGAGGCTACTAGCTGCAGCCACCAAAGTAAAAGCAAGTTCAAATCGAGTTTGTTACAAATTCGAGCTCATCTTGAGCTAAAAATAACCAATAATGATCCTTTTGGCGTAGATTTAACATTTAAGAAAATGAAACTCATTGGATTTAGGCTATAACTACACATATGAAATTTATAAATTTACAACGTATTTAAAATTATGTATATATTAGATATATTAACATAACGATTGCACAATTATTTACCGAAAACAACAAAACAAAACCAAATTAGAAATTTAAAATTTTTTACAAATTTGATTTAAGTACTGCCGAATTTCATGGGATTTTTAAACCCTAATTAATTATTCAGGAATTAAAGAAGAATCTTATATTGCAATCAGAGATGTCCGTGTAGAGGATCCCGCGTGTCCCTCAGATAAACAGGACTTGTAAAGGACTTTCCTTCAACCTGCGAGGCGAGATTCTCTCCGGCATATGTGATGAATGGTGAAATCTCACAGACTTCACCATGAACAAATCCGCCAGCATCTTCTATGTACTTCTTGTGCAGCCGATATAAATCTGCCCGGGCCGTCTTTGGGCAATCTTTGCCTGCCACATCAGCATTCTTCAGAGCACTAAACTCTTCGTCGCGTGGCACTTCCATAGCCACAAACTTTTCTGCAAACTCAAACACATCAAAGACAAATTTCTCAATTTTAATGCCATTTGGCTTATCTGGAGTCAGGCGTTTTCCGGCGTTGTCAACAAACGGAATCTTCTTTTTGGCGACATGCAGTTTAAGCTCCTGTTCAAAGGAGCTTCCAATCTTCTGCAGAAAATGTGCACTGAAAAAGTGATTGCAAATGTTGCCGGCACTAAAGGTTAGTCGTCCATCGGAGTTTCGCATCTCTGCAGTTTTTGCCGAGATTTCAGAGTACTCCACAACTTGGTATTTTCCATCAACAATAGCGACAACACCCACAGCCTCATTTGGGGCCGCCTTCTCCACCACTTTCGCAGCACAATCGGCCTTTTCCTGTACACAATAGCCAATAAATACGGGGTCAGCTACTTTGATAAGAATATTATCCACGCTATGGGCATGCAAATATAGAACGCCGCGTTTCTGCATATCATCCAATATTCCTTGCCGCTTCATAGCTCTATATATACCGCCGTTTCCGTCCGGAGCTCGAGCTACACGATGTCGCTCGTCCAAAATTATGCGGCCGTCGTATTCAAAACACGGCAATGAGCCCTGCTCAAAAAGCAAGACGTTTTCTGATTTCAGTCCAAAGAAGTTGTTGGCCAAAAAATATTCGTAGGTCGGCTGAACTGTATGCTCTGATGTCATTATGTACCATGTGATATGGCCACGTTTTCCAGTTGCATCCTGAGCCAATTCTTCGAGCTTTAATATACGCTCAGCCTGGATGCGGAAAAGAGTTTTCCGTGACTGTAAGCCCACGTCGTACATGCCCTTGGGGTGATCGAATCCAAGTCGGGTGCCTGCAGAACAGAAAAAAAAGTTGAATTCAAGACCAATTTGACACAAAGAACCTAATTTTCAAATTGCAATAAAAAATATTAATTTGCTCCATTCTTGTAGATTATTTAGTCAAAAATCTAATCAATCTTTTAATTCAAATTGTTTAAAACGAATTGAACTATAACTCATCGCTTAATATGTCATAATTTTAAAACAAAGAGAAAACAAGTTTTTAGTTTCAAAGATTTGTTACTCACACTCTTAAAAGATACTTGTAGATATTCAGATATTGATAACAAAGAATTTAAGAGAAAGAGATTTTAAAGGAACTCAAAGCAAAAACAAAGAAGAATAGGAAAAAAAAACATTCCATTAATTACCAACGAGCAGTGCTGTTTCTAGCCGGTCGACCTTAAAAACATGTTTCTTTTTCGTCAATGGTTTTGCTTTCGATTTCTTTTGTTTATTGTCTGCTATTTAGCATTTAAGCGGGCTTAGCATAAGGTCACATCTACAAAACTACCGGTTTTATATAAATACATACGTAAATATGTACAATATAGTATGTACTTCTGTGAAAAACTCATACATATATCTGCATCAGTTATCGGGTTACATTTATGTACATACATATGTTTTTAGTTTTAAGAAGACGGTACTTGTTTCTTAGTAAAAAGAATACACAGTATTGTGCGTTTTTTCAGCCTGTTACGTGATTTGACTTTTGGCTGTGCTCCGCCCGCATGAGACCGGGAAATGTCAAATGACTCCAATTGTTTCAAAATGGCGCTCAAAAGAAACCCACGAGCTTAGCGATCGAAAAGAAAGGCAGCGGGAAACACTCATACATACATACATCGACTGAACAATGGGCCAGATTAAATCGAAATGGAAAAGTTTACAAATAAATGACTAAAACCAAGCCTGATCGTCAAAATCGATGTTAATATTGTAATAAGGACTAATCTTTATCTAGGTCTAAACCTAATGATAGTTTATTAGCGAAAAATAAATTTTGAGGCAATCAAGTGATCAGATACACATTTCAAAAGGGATCACCTTTAATTTAACGAAATTTTTAAAAACCTGTCCCATGGTCGTCAGTTGAAAGAATGGCTTAAAATCGTTGTTGATGTTGGCGTGTCTTGTACACGGAATTACAATTACAATAACACGCCAGCTACATGAGAGAGTGGGCACTGCCGACTTGAGATTGAGGGCGTGTGTGTGTGTGCACATGCACATACATATGTATATCGGAGAGTGTTGCAGTGAGCTTGCTGGAGCATTTTATATCAAGTTAATTAGCTTTTTCACACACACAGATATGCACATGAAATATACAACAAGCAAGACAAATGACTGAAGTTGTTTCTTTATTTCATTTTCAACTTTGCCCACTGCATTCAAGGCAAAGTGAACTGAAGAAACATACATACATACATATGTATGTATGTACAAAAATGTATGTACATTTATAAAGTGATTTCAGTATCCATAACCAGGATAAGTTTAGTATAGTGCGTAACAACGTTTTTTGTTGTTTTGTTTAATTTGCTCACAATGAAAAACGAATTATTCCGATTTCTAAGTTTCATCTATAATAAAATCTCTAAGAAATTTAACGGAATCCAAATTATCTAAAGTAACAATGGCAAAGGTTTGTAAATAGAATATAATAGCATTTCTCCTATCTTTTATAAACAAACGGAATTCATGGAATTGTCTTATCAAGAGATATAAACTTTGACTTCTATCTCACTTCATATGAGTGTATGTATGCATGTACATACATACATACATACATATGTATATTTGTAATAAATTTCCTGCATTGTATGTACATATGTATAAAGAACTTTAGTTTTAAATGGAGCTATTAAGAAAACCCCTTCCTCTTGAAGTTAGATACTTGAATTTTTTTAATATATGCACAAGTGTTAGGTATTTCCTCAGGTGTTTGCACAGTTCAGTATTTGCCCTTTTCCCTGCATACAACTCACCTTGTCCGCCCGCCATTAGCAGCACAGCGACATGTCCATTGCTAATCTGTTGCAATCCTTCATCCCGATAAGCATTTAGTTTCTCACTAGATGTACGAGCGATGGAAATTAACTTTCCCTCGGGAATGGGCTGTAAACGGTCGTCCAATTTAATACCATTCTCATTCATTGAGATGGTGGCTCGGTCGAAATACTGTTTGATTTCATCCAGATTTAACTCCTCGATGTCGCGCACCAGATCGGCGCGTTCGTCCGTTGTAAGTTCATGCCAAAACTTAAGTAAATGCTCCTGTCCCACTTGGGTAAGTCGTGAGTGCATTGACAAATAATCCGTCATTGTTGGTTTTGCCGTGGCTGTCGTGGCACCAACTAAAAGATAGTAAAGTAGAGGGGAAAGGTGTTTTAATGCATTTGTCGAGACCAAGGAGTTCAGTGCAAATATACTTTTCTCTCTTGTGTGTTTGTGTCTTGACTGATAATTTGGCAAGTGCGATAAAAAAAACCAATTGGGACAGCGCTTTCAGAGTCCCACTGAGCGAACCGTTATACGTGGTAAGCAATAAGCGACTGAGCGCCAACCGATCGCCCTCAGTGGTTTTTCTTGCTCAAAAGCATCGTCGGTGCTTGAATGAATGGCAGGCGCGCATGTGTATTGCCGTGGTTTGTGTGCGCCCGTGTGTGTGTGTGGTTGTTTGTGTGTGAGTTTTGACGTATTTGCAGGCGCATATTAACACGGCTGTGTCCATTATTACGATTTCCTATTGGGGTATATATGCACAATTAAGCGTATTTTAAAATACGAACCAGTTTGGTAACAACCCACCAAGAAATAAATGTTAATATTACATTTCATTGGCTTACGCGTAAAATCTCATAATGTTGTATCAAACAAATATTTTGATAAACGTTAAATTGATTCTACAGAGGTGGTCAAAAGTGTTTACACAATAACATTCCCTTCTTCGAAAATAAACGTTCCAAAGGAAAGTCCATTGTGTAAATACTTTTGACAATCCCTGTATATTAGCGGAATTCCCTTGGGTATTAACTAGTCTACCTCGATTAGTTCATTTCGATCTTGTTTGGCGTGATCGCCCGGGACTGCTGCAATCGCACTGTCTTTGGGCCATGGTGCAAATTCAAAATCCGAATGGCCCTGAACAATAAGCAAACACAAAGAGAACAACATGCTACAGGCGAAACTGAAAGCTTTAAACGGAAATAGTACAGAACAAATCAGGTATAACGAATGTCGTAACGTCGATTCAGTCGAAATTTTAATCCTAGGTTCGACTAAAACTAGTTTACATTTGACTTGTATACAAGTTACCGTCTTAAATGAAAAGGTTACGATTGCTGGCATTTAAATATTGTTTTAATATTTACCCACGCATACGTATGCGTGTATGTATATGTATAAAGAGAACTGACAAAAAGTTTTAACTGATAGCGGGACAGAGTCGAGTTCGCCCGGTTTGTTTAGTTCTTGTTTTTGCCACGACTCTAAATTGCAACACATACATGTAGGCATTCATATAAACATATTAGGCGCTCTTACTCACTCTTACGCACACACACACATACATATGTAGTTCCCAAAACGGAACGAAGTTGTTATCGATACGTATGGCCTTTCCGTTTTATCTTCAACATGGTGTGGGTCGGGGTCGGGGCAAGGGACGCGTTGCTCGCTTCCTTATCACTACTCTAAAATATTTGAATTGTCTTACTCACCACTGCGATGGCGTCGCACATTTATGTGCTTGTAATTATGACCCATTTTGTTTAACAACAAAATTCTCTTACACAGCCACCCACAAAAATGCAACCCACCGGGTCACCCTGTACATCAGCCACTTGCCAACAAAAAAAACCAAAACTTGTTTTGCATTCGCCCTGAATTTGGCTTTCGCTACGGCAACATTTTATAGTTAACTTTAGTCCCTTGTCTTTGACTTGTGGCGAGAAATCAATAAACAAGTTAATTTAAGCAGAACGTTCGCAAGACTCAAAGACTACACGAAATCGCAGAACAAAATTGAACAAAAACAATAGGCCATATTTTAGGTGTTGGTAAACGGATAGCTTATTCTAAGCTGCCAGAAAAAAGGCGTTGCCAGACTGTATAGTTTTATTTGTTTCATTTGAATTTTGATAAGAAAAAAATGGGGTAAATACTATTAAAGGTTTTTGTATCTGGTAAAACAAGTAACCCTTTAGGACATTTTTTTTAATGCTTTTAAATCGTTTGCAGACTTTGTCGTATGCAATTGAAAACCATTTTGCCAGTGAATCGCAAGTAACATTTATTTAAAAAAATAAATATTTGGAAACTGAAACAAAAAAAATAAAATTACAAAAAACTGTAGGAATTTCACAAAAAATTGTGTGTGAAAAATGATGTCCTCTAAAACGCTAGATTAAATTAGATGTTTTATAAAAACTCAGACTACTGACTGAAGCAAAAAAACCCCCATAAGAAGAAAACTAGTTTTTAATACTTATAAGATCCAATGTAAATACTGATCTGATTGAATTTTTAAGGACTTATCAAATTTGGACTCGGAAAGGCTCTGTCAAGATGCAGCACTGATTTTGTTTAAGATTTAGCAGCACTGCCAATTCGGTGCTATGAATTAAATTTTATATTTTTGGGTTTTTAAATATCTATATATATTTACAGTTATTTAACTAAATAAAGCATATTTTCTTTTTTCAATTATATATAAGGACGACAACAACAGAAATATTTTCTTTTTGGTATTCCGTTGCATCATAGTGCAAAGGCAAGCAGTAATTAAAATCGAAAACATAGACAATGTTAAATATATGAAGAGGATCAAATTGAAATATCAGAAGGAATTAATTTATGTTAAGATAGAGACACACATCTAAGCCGTCGATGACGTCGTGGAAGCGACGTCTTCCAAATTAATTAATGTCGATTTAGAAACATCGTTCATTTCTCCATCATTGTGTGCACCCTCTTTGGGTGGTGGAGCAGGCATGGGTATTGCAATAGGGCTCATTGTGCTAATCATGCGCGGCTCAGATCGCGACGATGTAATGGGCAGCTGCGAACTGGAAGTGCTGCTGCTGGGCTTGAGAAAGTCTGGTTGTGGTTGGCTTTGACCAGGACTATGATGTTTATGCTGATGGTGATGTGGATGATGCTGATGCTGGTTATGATGTTGATGATGATGGTGTTGCTGCTGCTGCTGCGGAAATGACTTTGGCAGCTGAGAGTGCCGGTTGGAATCCGTGGCCTTCAATCGCTCGCTTAAAGCCTTTAAAGCGATTTGTCTGAAAAAAAAATAATAATTTAATATTTAATTGTTTCGAGTGATAATTTTAGCATTGTGTTAAAAAACAAACATAAAAACGGAATTCAAATGTTATAAATTCATTATTGTGTGTTAAGGAAACAAAATAAACGATAGAGGATGAATTAAATTTATCGCCAATAAATCACAATTATTCGGATCTATTGGCATAAGAACACTTTGGAGTTGCAGAAGTCCCAGCTCCATTTTTATATATCACGATTTATTTTACACTTTTCATCAACTACTCACCGTCTTCTTTCAATATCATGCGGATCCACTCCTGGCATTTGCACTGAGATCGATGTTAAACTTGACGTTGATATCGTTCTCAAGGGAGTTGGAGTCTTGACCACGCCTGCGCGCAGGCAACAATTGTAAATGGGGTTTACCAACATGCTGATAAAAGACTGCGACACATTGGGAAAGAAGCTAGCAAATGTAAAGCTCTCAGAACTGTCTCCACGACCATTTGGATGATGCTGATAAAAACGTAAATATATCCAAGATACCAAAGAACCGGAGGCAAACATGGCGGGGTAAGTACCATCCAAAAATCCAATCGCCCAGCATATAATAGCCAAGATGAGAACCGTAAGAGGGACATTTCTATGGATAGAAAAGAAAAAAAAATCAGAAATTGCCAGTCTTAAAATTAAACTAACCTGTTTGTAAGTCGTCCATAGCGTGTCTTGAAGATTAAATGATCTGGCATGATTTGTCTGACAGCTACACAAATCCCAGCCACATATCCGGCCAATCCATGAATATGCACATCAAACAATATTGTTGGGTTCTTTGTTACCATATAGTAGAAAAGGTAATAAATCGTAGTGAGCAGCGATACACCAAAATTGCTTAAAGCAAAGAACTTAAACATCTCAAGTTGACCCCAGAGGGGCTCCAGCATCTTTCCACATAGTCCAACGGTCACAACATCGACAGCCACCTTCACAAATGGAGTGGAATCATAGTAGAAATTCATTACCCATTAAAACAAAATAGACATAAATCAATACCTCCCACCAATGAAGTTCAATAAGCCAAAATGTAAACGCGGTCCACAACCAGAATTTCCCATTTGGCAAGATATATCCTGGAGTGACACTTAGTAGCAGAACGGCCATTTCAGAAAAGGATAAAATGTAACCAACAGTAGTGACCAGGCAGATTCCTGTTATCACTGGCGATGTATTCAGGAGCAGGGCTGTCATCTGCTGCCTGAGATAAGGCCAATTTCGGGTTAGCGGAGCTGACATGGCCTTTTCCTCTTGAATTTTTTTCCCTTAAATATTTTGTTGTTGTCGTGTGTTAAGTGCTGCTTCTTCTAACATTATTAAAACTATCGGTCATCGACGTTATCGGTGCAAACATTCGATAAATTATCGATTTCAGGCTAAGGCCCGATAACCACTCAATGAACCAAACCCAGAATTCAAAAACGTTCAAACCTTTTTCTATTGTTAATTTTTTTTGTTTTCTTCCGAAATCGAAAAACTACACAGCAGCAGCAAAAAGTGTTCTGTGCCGGTTACTTTTACGATAGCTGGTCACCAACAGTCGGAACAGTTCATATTTCGAAAATCTGCGCGTTGGCCGTTGCTGTGAAGTTGTGTTTCGGTTTTTTCCTCAACCCTTTTTTTACACAGCAGTCCTTTAAGACGTCTTAATTTCTAAAGGACTATAAATTACTTATCAACTCACATACATTTTTGAAGCACGGTGGCATAAACATTGGGTTTCCATCTTTCATTAAAAGATGGTCAAAAGAATTTGATTAAGTCCTTTAAAAAGCGGTTCTTGCTAGTTGCCCTTTCAAAAGCGGTTTTTGCTAGTTGTCCTTTCTTCATTATATAACCATGGCGAAATTGACCGAAACTTGCGTTTTATATATCCGAACCTATTTAAGTTTGGGGAAACAATGTTTTATTTTAAAAACTATCACATTAATAAATTTCACAATGATACTCCAACTCTTTCATCGACTTTTCGTATATCACTGAATGATACAGTGATCCAATCCGCATGATTTTCATACTTCATCTTACTCGGTTCATAAGTAGGCTTACATACCAAGTTTATTATTTTAAGGATCCGAAACGTATTCTCTGCCTTACAAACATCTGAATAATTTTATAATACCCTCTGCAAGGGTATAAAAATGGTTCAAAAGCAATTTAAAAAAAACGTTTCCATTATGAATTACATTTTCGAACACATTATTCAAAAATTAAGTTTATTTCAACATCAAATCAATCGGTTTAAAAGTTTAAAAATTAAATAATTGATTGGTGTAGTTTCAGAAAAAATTTCCAGGGGCAGAAAAAATTGAAGCTGCACAGTGCAACATATCAAGGAGACTGTTTATGGATATTGTTCACTTTTAAATCACCGGAAAAATTGTATTATATATAGCAATATAAACCCGGACATCACCTTTAATCGGACGACTGAGAAGATTATCAACAATGTCCTCCTCCCTCAAATTATTCACACGAGAAATTAGGGAGACTGTTACAAGGATATACAAATCAAACGGCTATACCAGACTTCTCAGACAGACTAAAAGCATACAACATATAAATAAAAGTATATACCATGAGGTAATACAAATAGAGCACAAGACATATTAGACAACAAAATAAAAAGGAAAGTGGATATGGTAAATATGCTGCGGAGAGGGCATTGAAGAATGCAATAAAATATATATAGCAATAACAAAAGAGAAAATTATAAATATATTACAAAAAGCTGTGATTTGACCAGTACAACAGATTTTTCAACGGTCAGCAAAGGAGATCGAAATATATTTGAAAGCCAAAAATGTAAAATCTTTGTATTTTATGTTTAAACCTCGAGCCGGAATGCGAATGATTAAATAGAAATCAACAACTTCGCAATACAGCAACGTAGTTGATTTCAAAATTTATGTTTTAGTGGATACTAGATATTAATTCGATTAAAAATTCTCCCATGCGGGCAACTTGGTGTAAAGAAGTCGGCGAGGCGAATTACAGCCTTTAATAATTATAATAAACAATTATTACTTCTTCATGCTCCAAATGGAAATCTAGATTCTGAAAGAAACAACTTCACCCTTCCCCCCAACAAAACAACACAAAATTTTTAATTAAAAAAGTTATCTAATTTACGTTATTCTGTTGACAGTATTATTTTAAATTTCAATGTACTCTTTGTGTGTTTTCTAATTCAATTTTTAATATTGAATTGAAAACAAACATTTAGTTACATTGGAACTCATTCAATTCGCTGAAATATCGAACTTAAGCAATAACGTCTCACATTTGAATGCAACTAAAAACTATTCAAAATCGGAAAACTGAACGAAAAATAAATTTATTATTTTGCTTAAATTGTGTTTGATGGGCGTATGAAGTGTAGGAGAATGGGAACTATGATGAAGTGTTTAGCTCTATCTGCTTAAAACAGCAGTGTGCCCATGCCACCCATTTCGGATTGCTCCTTAACAAAAATCTCAAAGTACTGGTATATGATAGTCACAGCCAGTAGGATACCAGTGCCGGAGCCAATGGCACCCAGAAAATCGGCCATGACCGACAAAGCGCCAATGCAGAGACCGCCGAATGCAGCGGCCGTAGGAATATAACGATTAAGTTCATGGATCATGGAGTTCTCGCGATGGCCCCGCATCACCATGTGCTGTTCCTTGAGTTGTTTGGCAACCTAGCGAAAGAAAAAAATGTATCAGATTAAATTCGAATAACAATTGGCAAAAACACAAGCCCAAAAAGTACTTACATCCTTGGCCGAGCTGCCAGAGACATCGATCCAAGTCTTGGAGAAGAACGCACAGGAGCCCAACATAAAGACAATGTAAAGAAGGGCGTGAATGGGATCGGTCAAGATGTGACCGACACTCTCTGGCGGTGAAAGATAATAGCACAGGCCACCAATTGGGTATGACCGAGCTGGGCCACCGCCGCCTACATCAGCCCACACTCCCAGCAAGTTGATGAAGAAATTACCCTGGAACTTGACGGCCAACATTTGCGAAATGACATACAAATTCGAGACCAAAGCGGATTGCAAAATAATAGGAATGTTGGATGTGTAGAACAACTTAATAGGGTAGCTGCTGTACTGGCCGCGGTAGCGGGCGCTCTTGATCGGCAGATCCACGCGGAATCCTTGGAAGTAAATGACTACAGCAAAGACTAAAACCGTGGCCAACAAGTTCATTAAATTGGGCAGATTCTGACGATAGAAAGCCTCGCGCAAGGCGCGAACCTTGTCATTACGGGTTGCCATCAGGTGGAAGAGGGCAATCACTGCGCCCTCGAACTCGGTTCCACGTCCTGTGGTCACAGTGGTGGGAGAGAACGCCTTCCACACGATTGTCTCGCAAATATTTGTAGCAATGAAAAGTGAGATACCGGATCCCAAACCATATCCCTTTTGCAGCAATTCGTCCAACAGAAGCACAATTAAACCGGCTGCAAACAGCTGAATGATGATCAGCAGGCAAACACCGGCACCAATTTCCGATGGATCTCCGTACATGCCAGTCATAACATAGACAATTGCCTGCCCAATTGTGATGACCATGCCGAACAATTTCTGAGCTCCATTGAAAAGAGCCCGATCCTTTGGCGTATCACCGACCTCAATTATTTTAGCGCCCGCCAACAGCTGCATAATCAGACCAGACGTCACAATGGGTGAGATACCCAGCTCCATCAGGGTACCACGATTGGAGGCGAGAATCACACGAATCCAGTAGAAGGGATCGGCGGAATCGGAACTCATAATGCCAAACAAGGGAATTTGACAGCAAACGAGGAAAATGAATAGCGTTATGGCAGTCCATAATACCTTTTCCCTGAATTGGATCTGAAAATTAAACGAATGGATAACCGACATTAAGTAAAAACCACCAAAAATATAAAAAATATGTAATACAATTAAATATAACACATTTGCATTGGGTTTTATAATGGCCTTTTGTGCACATAAAACTAATTTTTTGTTTATTTTCTGCCTATGCTACGTTGACCTACATGCACGTATTGCTTTTTTTGTGTGTACGTCAGTAAATGTTTAAACAAAATCAAATCATATGGTAGGCAACAAAAACAACAATGACCACTCGGGCACCGAAGCTGACGTTTGAATTTCAGTCGGCAAGCCGAAGTTTGACATTTCCACGTCGATCAGTGTTGCCATCTATCGGTTTTTCGTTGTTTTTTTTTTTTTATCGAAAAAGTAGTTAGTAGTAGGTATGGCAACAAGTAGCAGGCAGAGAAAATAGGAGTATCTTTGATAAGAAATGTAGGATGAGTTGGACGTTTGAAAATTCCAAAAGTTATCAATGAAAATCCTATTGAAGGCCTACCAAATTGGGTGCCACGTCAACATACTGCATAAGACGATTAGTTAAAGTCAAAATATAGGGTATTGGGACATTTATTACTTAAGTGTGGCACTTGTAAATTTGCTTAAAAATCAGAACTAACACATAGTCAAGATCAGACTTTTCCAACACACATTGTTTTCATTTCCCTCTCCACTACACAGCGAAAAATGAATTTTATTTGTTTGCGTGGCGCATTTGTTTTTTTCCGACAAGTGAAAGCAAGAGAATAAAACGTAGGCGATGGTAACACTGGCGGTGGTGACAGTGAAAAGAAACGGACACTCAACTAATTGGCAAATATTAAATATACACACTTTATATGTCCAAAATACACAGATTATTTTAGGAAAGCTAAACACTCCAATGCAAATTGTTTTATAAATATTTAATACTTTTCATACGCACCTTACGCTCCGGCTTTGCAATTTCAGGTAATATACTGCAAAAGGGTTTGATTACTTCGAGAAATTTAACTGCAAAACAATAAGCATAGTTTTAATTAGACATGGAAAAATAAAGTAAAAGATTGTATTGCATTTATCATCACACATGGCAAGAGATTTTCTCAATTTTTTTTTGTATACGTAAGCAACTTGAACACCGATGAGCGTGCGCTTAAGGTGAGGGGGGTTGTAAATACATCACTTTTTGCACCAAAAAAATAACAACGATTACTTACTTCCCATTGTGATTTATTTGAGTTTATAACCGGTGAAAAACTAAATGCGAGTTTCCTGCCAACACTTTCCACACACAAAATTTAGAAAGTTACACTTATTTCCTTTCTTTTTAGTGCGCGCACACGGTGTTCGTGCTTTGAAAAACGAGAAAAGAATAACGGAAAAAATTGGAAAAAAAGGGGAAAAAACAACCGAAACCATATCAAACCACCCGAATTAGATTGAACCAACCCGAACTGCTGGCAACACGTCGAAGTCGAACAAAATATTCGAACTCGAACATCGGAGTCGAACAAAAGAGTCCAACACGAACTTTCGCCGTGAACCGAATGGCACCCGAACAAATCCGACCGACACCGGACACGTATGAAATAGAGCTGTCAGCAGTGTTGTCGTTTTCGGATAATTTTCGGCCAGATCTGGCTTATTTTTAAAAGCGATTGCGGACAAAATTTGAAAATTGTAGATGGCGGAAAATAGATCTTATTTTAGAAATAAAACAGCGAATTTTTAGCATATTTAATATTTCAGTTTAGTTGTCATAATTAAGTTTCTCAATGCCTATTAATTGACAGAGTAACAGTCTGCAATATTGTCTATCTTGTATCTTGCAAATAAAAAAAAAAAAAACATTCCAATTTTGGAGTTTTTGAAATTTCTACCGATAACATCACTTAATTTTGGGTTGAGGAAATGAATAAAAGAAAATCAGAAATGGAATGAAGGATATTAAAGGTAATATTTTTGAATTCTAGATCCGGATTGCGCCGATACACAAATGATGCTTTGATTACAAAGTTTTTTCAAACTGAAACAAATTTATAGAAACTGAGAAACACTTGGATGTGTCGACAATCTAATAGCAGATTTAATGTCGTTTAAATGAATGTATAACGTTTAAATTTATCTTGGTTTCGTTTTATTTTTCAAAAATATGAAATTTTCTTGAAAATATATTTTTTATGAAATAAAAACGGCTTTGAAAATCAGGTGGTTTTTCAGTTGTTTCTTTTAGGATTTAGCTTATTTTGGCTCCTGCTTTTTGCTAATTCAGTTTTGTTTTCTCTGAGAAAAACGGCAGCACTGGCTGTCAGTTAGCGCAATCGATAGGTTTTGCTCCGGAATGTCGATTTTCGATAGGTTTTGCTCAGGAATGTCGATTTTCGATAGGTTTTGCTCCAAAATGTCGATTAACCGATAGGTTTTGCCCCGAAATGTCGATTAACGTGCTAAAAATATCGAACAGTGAAATTTTGATTTGTGGCAACGTTAGTTTGCATAGAACTCTCCATTAAAAAACGTAGACTAACAAATGCAAAGCAACAACACAAACACGATTTTAAAGCGACCGTAATATTAGGCATATGGAAAAAACTGTAGAAACGTCGTTGTAAATAAATCAACTGCTATTAAAATAACGGATAAGTGAGATGGCATCAGCCTCGGCATCAGTCATCTATGTTGATTTAAGCTCGGACTCGGAGGATGAGGTATAAAACAAATAGGGGATAAATGGGCGGTTGTAGTACAGTACAGCTTATTTTAATTAGGTTTTCTCAAAACTTATGAGTGTATGCGGAAATTCGTGCATGTGTGTGCGTGTGTGTTTTACAAATATATAATTTTTCGCGCTGCTGAGGAGAGTGTGCATATGCACACATACTCATTCGATTCACACACGCACATTGACAAACTAAAAAGAGCAAAAAGTGTTGCCAGAGAATTTAAAAAGGATTGGAGACTTTTCAAACTCTTGCAATGGCAAATTATAAATGTTAATTGCATTTAAGTGGAACACAGTATGTGTGTGTATGTGTGTTCAGTGTGTTACCTATGTAAGACGCAATTAAGCCAGAGTGTGAAATGTTTTTATTTACTTTGCTCAACAAACTCTACACATGAATTTGAGATTTAACGGATATTAGTTATCTCTACACTACTCACACACACACCAACTATGTATGCTTGCTGTGGTTTTTGGTTTAAATTTAAATTTAAATTTAGTCAACAGGTTGCAACTTCGTCAAATTCATTAAAGATATTTCTAAAAGAACCTTTATGTTTTCCAGCAATCACCTCCTGAGCCTAAACGAAGGCGATTGGAGGAAGGGCAACACAAGGGTGCAGGCACAGGACTGGCGCAGGCATTTCGAAAAGCTTTGCCCAACAAATTGGTCAACATACAGAAGGCCTCTTTACCTGGTGGCGGCGCTACATTGCCGAGTGGATTAACAGTTACCAAACATACGAACAACAACAACATCAGCATCAACAAAATTCCCTGCAATGGCAGCTCCATTAGTATGATTTTACCAGGAGGCGTATCACAGCTTCAAACATCCCCATCAAGCAACATCAGCAACATCAAACAAATTACAAACAATAATGCCATTAAGCAAGTAAAGCCTGTTCCCTCTCAAAAAATTGCCTGGTCCATGGCCCAAAAGGTTCCTAGTCCTAATGTAATGCTGCCGTCGATACCCCGCCACCAGGTAAAAGTGACACCAGTACTGAAGAGCTTTGGAAATCCCAATCTGCCTGCTACTACTCCGTCTTCAATAAAGTTGACATCACTTCCCGCAGTAAAATTACAAAAAACTTTAGTGGTCAACAAGTTGCCCACATTACAAAATTCTCATTTGGCCCCACTGCAGAGAAAACCGCAGACACCGCAACAGCAACCAGCACAACCAGAGCCGATGCAACATATTCAGAAACAATTAAAGTCACCGGCTCCTATCTTGAGTAAATCTCAGCCAGCAACTTCAGTCCGCAATCTAAAGCAGGGACCGAATCTGTCTTTATCCAAGACTGCCACACTGAATTGCGTAGGAACTGGAGTAACACACACAGGAAATTTTACAACTAAGTCATTGGCCAGCTTTTCGACAGGCCCACCTATCAACACCACTAATGTCATGTCCACTGCAGCCCGTACATTGCCATTTCGCTCCACCAGCTTAGTTCAACGAGCAGCGCCTTCTCTAGCTATTTCTATGGCCGCCAGTGCCACGCCGCCGTTGCGTCTTTTGGCCACACCGCCTCATTCAGCTGCTGCTCTAAATGAGCCACTCCTTCTAAATCTGCCGCCAACCACCAGCATTACGCCCCAACTGACACCAACAACGACTCCTCCACCGACGCATGGTTTGTCGATTCATGCAATGAATCAACAACAACAGCTGTCCAAGGGTTCAACGTTTAAGCTATCTGCCTTGCCGGGCGCCAGCCTCTCACCTGTAAGCGTGACTGTTTCAAAGGCAAAACGTATTCAACCTATCACAGTACTTAAAAAATCTGATGAGGAATGGCGAAATCACGTAATCGGACAGCAGCAGAAGCTATCCAAGGATCAGCCACTGTCGACGCCTCCTACTATTGTTTTAGTCGAATCACCGCCGACAACGCCGCCCACAGAGAAACCAGAAAGTGAAAGAGCGAGGGGGAAGGTTATAACCCCAACAGCCGCAGCCACAGCAACGCAGAAATTAGCCATTAAGAAACCAAAAATTATTTCAGGTATTACGACAAACCCAGTGAAAACTACTTTAAAGAAGGAACAGCCGGCGAACCTTGAGAAAAAAAAATAGCATAAATCCAGAGCAAACGATCGTAAACCTTGTTGATCCCATTGAGAAAGAGCAAGTAAAACCTGAGTTAAGAAAAGAGCAATCACCGCGAAATGATCCTCAATCTAATACGAAACAAAAGTCGCCAACACAACCGCCACCTATGATTCCAGAATATGCTGAACTTCTTCAGTTAAGCAGGGAAACGGATAAGTCCTCGGACATGGAACGTCTCATTGACATTAAATTAATCAAATACTATAACAATGTTCACGAAAAATTTGTCAAATCTCGAGGATTTCGTAAAGTGGTTCAATTAACCATAGAAAAAATTAAAAACGATCCGGAAATGATTTACCTACACCTGAAGGGTGTAGTCGATGAGTTAAGAGTGCGACGCAAAGGAAAAACTATAACCGCCATAGACGAAAAAGAGGAAGATAATACTATACCTGAAAAGCAATCCAATGAGCCTTTAGATCCAACCGAAAGCACCGAAACGTCCCTGGGCGACAAGCGTATGGATGATCGTATCCGAAAATTGAATCGTACTTTGTACACAATAACCAAGAAGATTACCGCTTTAGAAGAGGCGGATGTCGATTGGAATGATGACGATGACTCCAGCTATCTTCAGGTGGAGCGATTTAAGAAACGTGCCTGCCAAATATATGAAAAAATCTGTGATCTAACTGGAGAGAATAAAAGCGCGCACAGTCAACTAAAGCAACCCTTTGTCTTTAAAGACTCACCCTATCCCCAATTTAATCGAACTCTGTCGTTGTTTGTAAACCGCATGCAGGAATTCCCAGATTATCACGATGTGCTGCGCTTGTTGGAGCACTGCAACAAGGAAAAAGACCTGGGATTAGCCAACTTCGAAATGAAACGAATAGGTAAAACGAAAAAATACTTCTACGGAGTCCTTGCACTGTTGTGAATACTATATCTAAAAACATTATCTAAATATAAATTAAAAATCAATTAAACCAAATTAAGCTGTCACATTAGACAAATACTAGAATTGGTCGAAAGAACTTGACTTGTTCGCTTTTAAAGGGCTAAAGTCTGGACATCAATTTTTAAAATTAATTTCGATACAAGTCAAGAAAAGACGTTACAAATCTTATTTTCATACGTATTTGCCTTTTTATATTCCTAGCTCATGATGCCTTTGTTAAGGTTGGACGGTTGCTGCAGGCAAGACGCAAAACTGACCTTTATGAAACTGTTACTCACTTTACGGCAAATGCTAAAGATCCCGCTGCCGCTGATCCGGAGCTTCTGGCCAAGCTGAACGAGAATCACAAGAAGCAGACTAAAATCAGTGATGTTTTGGCCAAGTAAGTTCTGTTTTGTGCGCGAAAAGGTCATAAAAAGACTTTCCAATTTATTATGATTTTAAACATATTACAGATATGCGCGAGAGCAGGATCTCACCGCTGAAGAACATCGAGAAGCGCGCCTTAAAGAGAAGCTGGCAAAAGCAGCCCAGAAATCGGCATTGGAAGGGTCCACCACCACAACACAAATCAGTCAGAATGATGATGATGAAGATGATGATAAGCCCTGCACCAGTGCTCAGGCCAGAGCAAGGGCAATGAATGGTTTGCTGAAGAAAATGCAGTTGGACGAAGAGAAAGGTCGAACTGGCGAACATGAAGAGGAGGAAGATGGGGATACCAGTTCCGATGGTTCCGAAGATGAAGAGGATGTAGATGCTTTTGTAGATAATTTTAAAGAAAACGGTGAAGTTAGTGAAGCTGAATCTGATGCGGAAGAGGATCGGCCAGGATTAAGTGAACCAAAGACAACTGCGGATGTGATAGATGATAGAACGACGAGAGTCAAGACTGATGCTGCTGCTGTTCCTACAAATGAGAAGTTCGAGTCCATGTCCAATGGCAAATTGAAGATTATGTCTGTATCCAGTTTAAATGCGAGCCTCCATCAGACGAATACAAAAGGGCCAGAGAAAAAGCCGCTGGAGAAAATTTCTGCTGAGATTATCATTTCCGATGAAGAGTCGTAGTCGCAAACATTATTAACACCTTCTGACACTATTTTGATATAATTTATTTCATTTTCATTATTTTTACAGACTATTTTATTGGCCATAGAATTTGCTATCAGAGTTGTCCCCAACAGATAGTTTTTTATTGTTACGAACAGATATTTAAATAACAACAAATTTTCGGCTTTTAAATTATATATATTATTATGTATTTTATAAATTTAAAAAAAGTTTTGAGTCCGAGAGCAGGACAACTCAGAGTTTCCTTCGGATCTGTCATGATTGTGTACATAGAAATACTTAACTTAAGTATGATGGTAAATGTTTTTCAAAAACAGCTTAAGCATTATTATTAAATCGTAATGTAAAAGAAAACTTATCAAATGAGATTATTTGCATTTCGATTTAAAGCAGTGCATTCTGCAAGTACCTGGATATATTTGAGTCATCCTTGGCCGTTTCTTCGATAATATCGAAATGATCGTAATTGTCAAACATTTTGAAAGTAACAGGGAATCCAGCTTTAGTCAAGCACTCACTAAAAGAGCGGCTTTGTTCAATAAATGTCACGCTCTCGTGCTGAGCGGTCAGGACATGCAAATGGGTACCACCTGCATGCCACAGCGAAAACTCTGGATAGTTCCACAACATAGGAGACAGAGCTGTCGACTTTGTAGCGTTCAAACCAAGTATATTATTGGGATTGACCTCACTCAGAGGCCAAAGTTCCCGCAAGTCGTAAACTCCACAGATAAAGAACAATTGCTTCACCTTAAGACGCCTCTCAGGTGTCGTAATATGTGGCACATTTAAAAGTATCGCCAATAGATGTGCCCCCGCCGAATGACCAGCAAAGTGAATCTCACTGGTTTGAGTCTTTTCAGCATAATCAAAGATCCATGCAAGAAAACTTTCGAACTCTGAAATCAATTCTTCCAAAGTCACGTGGGGGCATATATTGTAGTCCATAACTGCAACACGATGATTACGTCGCAGCAATGGTCCCACAATAGAGCAGGAATGGATTTTCTCGAGCATTTGCCAATAGCCCCCATGAATATAAACGAAGAGGGGAGAGCCCGTTGTTGGTGTAGTTTTGAGATGAAAAATATCAACCACTTGGCGATCGTCTGTGCCGCCATAGCGAAGATTTTGAATCACAATGTCAGGATTGCTGCTTAACTCCTTTTCATCTAAAAAGGATTAAAGATATGATTAAAAATAATGTTACGCTTGGAAAACTGTTCTAGCCCACGTTGCAGTGTCAGTTGGATAAAATTTTCCTGCACAGCTTGATTAGGATGATTGCAGTCTTGAAATCTTGCTGTATGATAACTGGGCAAGTATTCTTGATTTAAGTTGGCATTGCTGTCTCGTGGATTGTATAGAGACATGTTCGAATCTCTACGTATTATGCGTTTGTTTCGCGATAAGGAAATGAAGCAAATTCAAGGTTCAAATAGAAACTAAAAATAATAAGCAAAATTATACAAAGAGAGATAAGCGTAAATGTTTGTTGTTGATGCTAAAAAATCTTAAGCTGAGAAAAGTATTCAAAGATTTAAAAATACCAAAAAAAAAAAAAAGAAAAAAAAAAGTTTATACATATGTATAATAAGGGGTTTTGCGTCATTTCGACGCTTTTTTAAATAGTTTTTTAATTACACCATTATTTTATAATCAAGTAAGTGCAACCTGTATTCAATATTTTAAAACTGAAGTCCATTTGTGTATTCTTGAGATCAGCAAATATTGTAAAGATTTACAATTATCTATTTAATTAATGTTGCGATGATATACAAAGCAAAATCAATCATTTGGATCTATGTATGTACATTGTATATATGTACATACATACATACATACATAGTCCAATCTTTGCCAAAAAAAATTGCAAGTTTTTTTTAAGCCTCTATTACCTATAGCAGTCAATGGGACAAACGTTTATCGAAAAAATGTAATTTTCGTAAAAGATCGGCCTACAATGTTAGATTGGTGCAATGCGGCGCATATAGCATGAAATTTCGTCGTACGTTCATATGACAACTATATTACAGTTAATAATAGGTATACAAAACTGACAAATATTAGTTTCCTAGAAAATAACGATGTTATTGAGAAAAGTTACTGTTCGTGACTTATCCGTTTTTTTTTGGGACTATATAATATTGGATCCGTTCCGTCTGAAAGCCTGCAGTATATAGAAGTCCACGTGCTCTGTAGCTCTTACGGTCTACGAGGAATTCGCGTCGATCCAGACAGACATGATGAAAAATATATGTACATACATACATACATACATACAAACATTCTTTATATGGTCGGGGATACTTTCTTCTGTGTGAATAGGTGAAACTTTTTTGCAAGAATTAAAAAACAGCTTACAATTTTCGCATGTATACAAATATAATATTTTCATCCGATTTTGATTTGTAAGTTTTAATAATAGAAAAAGTGTTTGCGTTTGCTTCATTCCAAAATTATAACATCTTTATTGCTTGGGCATACAAAATTTAAATGGCGGTGTTGAACAACGTAACGAAAAAGGCTAAAATGGCAGTACTGTTTGTCTATGTGGTAACGCTAAGTGCTTAGTATTTGAAATCTGGCTACACTGATATACGAAAAGCCAACTCAGCCAGATTAATAATTTTCAATTTTCTAATTTAACTAAAAAAAACACTGAAGTACTAAGCCATGAGCCGTAGCAACGAAGATGATCCGAGCTCTGTGCTGTTTGATGCTCGCAATGAGTACTTTGTAGGCAATTTCATGGGATCTATTAACTTCGTCCTTCCAGAGCAGGGCACGGCTGGATCCGAACTTTTATCATATATGTATCTCTCATACCTGGCCATAGATTCCGGTCGCATTATTGCGTCCGACATCAAGGAGACCGACTCTACACCTCTCAAGGCTTTGCGCTATGTTCACGAGGCCTTCGAGCAACCATCGCGATGTGAAGAATTGCTGGAGAAGCTTACCGACAAGGTGGCTGGGGAAGAGGATGAAACGAATATTTGGCATATAGCCACCGCCATTGTCTACTGCTACGATGGACAATTCGAGAATGCCCTAAAGATACTGCATGGTTCAACAAACCTTGAATCCATGGCCTTGTCCGTACAGTGTCTTTTACGGCTGCAGCGTGTCGATTTGGCCAAGCAGTTGGTGGCCAAAATGCAGGAGATAAGCGATGATGCCACTCTTACCCAACTGGCTCAGGCATGGGTGGCCCTCAGTCAGGGTACAGAACAGATGCAAGATGCCTTTCATATCTACCAAGAGTTCTGCGAGAAATTTAAACCCACTCCGGCTCTGCTGAATGGTCAGGCGGTAGTTCATTTGGGTCTTGAGCGTTACGAGGAAGCAGAAGCTTGTATACGCGAAGCTTTGCTGAAAAAACACAACGACTACGACACCCTAATCAATATGATGGTCTTATCTCATCTCACCGGCAAGCCTTCGGAGACCATTACTCGCTACCTCGAGCAACTAAGACAATTCTACCCAAAAAGTGAATTTATCACAGATCTGGACAAGAAGTCCACTGAATTCGACAGACTGTGCCTACAGTATGAGCAGCCAGGTGTGGCCGAGGATAAACTATTATCAGTGTAATAAATTCCAATTATATTCCGATATATACGACAATTAAAATACGAAAAAAGTGTTTCTTTGAATTACAATAAAAATTTATTAGAAGTGTATACCTTAATGTTGTAAATCAATAGCTGAAAAAAACAAGATATAAAAAAATTTTAATTAGCGCTTTTTGGGAGGGACAAACTAAACTCACTTCTGTTTGAAACCATATTTCTTGCGCTCGTAAAACAAATCAGTCTTAGAACTGCCCAAGTTCACAATTTTTGGGCAACCATCACGCTAAAATAGGCAGAAAAAAGTAACGTTTTAAATTATGAAAAAAACCCTGAAAACAACTAATTCCTTGTTTTAAACAATTGTAATATGGTCAAAGTTAAGGATGGGATTTGACCTTAGCGAAACTCTAAGACCGAGGAGTGTTCACTTCAGACGGTTCTGGTTCTCACAATTCATTTTGTTCAAGATTCTCTCAACGTTATGAATACTTTTCGGTGTCACGCCAGTTTATATGACATCGGTTTTTGATATATTGAGCAGTCACTATTTCATTTTTTACTTACGTCTTTTTCTTGAATAGTGCAGGACTTACAATAGTAAGCATCTGAAACCCCAGGTCCGCCACAAATTACACATCTACCCTGGTACGATCCATAGTTACATTCGTCACAGATTCTAACCAAAGTGCACGGTCTCACATACGAATCACAAATTACACATTTTCCATCATCTTTCTCACACAGGCGACCAATGGCTGCAAAAATTAATAGAAATTATGTTAAACGAATTATCGATCGATCGACAATCCACTTCACTCACCCACTCCTGGTTGTTTTCGGCAGAAAATTAAATCTGGATGATGTTTGGCCATGATTATTTTTATAAGTAAAAACAATGAAAATTCCGGATAGTTTTGTTATTTTCTTGGGGAAGCGGGATGCCAATAGAGGTGGGACAAATACCGATAACTCTATTGATGTGTTTGCATTTATGAAGCATACCTTTAACACCCTTTCAAAACAGATGTTCGGTCAGAAGTTTGTTAAAATGTTTTCATAGAAAAACGAAGTAATAAGATGGAATCCTGTTCATTAAATCACATTGAAATTAAAAATTAAATTGCTGAGCTATTAGTTGTCCCAAAAATTATTTTATTACAATGCATGCTAGAACTGCATTTATTTTAACGAATTCGGAAGGGTATACAAATAGCATCGCTGTGAAAATTATTCCCATCATCATATCGCGATTTCTAACATTGACGTTTTACAACACTCACATCCACAGATACTTGTATAAAATTTGTTTAATTGCAATTTTTGCGTCTTTGTAAAAACTTTTAAATGGCGGAGGCTGCACAAAGTGCAACTGCACGGCCCCTTAATGCAAATGATGGCGTGGGCGTTAGCGTTGTTAGCGGGGGAGGCGTGTCAGTTGGTGGAGTCGGCGTTGTTACAATTCCAGGACGATATGGGGAAACAGAATGGGAGGCTCGAGAGGTAGGCTATTGGTGAATAAAAGGGGATAATTGAACATTTTTTTTATCCTTTCTTTATCATATTCTTCGCAGTCGCAGCGCCAAAGGGAATTACACGAAGCGCGGGCCAGGGCTGCCCAGATGGAAAAAACGATGAAGTGGTGGTAGGTAATGGTGACCTGGTAGGTTTTGATAGTGAATAATAAATTACTTTCTTCTTGCAGGTCCGATTGCACTGCCAATTGGCGTGAGAAATGGAGTAAGGTGAGTTGTCATGGTAAAGATTCAACTGTTGAATCGATTCGGTCTTCAGTCCTCTAAGAGACCGACTCAAACTTGTATTAAAAGTTTTTAGTTAATTAAAAAAAAAGAAAATACTACATATATTCGATTTCATCAAGTAAGTAATTTTGTACCGTAAACAATTCACTACAAGTCACTAAAAATACGACCATTTTTGCAATTATAGAACTCAAAAGGTTAATTTTTATAGATTGCCAAATTTTTCCATGGAATGTTTCATGCTGAAGACTTAGAACCGAAAAATTATAATGAAATGATTGTTTAATTAAATCCTATTGCTTCCCTCAAGGTACGCAACGAGCGTAACAAGGCACGCGAAGAATCCAAACAGTTGACCATCAAGTTGGAAGTCACTATGAAGGAGGCAAATTCATTGAAGCGCGAGAAGAACGATCTTGAACTGCAGATTACGCAGCTAAAGAAGGAAATGGAGAAGGTTCACACGCTAATGATGAAACACGCCGGTCAGTTCCATCGAGCCGATACAAGCGAAGGCGATGTTGAGGCCAATGGGCGGGATGCCAATTGCTCCCCAGACATCTCTTCGGATGGTCTAAAGAATGTCAATAGCGAGGATGGTTTGGTCACCAAAATGTGCAATGATGTTAAAGATCTGGATATTGAGGAATTCGCCCTAAAAGGCGCCATGCCCAAACATCACATGGCTAATTTGGATGAGACAGCAGCAGCGGCAGAGGAAAAGCGGCTTATACAGCAGCTGTCCAAGGATGATTTTGATGAGGATTATTTGATGCAAAAAATATCAATGTTACAGCTACGCTTAGAAGAGGTGCAGAAGACTTTGCAGGCGGAAAGAGAGTAAGATTGATATGATGGGAAAATGTAACAAGTAATTAAATTCTTTATTGTTAAAGTGAAAAATTGGAGTTGCATAAGACCATTGAGAAGCTTACCTTAGAGATGCAGGATGTGCGTGCACGTCAAGAAGAGATGCGCTCAGCCAAACAGGAGGCCGTTCGCGAACTTCTAACATTGCAGGTAGATTCAGATTATAAACGATTATCTTTGGTTTTATACTATGTATGCGTTTCTCTTAAAGGAGCAACATCGAGCCGAGATGCGCATTGTTAATAATTCACTGCAGGAGGAGGTTGCCGCTCGTGAGAATTTAGAACGACGGTAAATTACATTGATATGCATCTTAAAAACACAAGACATACTTAACTTTACGGCCATTTTAGCCTTAGCGAATTGCGTACCGAACTGGAGCATCTGCAGGCCGAAAATGCATCAGAGTGGGGCAAAAGGGAGCGTTTGGAGTCGGACAAATTAGCTCTGGAGCGAGATAATAAAAAGTTGCGTTCCGAGCTACGCGATTATCAAGAGCGTTCAGATCGAAAATGTCGACCACTTCAGGCCAACGACGTCGAGTTGCGTGCGCTCCAACAGGACCTTTCAGAACGTAATAAAGAGATTAATGAGGTGAAGATGTCCCATTCCAAGTTAAAGAAACTGTTGGCCGAGACCAACACAGAGCTGGGCCATGCAGTTCGACGAGCGGAACAATATGAAGCTGAGGTAAGTAAAGTTTCCTGTTGTATTTATAAAAAATAACAATGGCTTATCTTTAAAAGCGAACGTTCGCAAGTTAATAGTTTTAGTTTGTTTCAAAAGTTCACTTTAATGTTGTCACACTGCCTGTCAGTGAACCCCACGGACGGGTGGATCTTGTGAAACTTATCACCAGTTTTTCTTTTATTGCTCTCACCATGAGCATTTAAGAATACAGATTAGCAAGGGGTCTATTTGCTTATCAGCAACGAATTGAAAGTTTGGCCAAGATCTGAGAGGGACTGAGGGCAAAACATTCGAGTTATCTTGATTTACAGTAGCTACAATGATTTATTTTAAAAACTTTCAGTTATAAAAGGTAAATGCATATTCTCGTACAGACAAAATACTTCAACACCTTTCAAGACGGCACTCAGTTTGCAAATGCCGCAAGACCGGTGATCGCTCGTCCAAGAATGAGGGCGTGTATGTCGTGTGTACCTTCGTAGGTATTTACCGATTCTAGGTTCATAACGTGCCTGATTATGTGATATTCATCACTTATGCCATTTCCTCCGAGCATATCTCGCATCTGTCTTGCAATATCGAGAGCCTTTCCAGCGTTGTTTCGCTTCAAAAGTGATATCATTTCGGGGGTGTGCAACTTCTGGTCCTTGAGGTGTCCCACGTGCAGGCAGGCTTGTAGACCGAGGGCTATTTCAGTGGTGGCATCAGCCAATTTCTTTTGAATTAGCTGGTTCGCGGCAAGCGGACGTCCGAACTGCTTGCGGTCCAACGTATACTGGCGCGCAGTTTCGACACAAGCTTCAGCCGCTCCCAAAGCCCCCCAGGCAATACCATAGCGGGCATTATTTAGACAAGTAAAGGGTCCGCTAAATCCCAGTGCATTTGGTAGCATATTCTCTTCGGGAACATGAACGTCATCCATCAGAATCATTCCAGTTGGTGAGGCTCGCAAAGAAAATTTGCCCTCGATTTTGGGTGTGTCTAGGCCTTTACCAGAGATTTTCCGATCTACAATGAAACCTCGAAGTTTGCCATCATCACACTTGGCCCAGACAATCAGCACATCCGCTATGGGAGCGCTAGTGATCCAGGTTTTTGAACCATTAAGAATGTAGGCCTTAGATTTGCTGTCGTATTTTGCACGTGTTTCCATTCCAGCCGGATCGCTGCCGTGGTTGGGCTCGGTGAGGCCAAAGGCTCCAATTAGTTTGCCTTGAGCCATAAGGGGCAAATATCGTTCCTTATGCTCTGCAGATCCAAAGTCGTAAATAGCTCCCATGGCTAAAGAGCTCTGCACACTCACTGCTGATCGATAAGCGGAGTCAACGCGCTCGACCTCCCGGGTGAGAAGCCCATATGCCACACTGGATACTCCCGCACAACCGTATCCTTTGAGGGTGCAACCCAAAACACCTAGGCTGCCAATCTCCTCCATTATCTTTGTGTCAAACTGCTCCAATCGATTAGCCACCTTGACTCGAGGCAGCAATTCTGACTGGCAATATCCACGAAAGGCATCGCGTATAGCCACTTCTTCTTCGGTCAGTTGACTCTCGAGATTAAGAGGGTCCTGCCAATTGAATTTCGGGGCACTTGCCTTAGTGTTGCTGCTGGCCAATCGTCCAAAAATGGATGCGGGACGCCACAATTTGCTCATTTGCGCAATCATTATTCTTCTTCTTGTTGTTGTTTTGATTATGCCTACTCAAGGCGGGCCACAAGCAATGTTATTGTTTGACGATTGGCGATAAACTGAGAACGTCTGGAAAGCTTTTAGAAATAAGCATGAAAGCACGAATGTCAAAGCTTTCGGTTACTCTCCCAATCTTGCTCTTGCTGTTGGTTCGTTGATAAGACTGATCTTAATCTGGGCCCCCTAAATTGTTAGCATTATCGCATATTAAATACCGACTTGGTGATAGAAACCAAAAGTAAATTTGAGAGATGAGAGCTTTTTAAAATTTCCATGCTAAAATTTATTATTGTGTTCATCTTATTGAAATAAAGTTACAGCAAGTAAATAATAATAATCCTGAGGTCATTAATTGAAGAAGAAAAACAAGAACAATCATAACAATTGATTATTACAATGACTATAATAATAAAATTAGTAATTTTCTTGAATAAGTTCTGTTAAGATATTTCTTCATTTCATTTTGTATACATATTTCTGCATTATATGATATATTGTTGCTATATCAAATATGTATATATATGTCATAATGGTTCGATCCGATCAGATCAATTGAGTGATAAACAACTTCAATACCAGATAATGATTCGCAAAGACGGACAAAGCAAACATGGCTATATCGACTCCTCATCCTGATCAAGCATATATGTATATACTTTACAAACATCTAATCTCTTCTTTATTACCCTGTGCAAGAATGAAAAAAAAAAACAGTTATTGGCTGCATATTTCCTTAAAAAATCCTTGAATGAATTTCGTTTTCCAAATATTTGGTAAGCATTTTCTATATTACAAGAAAATTCTCACTGAGTCTACTTTAACAAGGCATTTAAGTATATTTCTATTAATAATTTCTAAATAAAGTCGGCTTTTCGATATTTATTTTCATTGGCAGCTATTTGTTATAGTGGTCCGTTTAGAGGAATTGTCAGACTTTATCTCAAAACCAAGTTATGTGACACATGTCTATATCGACTCGTCTTCTCACCCTCTAATCTATAATGCATATACATCTTATGTATGGCAAAAATTATAATACAACTTTTCGATAACAGTTTCATTTAGTGTAGTCCGATTTCAGGAATAGTCATGTTTATTCATTTAACACTTCAACTGCCAATAATTTGAAAGGGCAGTCTACCAAGACGAGAGAGAACGTTCCCTTAAAATGACCTATCATTTAGGTAAAAAGGGACAGGGGCACTTTATTAAATCCTTGTAATTTTATGTAATAGTACAATATTTCTAAGGGATTAAAATATATTTTAGGTTAAACGGCTGAGACAACGCGTGGAAGAGCTGAAACGTGAATTAGCCGGTGCAGAGGATGAGCTGGATTCGGCGGTCAATCAAGTGCGGCGGCTGCAGCGCAGCAATGATGAGTTGGTTGGCCAAACAGAAGGTTTTCAAGTGCAAATCCAGCATTTGCAGAACCGGTAAGAATTCTCCTAGAATGTATGCGCTAATTATCCCTTAACATTTGTCTAATACAATAACTAACTAATCTATTGGTGCTGGTCTCGCTAATCTATATTTAAACACTAACAAAAATCCATTAAACTGCCAACCTAAGACGAGCTCCAAGCCCACAAATGCGTGGCTTGGGCGGCGTTCAGTTAAGAAACAAAATAGCCGTTGAGCTACCAAGCGACTGTTTAGCCAAGCCCAACATCAATGATTTACGTCAGATTTTCGATGACTCTCAGGCGGGACTTCGTAGTTCCCATAATGGCAGTGATGCCGCTGTCCATCATGCGGCCTCAGTGAAGCGGTCTAGTCATACGGAACGAACGCTACTTCAGCAGCAACAGACTAGCGTTACGTCAGCTGCAGCCGCAGCCGCAGCCGCAGCTGCTTTCTTTGATGCTAAGCCCACCCATTTGGAGGAAAACATCTTTGAGTCGAAGTCAAGGAATTTGGAATTCGAGCGTGCCAAACAGAAGTTTGATAATCCACATCCGCATCATCATCAGCATCACCAGCATCAAAGGCAGCGTTCTGTGGGAAACGGTCGATATGGCAGTGCCGGGAGCAGCTCGAGCACTGGTAATCGGGCAAATCTCGCCTTGCCCCTAAAGTGTATGACCAATGGAAGCAGTCATGATAAAGAGCATCGTCAACAGTCAAGTTCTAGTGTCGGTTATGCTAGAAATAGTATTAATCTAGATGGGCTTAAGGTGTCGGACGATGAGGTAAGCTCTCGCCGATGTTTCTTACTAACTTTTGCTTCCGCTGCTCTTTTTATTTTGTTCAATTTTTCATCGAACTTATGTAGAGTAAATCGACTGATGGATACATTTTTTTTCAGACTCCGTAGTTATGGATCGACAAGTTTACTCCTAGATGACGAAACCGAAGGCAACAGTGATTGAGGTTCTGGACAAGAGAAAAATTCATTCGAGTCTAGTTTTATGGTATTAACAGGTAGTATTAAAATATTTCCAGCTTCTTGTAAGCAACAGGTTTATTACTAAATTTGATCACTGTGGTTCTAAATTGTTCCACGTGTCAAAATAATTCAAGTAATTTCAAAAATGCGAATAGTGTTTCAATTATTTTCACCAATTTAATGAAAATATTGCAATCGAACCCATGAACTACTCTACTTAAAAGAAGTTCGTAGCGCTAATTTATGAAAAATTATAATTTAAAATAATTCCAAAGTATTAAAGGGGTTCGTCCAGGCGTATCCAGATATGGTTAGGGTGTCCTCCCCTTTTATTTAACTAAATAATTAAATTCTATTCATTTAAAAATGAAGTTCTATCTTACTTGTTTTTCCTAACTACGCCTGGGTTTTCACTTAAGCTTTTAAAAGTTAAACGAAATTGTTGATCTTCTCAGCAGTATTTAAATTTTTAGTAATTTAGCTCTTGAATCTTTTCATCGTCTTGGCTTTGTAGGTATCTAAAATGGGAAAACATTCTTAAACATCTTTAAATTTTGGTTGTTTTCCAATTACTTGAATGAAAATTCAGATCTCTTTAAAATGATTCATAAGTACATATGTCTATACATATGTGTATTCTTCAAGTTACCAAGCATATACATAGATTTAACAATAACAATAATAACGTTCATTCAAAGTCTGTAAGCAATTTCGATTTTAGTGCCAGATAAAATATAATGTATACATATATAGAAGAAGATATTAATATGCTGCATTCAAATTTGTATAAATCCAACACAGAAATTTCAAGTCAATTAGCGACTTTCTTTTGTTTGACATTTTCTAGTCTTTTTTAATGTACGACTATTTTTTAATCGCAGCGTATTTCTATCTAATAATTATAATTAACCTTTTAGCAATACTAGCAATACGTTATTACTATTATGTACAATCTATACTTAACATTAACTATTTAAAATCGAATACTCTATTTGGGATATTATGATTCCAAAAATAAATCTCAAACTCTAAGAATTTTATTTCAATTGGAAAATGATTGGTCCTTTTTCGGTCAAAATAAAATAAAATTGCAGCTTTGTTAAAATTCCAGTGACTATAATTAAAGATTACCAAGATCCCCGCTAAATTTTAAGCCATGGTAGAAGCAACCCGCACTAAAAAATTTGTAGGCGTCTGCATAGCTCTTTACGTTTCCTACGCACTCTTTGTTTTCGTCCTCTTGCCGATGCTGCTGCCGGATCCTGTGACGATGCATCGGGCGATCGTTGCCTACCAAACGCGGCATTTGGGAAATTTGTCGAAATATACGTTGGATAAGGGCGGCCAGCCGATTCGATCGATGCTTGTGACATTTCGTGGCTCTGGTGCATTAAGTTTGCTCCATAACTTGTCCCATCAACCTGGTTGTTACCATCACTATGCTCCTTTAGTAGCATATCATTCCCGTTTCTCGGCAGAGCAGCATGCGGAGCAGGCTTTAGACGAGCTGGTGTCCCTATACAGCTGTAACTATAACCAATCGGCGCAGTCTATGCTTAAAAGCGGTATGGCTTCATATTCGTTTCGTCGATTTTATGGCGTTCAGTGGAAATCTTGTTCGACCTACCCCCAAGATGTGTGCTGGGATTCAAAGACCATCGAGCATATTTGCAAACTTTTCCCCTTCATTAATATGTCTGTGTATAACCTACGTCTGAAGTACTTGGCCATGCTTCTGGAAAAAAAGGAGTAAGTTGATATTGAGACTTTAGTTATTTTATTTATCGTATTAAGGCTTGCAATAAGTCAATTGTTTGGTCATGTTTTTGTATTTTTACTCTTTGTTTTAATAGTCTTAACATTCGCATTCTGCTGCTTGTCCGTGATCCACGTGGTACAATGCAATCTCGTTCCAAACGAATTTGGTGCATCGGCAATTCAGATTGTGATGATCCGAGTGTATTATGCAAGGATATGGTCAGCGATTATGTAATATCCAAGAAACTGATAAAGGAATATCCGCTAAATTTTGGGTGAGTTGTTTTCATGCTTCCCGTAAGTCCAACTAAATGTATTTACTCCTGTAGAATCATACGCTATGAAGATTTAGCCGAACATACAGCCGAAGTATTGCCTCAAATATTTGATTTCTATGGTATACCATTCAAACGGAATGAGGAAAGTCTTACTGGGCATCCGCGCTTTTCTGAACTCTCTGATAAGGAGTCGGGGGATGCCTCTTCAATGAATGAGTTCGATCAGCAATTTCCTAACCAACCCGCTTTCGAATGGATTACCCAGTTGTCAGCAAACCAAGTTAGGGCTATACAAAAGGCACCGCACTGCAAGGAGGCTATGCAAATGTGGGGCTATCGACGAATCAACTACGATAAGGATTTTTCCGTCGATAGTTTTAGCTCGATAATTAGGAAACCACTGTTTTCCTAAGCGACAAGGACCTCGAAAGTCCCTTAAACAGTTTGGCTATAGGACTAAAACAAAGTAAACCACGAATCTACTCTAGAAAAGCTTAAGTTGTCTTTGGAAATCATGTCAAAGTTGTTACTTTAAAATATTGGCTTATATGAATGACCTCCGAAAAAAATCGATTCTTGACCCAAGTTTTTTTTTTTGTGTTTTCATTCTCGCATTTTGGTAATATTACAACTTTTCAATTCGAAGCCTTAGAATGAGATTTTATTTAGATCAATGGCAGCAGAAGAGATATAAATAAACATAAATAACATAATATGTATAAACATTTATTCATTTTGACTGTTTTTTTTTTTTGGTATGGTAACAAAATTAAACTAGCTGTATTTGTTCGTTTTTTTTTTTTCGAAATATTTATACAGTCGGTAGAATAACTGCATATTATTTATTTGTCAACAATATTAGTCAAGGGCGTAGCCTGGTTTGAGCAGGGGAGAAGGGGTACGGGTGTTCATTTAATCCAATTTACTTAAAAAATAAGTTGATTTAATTTTTTATAGGTTTTCAAATGTATTAAAAAAATTAAGTTAAAAAAAATGTTGTCCCTTTCAAATTATCCCATGAGCTTTAAGTACTCAAGGCTTTTACCGCTATTCTACTGATTTCGGTGGTTACTTATAAAAGCACCGTTAAGAAATTACCTCTTGCGATCATTTAAGCATAGATATATAAATAAAAATTGTCAATTGTCCGGAGCCCTCGAAGTAGACGCAAAATATCTTCTGGAACGGAAGCTATTTATGAGGAGTATTTTAATTTACCTGTGATTAGAAATGTTAATTGAGCACCAAGCAATGTCATCACAGGAACCTGAAAAGGTTCCTGTGATGACATTGCTTGGTATTAAGACAACTGAAAGTCAAGCACGTCATTTACGAACTGTTAACATTTTGTCTAAGGATGTATCGAAAAGAACAAAAGGAAAAGGACTGAAGGCAGAACTGCTTTATGTGGATAACACAAAAAACCAGTTCCCATTGCTATTAGTACCAACACAAAAGAAGCCTACGAGTCAATAAAACTAAACTTGGATTGTGTTCTGTAATAATCAACGGAAGATATATGCTGACCTGAAAGCTCTTTCTCTACTGGAAGAGGGTTATACGGAAACCATGTGCTTCATTTGACATTGGGATAGCAGATTTCGCGATAACCAATATGAAAAGCGAGATTGGTAGGCTTGGATGTTGGATGTTTAAATTTTGCCAATGTGATCCTTATACCCCACTGATACCAGAAATTGGAAATTGTCAAAAATTTTATTAAAGCACTGAATCGAGATGGTGATGCGGTTCCAATGCTTGACACAAATATTTCCAAGATTGAGCTTGGCAAAAATAAAAGAAGGTATTTTGCATTGTTTTTATTTTCAAGAGTGGAAATAAACCTAAGATGAATACACAACGGACCAGATGTTAGGTAACTCATTAAAAATAGTGAATTTTGCGTGCAATTAAGACCAAAAGAAAAGATGGAGTGGAACTGCATTAAATCTGTTACTAACAACTGCTTGGGAGTACGCCGTACTGAAGACTGGCAAGAGAATGTGGATGAAATATTTCAGTCCTTTTAATGTCTTTTAAGATTCATTTTCTCCACTACCACAAGGACTATTTCGGATGACCAGTCCCGACAGAGTCCGATGAACACGTAGAACGATTTCATCAGGCTGCTGCACCACCAGAAGATTGGTGTACTGGTAAAAATCTCGACTTAAATTCTAAGAAACTATGTTGAAAAAAGTTTGTACAAAAAATTAAATATTTTAATGCATTAATTGTGTCGAATTATTAAGGTTTAGACAACTGGATATAACCAACTTTGGAACTTACGGATGGTCCGCATCATAACATTCCCAGACATTCCTAAGCATAAAGTGACACCACTTGTCAAAAAGTACAAATGTTTACAACTACACCTTCTCAAGAATTGGATGCAAGTTCCCCAGAGCTTCTATTGATTTAATGCCGTAAACGAACTCAATGGATTCCTTAAAAAAACAATTGAAATAATATATATAAACCCCACAATAAACAGCTCTTGCAGCCCATTCTGCAGAAAGTGGACACTCCAGATTTCTCAGAAATATAAAGGGAATCAGACAACTGCTCCCATCTGTGCAGGCTTTTACTTGACACGTACAAACAACGTAAAACTCCGCGATAGACGAACCAGACGACGTGTAAAAAAAACAAAGGAATGCACCATTACTTGGCGTTGCACATTGCACCAGATTTAGTTGTGCATAGTCAAAATTTTTTGTAAAATATAAAAATCGGCGTTAAACCGTGATCCGATTGCATTTGCAGTCTTGGTTAAGTTTGACAGGATGATATACCTATTAATGACTGTGCTGTGTTCCAATTTAATATATGGTTTCTGCATTTATACATATATTATATAAATGTCAGATAAAAATAATGCTACATAGGCCGCATTATTCTGGTTTGTAGGCTGTTTTTTCGCTAACATATAACTATTTGGATAAAAAGTTTCTTAATTTTGATGGCTATTTGTAAGGGAAGATTCGCAAAAAAAAAACTTATAGGGTAGGCGCTGCTGAACTCACCGAAGCTCTCTGGGTTGTATATACATATGTACATAAAGTTGTAATGAAATATTAATTGATTACGCAGGCCGACATGATTTTTGCTGACGTTAACTTAAGAAGTGTTCCTAACTAATTCGGGTTGGCTGATTCTGACTGCATACTTGGTTTTTGTCCATCACGTCAAGATTTTGTGAAATCTGGCTATCTGGGGTTGGAAAATAGGCACACAAAAGTATACTATAGAAAGTTTAAACAAAAATTTTCTACTTTTTTACCAGATTTTAGAATATTCTGTGTAAGCAAATGAGTTTTTGTTTGCACATATAACTAATATACAATTTATAAGATGCAGCAAATTCCCACAATTCTTTAAATTTAAATGCAGACAATTCTTGAAATTCCCATAGCATGCTTTTTGGTTGAAATTTTACTCATTATAGAACTATATCCAGAGTGTAAGATATTTTCCATTACAACAAAGAAATAACTCTTTGATATTTTGTAAATTTCTTTTCAATCAAGCCTAATATATTAATAGGATAAAATAATAATGTTTTTAGTACAATATTATGCTTATATCATGGAATAATATATTGCAAATGAGGTCATTTTGAATAATTTGAACGCATTTTTTCGAAATCCTGACCTATTGAGATTAAAATACTTTTTGATGACCTCAAAAATGTCGGCCTTTGTTATTAGTAACCAACGAAGTTATTCGGAAACGAAACTCAAGAAATACTAATCGAAATATTCACCATAGCTTAGGAGTACCAAAACCCAGCATCTGGCAACGGCACAAGCTATAAAAACTGCGATTGTTTTTATACCATACACCCAACGGGTGAAATGGTATATTAAAGTCGCCAAAATGTATGTAACAGGCAGAATGAAGATTCTCCGACCCTATGAAGTATATATATTCTTGATCAGGATCAACAGCCGAGTCGATCTAGCCATGTCCGTTTGTCGGTCCGTCCGTCCGTCCGTCTGTATGAACACGCAGATCTCGAAGGCCATAAGAGCTAGAGCCACCAAATTTGGTATGTATTCTCGTGTAGTATGTAAATGTATAGAGTTAATTGGAATGTTCGCCCCGCCCCCTTACGCCCCCATGAATCACATAAAATTATTTTTCTTAAAAAGTATAACAGCTAGAGACATCAATTTTGGTTTATATACTCGTTTAGTTAGCGCGCAGAAACTAATTGTTCAAACTTTTTGCCACACCCACTTCCTCCGCAAATTAAACAAAACTGATTTTATTAAAAACTGTTCGTGACTTTGCCGTTTGTATGCCGTTTGCTGAATCCGAGATATACAACCCCTGCAGTATATACAAGCCTACATGCAGCTCTGTATCTCTTACGGTCTAGGAGGAGTATGCGGTGATCCAAACGGACGGACGGACGGACATGGCTATATGAACTCGTCTCGTCGTGCTGATCAAGAATATATATACTTTCAATGGTCGGAAATGCATCCTTCTATGCGTTGCACACTTCTGACCAAAATGAATAAACCCTTTTTGGAATGGGTATAAATATGCCAGACTTAACTAGCTCGACATTTAAATCAATAATAATTGAACACAATTAGGGGGCAAAGAGTTGAGTTAAATCGAAAATCCCTATAATTTAATATTTTATGATTTAATTTAAGTCTATTATAAATATTAGAATAAAGTAAACCAACTTCAATTTTATAAATATTAAGTTTTCGTTAATGTCGAATCATTCAACGACATCTTAAAGTTTAGTCTTGATACAAATTTTGTAAATTTTCCACCTTTAAATCAAAATATCATCGGAATAAATGTCACTTGATTATTTCGATTACTTTTAAAGTAAGTCTACCGAATATTTGAAAAAAAAAATAAACAATCAAGCAGGCCTTGTCTCGGCTGTTTGCTTTATTTTTCTCTACATCGGAGAGAAGAGACTCTCTCATTTCAGTTTAGTCTGAATCTTATTAACATCAACACTAGTTTTCTGGAACAAAACAAAAAAATAAAAAATAATTTTTTGTTAAATTATTTATTAAAACATTGCTCTACACAACTGCAAACACAAAATTTATAAACTTTAAAAACTTTGGAAACACAAAATAATCGACTCTTGTGCATAAAACGTAAAACACCTCAACTCGATTTAAAGCAGTCGACTCGTGCATAACTTCTAATAGTTTGGCTTCATCATCATCAGGGTAAGTATAGTTGCTTATATTTATATGAAGAACCAATTAGATAATATTGGTAGATCACGATTATTCCTGAATCAGCAGTATCACAAGGTTTGGATATATTCTATTCCGGTGGAGTGGAAGTCCATAGCCAAAGCCGTATACTGTGATTCCTTCTGGGTCGTCTATGGATATAATCAATTCTAAAAAGCTTTTCATCCATGTTGCTGGCCGAATGCAATAATACATTAATGGAATCGGTTTTCTATGCCTTGTTCCTTGTTTGTCCTCATTGATAATCTCCTGACGTTCAACTTGTGCCAATCTGGTGGCGCCCACAAGCAATTCTGCAATTCTGGTGTTTCGTTAAGTTGCATTGTAGCAGTCCGGTTACTGGTCTTCGAGATGGTCATTTTAATGGACAATTGTGTCGATGTCTGCTTCGCATTGCGACTCAACTGGTTTCCTTTCAACCGAGGCATCAAAGTTGACCCCACCAGATGATTGAGTCAGGAAGAACTTGTAAAACCAACGAGCACATTGTAGATGGTCCGGATGAGTACCTTTTTACAGCAAGTCAACGGGACTGTCCTTCTGCACACGTGCGATGAAAACTCATCTGGAGTGATCTAGAATTCTGTATATGATCAAAGTCTGCGGTTGTTGTAAAGAAATCACTTTCTTCATATGGATGCCATCTGGTTTAAGGATATGAAAGAGCTTGACATTAAGTGTTTTGATTTCTTAAATAAAAGAATTGAAACGCTGAGCAACCAGGTGGAATACTTTCATTTCAAAAGTCCTAAGAGATGGATCATTATCACCCTAAGACTCGGGCCTACAAACGCCCAATTTTTGTATTATTGCTTTTATATTTTTTTTTTTTTTATATGGAGCTATATGATAAAGTGGCCTGATCCGGCTGAATCCGAGTATATGTGCGGTATATACAAGCCTACATGCAAAATTTCAACGCTGTAGCTCTTCAGGTCTAGGAGGAATTCGCTTCGAATCACTCAGCAGGAAGTCTCTTCTCGTCGTGCTGATCAAGAATATATATACTTTACTGGATGATGCTTCCTTCTCTGCGTTGCACACTTTTGACCAAAATTAATATACCCTTTTTGCAAAGGTATAAAAATTGAATTGGTATTTCGGTATGTGCACGTGTTTTTTTTTTTTTTTTTGATCCAACATATTGGTATTCGGATCGCTGTTGATCGCCGTAGGGGCTCTTTGATTTTCCTTGGCTGATTGATTCTAATTTGTGAGTTAAACGAGACGATTATTGCATTTATCAAAGTAATATGTTCTTTCACAATTGGCCTAATAAATAGAATGGTAAAGGAAGTTCATGAAAGTAAAGTTTATAAATTCCTTATGCCTCATAGCCTAAAATCTGACACAAGACTAGCAGCTATCATTATTTTAATTTTATTTATTTAATTGTAGCGAAGAATTATTTCTGCTTTACAATTTTTATTTACAATGCCAGAGCAACAAATGCCTTCAGGCTGGCTTCTTTGATAAGGATATTAAATATGGGAGAGTTAAGGGAGTTAATTATCCAATTATATCTTGTTTATATTGTGAAGAAACAATGGGGAGTGTGACAAACAGTGAGGACCCTTGTGGGATTCCGTTGCTTAGGTTCATATTACTCAAAAGAGTGTTATTGACTACCACTTTTATTCTACTATTGTTAAGATAGCTATGTACGTATGAAGTTTATGATTTTCGGGACAAATTTCAATTCTTGCAGTTGCTGAAGGATGCAGTGCCCTCCAACTCTATTAAAAGCTTTCTCCATGTCAATTGAAAGAACCGATATACGATTTCTTGTGGCTAGGATGTTGCATATGTAGTTGTCTATTATAAGTAATGGGTTAATATTGGAACGATTTTGTTTACAGGCGTATTGATATGGGAATAGATGATCTTCTTGATTGAGCACCCACATGATTCTCTTTGAGATAACTTTCTCTAAAATTTTCGAGAAGCAAGAAAGAAGGGCTATTGGTCTATAACTGTTTAGCAAATCTCTTGGTTTTTTTTTTTGGGTTTGTTAATTGGAATAATTAAAGCAATTTTTCATTGTTGAGGGATGTGACTGGTATATAGTATTTAATATAGAGGTCTAGCAGTTTATTAGTTGTGGCTGGTGGCAATATTTTAATAATTTGGCAAGGCATGTTATCATGTCCGGGTGTGGAACCTTTGAAAGGCAAGATTGGGGTTCTATATTTGTAAGCTAATTTTACCATTAAAATTTCACCATGTTTATACCATTTTATTTTTCTTGTGATTCTGAAAATGTATGCTTTGAAAGATAAATTTGAATTTTGATTTGCCAATAGTGCTATCGATGGTAACGATAGTTTTCTCATCCGTGATCTTATCGATAGTACTCATCAAGACGTGTTCGATGTTGGCATCCACGGTTTGAAGTTGGCATCAACGGTTTGAGGTTGGCATCAACGGTTCGAGGTTAGCATCAACGGTTGGGATCATCGGTATGAGCTCGCCTAATTTTTGAGTTTGAGGTGGTTTGATGTGGTTCGCCTCAATAATTGGGAAGTTTTTTTTTTTTGTGCAAAACAAAAATCCAACTCGAGAGAGACGGTGGCAGCGCGTCAATAACTGAATTAAATGGACTTGTGCAATTAATAAATCGTGTGAGTGTGAATTGCAATGGTGATGTTTGTTAGCTGAGATGCACAATGCACAATGTGAGTGCAGAGAAGCTCAAGTGATTAAGGCATACGCATAAGAAGAAGCTTTCTCTCTTTAATTTAAAGTGCAAAAGTGCAAGGTAAAGTGAAAAAGAAAACAAAATAATTAGCTGCAACGACGCCAAATGACCACTACGGATTTGGATGTGGATTTGGAGACGTGTGAGCTAATTCCCGATGAAGGCGGCTCCAGGACACGGGCCAGGCAACGCATTAGTTTGAATTCGAAGCGGCGACGCAGCAAAATGTCTCGGCGAGCGAATCTTATTGGGATTTGCGGCGTTAGTAGCTTGTGCATCCTGCTACTAATAGCAACTACCCAGCACCGTCCATTCACTGCTCCTTCGTCGTACCAGCAACAAGGCACAGGTGGAGGGTCATCTGAGAGAGCAGGTGGTGGAGGTTCCATCTTTGATGGTGGCCCCTCGAATTCTCTGAATCGCAATAGTCTCTATGAACGCTTTCAATCGCAGCTGTCGGTCTCTCAAACGGCTGTCTATAATCTCACAGCCACCATTGTCGATGTCCTGACTGCTCAACGCTCTCGCATTCTTACTGAAATGGAAAATTTTGAGTATCCCCGCGGTGGAGCCGAAAAGTTAAACGACATGACTCTTGAAACTGAAGGCACTCCAGTTCGTAGCATCATTGTGACCTCTTGGCGTTCAGGTTCAACCTTTCTGGGCGACATTCTAAATGCTATTCCAGGAAATTTCTATCACTACGAACCACTTTTAGATTTTGGCATTAAGCAGATACGGGATCCCGATGACCAAATTGTGGCCGTGCAAAATCTAAAGAATTTGCTCCAGTGCGATTATTCAGATATGCAAGATTACTTGAATTTCGGCAAGACACATACGTATCTTTTTGAGCATAACACTCGACTATGGGATGTCTGCCGCGAATTCCAGCGTTTCTGTTGGCGCCCCGCCTTTCTAACGCAATTCTGTCGGCTGTTTCCTATACAAAGTATGAAGACTGTGCGATTACGGCTGGCCCAAGCCGAGCAGCTGCTCCAAGATCCAAGGTGAGCTTCAAACCGCTTGATGAATTCTAAAACTTTCATTTTCTTACAACAAGGATAAAAAACACAAACAAAACACAGTCTAGTTTGATTAATGCTTTAACTATGCAGGCAGGCAGAAGGAAAATCAAGTTTTAATTGTTTATGGCCGTATTATTCGTATTTATTATTTACATTTTAGTTGAAGACATAGTTGTGTTGATTTGATTGTTTAGCTTAAAATAAATCCTTAACCATCGTTGTCGTCAGCATCTTATCAGTGTCAGACTTAGATAAGAACTGTAGTGCGGTTGTTTGTTTCTGGGTTGCGCTGGGTTTTCACCCAATTTGCCGATAGTTTGTACTTTTCCCTCATTTTATACCGCATAATGAAAGTGAATCTAATGATTTTGAATGTCGTACGAAAAATGCTTCTGATAGCAATTACCTAAAACCAAATAATCTTCTCTTTATGGCCTTAAGTGTTTAAATCAAAAGCATTTGGCGTGCAAAATCAAACTCAAAAAGGGCATAGATTGTGCCGCAAACAGAAGTTTCATTTACATAATTTTCCATTGAAAATGTAATCCAAACAAAAAGACAACACATAAAAAAAAAATAAAAATCAATAAAATTAGTGTATGGCAATTTCTGGCTAACAAACCAGCAAAAAAGTAAACAAAAGGAAAATGTATTTGATTGATGTGGTGCTGGTAGCGGTGGTGGTGGTGGTGCCTGTTTCTCCATCTCCCTCGCACCTCTCCCACTAACTACTTCTCTTTTGTGGTTTCGGTTACATTTAGAGCGACTGCTCCGTCTCCTTCGCCTTCTCCCAATCCTCGCTCCGAGGACATTAGGGATATCTGTATCTTTGCTTTTGTTGGCACACTTGTGTCAATGTTATGCAAAAGATTCCACAAACACAAATTTCAATCAATGGAAAATGACATTTAGGCAGGGGATGAGATGGGTCTACATACATACATACAAATATGTATATGTATGCTTGATGTTTGTATATATCGAAATTAGAATTGATTGAACTTTGGTCGGTATAGTGGGGGAAATGTAATTTATTCGTCGATGTCAAAGAAAAGATTATCTGTCGATAGTTTAAATAGCAATACAATGATCCATTGGTACCAAATAAACCCTCAACCATTTGCGTTTTATAACATTTTGGAGTTATTTTTGCTAGAGCACAAATTTGTTTCCATTCTTTCCATTTCACGTAACTAAACAATATTACTTGGACAACCCAGGCACTGTGTACATGTTAAGCACAATGCTTTCTATTTTCTTTTTATACCCTTGCAGAGGGTATTATAAAATTGGTCAGATGTTTGTAACGCACAGAAGGAGACGTTTCCGACCCCATAAAGTATATATATTCTTGATCAGCATGAGAAGCTAAGTCGATATAGCCATGTCCGTCTGTCCGTCTGTCCGTCTGTCCGTCGGTGCGTACGCGTTTTACTCAGCCATCTTAAGAGCTATCGGGATGAAATTTTTTTTGGGAGCTTTTTTTTACCCGGGTGAGATAAAGTATGAAAATCTTTGGGATCGGACTACTATATCATATAGCTCTGGAACAAAAATTTTTGCAAAAATTGGAGTATCCCCATGAAATTCACCAATATAATAGAATTTGATATAAAATCTCAGATCCCAAAATTTGACCCTGATCGGATAAATAGAACACAAGTTACAGTCTATATAAATCGGTTCAATCGCTGCCGGCAGCTCTGCTTGCTGCCTACTACGTCATCATCAAATCAACAGAGCACATGCGTACACACACAGACGCAACGCTACATAAACTGTATGTGTATGCGTGCGTTGCTTTGCTTAGGGAATGAGGGAAGAAGAAGAACAAATTGTACATAGTATGAAGAGTAAAATTGTTTTGTTTGTATATTAATGAATTGAGTTGCAGAAAACAAATTTTGAACATGTGAAATTATTATTGTCAAGGACTGCAAGGGTATATAAACTTCGGCATAGCCGAATTTAACTTCTTTGATATTTTACATTGCCTTTCTTCCATTTCTTCACACTCTATAAACGTAGCCTGCATAGGCCGATGGTCTTTGCGTGAAAATGCATCAAAATTCCGGAAACGTTTTCTATCACTTGGATCTATGCCTTCACTTTGTTGTGTTGCGCTGTGCTCAATGGTGTGGGCCATTGCCCTTTCCCCGCAGACTATTTGGGTCAGTGCGCATTTTGGGGCGACGAATCATTCATGGGTGTTTGGGTGTTTGTGAATCATTTTGGCTTCTAATTGCTTATTGGGTGCGCCGAAAAGCACAATCTATGAATACGCAATAATTGCATATGAAATGAAGGTGATTTCTGTATAAATGGATAAGGAGTTTGAAATTGTTTTGTTGCAGTTTAAGTTTTTCTGATGATTCTTATTAAATGTATATTCCCATCATTTACGAATTTTTATCATTGTTTTTCTATTTTTGTTGGAAACATTCGGTTCTTGTGGTCGTTGGCTTTGAGCCGCTTTTGGCACAAAGTAGATTCTATGAAAATTGAAACCGCCCACATAAAACCCTTAAACCCCCAAACCCCCCACCATGGACACACACACAACCAGCTTTACACTCAGTTTGTCTCAAACTACGAATAGCAGCCACGAAAACCGCAAAGAGTTTTACCCTAGTCGCTTTTAGTTGGCTTATAATGAGCAAAGTGGCTATTAACAGAGAGAAAATTTTTGTGAGCTGCGTTTTTAAAACGGGCCAAGACCCCCGAAAAAACTTGTTCTAAAAACTTATTGCACAATTGTAGACCTCATTTTTGACATGAGATACCATTTAACTTTTGACTTGACGGCTTTGACAAAACCAGCACCGAAAACGCCGAGAGATGGAGATCGTGAGTTCAGTGAACGTTCACAACTGAGAGCGGGTGTCTTTGGCGTACTGAGAAGGTACCAGCGACTTCGACTTGGTCTTGCATTGAAAATTGAAACGGGTTTTGAGTTTGGCTAAGCAAATTTTTGGTACGTGGTAAGCGATCTATGCGGCGTGTTAAATGGGTGAAAAGCTGAAATAAAATTTGTCTGCTACCAGCGGATTCGGTGACGTCGGCACCTACTCAATAGCGACGGGGGCCAGGCCAACTTATCCACTTGACTAAGACAAACTTTTAACCAAATGGTAGTGAAAGTGATGGATTTTTTTTCATAAAAGTACTGGAAAAAATTCGCTTTTTTACTCTTGCAAAAAAGGTATATCCATTTTGGTTAGAAGTGCAACGTTTAGAAGAAGATAAAGATTTATAATTTCAAGCATATGTATAGAGTATACATACATACATATATATTTATTTATATATAACTTACCCCTTAACTTTTTGTGTCCTTTCACGCAACCTTGTGCTCATCTTCAAAAAGCTTTAATAAAACAAGAAAGTTGCCTTTCTTATTATACTTCTGAAATTTTATACGGACGTGGTTCAATGAAAACACTCTGTTAGATAAAAATTACTGTAAAATCACTTACTCATGAGGTAAATTTCTTGGATACTCGGTTTAAAACTCTTCTCATAAAATTTAACTTTCTATTGGTGACTCGCTCAAGGAAACAAATAACTTGTATTCTTCAAAAGCGTGTGAAAATTACAATGATTTAGTATCTCAAAGCCCTCATCGATCAATAGATTTATCTGACGATGGAACAAAAAACCAAGAACAACTAGAAGAGAGAACCAATGTATAAGTAAGCCCTGAAACGCATAGAAAATTGATGAAGCATGGAAAGCCACTGCCGCCATCGAACCACGACCAAAACGAATGTCATAAACTTAAAGTCTACGCTGCATCAGAATGAGTAGTTGCAGCTGATTTGGCTTTGGTTGGTGGTTGAGTTGAGTTGACTTTGAGTTTTGGTTTGAGGCGGAATCGCATTAGGCGATGGCTACTTACAGATTTACAACGCGATGCTCCGACAATAAATTCTGCTGGTAATTGTATACCTCCAAACTATGAAGATGAACACAAAGTGGAAGCACAAAAAACACAAACGGCAAAGAGAAAAACAAAAGCCGAAAAACAAAAAGTTCTTTTCAAGGCTGTCAGCCAAAGGTAATGACTGTTGCCATGTTATTGCAAATACAAAATTAGCAACAAAAAAAGAACGACCAAGAATAGTTTTTGCATTTAAAATAAATTATGATTTGGAGGTGTTTCACGGTGTCTGCCTGTCTGTCTATTTGTCAGCGCTTAAAAATAAACAATATTATTGTTAACACAAATAAATAGCGATTGTGTGTAGCAATGCCAAAAAGTTAGCACGTTAGTTAATGAGCCTGCCAGGGATTGTAGTCGTAACTGCTTTGTGCAATGAAATTAGCTAATATACCGAAGTAGCTTGAACAATATGACCATATGACAGATATCAGTGGCCCATTAGTTTCTTGCTCTAACTTCTACGACGCTGTGTGAACTTAAAAAATAAAACTACCGTTGGGTCATAAAAGAGTAATGCCAACATACTCAATGTGAAATAGATTTGTCTAATTGTAAGTTAGAATGAGTAAATTGTTTCAAGATTTGTATTTCAAATAAGAGAAGTGCCGAGACAGAAATAAAACTACCCGTTTGACATCCCGTGTGTACGAATTTAAGCTATTGCTACTAAATTTGGCACACCAACAATTGAGTCGAATATTTAGGTTAAAAATTAATGTTAAAAAAATCGAAATATATTGTAATTTTTAATCTAATCTATTATAAAAGAACGTAATTGCTTGTAAGAGTGAGCCAGATGGATTTACTTGGTGCACGGTATATGGATGTCGATGCGACTTAATTGCTTCGCTTTTATTTTCTTCTTGAATGCCATTTTGCAACAATGGAATAACAAAAACTTGTTTCTAATTTTGGAAAACGCAACAGCAGCTGCAACTTAAGAGCACGCTTACCTTTGATTTATTGGGAAAAGCGTCTTCCATTGCTCAGCTTCTGCATTTTATTTTACTTTTAACGGCTAGGAAAACGTTTTTCCTAGTATTTGTACGTTTTTTTTTGCAGTTTTTCTTTTTAGCAAATTTGTCTCTTGCTCTCACCTTGCTTACTTGCTTGCTTTTTTAATTGCCATGCCGGATTGGGAGATTTCAGAAGACTTTCATTTCATGCCGTTTTCTCTCTCATCCGTGTGTTAATGTGATTTTTTTTTTACCAACTACGTGAATTTTGTGATCTTCAGATGGCCGTAGAATTCAAACAAAGTTTTAAAAGAGTTTAGAGGTCTTTCTGGAAATCACTTTCCTTACATTTGAGGGCTAACTTAAATAATTCTCAAAAATTAAGCACTGTTTTCTGTCATATGAATGTACACTGAATGAACGAATGAATACATTCGAATGCATTCAAAGATGAATACGTAAACAAATGATTTTGACAACTTTTGTGTTATTATGACAAAAGTTGAATAAGAATAACTAAGTGCCACTAATGTCAACTTCGAATTAATTTGAATGACAATCTTATCGGCTGTTCAGAGAGACGAAAACTGTTATTTGCTGAGAGTCAATAGTGAGCTGCTAGTTTTTCTCTTAAAAGAAAAAGACCTAGTCCTGTGACTAGCATGCTTACCCTGCAGCACTAGAATTTAGAAAGGATTTTCCTGACGACTGCCATTAACGTTATGTCTAAGTATGAAATGCTTAATTTATAGGAAAGCTATGCCAATCGGGTTTAAATGTGGATTCCGTTCAGATGGCCAAATCGTTGTTATTATTATTCTGTTGAACCGTCAGTAATTAAAAATTTCAGTTCTTGAAGTGTGAAGACAGAAAGCGCTGACTTCGGTATATCATGCACCAAAAGAAGCAACCACAAGCAAGGCTTTTTTACAAGTAGTGGATGTGCACATTAGCGCCCCAGCGGAGTACAGCTTACGATACTTTGAATTAAGCAGATTTAAGAGGAGGTGGCAATAGTTGAAAAGAGATTGAAAGATATACGGAACGACAGTCATGACTAGATCGAGAGTATATACAGGATAACGACACTCAAGGGACCGACAATTTTCGTCATTATATTCGGAAGACCTACTAACCGGAGGCCCTTTCAGATAAATTTGTATTGGGGCCAACCAATCACTTAACGCACCTTAATAAGCGGAGTCGTTGTAACCGGATTCTACTGTATATATTACATGAGGGTTAACTTACACTTTTGTCAATTACTTACTTGATCTTGTGGGTGCAGGGCGTAAAAAGAATTTTGTATTTTAACACGGTCGTTAACGAGATGATGAGAACGGTTAACTTCTGCCTATAATAGGATAAAAATGTTGATTTGTGATATGCATTTGCCATTTGTTCGATTTCGATGCATAGACGACTTATCTAGTTAGTCTTTAAGCCGCAAGGAAGTCACATTTTTCTTCTGTTCTAAAAAGTGTCTAACATACATAACATGCAGTGTATACAATGTAAAACGTATGTTTAAGCCATTGAAAATACAAAAATTCCTGGCTCACCCCTCGAAAAGTGTTTTGTTGCGGGCCTTTTGAGTTTTGGCCAAAAGAAATTTTGCCCTTCTGTAGCCACATAGAGAAGGCCAGCACATTTCAGTTATTTATGTGGCGTACATTCGTCGGTGGGTTCATTTTTCTGGCTTTTTCTTGTTTTTTTTTCTGTGTGGCTATTGTTCCTAGTTAACCAGCTACTTTAGCAACTTTGCCCAAATTCCATACATGCATATTTCATAACTTTGTTTGCGTTGCGCCACACGCAACGGTTCTCAACGGGTATCGCAGGGTTAGTAACTTCCACAACCATAATTTAACATACATATGTATGTATGTGTATGTGTATGCTGTGGAGCACCTTCCGTCTCCTTTTTCTTCCCATTTACTACGAACGGACATCGCCTCATTGTGTTGATCATAATCCCGTTGGTAAAATAGTTGTTCTTAATATCTTAGCCGTCTTTATCGAATATCGAATACATCTTTTTTGTAAGATACATCTTGTGGAAAGATACAAAGATGTACAAACTTCGAACCGGGAAATGTTGAAATAGCTACATCTTCCATACTAATACTTGAACATTCTTCAATTTACCGAATTGTAAAGAAATAACTAAATGTTCATCGGTTTAGTAAGGGCACATCTTCGGACTTTTCGATACTCATTACCCAGCGATTAGTCGCTCTGAATAAGAGCTACCAATCAAACTATTAAAGTTAGTGCATTACACACACTCCGATATCTCTGCCATGTACATGTTAAGTGTACATACATTTGTGAATGACTATGATATTAAGACGAATTGTAAAAAAAAAGGTTAAAGAGGTAGAACAGCATTTGTAAAGTGAATAACTTATAAGTCGAGGGGAAAGCCCTTTCCAATTTACACTATTGAACACACAACGGGATGTTAAGAATTCATTGCAATGGCGTTATATGTTCGATCTTATGCATTGTTTATGCTTTGTTTTATTAATTATGAACACACAATGTATGTACATGTAGTCTTCTTTCATGGTTCTTTAATGAACACCGATGACACAGTTTGCTCCGAGTGGGACATGAAGAACAACAGGTAGTGGTTACGTATGGACGGAGGGTTAGCAGCAGGCATCCCCCCTTCAGATTTGATTTCCTCTCTCCCTTTATGCTCTTAAAGAATACGTACATAGAGTATCCTATGCAAAAATAGCAGCAACAATAAGAAGAATGGCTTTAAATATCTAGAGCCGTTACAACGGAAGTTTTCTAGTGTTTTTGTTGCTCTGTCTATTTGCTGTAAGCGGATACACAATGAGTGCAAATATAAAAAAGAAAAACACGAAGCGATGGAAAAGAAAATGAAAGAAAAACGAGCGCGGCATGACAATGTTTAAAGTTAATAATAATAGAGCAACAGCAAGATGATATTTACGAGTAAGCAACCGGACCACACACCGCAATGAGCTTGGAAAAATTAAAACAAAAGCCGGTGACGGTTTCACAGTTGTGATGTGATGACTTTGTTGAACGCTGCCAGCTGCCTGTTAGTACTCCGTGGTACTCTTATAACAATAACCTAGTTAGGCCCAGGCTAAATTGTGATTAACTGAAAAAGACAAAGCACTTAGAAGTCGTCCGAAGCGACGTGTGAACGGAATTAATGAGACGAGACGAGACTGAAAACTTGAGGGTTAGCCCAAAAGAGAAAGTTCCTCTTTTCCATACGATGACTCGCTGAGACTGCCTGGCTGAGTGGCTCGTGGAGTGCTGCAACCGTGCACAGTGGAACAAAACAAATTTTACACATTGGTGAAATTTAAGACTTTAGAATGAAGCATCTCCGTCTATAAGCCGCAAACTCCTCTCATAGTTAAAAAGCTATTAAGAGGCATTCTATTTATCTAAAATTGTTATTGATTTTCGATCCGTTGGACCCAAATTAGGTTCATATTTTAAAAGCTAACCATTGTGCGTTGCATGTTGCCTTTCCTCTGAATATGCGTGTCATGGTTTGATTTATAACACGGCTTGCAGTCGAAATGGGGTCCAGCCTCCTTTGGCCCCTCGCCCGTTTGAATGTCTTCTAGTTCGACTCGACTCAATCATTAGCAGTCATGCCGAAAATTGCTCACCCATTCAGTGCTAGATCTTTCTGGCCCTCTCCATGAAGACTTTCGCGCATAAATTAGGCTAATATCTTGGAGGTAGAGCGGCAAAAATAGTGCAGCCAGCAGATTACTGTGTTTAACAACGGGAATTGAAAGGGTAGAGGGAGGGTAGGGTACTATTGGGGAGGGCAGGATATATATACCTTGCGCTAATGATAGCCACAAAGCTGACAGCTTTGTGGAGGCGGTCCAAGTCAGCCATAGAGCAACTAGACGGACAGAGAGAGGTACAGAAAGAGGAAAAGGGAAAGAGAGAGAGAGAGTGTAAGGAAAGCCAAAAAGCAATGGTAATTTACTGGGACTGCTCAAGGGGTCCTCGGGTTGGTAACGGGCTTAAGTCGTTGAAGCAGATTTTTTTGCAGTTTTAATGTGTAAAAAAAATCAACCAAAGGTCAGCGATAAAGTTAAAACAGATTTTCAAGGATTACACTTATTAAGATTAATCTGATTAACTCTAATGGAATCATCTCTATACAGGTTCCACAATGTGTTCACAATATCATCATAATCTTGATCCTGAAATTGAATTCTGAAGTCCAACATATGAATGTCATTCCCAATGTTTATCTATCTTTATTATCGACCCCTTGTAATCTAGGCGAAGAAATCTTATATCCTTTTATACCCGCAAGCCATAAATCTTTATGCAGCCCTGACCTTCCTTTATATGTACTGGTACGAAATGAACTAACTGCAAGCGGGCAAACAAATTGCTTATGCAAGTTCTTCACTGCACTTGGTTCTCGAGGACTCCTGCTCCAGTCTGGGTTGCACAACGGTTACTTATGCAACATGCCGTCAGAGAATGTCGATTCGATTTTCCCATTCTTTTTTTTTCTGAAAAAGGATCATTTAAAAAAAACTTTCTTCTTACACAAGAACACATGCATAAATAATTGGCCACAGACTCAACTTAAACTGCTGCAACAGACAAAAACAAGGGTTGAAGGCGGCGGCGACAAACTTCCGAAATGTGTGCCTCAGCATGGACCCCACTCCCAGCCAAAGGCCGTATTGAGTTCTGCTCCAACCCAAACTAAACACAGGAAATTTGTTTCGCGTTGGATACACTGCAAAACAAAACCGGATAGCCGGTATGTTTCAGGACGTGCCTAAGGTTGTATACCCTGGAAAGTTGGCTGTATAGCAAGGTTCCTACCTTGCTGTCAGGTCTTCTGGGTCGGTTAAGTCGGTTAGGAAAGTCATTTGACTTTCATTTAATTACTTAAGTAACGCAATCCTTACAAAATATAGGGATTATAGTCGGACCGATGTTGCTATGGAGCTATATTAGATTGTTGCTCGTTCTTCATTTGTCCCAAAAACTAATACTTTGCACATTTTTGACCAACAGAATGTACTCTCTTTACTAGGGTACACAAATGCGCCATTACAATAATGTGAAATGCTTAAAGCGTAACGATTGCACAGATAAATGGGTGTGAGTCGGATTAAATAGACCAAAAAGTCAAGGTAAAATGAAACTTAAAAACTTACATTGCCCTAAGAATATCTCTTTTTCTATTGTGGAAGGAAAAATTGCATTTGAATTAAGGTCATTTCAGAAATACATCACATATTGAGCTAGTCAAGGCTTTAAGACTTTTAGTCTGACTTCAAATCATTACAGGCATGCGACCTGTAGTTACCTATTACGTATACAGGTAATAAATAAGTCTTTGGACTAATTAACTTTCCTAATACGACTAATATCCCTGTGGAAAATCATTTTGAATTATCCACTGTCCTAAAACAATGAACCGGCAAAGTAATACGTAATTGCTTTGATAATGTCAATGTCTTAATCCAGCAGCAAAATCAAGATACCCTGTACCAAGTGAGGTCAATAATCTTTATAAATCTCGACGACTGACATTCTGCATTGCCTCACCAACACTTTGTTTTCATATTATAATGTGCACATAGCCTTGCTATTTTAAATCTCTAACTACCTACTTGTACAAATATGAATTATTCATGATTTTCTCAAAAGCTGACTTTTATTTTATGACTGTATTGATTAGCTAATTACTTAGTCTTGCATATTTCTAATCGCTTTGTTTAAGTTGACTAGTTATTTATAAACTTGGAAAGGGTTTAGGTAGACATTCCGACCCTATAAAGTATGTTCGTTCTTGATTCCTTCTATAGAACTCGGTACATTGACATTGGCAAAATCTATTGAATACGTAATGATTCGATTTATGTTTTGTTCAGATTATGTAACTCCAATTTGCTAAATTTTTAAAGTCTTACATATTAAGATTATATCTCTGCCGACGGTTGATTGAAGGTGAGAGGATTCAGTATTTGAAAAAAGTTTGGAACATAATCACTGCAAGGGGGATGTAAGCATCAGCCCAGTCAAAGTATCCACTTAAGTTTGTTATGAACTTACTTTGTAGGACTCATTTCATTAGGAAAACGATAATCTCTCGATCAGTTTATTTGATGAGGCAGTTAAGAAACAGAAAAACATTTTCATAACTGTCATTATATTAGCGAGTCTCAGTCCATGTAAGGCTTTGTATACGACATTGCATAATGCTTTCGTTATTAAAATTAAAATCTGTACATAGCCTTAAGTAACAGCTTCTATGTTAATAAGTATCAGTTACTTTTTTTCTCCTTGCTGTTTCTTAGAACATTTAGTCTACTACTTTCCTACAGATCAGAAATTGTAATGCATTTTTTTGGCGATCTATCATGACTCAAGGGAGTTGCTGCAACTATCTGATTCCATCAGCTGCTCCTGATTGAGTTTGCAGGCCGTTCATTGAAGTTTCAAATTTTACAATAGTTTAAAATAGTTTTTATTACAAAGTAGAGTCAAGATTTCAATCACAAGGTAAACATAAACACACAACCATCATATCCATAAAATAGTAATTAAAAAATGAGAAACGAGAACAAGAGATGCAGCACAACTAATTGTAAGACCATCTCTCGTCGTCATCGTTTCATTGCTTCATTATGGTTATCGAGATAGATTCTGTTGCAATGCAACAGCCCGCTCTCTAGGCTGTTCATTCTGCTCTAAATTGTTTATCTTTCGTCTTGTTTTTTCGTTTTATTTTTTGTTTTGTTATGTGCTGCGCCCAGTCAGCCCGGGCTAGTTACATTTAAAAACTGTAAATAGTTGCCGCAATAATCGCAATAATTAAAAGCCAACCAACGGCCACAAATCATGAAAGTAGCAACCAGTCCAAGTGAGATCTGCGTGGAAGGGTAAAGAGAAAGCCAGAGGCAAAAGTAGAAGTAGAGAGAGAGGAAAGCGTGTGCTATAAAGGAATGTCGAGATTCTGGAATACTCAGAACGGCCTCCCTATTATTAAGTTGCCTTTGCCACTGCAAAGGTTTTATTAATTTTGGTCTAAAGCTTTTATATTAAAGTACACTAAAGAATTCTCTGGAAATATTCCATGCTGCTCGCAAGGTAAATAACTGTCACCTTTGTGTTGTTGCTTTCGGGTCTTATCTCCCCTAAAAGACTCATCTTATTTTGTTGGAGCTTCTCGTCACCTAACCTTGAGATTGGCGTTCAACGTGACTGCTGGCAATCTGAACTAGAATATTCCATCTTCAGATTATTCCATATCGTGGTCCAGTTCTTTTTCTGTTTTGTGGAATTTGTTTGTATATACAAAATCAGACAATTATATAAACGGAATAAAAAAACCCCGAACGTTTTCGTTGTAGATAACCTTTTAAAATTACAATTTAAATATTGCATTTATTGGTACCTAATCTTTGATTCCACAATAATATTCTGAGTGTATTTAAATTTAAATATATAAGATAAGATTTCATGGGCTGAACCGTCAAGGAACATTGCCTTCACTTTGACTATGACTACGATTGGACGGAGAACCTATAAGACTCGTGTTGATATTTGGCGGCTTGGTCGACTGGGAGTGGCAGTGCCTGTGGAGAACGAAGCAGGGGGGGGGAATATCTGCAAGTTGTTTAAATAAGTTCTATTCTAGTGCAATTTTATACGTGGCACCTTTTTGTATGCCGCATTCGCGCATTTTCCTCTGCTGGCTCCGTTCTTGCATTGTTCGCCTCGCCTTTCACTCTGGTTTGGACAATTGCATTCGCCAGTCCGTTTTGTATCTGCTTTTGTTGCGGCACCGTTTTCTATCACAGAGCCGAGTATGTCTTCGGGTAGTTCATATAATTACTTCTCGTCTCGATTGAAAGTCTGATTTTCAAATTCTTGAAACGGTGCAACATGATGCTCAAATTGATTTTATGACGTGCTCATTTGATTCGCTTACCGCACCGGTACAGTGCCGCTAGGTAATACATAAAGTAATAATGATTGAACCAAAATCAACCTTACAATTTGTGTTAATGGCTTCTTAATGTCTAATTCTTTCCACCTTTCCCTTGACCAGACTTTTTGTCACAGATCTCCTTGTCTTAAATTGCCAGATATCATGTCCTTAGCTTTCTGATCCCAGAAATGCAGACTCTGTATCCCTACGGAGTCCTAACATATACATTCGTGGAAGGAAGGAATGATCCGTTAAAAAAGTCTTTCAAAAAAAGTGCCAAATTTGCCCCATAAGTTCTTGCATTCACTATCAGATGTCATCCACCGACTTCAATTTCTCTTCTATATAACATTCACGCAGTTTTATGGTGAAACATCATAGTCTGAATCTTAACCGCCCACTCATTCGTAGCTTTTATCGAAAGGGAAAACAAGTCATAAATGTTTGTTGAATTCATTTACAAGCCAAAATAAAACTAAGGAAGAAGTCAACTGAGGTGTGGCACACACACACTCACACTCTGTATGCAGCGAGTGGAGAATGAAAATTTTAAATAAAATGAAATGGAGTGTCAAAATGTTGCTGGGAGTGGCAACGCCCCTCTCATATCCGAAGGTGTGGAATGGGGGGACCACATTGATTGAAAGTACAGCAATTTGCTTAAGAGCAGCGGCATACGACACGGCGAGGAGGGCGAAAATGCAAAGAGAAAGGAAAGGAATCGAATAAAGAAAGGCAAAAAATAAATTGCATTTACATGACAATAAAATGAATGGGCTCCCAGAGTCCTCACCTGACGAGTGGCATGGGAAGTCAGTTGAAAAACATTGCGGCTTGAGGTCCCAAAAGGTGTGGCAATGCTGATATTATTGGATACTCAGTTAAACGGAAGTATTAATGTTATTGGTGTGCGTAACTAGCGAACGTCTTTAAGTTTTAGTTAGTTCCGGTGCCTTTATTGGGCCTACAAACCCCTTTTGGTAATATGAATCATAGAAATCATATGTCCATGACCAATAAAGAGTTTTTGTCTGTCTGAAAAAAGGAGTCTCTGTGAGAGCCTTTAGCGTCGTCATCTAAATCAACTATTTTAAACATCCATTAAGCCCTTGATAAGTACAAGAGGTTCAAGACCGAAATTTGGAATAGATATGTAAATATTATTTGTAAACATTGGTACATTTGTGTGTCAACTAAAGAGTAAATTGAAAATCAGTCTGCTAGTTAGTTACACCAGATTGATAATACATTGAGTTTAACTAAATTTGCTTTCGGGCCCAAAGGCTTAAACGCAAATCATTCATTGTAAACCTGATCTTTTTTTGAACTTGACCAATTCCGTATGCCACGTTTTTTCTTGTTCCTCCTGCGGAAACATCATCGTCATCAACGCACATGAGCTTCGGATTTGGGTAGCACATCAAAAGTGTACCCATTAAGGCTTCACGTCAAATGCACGAGCGCAATAAATTTCCAACTCTGGCAGGTCAAAAAATGAAATGCTGGAGAGAACTTCACTGACAATAAGAGACACGTTTCAAGGGTTAGACTAAGGGCACAGTGGTTCTACGTTATCAATATTAATTTCATTAATTTAAATGAGTTAAAACGAACAACCAACGGCCTAACATCAGCTATTCCTTAATTTTCGATGGGCTAAACCACTGTGGCATCTTTTAGCTTTCAGGCCACATTGCGGTTTGTTTGCCCAGACCTTCAGACATTGCCTTGTCATATACCAGTATGTTTTCCTTTCACTCTCTCTCTCTCTCTCTCGCTCGCTCGTTTCCTATTTATGCATGTGTGTGTGTGTGGTGTGTGTTACATTTCCTTGGCATTTTAGACGTCCCACTGTGGGACGACTAAAACAAAAAACCCGACAAAATGAAATGTAAAAGATAATCAAATCATGCCCAATACTATGAGAACTTCAGATCTCTACTTTGGTCCATATATCAAAACAAAACTTACTCAGGTGTCTCAAACCGGTGACTTTTCTCAATAGCTTCGATACTCTTTTAGCTATTGTGAAGTTATGTTGTTAAGTTTACTACTACTAGTATGAAGGACTGTGCCAAATTTGATCCAGCTTGGGTGACCATATCTTAGAGCTCCCATAAAACGTAAACATTAAGCTTTTTATAACGTTGTTTCTAAATTGCGGGGTCGGAAATAAATATATAAATATTTGAAATAACAAACCTGCAAACAAAATTTGGTGGCTCTATCTCTTATAGTGTCCGAGATGTAGGCGTTCATACGGACGGACAGACGGACATGGCTAGATGGAGTCGGCTGTTGATACTGATCAAGAATATATGTACATACATACCTCTGCCTGTTACATACATTTTGGCGACTTTAATATACCATTTCACCCTATGGGTGCAGGTATACAAATTATAGGTACATTATAACACAAACAAACAAAACAAAAACCAGATATAAGAGCTTTACAATATAGTCAACTACTTTTGACAGTATTCATTCATAATATTGTTACCTTATGTCGGCCGAATAATGCTTCAGTTTGATCCATTTTTGTCCCACTGTGCATCGTTTAGTTTTGTTATTAATGAAGTTCCAAAGGTGCTGTTCCACCTTCTCTTTATCTTTGCCTCTGGTCTTTCTTCTCCATGTGTCAAGGCTTTTGAAAATCCGCAGTCCTATGCAAGTTTTGGTTGCAGTGCTGCCCGCCCACTTTTCTCCATTGTCATTCTCTTTTCATTTTAAGACGCTTTTGGCGCTTTTTAGCCTTTCTCTTTTGCCACTCAACTTGGTTTCCAGCCGCATCCCCGAGTTGACTTTGATTGACATTTGCCGTTTGTTTGAATTTGTCGGCACATTTATCGTTGCCTTGATTTTATTTCACATATTGGGTGGTCTGACTCTGAAATTGATCGTGTTTTGCCCCAGATACGGTGTCTAACCTAAAGCATCCCTCAGTAGTATGAGTTCCTTTGGAGGTTACCTCGTCATCTGCCGCATTTGTAGGAAGTCTCTTTTACATTTTTCAGGTTCAAGGTCCACATAAACACCAGTAATTCCATAACTGAGAAATAAGAAATGTTTCTTTCATAAAGTCCTTTAAATCCTTAAAAGACATGTTTGTTTTATTTGGTGATTCACTTTCTTTTTTTTCGAATTGTTGCTTCAGTATTTTGCTTGCTGTGCGTTGCTCTTAAATTTTTTGATGATTTGCTTCAATTTGTAGTTTTGTTTCGTTCAGTTTAGGGTAAAAGCAACAGCAAGCTCTTTGCATATTTTTGGTGGGTGTTTTTAAAAAGAAAAGTAAAGTAGTGAATTGTGTCACATATATGGGAGAAGTGTTTTGGATAGAGCTCAGTGGCAGCCAGAGGGTGAAGGACACTTATACTGTCTGCACTTGGTATGTTTTGTTGGGCAATTGTTAAATCGATAAATTCCATTTCATTTTGCCCAAAAAGAGTTTGTGTTGTGTTGTGTTTGTGTGTAGACATTCCCTCTTCTTATACATATATCTTTTGAGTTTTGCAAGATACTTTAATTGGGTATAAGCCTGAGGTAAACAGTTTTAAATCTACACCCAGAAGCTTATCCCAGTATACCGCTTGACTGCCTTCTTAGCCAGTTAGTTTATACTTGGTTTGTCTTACAATTTTAGATAATTGCAGGGTGTGCTGAATTATAATTTCATATTTGGTTCGAGCCGGCTGTGCGCCTATCGCAAAAACGTTTCCGATCTTATAAAGTATACAAATCTTCGATTAACAGAATAACCCGAATCGAAATATCCATGTCTATCAGGGGATCTGATTCCTTCGCATTCAGTTTAAAAGCTACTGGAATAGAACATTGTATTTAAGATTTTTACCATAGTTAGGTTAAGAAAGATCGGTCGGAAATCAACTCTTTGCGCAGTTCTATTCGAAGCGAACTTGGGATTAATTTATAAAGCATTGTTTTGTTCGACACATTATTTTAAGTTTAATTAATTCATACAACTCTAGAGAAAACTCTTTGAATAAGAAAACAATTTCTGATCCTATTCATTAGAATATAATTTATATTGCCGATTTCCAATCCGGTCAAATAAATTAGTAGGCAAAATGTTATTTAATTTTAAATTTTATTGGGTTATTTTTTAACCTATTAAATAGATTAGCATTTTGAATTTCCTGCAATTTTATATGGATAGCTTTTTCGTGTACTTATTATTTTCACCAAAATGTACATACATATGTTAGCCACAAGGTTTTTCTCTCTCCGTGTTTGTCCCCTTTTAACAAGTTCTCATTGCCTGTTTTGGTCTCTCTCTCACTCTCACTCTCTGGTTTCTTTGTCCGCACGCGACAATTATGAATATTTATATAAATAAATATACGAATATATATATATGTATATATATTTAAGTAAATACATATGTTTGTATCTATATACATATAGATGTTTGGCTACATATGAAATGACTTGCATAATTTGTAACATTTTTTATGTTAACAAAATAAACCATAACTAACTAAAACTTTTAGAAGCATTGTTAACATATTTTTAAAAAATTGTGTTGGAACTTGCCAGATGTACATTCATTTAAAAGACAGTCATTATTTGGGCAAAGCAATCAACAAAATGTGAATTCTCTTCATAATTTTCTTTATTTCTAGACAGACATTAATCAAGATTATCGGCTTACGTTGATATAGGTCAAACTAGCGTAATGGAAGCAGCTCTAGACACGCACAAAGAACCTTTCTGTCTGTCTGTCTAGTGTAAGGTTAATTAGCTGAACATTAACTGCAGTTGATCGCCCACATAAAAGGATTCTCCTAAAAGAGAAATTCTTGAATCAAATCTGAATATTTGTGGCCTAGAGAGCGTATCGATTCAGAAATTGAACTTCTTCAAGGCCTCAAGCAAACTTGTTAGCAGCAGAAAGAATAAAAAGTTAACACTTTTGCTTTTGTTTTTTATTTTTATTATTTGAGAAAAAAAGTTATGTAAATGTTGTGGGTCAAAGAAGACCAAATGACTGGCTATTATATTGATTAATCATTGAGCTTAACACGGTTTAGTTCGCTTTAGTTCGGTCTCGTATTTATTAGCTTTGACCTCAAATCGGTTTTAAGAACATATTAGGTTTGTAACTGTAAACGATGGAAGTTCTATTGATTTAGTTTTCATTTTCAAAGTTTATTTATCGCGAATTTGTTGTTTATTCCAAGTTTTTGTGTTTCTCCGTTTATCGTTTATTTTGTTTCTTTTTTTGATCTGCGGAACTGTGTCAAAATGCCGCAAACTGCTGCAGTAGAACTGAAATCAGAACACAAAAGTCTCACAGACTATTTGGGGATATATATTACCAGATACCCTTTATTATGAAATGCATAATAAAAGAAACTAAGAAAGAAAGACATATTCTCCGAAATCTAGGTCTTGATACGGTCGGACGCCAGTTGATACTGATAAAAATTTTCTAAATAACTAACAGACTTTCTTGGAAGAAATCGATTATTTCAAAAGTTGATTGAAACACAATCTCTTATGTACACATAGAGATCAGAATGCGTTTACTTTGAATTAGTTTATTTAATGCGATAGATATAAGCGACTTTCGTTCTGCTTGTTGGATATCTTGACAGTATACTCTTCTTTATTTTATAGACACAGGGTATAAGAACAAAAATGATGCCAATAATCTGTGTGTGTAAATGAATTTGTGTTAGATACATACTCATATGTACATATACATATATGCCAAAAAATAACATTGAGCACAGATGGGGCCAAAAAAAAAAATTTGCGAGTCGTGCGTCGATGTCAAGAGGTCAAGCTAGCCGTATGTAGACCTTAAAGTGGCTCTCATTTTTAGTCATTCGATAAGTAGTAAACTAATTTTAGCATTTTCTGCGTCATTACTTAAACAGAGGCTACTTTGAATATGTTGTAAAACAATTTCAATTTCAAACTAACAAAGTCAAGTGCTGACGGCAAATGTCGCTTTGTTTAAAGGTAAACAAACAGTGCTTTCAGTTTTCAATACTCAAAATACATACACTGATAAATATAAAGTTAAGTGCAAAAACTTCAGTTGTGGCCACCACACAGTGTATTATACAACATTTTTGAAGTTATCTTTTCTTTGAATTGCCAACATTTTACTCTTGAAACTTACTTGGCAACTTCGAAGGCAACTTTCGGTATACTTTTATTTATTTATTCAACTTTTGTGCATACATATATGTATGTCAATATGTGTCGATTTGTTGATTTCATTTACTTATTATTACCTTTTTTTGCTCATAAATACAAATGAGCTAAGATGGAAAAGTGAAATTCACTTAAGCCTTATTTTAGATTTTAAAAAGCAGTTTACAAACCTATTATTCGAGGGCCCTATATCTGGGAGAGATCGCGTGCTTAAACTTTTTACTCTTCGATGTGTCGTAATGGATCAAAGCTTTAAAATTTATAAACTAAAGAAGTAATCAGTAAACAATCGCCATAAGAATATCATAGCACTCTGATGTGTGCATATTTCAAATATGTGGGAACTTGTAATGACTTGTTTTTTTTGTCATCCTGTATCAACATATATTGAAAGTAATTCTTGCTAAAATAGTTATACGAATATGTATCCACAAATGTATCCAAACCCTTTGTGTCATGAAAGATCAATGTATCTCTACAAAGAGTTGTACTCTCTTTCCATTTAGATATTTAATATGGAGAACCATCTTTTTCTTCTTTTTGAGAGTTGATGTGATTTGCAGTTTTTCGTATTTTGACAGTTATTGCTGCTCAGAATGATAAGTGTTATTGTTATTATTGTTGCATGTCTAGTTGGCCTTCGACATTGCTGTCGTCAGTCATTGTTTTGATTACCCTTTCATGTGTTATCTACTAGAGCACTAAGTGAATACATTCCAAAGCACAAACTAGTGATTCGATATTATCTACTGCGCCCTTATCTGTGGTTGCTACTGTTTTCCCAGATAAGCACGATCTAAAAGAACGTCACTAGCTATTTCGCTCCCTTTTGGGTTGCTCTTGAGTTGGCATCTCCATGGTGGATTCGTTTTGGGTTACAATGTCCTTTTGAATATGGACTAAATCAACGATTCGATTTCATTGTTCGACTATGTTTGCTATCGCCTCAGTACATATGTGCTCCGGCTAGTTTTTATTTACATATTTATTTCATGTTTACAAGGGTTTCGATAAAAGTTTATACATATAATGAGTTGTGCGAATCAATGGAAATCAATTTATTCATATAGCACATTTGAGTTGAAATTGTGTGTCAATTGAAACATTTTTCTTTTGGGCATATTTACTTAATTAATGTCCGACACCATGGAGGCAAGGCCTCGTATATATATAACATGTGTACAGTTGTTAATGTTTATTTGTTGCCAAATGCCTCAAACTAATTAGCATAGTGTCTGACAGAGATAGAGGAGGAGACTGTAGAGTGCACTGCTATATAGTCCAATATGAGGGGAGGCAAGCGGGAAAGCGACGATTGCCTCTCTACCTAGCCAAATGATAATAACAACTAAGGGTGAGAGGAAAATAAGTAAATCATAGGAAAGCTAGATTCAGTTCGTAACTTTTTTGCAACAAAAAGTTTATTTGGGCCCTTGTGGGCCACTTTAAGCAATTCGACTCTTTGCCTAATAAACATACATACATACAAATGAAAATTTAATCTAACTTAGTTACTCAAAAACAAAAAGAGAAAAAAAGAGATAATATGTATAAATAGATGTAATGTGTGACAAAAATTCTCGAACATCACACAATCATGAGATTACGTTCGGAACGCTTTTTAATTAGATTCTCCAATTAAAATGATTGTTATTAGTTATCAGTATGAGGGCTCTATCTATGTACATATGTTTGTTCGACTATCGCAACTTTTGGTGGCAAACTGCCTTCCCATTCAACATCAACCAGTGCTGTGCTAGTGACTTCTATCGACTTCTCTTTTTACAAGTATACAAGTACATATATACAGTCAAATACATACATATGTACATAGAAGTACAACTAAAATAATAAAGACGTCAACGACCACGAGTCGCAACTCTGCTGTTTCCGTTTTTGTCGTTTTATCAACATTTTGTCGGGCATCCGCTTAGGAAAACACTTTCCATGAAATAATTTAGCAAGTGCATTTGCAAGCAAACTAAGGGCAAAGAGCGGAATGGAAGGGCGAACCATTTTGGAAATTTCTATTTATCAGAATGGAGTCAGAGCCCATGAAAAAGTTAATTATGATTCATGTCTACAGTTTTAATTCGCTTTAATTGAATGCCAATTTATATTCAAAGTCAACTTCATGGCTTCGTGCACACAATCATTATAGTACGCTAGTAAATATGATAATTATCAAATATACTATGGGCACTCCTCCATTTTTGTACCGTCGTATTCATATTTCGATATTTTCCTAGTCTTTCCAGTGTGCGAATTGTGCTTCTGGTTCGAGATCCACGCGGTACATTGCAGTCGCGCCGGCATAGGGTCTGGTGCGGCGGCCAGAAAGACTGTGAAGATGCCCGGTTGGTGTGTCAGGATCTGGTAGATGACTATAGAACAGCCGAGAAGTTGCTCAAACTGTATCCATCGAGATTCAGGTATGTTCGTTGAGGTATAAACATTGCATTCTGTATTGCTTACAAACACATGTGTCTTACCTTTGTATTAGAACATTGCGGTATGAGGATCTATCCCTGAATCCCTACGACATGACACAGGACATACTGCAGTTCTATGGACTACCCTTCGATCCCGCAGTTGAGGAGTTTTTGGATACACATACGAAACAAAATATCGGAGGAGTGAGTTCAACATATCGTGATTCCAGATCGGCTCCCTTTCACTGGAAACAAGATCTTAAGGCCGAAGAGGTTTGTGTGAATCAGTCCAGTTTGCTGGGTATTGCTTTTTAATGGATAATTCTTTTTGGATTTGTAGATCAAGGAAATCGAGGATGTCTGTGTCGAGGCAATGGATCTTTGGGCTTACCGTCGCATTGTAAACTTTACTAATTTTGCCAGTATACAGCAGAATTTTGATCCTATAATGCTGCCGCCTCCGTTTACGTGAAGCGCGAACATCAAATAGTGTTAACTGATTTATCAATAGCGATAAATGATAACTAATTCTTCTACTTGGTACATTTTGTTGTGATATCGTCGTATTGAGCGAGCGTGAAGTAAATTGAATCGGAGTATGTTGAATGGGATAATGCAAAGTCGATTTATATATAAATATATAAACGGCACATCGTATGCTAAACACATAATTAAACACCCTTAACTGAGCATTAGTTAATAATTTACCACATACGATATACATACACACACATACATACATAAATACACATACATATACATATATACGAGAAAAAGTGCATAGAAGTTAGAAATTGGCGAATTTTGTGTAAAGCGTTAAAATCGAATATCACAATTACACTTAGGCCTAGTATATAAGCAATAACAACAACAACAACAATAACTGAGAACGTTACCCATAGGGCAACGCATGATGTGGACTTATTTACTTGGCTTTTTCATGAAAAACTTTTGTAATTCCGCTAAAAAAACATTTTTTGCCTAGAAAACCCAGTGATTTAGTCTCTAAATAAAGAGGACTAAGAAAAGGAAAAAACCAAAACATAAATACAAAGTAATTTAGACAAATTTATAAACAATAAGAATGTTTGGCAAGCAAAACTCTGTGCAATATTAAAACGAATAAACTTGAATTAAACGAAATCACGCTAAAATTGTAGACACGAATTTCTGAAAACAAAATTATGCTTAATTGAGCAACTGGCACTCAACTCCCTAGGATAAGTTTTCCTAGATATACAATTAGTTTTACAACAAACGATATGTATGATTATGGTTATTTAGTTGTAATTACAATTATATTGTATTATATTTTTTGTCCCAATTATACATTATTAATGCTTTAAGTTGAATTTGTTTCAAAGGTTTGTTTAAAACAATCCCAGTAATGTGCATATTAAATTAGCAATGAAATTATGAGAATTGGCTAAAAAGAAATACAAATACTGATAAGAAAGAAAAAACATTAGAATCTGGCAATATTTACATAAATAACACTTAATAAGTAAATTAGCAATTTAATAAACATGAAATTATCACGAATTCCTTACAAATTAGATGAGTCGATTGTTATGAATTGGGTTAAGATAAAGGCTTATACTGAATTGGTAAGCCAAATCACAATTGTGCTTCTAAAACTGTATTTGGCCTTGTAAGCAAAAATTGTTTCATTGTAGGTGTACAGTGGCGCCACACAGCGGTTTACCTGATCAACACATGCGCAAAGCATAGTCAATCGGGCCGTTATATTCGATTCTAGAAAATTGCAACATGAATACTTAGTTCAACTTACAAATTGTCCAAGTATTAATGTACACCCTTATGTGTAAGTACAGACTAGTTTGATTGTCTCATCTGATGAAAATGTAAATCAACATGATTGATCTCCGACCATATCTGTATGTGGTTCATGTCAGTCCGTCTAAATGCTACGGTACTGAAATTTTGATATGGGCATCTGCTACTGGCATTCTTTACCTCAGCAGGTTTGGACCATTATATCATATAGCGACACCATATATCATTATAATAGCAGACGTTTATGTATAACGTACAATACACACGGCAATACAGACAAACATGTTTTAAAATATAAGCTTTAACTATCCATGAGCCAAATATGGAATAATAGAAAAATATTAAAGGAACTGACGAATCTGAGGGGGAAAGTGTAATCAGAGCAAAGGACTATAACAAGGTTAATGGATGACATACTTAGTAGAACATCGACATTATGTTAGAGGAAGAGAAAAGATGTATGGATTGGCCTCTTACTTAAAGGTTAACCTGAGTCAAAAAACTCTGACGAGTTGGATTCGCCATTTAAAAGCTAGTGCATCAAAATAACACCAAGCTAAATTCTATGGCGTTGAATTAGAAAGGAAATGTTACTTCAAAGAAATCTACTGGACTGTATGAACTCCTTTTGACCTGCTTATCAAGAATACTTAGACTTTGAATGGTCGGTGAAGCTTTCTTCTTTGCGCTCCACATCCTTTTTCCAACGCAAATCGTTAAGCCACGCCTACCTGTCTGCATGTCATAGATTTCAGAGAATTGAGGGCTATAGCCTTCAGACTACCCGTCCGAAGTCAATGAACTTGTAAACAGATGAAACTATAAACTGTCTTCTCTTTATTCTTGATCAGGATCAACAGCTGAGTCGATCTATCCATTTCCGTCTGTCCGTCCGTCCGTCTGAATGAACGAGTAGGTCTCCGAGACTACAAGAGGTAGAGCCACCAAATTTGGTATGTAGACTCGTTTCGTATGTAAATATATAGAGTTAACTGGAATTTCGTCCACGCCCCCCAGAATTTGCATATATTGTTAAAAAGTGTAACAGCTGGAGACATCAGATTTGGTATATGTACATATATACTCGCTTAGTTAGTGCGCAGACATAACAAAGTTGAAGTCACCAAATTCGGTATGTGGACTTGTTTAGTATAAGCGCAGATTATAATTTCACCTCCATATTTAGAAAAACCCACATTGCCTGTCGCAATTTTTTGACTATTGAAATCAAATTCAGCATACTCAGTAGTCTTACAAATTTCAACTAACCTACCCAGTTTTATTCAAGAATTTTTACGGATGGACTTGGACTTCAGGACTTCAAAGTTCTGCAATCCTGATATGGTCAGATAAATACTGATAAATAATAGAGTTATAATTTACGTTAAAAATAAACAAAAAGCAGAAGACCGGGGCTAACTTCGACCGCGTCGAAGTTTGTATACGCTTGCCCGTTTCTTTTGTTAATCTTTTCTTAGCTAAAGCCGTCAAAGTGAAAATCATTTTATCTAGAACGGTCTACAATCTTAGCATGCCAAATAACGAAGTGATTGATTAAAGCCAGTGTTTTCCACCGATCGTTCCTATGAGAGCTATATGATATAGTCATCCGATCTTGATCAAATTTCGCTCTGTCGTTTATAGGTGTAATAAAGTAACCAGCATTAAATATCACATTTCTATAATAGCTCAGAAAGTAATGGATTTATTGACAAAAGTCACTGTTTGTGACTTTGCCGTTTGTATTGGAGCTATATGATATAGTGGTCCGATCCGGCTGAATTCGAGATATACAACCTGTGGCTCTTACGGTCTAGGAGAAGTTTGCGCTGATCCAGACGGACGGAGATAGCTATTCGAACTTGTCAAGGCGTGCTGATCAAGAATAATAATAATATAATATATATAATTTATGACGTGATTCTATTCATTTTTCAAGGATCGAAATTTTCAATCGAAAGTGAGTTTTCTCGTTTGTGATTTTGAATGTATTTCTACGATGCTTTAATACATATTCCATGTCTATATATTCCATATGTAATGGAGTCCTGCAGCTCTGAGGACCAGCACAGGACTAGCTATATGATTAGACCAAGCGGAGTGATTTCCGTTCAAATACTTTCTAGTTAGGACTAGAATAGGTTCTATGGGATGTCATTAGGCGGAGAGGTCGGCCTTTGATCCAGTATGGTCTAGCCGGGGATTTGTTCGTAAATATTATGACATCGACGTGCTTACCACTGTGAGTTTATTTACTTGCAAGGCATCTCTAGGAACTGCTTGAACAACATTATATTTGTTTCGAACCTTCGTGTTCTTTTTGGCTTCATCCTGCCTGCATTAGCTGGTTCAATTGGATGAATGAATGTTAAATGAATCTACTGTCAGACTGGCACGTTACTGCATCTTGATAGATCAATTCTTCAGCAGTTCATTTGTACTTGGCAGTTGTTCGACTCCTACTAAAATGGCTGGACTGTCTGCCAGGACCAGGCGTTGCTCCCGCTTATTCCAGTCACCTCGGCTAGTATTGCAGGCCATTTTTAATAAAAAAACGCTAATGGTATGCATAAATTTCACATAATAATGTTAAATAAACATATGACTAAATTGTTTAGAGTTCGTAATGGCATTTCATTCAATACGTTTCTGTGGCCTTTTATTTAGATAGGATAATTTTACATTTTAAGTGAATATTTTGAATGCTCATTAAACACAAAGCTGTCAAAATGTGATGTGTATACACAGCTGTAATGAATGAAAATCAACTATGGAATAATTATGTGTACAAAAAGAATGAAAATTGCTAAACCAGGACAACTTAATTTAACCATAAAGAAAGTAGAATAATCAGGATTAAAAATTAGGGAAGCAAACTGTCACATGACAAAGGTCAAATAGAAAGACAATGCAATGTCCATTCAGTAGGGCATCTTGGCCGATTTCATTATGATTCAACCCTCCTTAGAATTTCGTTTGCCGTTCTGGCTCTAAGCGCCGCCTACAAATTATTGCGTAGGTGACCAGCTGAAGACCAACTACAGCAACAACAACATAGACAGTTTGCCGAAATCAAATGCCAACGAATGGGCAGGCAGCTAGCACAGCTTTAACTCAAGGCGAGGTGTCCTGCTGACGTCACGGCAACAACAACTATAACCACATGGGTTGAAACCACAAAGTAGCGTGGGCGCAAAAGCTTTCCGTCGTTTCACCCAAGTTTCGAATCAGAAGCCGGTAGCGAAAAGCTTTTCCCATTGAAGAAGCAACAGGAGCATAGGCAACCAGTTGAAGTTGAAAGTGCTGACGCCGGCAGAGCTGCCAACGTCGGCGCACGGATTCGGGTTTTACCGCTCGCTATAAAACAAGTCGTCGCCTTCGTATCCATTGCATTCGTTTGTCACGCTTCGAAAGCAAACTAACAGCCAACCAAATCCACCAAAAACCACCAAACCATTCGCATTCTAACGGTCGAATACCAAAAACGAATCGGAAAAACATTGAAAATCAGTTTTCAAACTTTTGTCTTTGTCGGTGCGTCGCTTACAGTCAGCATACAGTTTGTTTGTCAATTAACTGAGCCAATAGCATACTTTTGTGCGCTGCGTCTAGGTCAATTTCAAGCGGGCTTAACTATTAACTATTTCGCTTTTAATTGAAAAAGTTTTTAAACACTTTTTGCGCAGGTTTCAACCAGTTTCCGATTGTGCGTTAAGAATTTCAGATAAGTAAGAATTTCGCATCGGAAACACCAAAAAACATTATACGTCGCGTCAAACGGTGTAACACATTGAAAGTCAATTCGATTATTGAAAATCCAATTTCGTTTTTTCGCCCTATTAGACTACAAAATTCAGGTAAGTCAATGGCAAATTAGGAGACTACATACGAACATAGAAAGTGTTTATCTCAAATGCAATAAGAATTGTATTCACCCTCGTTAAACTAATTCCATACTTAAAGGTCCAAAGCCCTTCGAAAAGCAAACAAAACGATTTAAAACGATTTATTTTTGTAAAAATGAGGGAAAAACTTTTGCAAAAGTAATTTCTAGTGTCAGCACAAGAAGCTCCATATCAAAACGACATCAATGGACTTTTGGGTCTCTTCTCCCCATAAAATATCAATAATTGTCAATCAATTTTGTTTCTGTGTCTACAAGCACAATCCTACGTACCAAGCCCTCCACTCGGCAACTGAAGCTCAAGGATTTAAAAACATGTACATGCTGGTAATAGCTTATCGTCTAGGATCCATTTTAACCAGTCTATGTACTTTTGTAGCCATAAAGCAAATTAGCAGAGTCAAATTTATATTCATTAGTAAAAAGGAGCCGCGGAAAATATTGTATGACAAAGCGCGCAAAAGGAGAACAATGGTGTAGAATGGTACAAGTCACCTTAAAAATGTTTTAACCTAGTGAAAATGCCATATATAGGCCCGACATTACCTAACATATCCAACTCTGGCACAATTCATTTTCCTGTGCGAATCTCATTTGCTTGGATAAAATTGCGAAACATTATCATTACCCTAACTACAAGCCACATACAAACAAACAGGCACAAGATGTTCAAATAAAGATTCGTGTCACTTGATAAAACAAATTATCGAATTTGTCGGCATGACCCGCTGGCATGTGGTTTCCCACAGCCATGCTGAGGGTATTTTCGTTTTGGCCAAGAGATCTGTCCTACACATAAAGGAACGCCTTAGATATCAACTAGAATAGACAATATTTCAGGGATTTGAAACGTTTTTTCAAGAGTTAGAGTTAAAGTCATTAGGTGGTTCTCATCTACTTAAACGGAAAAGAGGCAAGAGGTTGAATGACTTTGGCACAGCCAAATATACCCGACATGTTGCCGCGGTATTCATTAATGTTGGCTTATAAAAAGCGGAAGCAAACACTTCAAATCAGATAAAATGACAGAGCAGAGACAGAGTCAAGCCAACTAATTTCAACAGCATTTTGTTCTTCTTTTATTTTAAACTAAGATTATAATCATTGGAATAAAGCGCGTCACAATAACATAGCGAAACATTGGGAAAAAAGGGGAAAGTACATACTTTCATTTTGGATAGAAGAAGAATGGAATTTTTGAATGCAATCACTTGCCATCAGATTGTAAGCCAGAATATTTCCTTTAATACAAAAGTTTTTGCATTACAGAGTAATTTTTTTGAAATTTTAAGATCATATTAGAAATATTTAAAGATGGTCTTAGGAAAATATTGCCAGCGGCTGAGCTTTAAATTGTTTTTACGCTGGCCTCAATAATCTTAAGGCTCTGTTTCCTTTGAACGTTTTATTCTTTAGGCCAAACAAAAGATTAATTTTCCATTTTGTTTCAATTTTTAATATTAAGTCGAAGACCATCCTTTATCTGACGATATTATCCAAAACTGTATATTCATTTCCATCTTCTTGAGAACTTTTCTATTTGTTTCGTATTTGAAGTTTTGAATTCGGTTTGAATTATTTTGGGTAGCTTGGGCCGTTCGTTTTGAAGAGTCATAGAAAGTATCACTTGGACACAGTTAATACGTCTATCAGCTTTTCAGCACAGATCAGTCGTATAGTCCTTGGGTAAAGTAGGATAAATGTATTTTCCCCATGTTTTGTAGAAAAATAATTAGTTATTAGACTCATCAAATGAATATTCTAAACTGTGATTTCTCCCTAATGTAAAATTGAATCTGATTAGTTAGCTAATATTTGAATTTATTGAACGAACAATGATCTGAGTGTTGAAAGCCAACTGAGTTGTAGTTCATTGGTTTTCATTGAGGGAAGGACATTTTAGGGTTGAGTTGTCTTTCGTGGAATATGACATTTTTTTTTAATGGTTTTATTCAAAAAGTTACCTTTGCCCTTTAATATGCAGGACGACTGTTGAGTGTTTTTCTGTGTTTGTGTAGCAACTGGGCAAGTTTTACGGATGTATTTCATTTGCAGTTTGCACTTTACACACCGTTGAATTATTTAATTCCTTAAAATAGTACACTTTTGTATATTTTTAGCCAAGTAGGGGAAAGTTTCGGTCAAGTGACGTCAGCCACCTCATTCCCAATCTTACAACTAGATCAGGTCCTAGAGCTGGTTTTGTCACACGTTTCCTTTCCGTTGTGTACACACATCCGTGTTCAAAAAATTTACATAATTAATTGATGATACGTGCCAGGCAAACAAACAAAAGCAAGGTAAATTGCATTCGTTATTATAAATTTGAAAATTTAATTGGTTTTGACACATTATGGCCCCCATTTTGTCGGCCACAATTTGCAGAATGAAATATTTATAAGAATATAAATCATTTAAACAATACATTTAATTCAGTTCATTGTAGGGGGGATGGGGCTAGGGTTTATTCAGAACTATTTTAAAGAGGGATCAACACTGTTTCCATTCTTTTCTTGTCCCTTATTAGGTTCACAATCGAAGTCCTTTGATGAACAATTCGATTGTAATATTGTGAAACGCTAAACTCATAATTTCGACAAGCCATATGCATATATTATTGATTAGACTGTGACAAATAAATAAATAAAAAGTTTGTATGTGAATACACTCGATATTAAACTGATTCACAAGTGCCAGCCAGACATAGTATAAGTGAGAGCATACCATAGAACGAAGGCGACAAGAAGAAGCCGACGGCAAATGTTTTTCCTTGGCTTCCGGCGAATGTCAATGCCACATATTTGGGCCACACACTAGGACAACGAAAATAATCAAATGGAATCAGACTTGGCGGGGGCAGTTGTTGGGGGAGGCACAACAACAAGTTAATACAATAAACAGGGCCAAAAACAAACAGAATGGGACATTTGAACTGCTCACTTATCTGCCAGGCAATAGGAGCAAGCGGGTAAAGCGTCACCTGACCTATACGGTCAGAGCTTAATTAGCCTTTTCCACCGAATTAAACTGACATGAGAAACATAATGAAATGAATTCTTAAGGTAGAAATAGTTTTTTCTTCGTCCTGTGTGTCCGTGTGGGCTGGCGTTTTAATTAAGGTAAACGTTTTCTGGCAAAACAATTGTATTTTGCATCTCACAATTAGCCCATAGGCAATTCGCAAAAGTTTCTTATAATTTCTCAAATAATCCCAAAATGATAAAATATGCAAAGATGACAGCCAGAGCCAGGCAAACAATCAACAGGTGCTGACAGGTTTGCCTTTGAATGGGTGATGGAGTGGGATGGAATGGGTGGAGTCGTTGGGTAGGGCAGAACAGGGCAGGACAAGGCAGTAGTCACTGTCGCCTTTGCCATAAATTCTAAGCTGTTTATTAAATTTTCCAACTGGCTCCCGACTGTCTCCGTTTGTCATCCAGATAAGGCATCGGTTAAGGAATTCCAGCTGGCATTCAAATGGATACTCACGTGTGTGTCGAGCTTTCAATTAATGTGATTTATTAAATGGGATTACATTGAGAATGGTAGAAAGGATCGGGTATTTTCATAAAAAGGATTACTTTGTGGCGATTATTCAATTATCCCCGAACGAGTTGAGTCCGCCAGAATGGCGAACAAAGAACACTCCATGAGTTCATAAATCACTTTTTAAATTATATGCATTTTCAAAAATGGAAAGATTGAGCTTGTCCGTCCAAGTTTTCCCTCGGAAAACCAAATGTTTAATAGAATTTAAACGAAATAATCACTGATTATCCTTTTTTTGCTGGAAATCTACTCTGAAGTGGGACTTGTCAGTTGTTAGCACAGAGAAAATATTTAAACTTGATATATATTAAACATATTTTATTTAAGTTACGCTCTTTATGCAACACCAAAATATTTTGATATAAATTAAGTGAAAGTGGAGCTAAAAAGGACCAGTGCATAAATCTGCCAGACACTTTCAGTCCTTTACTCTCAACTTTTTTTATTCTCTGATGACTGCCGGCGACTAATGCACTTCATCAACAGCCAACAATAACAGACTGTGGAGAGCTCAAGGAGCTCAAGAAGGACTCAACTATTTATTAAGTGCACAATACGAGGCAAATTGGCTTAGAACGAAATTGGTCAGGACCACGCCTCACTGCCCAAACCACACACAATTGCTGGAAATTAACCGCAAACTGCCATGTAATTTTATTCCTCTTTTTTCTTGGAACTTGCTTCTTTCGTTTTCTGCAGTTTCACAAACAAATGCGGTCAATATGGAGTGGAGTGGTACAAAGTGGCAGAGATACACCAGGCAGAGTACAAGGGTGAAAGACGCCCTAAAATACAGAGGGAGAAAGCTAAAAATAATCGAAGAAAAAGTTGAATTTGAGTGGATCCATCCCCTGGTGCGGTTCCAACATATAGACAGTAGTTGCTTATATCAAGATATGCTTATTCTTGCCACAATATGCTACTCTAACTTACTAGTGTAATAGCTTAATTAGTAGGCCATTTTAATTGTTGGTACGTGCACAGCAATCATCATATACACTATAATTGTCTAGGTTGTCTTGATGTGGGCAGACTTTTGGGCGGGTCGTTAAATCATTTTGATGAGCTGACGTCGACCCGCCATGTCCTTTTGGTAAGTTGAAATCGCCATCGAGTCGCTGCTCGTGCACAGAATTTAACTCTAGAATGGAAAATGTCCTTTTGCAAAATGACAGGGGATAATGTGGCGTATGGGTAATGTGAAAACAGCAAAAACCGTATATAATGTATACGCATTGTGGGACAGTGTCAATGACTATTTGCGATTTTACGGTCTCGGTGAAATGCTGATTTATGGCTGTTTTCTTTGGCAATAGTTTTTCATATATTTGTAGGATAAGATAGTGATATATTTCGCACATTATGGTATGGTTTGGTTTGGTCTAATATAATAGGTCGAAATAGTTACCATTTCTGTGATCCTACCCTCTTCAAATTTGTTTATTTGATATAAACTTATCAAAATATAATACGAACGAATGTCCGATTTTAAATTTCTACATTCATATTGTCCCGAATACTTTGTTAAACTTTAGAGTCCTGGTCAATGCCTTTCGAGCCAAATATTCTTGCCTTCCAATATTTAAATTAAGCAGCCTTCCTTTCAAAACAGATACCCTACCTCAAAAGATTAATATGTAGTAAGTTAAGTTAATGTTGCCGATTTGAACATTGTTAACACCGATATAGTATTACAGATTGACCAATTTCTGACCGAAATCTGACTTTAGTTGTGTCCTGGTCATTGAGAAATGCTTACAATTAAACAATACGAGAGGCTGCCTTCCGTTTTTTTATGTTCTTCTCTTTTAAAGTCGCCCTAATGAGCCAGCTAAGCACATAATTATTTAATGGCTTCTTAAAACTTGCCAACTAACAATAAGAAAAGTCTTGTGCGGCTCTTTAAAGTGAATGAAAAGCCTGGAGCTGCGGAAATTTATGAGCTGCGTACAACATTTGAATGCTTGAAGCGTTCTTGGCTTAATTACTTGGCAAAAATGTGGCCCAAGGGCAAGCGTTGAGAGCGACTACTGCGTATGAGTGAGACATGTCTAAAGGATTGCCGCCGAGCGACAAAATACTAAATGTAATTGGCAGCAGGTACTTGAATGTCAACGTACCAGGAACTTTGGCAAAGTGTCAACAAAATATGGTAGCAAAAAACTGTGAAATTTCATTAGCTAATTAATTAACCGTCCGGTGCGAGTTGTACAGTTATGAATGCCGCCCAAAATGTATAAATAAATTGTGAACTATAATAAGCGAGAACCCTCTAAATGATAATAACGATAATAATTCAAATGGTTGTTACCCAATTGGGCCGTAAGGAGCGGTGCATCTACATTAGTGGACCTATGCAAGAGAAAAGGATTGAACATTAATTTAGCAGCTTTTATTAGCATTCATTTCTCCTTTCCCATTTCCAATTCATTCATTTCAATTACTCAAATTGAAATCGCCACTCGCAACATTTGACCTTCGCGTGACAACTAAAAGCGGATATTAATTAAAGATTGAAATTCTGTCAAAAACTAAATTGATGAATTGATTTTATTTGCCAACAATTTCAATTGAATTCCACAGCACAAAGCAAAATCGAAATCTTGATTAGCTAGGCCTGATTTCATCAGTTAACTTCAAGAAAAGGGTCCAAATACCGTTAATTTGTTATCCAAAAACTTATTCTTCATATTTCAGAGCGCAAAGTACTTACAATGCGTATCTGTTTGAGGTTTTTTGCGGTCGCAGAATTCAATTACCCACAAATCGACTCAACGATTGACCACTGTGGTGCAAACAATTTATCACACAGAGTCAGAGGACTCTCAGCAAAACTTAATTATGGAGCGGTACTCGACTAGGAAATGAAAACTGGGAGCAGAGGCTAAGGCCGAATCCGAAGCAGAAGCCACAGCCAGAACGAGCTTTAGTGTCCACTCAAAACGCCCACAGTTATGCAATGGATTGCAACAAAAATCAAAAGTCTCAGCACCTTTCACATGACTGAATCTGTGGTCCTCGAGTATGATGTTAGCTGGTCCATATACTGGCTACTTTAAGCCAGTCAGGCGAACGTACTCGTAAATCAATCAGGCGCATTGGTATTTTTTAATATCGGAGCTGAGAGAGCTGCAATCTGCAATGGTTTTTGGGGTCACGAGAAAAACAGTTGCCAACATATGCCAAACCTCAAGAGGAGGACCGGGGTATTGGGTCAGGTGCAAATGCAGCTTGCAGCATGGAGCATATTTCACATGAATCCCCGAACGTAATTGATGGTAGACACCCAGTCATCCAGTCACCCAGTCACACAGTCACCCATGCACATCATCATTCATCCTCGAGCAAGCCTGTGATTGAAAAAGAATACTGAATCAAATCAAAATAAAAAGAATGACAAATAAAAAAATAAACACCAATCAAAATGTCGGCATTGTGTCGATTTGTTATTGAAACTGATTTAATCAAAATGTACATATGTACATTCATTCATACATTCATACATATGTAGGTGATAATCTCGAATGCTCTTTTACTTTTGCTCCTTTCATGTGATATCAAATTCAAAACGTGTAAATTCCATTATTGCATTTAATTGTCTGCCAGCAAGCAAAACAAATACTGCAGGGCTCTGTGGAAAAACAAGTTGAGCAATGTCACAGCCTTGTCAATTAGCAGTAACAGAAGGATTTTCAAGGATTAACAACTAGACCTTGAATATGTAAATGTATTGTTTTATTACTAACGCGATTTGCCACGGACCTGGCAAATCTTTCAAAGACTTTTAGCCATTTTTCTCCCGATGCTTCACAGCTGGGTTATTGCTCCTTGAAACTACCATCACGTGCACCCGGCCAACTCGTCAGCCAGCTCCCGTTCGAGTAGGTAAACAATTCTGAATCACGCCAAACCAATTAATTGATAAGCTCAAGACTGACGATAAAAGCAAAGAGCATGGCCTAATAAATTTCCCAGCAATCGATTACATCCACATTATCTGGCTAGATCCATATCTAATCCGAAATGAGTTATCTTATGTAGCCAGGGGTAGGCCAACTCCAACTCAAGCAAATGGCCCGATAAAGCAGCTCGATAATTGCCTGGTTTGGCTGCATGTTATTTATTTTTAGCCACACACAAATCATATAGGAGGTCGGAACATGTTTAGTCGTACAATATTAATATAGGTATGTACATAATACTACAAAATGTGAAATATGTAGCTAGTATTTCTCTTATCAGTTATCACAACAATGACGTACATTTTGATATGGGCGGGAGCAGCTCCTACTCATCGTTCGGAAAACCAACAAACCAATTAATGCATAATTAATTCAAAACAAAACTTTGCTTACTAGCTTAGTCAAAACTAATTAAACAACTATTTCACTCAGTTTATATGTGTGTAAACGTAAAGTACAAGCAGCCATCTATACTATCTTCCCGTGGGGGTGAGGGGCGCCAACAAAGTCCCATATTATTACAATAATTTTTTCCTCGAACGGGGTAAATTGTAATTCTGCCCTTGGCCCAAAGGCGTATTCAGTCCTAATTAACGGACAGCAAATATTTGCCAAGAATTTTCGTTTTCGCATCCCTTTGATTGGCGCTGAAAACCATGATTGAGTTCCCGAGAACAGTGCTTAGAGCAATTGAATATGTCAATGATTCACAAGGAAAGCATTGATTTCCAGCTGTTTAAATTAAAGATCTGCAATTAATAATTTATATTATTTAACGCCAAAGATTACCAAGTATAGAAAGTCATTTGTATGACCAACAGAGTAGGTCTCTGCGTTCTAGGCCCGTGTTAAAGCACTACGATTTGTTGTGAATATTTTTGAGTACACAGAGGACTTAGGTAAGCCTCCTAATGTGTCGGCATGCAAATGAAGTGAAGCCGCCGGCTTGAGCATATTTACATTTACATATGTATCTTATTGAAACATGTTTACAGTATACAAATGAAATTTACCCGAGGCTGAGCGGCTTCTGCTGTCTTCAGGAGAAGTCCATCAACAAGTGAGCACATACATAGGCACTCATGTGCGAGTACCTAAAGAACGGAGCAAAGAACATAACAAACATTCAAATTGACAGGGCATAAAAACGGCGGACGGAACGGAATGGGAGTCTCTTGCATTATAAGTAAATGCTTTTGGCCATTTTTATAAGCCATTTACTGCCTCGTTGTCTTTGTTATATTGTTTGCTTTCAATCAGCCACATCATCTACACACACACACACACACACACATATGTAGATACATGTGTATGAGTACGATAAACAAAGATAGGGACCCCTCTGTAGCAGCTTATCGGCATCCATATACTTATATAGACTATAAACATCTCATTCCCACCAATTGTAATTATTCTATCGAAATTAATGCAATTCGAGTTAAGATCCCAAAAGAAACAATTAATATGCTCAGTTGTAATTACATAGATGTGCTGGGTGTGAGTTTTTGTTGCTTTTTTAATTTTTGTGTTTGGTGGGCAGGGGCTTGGGTCTGCGGCTTTTTCTCTTTAAGCCTCGTTAAGTGCGCCTGAAATGCTGCATAATTTTTTGGGGGGCGTTATTTGATTTATGTAACAATTCTTGTGCCTGAATGGGTCTCCTCCATCTGAAAGATGTGATGGAAGGATGGTCGCAGGAGGAGGCATCGTCTGCCACGCTTGATTTATGTTCAAAATAAATTGAAATGAAAAGAAAAAACTGTGTCAAAATGGAAAAATGCAAAATGCTTGACTACTTGCTGGCCGACGAATTGAAATTATAAAGGAAAACATGGGCATTATATGTAATTAAGCATCTGAAAAGCATTTGAGCGCGTTTTCATGCTATTATGAATTGGAATTCAAAATTATAATTGAAAATTTTGATGGCAAGTTGAAAGGAATGCGAACAAAGGCCACAGAAGATTTCTTTCACGAGCCGCATCGAATTCGTTTTAGTTCATCAACATTTGAGAAGTCCCTAGCAAATCATGTGTCGATGTTCATCACAGGACGTCTTGCTGAATGTCATTTAAAACTAGACAACAGTTATGGGGACTAAGCCTGATTTACTAACAATTTCATATACATTTGATTTTTAGCCAAGTGTAATGTATTACATTTCTTTAGCAATTATCTTTGAGCTCGCATCTTTTTAATCTGAAATGGAGACAAATTCCTAATAAAATTAAATGGACAAGCGTGGTCTGTCAAATAGATAGTTCTTTTTGAGTACTTTAATCTCGAAAGTAATTAAAACATTTCAATGCCAAACTCTGGTCAATACCAGCCATTGAAAGAGCCTTATAAACGCCATTTACAACTTTACAGCCACTTCAGAGACGACCAAATGGCACAAAAAAAAAAAAAAAAAAAAAAATACTCCCAGTCCACACACCATCTAACACTCACACTCGCCCACACTCACACTCACACCCACAGTCATAAACAAGTGTATGACTATTTAAAAATGGCATTGCGTGTCGCACATAAAACGGCATAAAGTGGCCATCAAAAAATTGACAGAACATCTAGAGAGACCGGAAAAATTGGAGTAGTGGGGGGTGGAAAGAAAATGTCGAAAAATGCGGGAAGCTGTGTCGAGGGGAAATATGCATGGAGGTACAGGAGGAGGGAGAGGGCAGGATAGAGCAGAGGGCAGCCCTCGAGTGCTGACTGCAGAGAGCTATTAAAATTTGAAATTGAGAAAACATATTTCGCACATTTTCTACATCGTGTAAGCGCATTATCCCTATATGTAGGCAGGGATATTATGTATACCTACTCTATGTGTGTATGTACGTACTTGTAACAATATTTTCACAGTATATTAAATGCCATTCAGAATTTATGTTAAATTCTTTTTTAACTGCAATTTATTTGAAAATGAACACCGTGTCATAAAAACCGCACGCAAACAATTGCCCTTTGCCCAAGGGGAGAAGCATTTGACAACATTCCATTGAAAATATCAATTATCAAAAGCCATATTAATTACCATATTTATAATTTAATGACATTTCAGCAGGTGAGCTTGAGTTAATGAATCGCGACACTATAATCGCCTCTTTAAGGTTTCATTCGTGGCGCTCTGCTTTAAATTCTGAATGTGCAATGTGGGACTCGCGATTTACCGCCCAAGTCTGTGGCCATCTAATAATAAGTGAAATTCCTTGTAGTTCATTAAGCCCACTCGCCAGATTGGCCAAAAGCCGCAAACATGCGTCCAACTCATGGATAGACAATATTTACTACCATTACACATTAGAGGCAACAATTTGCATAAAATATGTTGGACATGGAAGGGGTAAGACTCTAGAATTTAGACGTGGGTTCGCCAGAAGTTTCTACGAAGTGCAAACAAATCTAAGATTTATTATTCAGCAATTAATCTATGTAAGTTTGAAGTCAAAGGACTCAAAGGAGTATCTGTGGGGAATTCAATGGGTTTTCAGTTTAAAGGAATGATTTTCTCTTAAAATTTTTAATTTCCTCTTTCTTGCGAGTAACTTTCAAGAGTTGATTCCAGCTGTCGAATTTAAAGTTGCATACTTTAAGGCTGCAAGCATGTCAATGCATAAGTTAGAGTTCGCGTTAAACCCTCGAGCCATTAGTTTGGCATGCTTTCTGCTCTTCTTGATGCTCCAACGAGTATATGTATGAAAAACCAAACAAAAAGCCATCTTATGGCTAAAAAAACGTTGCGTGGCTACGGGCGCTGACGTTTTGGCGCCCTTTTATCTGCTGCACTTTCTGCTATTGACTAACGGTTGCCTAGGAAAACTTTACACTACTATGGACAGTTGGCAAAGAAATGGGCCACATGCTGACGCATCTATGCGAAATCTATAACCCTTCAACTTTAGTCTTCCGCCTCGTTCTTTTTACCTGAAGGAGCTAATTGTTAGAGCAGAAGTTGAGGGAGCCGCCAATTGTAGCAGCCTCTTTTGACTGGAGTCTATTTATGGAAATAATGAAATTCAAATAATTTCCTATTAAACATTCTTTCGCCACGAAACCTCTCGAATATGCAACTTTCCGCTTTATACGCAGACTTTTTGTGCAATTTCCCGCACAATGCATATTAATCCTTTTCCTGTATTTAGTTTCCCCTTTCTCGGTGGCCCTTTAGGTTCGTTTGGAACTCGTTAAGTAAGCTCGTTATGGAGTCAAGCCTCTAAGGCCCTGGGCATTGTTTTGTGTTCGATAATTGGCATGCGGACGTTAAATGAAATTTCAAATAGAAGCTAATTAAAATTACATAAACTCTGTTGATCGATTGCCTTAAATTACTTGTATATGGCAACTGACTATCATTGCGAATGAGTGATTATTCCAAACTGGAAACATAGCTAGTAATCATTTTAATACTGGGACAACAATCTAGAATTGCCCCTGGGCTCCTTGGGTATGAGAATCCTAATCATCTCCTCATTTTGTTGTGACAAAAGATGAATTTGTTTTTTTGGGTCGACAAAGAAGACGGTTTCCGCGTGCTCATTGTTCAGTCACTCATAACAATCTGTCTGTTCTATTGTGTTGTTCGTTTTACATGCGACTGAGTGTGTTCCATTTCGCTAAGCGAGTGGGTGGGGTAAAGTGGGTATATTAGCACTTGAAGAAGAACAGACACGCTGAAACAGAAAGTGATTAAGGCAAAGTAGGAAAGCGAAAGGCGGTCAAGCACTTGGGAGACAGCTAAACTTTCTATAAACTAATTGTAAGTTTTACTCTTTGCTCTTTATATAAGTGGTTTAATCTGATTTGATCTAATAGAACGGCTTCTTATCCAGCAATCTATTAAAACAGTTAATTATGTCTTCATGGAAATATGGTGGCCCGCTTTTCTTTCCTTTACTGTCTTTTCGTAGGCAAACACTAAGCCAAACAAATTGGATAAGGCTCACACAAAACCCAACTATTTTAAAGTGAAAGTCTTATACCTTTAACTAGAGAAATCACTAGTCGCACATAACAAACTAACAAACTCAACAGTCATTTAAAAGACACAATTGCATTACATCTCAAGGACTTCTTATTCTTGATGTCACATCCGCTTTTATTTGGTTCAGACCATAGCTCAAAAACTGTGAGAATAGTTTGCATAGAAACAGACAGATATACAGACTGACCAATTTTATCTGGGTTTAAGTCGGCTCGAAGTCAATCTTTAAAGGACAGTACAAAAAGGGGATTAGGCTGTCTGTATAGCTATTTCAGAAACTACAAAGTTCTATCATCGACAAACTGCAGAAAAACAAGTCCAGAATTGCATTGTACCCTCAGTATAAGAGCCTTTGGAATGGAACTTGGTAAAGTTCTAAAGTTCTTAGTGAGCAAATCAAGGAAACCAAGAAGTGGAATTTCACCCGTCAAAAAACCTATCTATTGGCTCACCTGTCCAATTAATGTGTCCCTGATCAGGATTATACGAAACACCTGACTTAGAGACTTAAACAAAATTGGATTTAGAAGTATCTGAAGTACGTGGGTGTATTATAGAACATTATAAAACTTGCGTGAGTCAAAACTCGGTCGATTATTCATTTTCCACCTTCCCACACAAACCAGGAAAACTCTCGCAAATATGTGAATTATGTCTAGTCCAAATAGCTATCTAGCCTATTTGAACATCTTTTGGGCCCCAAACCTGGACCTGGGCTACAATGTCAAGTCAGGACAATTGCCATTGTTGGTGCCTAGCATGCCAAAGGGTGGAGGCAAAAGGAAAAGAAGAATGCCAGCGGCAACGGCAACGGCAGGGACACATTTTATTATTATGATGCGGATGAGTGGAAGAGTGAAAGGCATGTCAACAGACATGCAACAGCAAGAGCCTTCGCCACTCACACCTTCGTGTGTGTGTACGGCTTAGTTCATAACAGTAATTCATTCTCATCACCAACAGCTGCTCCCCCAACAGTAGCAGCAGGAGCAGGAAATGTGTCAGCTGCTTCTTAACTAACTGCACGTGTAATTTTAGATGCACATCCACCATGTCCTGTCATCAGTTATTGCGGAAAGGCGAAAAAAAAGCACTTTAAGCTATCTTTTCCCCAACGCCTGCCACTTGACGACCTTGAGAGCAAAGCTTAACCCACAAGAGCCAGTAGGTAAACTCAATCATAGGCGACACTAATTTATAAGCTTACCTGTTGCACACACGCAGACACCCTCGCACACATTTGAGGCAAGCCTCGAAGATCGAATGAAATTTCCAATCAAAGAGAATTGCCATTTTTCGGATGCCTTTGCCTTTGCCGTTGCCGCAGCCTGTGGCAAATTTAAAGCATATTTTTAGCTTTAACCTTACACATTTACCAAATTCAAGGGGTGAGCGAATGCCGATGCTGTTGCCAATGTAGATGGTGATGGGCGTGTCACATTTAACAACTTTAAGACACGTTTAAATGAGCAAATATTGACTTTTCTGCCCCAGAATTTGAACATATTGACCTGCGGGCGGCTGAGTGCGAGTAGTTTCGGTTTGGCTACAACTACCCCGACTAAATACAACACAATTCCAGTCCCAACTCCAAGTTACGGGTGCCGAGAGAGCCCAAGGCAACCTATTAATAAAACCAGAGAATTTCACACGCTTAATTAAGCTATCGATTAATGGAAACCAACTTTGGCTAAACATTTTTTCGGGAAAGCTTCCAAGTGTATGCTGGATCTGCAGCTGTAAAACAAACAAAGCACACAACTTTAGCTTAATATTTTTTGAGATCCATTTTCCCAATCCATCCAAGAGGTGCATAAGTTGTCGGTAGTGCTCCCATGGTATGTTGAAGTCAGCAAGCAGGATTCCATTGGCCCTTCTTATACAAAACTCTCAGTTGATTTCATGTCCCATCGTACTTCACTTAAAAGCAGTACATAAACATTTAGTTTAACATCTTGTTGAGTCATCCATTAACATTTATCCGATTCATACACTATGTATATATATATAGACAGTTATCTAGTCTGAAACTAATTTATATCTCTTATTTTATTTGGTGAAACAATGACACTTTATTTGAGTGGTTAGCTCTTTGCCATTCATTTGCCCAAATGCATTTGCATTTGTGTCTAGACAATTGTCAAACGATTTTCTAACCAACCATCTCCATCGCTTGACCACAGAGCATCATTCATTCCTTTATTCAGCCATTCAATTATAAACACACATGAGAGACTCTGACAAAACCCACTTGAAGTGTCCCTGTTCAAAATCAACAATGGGAGGAAAAGAGACAAGCGAAGACAAAGTAAAAACTATATTATAGCATCGCTACGGGTTGGTTATCTACGAATGTTCGGGTCTCCACTTGACCCGCGTGCCAAATGAAGGAGGAATGGGATTCGGATTCGGATTGGGAATGGAATGCATTCACGCGCATGCATGCTCGTAGTGTCCCGACTAGTGAACCGTATTGGCATTGAAACGGATACTGAGTTTGGGTTACCTTTTCAGCAAATGCCAAGTTTAGATACTTTTTGTCTGGGACAAAAGTTTCAATGAATGGGAATGTGGGTAACATGAGTTTATTTGTATTGATATATGTATGCATTCATAGTTTTGTCCTTGTTAGGAATGCCACTGTAAAATTTTTACATAATTCCTAGATAACCTGTCGTGCACTTTCGCTAAGCGAATGCTTACACAATTCATGAAGATACATTTGAATCCCTTTCTCAAAGGGAATTCAATTCAATTCAATGAACTCGACTCACGTTGCAATTTTATTAATGAAATGTCTCGGAAAGTCTTGACTACAAAACGCTGCTGGTAGCTGTATTAATTGCACACATACACATACATATGTATGTACATAAATGTGTATGTGGAAAATGAGAAGCATCGATCAAAAGTCTTGAAAATTAATTGAATGAGTTTCTACGCCCTCAAGTTAAGTGTCAATAACAATAACTTATGGCGAATGTGGGCGAAGCTGTTACCTTTTGTGGGCTTGCAATTATCCTAGGCTTAGGTTGGTGTGTGTGTAAGAGATTAATACAGCAAGTTACACGTATGTATTAAGAAGCTAAAGTGTAACATTTAAAAAACCCCTTGTGACCTCTTTTAGTTTCTTAGTCAATGTGATATTGCGATTTGCAATCAAATAAAGGAGGAAATTTTTAAACTTGTAATTCATTGCATAAAAAATATGTTTTCCATTGGATGTAAGAGCTTAGAGTCAACTTGAAATGAGCACAGACTTTGATGTTGCCGCCCTCCTTGTCTCCCTGTAGCATTTGCATTCGAAACTCAATTGGAAAGAAAGTGCAACATAAACCAACAGAACAGACGATGAATGGAACAACAGTGTCAGCTTACAGTTGGTACCCAGCAGAGCTTACCCGGGCGAAGAAACAGTGGCCATCTACTACTAAGTGCTTAGTGAGAAATTTGCGCAAATGAGTAGAGGAGAAGCAGCCACTTCGATGACAGACCAAAGCGAGCACAGTCCAGAGAAACCGAGAACTGAGAACCTAGATCCAAGTCCAAGCCATTCACCTCTTAAGCCCAACTGCATGCCACATTACAGTTTACAATTCAGCCAACTGACGCTAAAAATCACCCTCCCCTCATCAACCCCACACGCCGCAAACACACACCCGCTCATCCCATGGGGCGAGGCACACCGAGTGGCTCGAAAATCCCCAGCAATTTGTAGCAACAACTCGCATTACATTACAAAACGATGTGCAAATAGAAACGGGAAGCAAACGGAAAGGCACGACAAACTAAAGGGATTTGGCCATAATGGTCGCCCCAAAGTATGCTATGGTTTTACTTGGTGTTTGGCGAAGGCTTTATTTCGCCACTTTTAAATAACGCGCAAAAGTCCAAGAACAAAAGAGCCACCCCGTGAATGGCGCCAACTGGAGTGGCTGGCCACGCAAATTCGCTGCATTTTTGTTGCTCCAGTGCTTTTGGGTGCAATATTTGGGATTTCAATTGCAGCGAACGCATCCGCTTCGGGGCTGAGTATCCTTTATTCTTTGTGTATCCCCGGGCGTTAACGCTTTGAACAATCAATTGATGATTATTTTTATTGTTTTAATTGGGCTTGTCAAAGCGGTTAACCTCCTGCAATTGACAATTTTCAATTGTAATTGGATTTTCTATCGAAAACTCAAACCGTCTAAGAGCGCTGTAGCAGGGCAATTATCGCACTTACGAGGGCTGTTTTGAATGTTGGGTATAATGGCATAGAACAATCCCATCTAATTTAAAAAAACAATGCTTGGAAATACTCATTTAAACCTTTTGAACCTTCTTTTCACATTAAAGCCATCTAGAAATTGCCATAATTCTGAACATTTTCATATTTTGCTTTTGTTATGCTGCCTCTCAAGAGAAATGGTGCATAAATTGATTAGCATTAGCCCGAGAATGTGCAACAATAAAATGTTTGCTAAGCTGGCCATTAGCCGCATTACAAGAGTAACAACAAATCATGAACAAAAAACAAACCAAACCAAAAGGAGATAGGAGGCGCCTTGTGGCTCTTACGGGAGTTCCCCAGTGCCGTCAGCAAAAGCAAAAAAAAGGAAGAAAAAACCTCATGTTTGACTACACAAAAAATACATTTGTCTGTGCGTACATTTCGGAGCACGTTCAGGCCCTTGCCCCAGCTAGTAACTTGGTTTCCCCCTTTTAGAAAAATACTCGTATACAGTCGCATACATGAATGTACTTACATATTACATAGACACAAACATTCTTACATATATGTAAGTATGTAAGTGTATCCTCTGGGAGCTGTTCTAGTTATTTCCTTTGCCAGCTGAATCCTGTCGCTGTTTTTTCAAGTCCGAAATCACATCGGGCGCTTTCTCGATTAATAATTCAAAATGTCATAAATGATAATTAAAGTTTTGCATATTTCGTAGAAAACGAATTTAGTCGAATTCAGAAGTCGCAGCTGCTGCATCTTTGGGTTTCAATTTGAATGCCGAAATGTGGAAATTCGACTAAGGAGAGAGTGAGAGGGCGTACCTACTCAGTCCGGATATGAATGATATGGAAGAATGGACGCTAATTAAGCAGCCGCAATGAACGAAGGAGTGAATAAAACAGATTTTAATTATATTTTCTAAATAATTGCGTTGGAGTGAAAAGGAATTTTATTCGTTCCCGGCCAAGTCAATTATGAGAAACGCCTCAAAGCAGACTAGTAAATTTTTTTTATTTGTTTGTTCTTTAGTTGTTGTTGCAAAAGTTTTTTTGCCTCCTCGAGGCTGAAGAGGATGACAGCAACAACAACATCAGTGAGAGTGACTTTTGTCATTTCGGCCATGCAAATTGTAGGCGACACTTAATTTCATTTCGCAAATACTTTTGCATATTTTTAGGCGTGACTGACTGAAGGGTTGACATAGAACAACAGAACAACTTAACAACAATTTTAAATTGTTTGAAAAGTTTGGAAACTGACTGAGAAGAGCATAGTTGTTGTAGCAAAGGAATGATTTTTAAATTAACCCAAAAGCAAATCTTTTCTTCTTTCTCTTTGCTTAACCTCCATTTCCATCTTCCATTCAACTTTAAGATACTTTAATTTCGCGGATTTTGCATATATTTGTATGTACATACCGCAATCGACTACAAAGTAGATGGATTTGATTAAAGCTGATTATATAAATAGAGCTTTCCGGGTATGGGAAATAAGTATTTGGAGTTTGGTAGATTTTTGCTCCTGGAGGACTTTTCGTTTATTTATTCTCATCTTGTTTCCAATATATCAAGTTCAACTGAATGAGAATTATGCATAAAAATGGAACATATTTTATTTATTTTTCTACCTGTATCTCGGAGTTATTATTATGTAGGTTGATGTGGAAGCTCAAAGTCAAGGACGAAAATAATCATTTCTGTAACTACAAATTGGGAAAAGTGTATTGCCTCAAGTGAGAAAAAGCCTTCTAATTCTGTTAATCAAAAAATCAAGCTTTTCATTTTTCACATAAACAATTATTTAATTAATTAACAGCTGCTTTCCTGACAGTTTACTGCGAAACTGTCGCTTGTTTCACGCTTCAATGTACAAAAGATGTTAATGGTCTTCCGATTATGTGACAGGCCGACACTTTACACTGGAATCTGCTCGTTGGGGATTGCCACCCAAGAGAATTATATGCAGACCCAACAATAAACTGAAGTTTTGGTATATTTAATTTGGCAATTTCTGACTGGGAACAGCAGTTCTCGTAAGCTGTCACAGGGATTTGGTCCATTTGATGGCGTGTGTAATTACAGCATCGGAGCTGACCACCGCGACTCATCACTAGTCGATTGCAAGTTTTGTGCCCGCTTTTGAGAAAAAAAGGTCAAAGGCAAACGAGGCCAAGGCCAGAAGAATGAAAGCCCACTAAGCTCTATGTCCACCAATGTGATTTGGAGTTGAGAATTCGTATTGACAAGCCCAAAAGGAACGAAACAAACAGTACTGAAGGTCGTGCATATCAAAGAAAAGGTTATTTTAAGTTGAAACATTTGACAGCAAACTTAAATCTAAATGATGGAAACAGTTCGCTCTTTAGAAGTTGATGGAAAAGCGCCTTACAATTTCAATACTTATTTATACCCTAACTGGGGAGATTATAATTAAGTCACATGGTTTGTCTCACATAAAAAGAAAGCAACAAATTGGGAAATCTCGAAGTTAGTTGAAAAATGACTTGGAGTTGAAGAAAATATAATCCAATCCTATGGGATTTCTCTTAAATTTGTCTTGGATTTTCTTACAATGAATTGTTCGATCTGATGAAATTTGAAATCACTGTTGTTTTTGAAATAATTTTGTGAAATATAATTGAAAGGGATTCCAGCAGTCGGACAACCGTCGGACCGCATAATCTTTGGAGCATGGGAAAGAACATGGCTTATATATTTTTTATCAAATCCCCTTAGGAATTATAAATTTAAGTAATTGTGAACGGAGCTATACAACTTGACTCTCATTATCTTAACACAACCACTAAGCTGATTCTTAAACAAAAACACTTGACTTGACTTCGGCTGAAGGGAAGGGAGGAGGAGACGAGCGGCTTACACAATAAATGAAGGCCCACTTTTTGGCATTCATTTGTAATTAGGGCATAAATTTCAATTTCACGCTTGCCACAACAAAAAGACGGACAACTTGGCCGTCTCTTTGTTGGCAGCTTTCCTATTCTGAACTGTATTTAGGAAACATTTTGTTCCGGGGCCAGGAGCGGCTGCCTTACACCTCGTGGCTGCCGTCGATGGGGGCATTATGTTAATGCCTTGCCGTGAACAGCAAACGTTGGTTGTGTTTAAGAAGCTGCTTTATCTACGGTTTTCAATAAGTTGTCCTTGTCGATTTATGGGCTTACTTTATAGGCTTTGGCAACGCAAACAATGTGTCGATGGCTGATAAGTGCAGGTGCAGTAAATTAGACAAATCCGTGTCTGAATTCAGAATTTAAAGGTCACTTTCTCTTTCAATGAGCCTCTGCAAATGTTTGGCCAAATCTCAAACCAGACGCAAAACTATTTATTATTTGATTTGGCTTTCACTTTTGCCCTTTGTCTGCAGACAAAGTTGATGATAGTCTAGTGTTTATAAATAAAGCCATCATTGCCATTATTATTATTATCATTATCATCAACGTGCACGTCCATGGCGTAGCCAATGTCGTTCCTTTGCGTGCCATGAAGCTCAATGGGATAAGCGTGGCCAGCAGCAATACCACCAGCACCAGCAACTAGCACCAAAGCAACACAGTTTCGCTCCAGGATTGTCCAGGGGGTGAGGCCGGAGGGCGACACCGCAATGAAGACGAGGTTTTCAATACCGTTATTGGCACATCGAGTGCACTTTGTGACAGCTAGTTGGACGTGGGCCAGACGAAGGGCGGCAAATGGAAATGCTGAGATTAATTGCAGCATTCTGTTGATTATGACGGATAATGGGGCATACATCATGCGTATGAAAGACATGTAAATATGGTTCTAAACGCAACATGATGGGAAATGGTGTGACTTAGACAAGTCCTTAGACTTGGACAAGAAAATCCCTTATCGACTGCTAATACAATATATTTTCATTCCTCTTTAGAAGCCTTGGAATACAAGAATCATTGGTATTTTTCTAGTTTTTCTTTCCATAGTATTATTAACAAGAAAATATTGAACTCTGAAGGATGTCTTAAGTACACGGTTTTGAAGAAAGAATGAAATGCATTTTATACTGTCAAGGTTAAAGGTAGAACTTAAACAGCCTCATAACACATATAAAACTGTGTGGGCTAAGACTGTCAGCTTAACTTTGGACGTTGGGTTCCTTAACCCACACTTTCCTTCTCCCAGGGCTGTGTGGGTCTAGGGTCTTGAAGGAGCTGTCTCTGAATTAGACAGATTGACATTGCAAATGAACTTGTCTCGTCGTGGTGATATGTACGATGCCCACTTCTGGTTAATACAAATATAGAGTATATTTTTAAAAAGGTATCAAAACTTTGAGTCCTTCGTGGAAAGTGGACTCTAGAAAATTTGCAACTATCCAACAAATTCGTATTGAATAAGCTCCATGTACCCTTGATTTCCTTATAACCCGACTCGTGTCGATTATCTTCATACCCCGAGGATACGTTCTCCTAATGTGGCTAGAAATCCTGGCCCTGTTTAACCCTTAGCTCCACGTTCCACTGTACAACAAACTGTTGCCACAAACAAACTTTTTTCTGATGTAAAGCAAACAGTTGCTTCCTGTCGAAAAGTCAGAGACTCAAAAGAAACAGAAGAGAAAAACAACATATATTATCTACTGCAGATTACGAGCGGGCCAAGTCATGAGTTCACAATGCTCATGCTTTGATAATGAAAAACATGTTAAAAGATGGCAAACAACTTACAGTTAAGCTGATTTACCAAACCCCCAGCCTATCCACTCCCCGTCCACACACGCAGATTTCGCTTTAACATTTTCCGCTTGAAAAGGTTATTAGACGCCCTAAAAAAGACATCAATTGTTTCGTAATTTTAGACATTCTTCGACTCGCAAGGATACACAAGGATGCACGCAGGGCGAAAAGTATATATTTTGTTAGATTTTTCATAAGCCCATTTCGGAGAGAGGATGTGAACTGGCGTCAACTCCGTCTGAGCAGCATTTTTGAAGTGGATATTGATGAATTTATATTGGATTTGGCTTGCCGCTGCCAAGCTTGCCTGTCCCGCCCGGTGTGGGCCTCTGTCACTCTTTTTGGCTTTATTTGAGCTCAGAGTGCTTATTTGTTGTTATTTGTAATTTGAGTTTCGTTTTTTGGTTTTGGACAACAGAAATTGATGACCCATGTGGTCTGTCGACTTTCAACTTGGTCTGCGCCTGGCTATTAATTTTAGGTGAATGCTGACCAAGAGGCGAAGCCAAAGTCTTAAATTAAATTGCATGGCCCACGTGTCATTTTAAGTTTGATTCCAAGATTATGCTGGAATGGAATAAAAAGAGATTATGCTAACCTTATATATGTATAAATATATTCAGTAAAATGGAACTAAAAGCCGTGCAAGAGGCTTATGTAAATGGCTTTAAAACGGGGAACTTCCCCAAAAGGCAGGTCCTTTGACAGAAGTATGAATTTATTGTTAGTCATTCTCTTTTTCTACACATCTTCACATGGAGTATATCCATTTAAATCACATCTTACCAACATATAGAGGATTTGAGTATATTCAAGATGAATCATCGGTGGACACTCAAATGTATTTTACAATTGTTCGCTTCAATCTAAATGCCAAATGATTATAAAATGTGTGGAGAACCTAGTATAACAGTACAATAAATGATTGTCTAAAGAAATTAACTTTATCTGAAATCACTTCAAAGTATCATATCATATTTTATTCTCCCATAGATAGCTTTATCCTTGCCAAAAAGTATCTACAAGTCGATCATGATTAGTTAACTTTCACGTTTCTATTTGATTTGCTAACCGACACATACTTATTGACATTCCAGATGTCTTGTTGTTACTACACACAAAAAAAAAGATGAAAAAATGGACAAACAAATTGTGGGGATAATCCTCCGTTCGGTCTCCCAGCCCAAATATCCTCGCCACTCTAAAATGAAAAGCCATCGAGAACGCTGTCGGGGATGGCTTCTCCTCTTTGTTGTCGCCTTATTCGAATTCCGTTTTTTCTTTTTTTAACCCTGGGACATCGGGCCAATCAATCAAAGCGAAAAAGCTTTGCATTTTTGACAATCAAGTCAATTTTCATGATCAACTTTAAGTTTTGGGCACCTTTTACGGCAACTTCAGGTGACATCCGAACACATGCATTTTCCCCTAGGCGCCAAAACAATTTGAAAAAGTTAAAAAAGCGAAAAAGAAAACATAAACAGAAACCAACAATTGAGAATGGCAATTTTCATGCTAAACAACAAACGAAATTACATTCATTTCCGGCCTTCCGGCATCACGTAGCCACTGCCCACAAAGTTTACCGAATTTCCAAACTTCCGGCACGACAGAGTTTCCAAGAGCTAATCGGTGAATAGATGATAGGGGTACAGGCAAGACGACAACAGGAACACATTAGGAAGCGTTACTCCGTCCATAATTGGATGAGAGACAATTTGTTGGCATTGTGCATTGGGAGAAAAAAGAGGCTCATTTAGGCTTACTTTTTGCCAGGGTATGATTAGAAGAAATCTACATATTATTAAGAACAAAAGCAGGATGACTGAAGACTTCCAGAGAATTCAGAAAATATACACATGAAAGTACGTACATATGTGCATATATTTATCGTGTATTTATAGAAATGTTTTATGTCTTGAATTGAAAAGGTCAAACAATCAGGAGGTTAGAAGCATCAGACTTCAGCTGGGGTCTTCAGTTTTTTTTCCACTTATATGGCAAATAATTCATGATGTGGTAATGGAAATTAACGTAAGGGCAGGCGAGTAATGGTTCCCACGATTAAAGCCTAACAACAAATCAATAAAAATGCAATTTCAAAATGCCTTGACTTAGACAAGAAGTAGACAAGGAATAAAGGACGTGTCCTCGCATGCATTCCAATTGATATGCAAAAGTTGTGGTTGTTAAATAAACCCCTTTGACATTTTATTTTATTTCTTTGCACTTTTTTGCTGAAACATCATAAAGTAGAACAAGAAAATGTCAATTGAATTATTTATAAGTAGGTGGGGCGAAAGGGGTAAGTCTTGAAGCCAAGGCAGGTTCCACCTTAAACAAGCCGAGGCAACAATGTGCGAAGAGCGAAAACTCTTGTCGTGTTCTCCGTGAACAATAACGTGAAATGAGTATGGGAATATGCACTTCCCTCGCAGATACAGACGGGGCGACTCAGACACTCAGACAGTTGGTCGGGGCGACGCTATGACAAACGACTTTTATGGAATGGAGAGGAGAAGATGTTGCTGCTTTTGTTTTGCTTAGGTAGCAGGCGGAAGTGGAAAGTTAAGCCTTTTAAATGCAAAAGCTAAAGCAAAAGACTTACTCACTAGCTCATCGACATTCTTTGCTTCTTGGGGCGTTAAGTGCATTCGAGATATTTTGCTTAGATCCATGCGAGTTGCAAACGTGATACTGTGCGTATACGTGATGACAGAGTGTGCGGAAATTTAGTTGAAGTGTTAATCCTGAACCAATGAAACTAAGAAACCCAATTAATATTGAAGCAAAAACTAGGTTAAATGCGAAAACCAGCAAACATTAAACAAATGATAAACTGTTTAAGTTTGCCAAAGTAATGTGCCAAAAAGTATCCTAGTTTTTGAACTCAATTCGTTTGAGTAAATTTCCCTGTTTAAATACAAATAAGTTAGTTCCCCTGTCACAATGTGATAATATGCAGCTTCGTAACATCGTTTACCCTAGAGAAAACTCACCTAAACTTTAGCATAACTTTACCAAATCACTATGCCTGGCTTTCCCACTCCCTCAATTTTGTTTTTGCCTTTCTTTTCTCCGTCGCGTCTGACTGTTATGGCAAAAAAATATATATTTTGCCATCGCAGCCAGCAGTTACCCGTATGTAAAAACGTAATAGGAAGAGGGCAAGTTGGAAAAAGACATGTAATCTACATTGGATGCCACTTTTGCGCCTACACTGATACAGCAGCAACACCATGGATAGAGGAGTGCGTGAAATGCAAATATTTTGTTGTCCTCAATGTGTGAAATGCTAGAAATGGTGCGGACTGTAAATTTAATGCGCATCTGTGGCTCCCTTCGCTTGCCATTTAATTGTTCAGTAAAGTAACAGCAATGGCAACAACAACATCTCGTCTGGTAATAAGTTTAAAAAAGAATAGACGACAAGACCATATTTACAGCTAGCAATTTGCTCTCTGTTTAAATGCCTGTCAAAAACTACCCACAAGCTTTTCGCCCAGGGCGTATGATTAACGCCCGAAAAAGTAGGCAACGCAAAGCCCACAAAATGGCAGCCACGGACAACAACAACAAAATTTCATCAAATATGTTGATAAAACACAAAAGATTACGCTTAGACCAAAAGGGTCGTCGACAAAGGGCCAAGGGACCTAATGTATTTGTCAAAACGTTTTAATACCATGTCCCATGTCCAGGACCTAGGCTCGTGTCTAGGGGGGACTATAAAGCTAGATGGCTGCCCAGTTTGGGTCCAGAGTTTTTGTAACCATTGTCCTCCATTCCGGCCCTTCTTATCCATCTATTGCTTCTTCTTGTTGGCCACAAATGACCTTATTCGCACAGCCAAATAAAAATTGTTAAATAAAAGGCAAATAAAAATGTGTGACACACGAATCAGAGAGTGAAGAGAAGCGAACCCAATAGCAACCTGTTGTGCGTGTGTGTGCTTATATACGTGAATGTGTGGATAGATGTGTGTGTATGTATGTTTTTGCTTGTAGGTGTTATATGTATTAGTTTTCCAAATGCCGCAAAATAGGCCATTTAAACGTCGCCAATGTCTTTTTACACTTCATTGGCTATTCGTTGCCAAATCACACTAGCCAACACAAATTTGTGCCAACTTATTGGGCATTCGCTATAGCGATAATTTGTTTGTTGTCCTGTGCATTCGATTCTGTTCAATTTGGATTGAACAATGTGTTAATAGCTTTGCTTATTATGTGCCAATCTCTCACTGTTACACTTCAATTTTCTTGTCATGTTCAATTTGTTGTTCTTTTTTCCTGTTGTATCGAAAATCCTACTTAAGGCGAAATGCCCAGATGCCAGGACAATGACTTGCCTTTAGCCAGTGTTATCGTACTGTAATATCGCATAACTCATTCGTCATTTATGCAGAACAGACCGTGGGATAGACACACGCAGACAGACGGTCGGAAGGACAGACGGATAGAGAGGGGAAATCAACAAGAAGGCGATGATAAATCACTTTCAATTTTGACAAACGTCACAAATGTCGCGTTGCCTAGGAGCACATTTCATCACCCACCCACACACACACACATTCAGTTTCTAAAATTTACATACTGACTGGCCAGGCAATTGGATGATACTTCCGTTCTTGGGCAATGCCAACAAATCATCTTCAGCCAGACATTTCCGAGTTATCATCATTGACGAAGAAAACGCACAAAACGCAGGGCAAAAAAGCAAATTGAGTTAGAACAGAATTTTCTTTGGGTGGGTGTCATGATTTGAACATAAATTTCCATAAAAGTGTAGGATTATAAGCTAATCATTTGATTCCAATTCGGAATATTCATCCAAATACGAGTCAGTATAGATAAACCGCCCACGAATGAATGAAATTCAAAACATTAAAATATTAAATTTCATTTTCATTGCAGTCTTTCAGAAAAGATCATAATGTTCCACTTCAAGACACAGCAGCTTTATGTAGGATACGCACTAGCATTCTTCAGCTTGACCCTAATGATGCTCCAGCCATCTTCCGCTGAACTGAAATCAAATGCAGGTGATTCTAATGCATCCGCCATGTCACAGAACGAACTTAAAAACTTTTGCAATCAACATGTTTCAGCTCCTATAAACAATCTGTACGACAATTTGCTGCAGCGTGAGTATGCCGGCCCGGTGGTCTTTCCCAATCACCAGGTGGAACGCAAGGCTCAGCGTTCGCCATCGTTGCGCCTTAGATTTGGTCGCAGTGATCCGGACATGCTGAATAATATTGTGGAAAAACGTTGGTTCGGCGATGTGAACCAGAAACCAATTAGGTCTCCTTCATTGCGTCTACGTTTTGGCCGGCGCAGTGATCCGAATTTGCCGCAGATGCGCCGTACCGCCTATGACGATCTTTTGGAACGGGAATTGACATTGAACAGCCAACAGCAACAGCCGGCGGCAACCGACGATGCGGTCGACTATGATAGTCTCTATGAAAGAGTTGTACGCAAGCCCCAGCGCTTACGATGGGGACGCAGTGTACCCCAATATGAGGCACCCCAGCTAGATAACGAGCAGGTGAGTCTTGACTAGGGGAGGAGACCAATGACAATACAGACGAGTTTTATCTTTGAAATCTAAATTTTCTTCAATAGTTGGAACGCAATGAACTATACAATTCCCTCTTAAGTTCTGAAAAGATGCGTCGAATGTTGATGGCCTTGCAGCAATACGAATCGGCCCCCACTGACCTGAGTGATACCGAAGAAGTCGAAGATGATCAAGACACTTCCGAATTCCAGCGCGAAGCCCGGAAACCAATGCGATTGCGCTGGGGCCGCAGCACTGGCAAGGCTCCCACCGATCAGGAAAAGGTAAAATTTAGTATCGCTTTCGCCCAAGAGGCCTTACTCAAATCATCCAATCCCTACTCTTTAGCACACAGCAATGGGAACTAGCGATGAGACTTCTCCGACTGCCTCTGCTACCAAAATCCACAACTAAGTTGAATGCATCTTCTGGTTACCATGGCAAGGATTTCGTGATCTGATAAATTGCAAGCGAATGTGAAAACTGAAAGCCAAAATAAGATTTTAAAATTGAATGACGGAAAGAAACCCTAGTAGAATGTAGGCAGGCAGACAGCAGTCAAGGGCTTGGGCTAACATATATATATAAATATATACTTTTACATATATATCTCTTATATATATATATATATATATATATATCTACATTCACATATATATCATTAATGTCTACTGTTTAATTTTGTGCCGCTTTTAGCTGCAAAGAAAACACATTATTCCATAAACTTTAACAGTGGGCAGACACACACACAAACACAATTGTATATGTATCTTAATATTTGTTAAAAGTCGAAAGTGAGTATTATTCTTTTCTGTATCCAATATCCAAAAGCGTTCAATTTGAACAGAAAATCTATTTGCTGAAAATTCTTAGGTACTTATTGTTTAAAGGACATGCTCAAACACACAAATTGGAAAGGTGTCGCCCAAACTCTCAATTCAACTAACAAATAGATGTATGTATATAAAGTTAGAGAAAATTTGTTATAAATTCAATTGATGTACTTTAATGTTATGATCGGAAGATGAATGTTTCAAAAACATTTAGCGAGCGGCCCCCGGAAGGTGTAATATCTGCAACAATTGTTAATAAACATATATTTCATTGCCTAAAATTATACATACATACATATGTACATATGTATATGTATGTATTGTACCTAAGGTCCGAGAATTGCTACTATATAAAGGGTTCGAATACGAAATACTTTTCTCGAGCCTTATATGATTGATTTAGTCGTTCTTTTGAAACAAAAGTGTTGTTATTTGGATTTTAGTTTGAGTATTGTTGATCACGAACCCATTTATGTAGTCACTTTGAAGCCCAGGTACAAACTATCTATATATTACTTATACTACGATATTTGTCTACTATACATATTGCAATTTTATTGGTGTACTTCAACAGAAAACGACGATAACAAAACAAAACAAAAAAAAAAAGACAACAAAAAAAAAAGAATGTTTGAGGCTCTTTTTGTATATTTAATTTACACCATCATTGAAATTCATTCAACTCAAATCTTGATATATACGTATATACATACATATAAACAAAAGGAAATAATTATAATTCTTATTAATATTGAATTAATATGAAACTTAAAGTACCAGAAATGCAAGAAACGATTTGGTCAACAAAAGAGAGTTTAGCATTTTTAAGAAAATTGCTGCAGAGTTTCCCCACGAGCGACATCCAAGTATATACATATATATATACATATATATATATTTGAAATGAACTCACCTAAATGTAAATACAAAACAAACGGAAATATTTTAATCTACATAAAGATATATGCTAAATAAATAAATATTTTATGGTCAAACTCTGATGGAGTAAAAACCAAAGTTGTGTCTTTCAATGATTTTAGCCATCAGTGTCATTTGGAACAGGTTTACTGCACATTTAGCTGCATATAGAGAGCGCGCTTAATGAACTTTTTAAAATTGTCCATCAATTATGAACTTTAAGTCCCAGACCCAGTACTCGAACCCCAAACCAACACCACCCAACCCAACCCAATTAAGCTACAAAAGTGAGAAAACCAGTTAGGATAACAGCCATGAAAACAAATGCAGGACAAAAAGTCAGTCAGTAAACAGAAGGACTACAACATTCCGGGGATTGTAATAGCTAAAGACAAACAAAACAAGAGGACTTTAGCTCTCTGCTTACCACCTGTGGTGTTGCCATTAATTTCCCACATTTGACTCAATGTATTCTCAGATAATTAACATTTCCGCTGTAAATTGGACTAAATACAGTAAACTCTGGCGTAAAACGTACTCACAGATAATTAACATTTCAGCTGTAAATTGGATTGAGTACAGTGAACCTAGGCAAACATATGTAGGAATATTCAGAAGCTTGAACAGAAAACAAAGGACAACGACAGCTCACTGTACCTACTTAGCCATTTGTGAGAAAAACATTTTTCGACTTTATGGTATCAAGGTAAGTATTACATGAGGTACATATAAATTTTCATCTAAACAAGACATACATAATTGCATTTAACATTAACAAAACAGCGAAATGCACTCATTCAGAAGGATTCCATATGTGTATGGGAAATTGGCCAACTTTTTGAAATTAACTTTTGAAAATGTTGTAATTAAAAGCTAACCTCAGGTAAATAAAGAACAAGGGCAAGGGTATAGGGTATCAACATTTAACTTTTAACTTTTGTTTTCGCACTTGTGCTAATGTCGAAAGTTGTATATAGCCTGTTTATATGTTAAATGCTATATATACATACATACATATGTACATATGTAGCCAATGTTACTTAGTACTTGGCAAATATTTATGCAAATAATATGCATTTACACATACGCTCCTCCTCAACACTCGCATAAAGAGAAGCAAATGTTGCTGCGCCTAAAAGCGTTCTGTAAACACAAAACTTTTCCTTCTGCAAATGTATCACACACACACACACACACACACACATGTAGCTATTCAACGACTTGAGACTGAGACGGCACAACAAACAAAGAGACAACATTTTGCCCCTCTCCTCTTTTTCCTCCATGTGCTGTAACTACGCTAATGTGAATATGCAAATGAGTTAGCAATATCCAGAAGCAAAGATAATGCTAGAGTTTGTTGCCAAAACTAAAATCATACTTGCGGTAAAGCAACATTTTTGGCGCCCCAATTTCAAATCGATGCGACCGTTCATTTTTAAGGGAGGGTAAAATTTTAAAGCCCAAAACAAAGCACGTTTTCGAAATTTGTTTGTAAACAATTAGAAATAATCTGTGACTATTTCTTTTATACAAATTGTTAATTGACCTTTTGAAGTATCATTGGTAATTATAACTTTGAACTCTAAACATATAAGTTAACACGATACAGCACCATCAGCTGAAGTATAAGCAGTACGGACCGAGAGGTCGAGGTTTGGAGTGGTTGGGTGGTAAACACCCGAGGGACATGGGATGAGAGATCAGAATAAATGTTTGTAACGTAAGATCATTGGGGGGGGTGCGGGCCGTTTGGGGACGGAATTCAAATCCTTTCATCTGCAAGGTGACCTCCTTACAAATGAAACATTTCGATCCGTGGCAGCACATTCACGAAGGGTTTTATTTTTGACTGGTTTTGAACATCAATGTTTCGTTTTTCGGACAAATTTGTGACTAATTTTCGTCACGACCTGCTCATTTATGTTTAAAATTATTATAAGCAATTCGAAAACGATCGGTCAAATAAGCTTCGCAATAAAGTGCTTAACGACTTGGAGAATAATGCCAGAAAATCGAAATATTATTATCCTCGAACATCTTGATTGAAGTCCCACCAGTTAAAGCGCTGTATCAGTTTTTTAACTCTTTTTTAAAATCAACATTTGTTATTATTGTATACATATATATATAAGTATACACTTATTAATGAATGTGCCAAATTTGATGAAAATCGGATGACTATATCATATAGCTCTTATAGAAACAATCGGTGGAAAACTGTGACTTCGTTATAAACGTTTCTTTGTTTAATATACCTCTTAATAACTGTGCCAAATTTGATCAAAATCGGATAACTATATTATTTATCTTTCATCTAAACAGACGATGAAATGGCATGCCCCGCATTGCTCCATCCTAATATTGAAGACCGCTTTTCGCGATTAGATTAGATTTTCTATATAAAACAGAAACAAAAGAACTTGCAAGTTAGCGATTGTCAAAATTTACTGGACTCAATTTTCTGTGGAAAAAGATCTCACAAAAATGTAAATGTGACCCGACACTTATAGGTTTTTTTAAAAAAAATGTATGTCAAAGCTCGGTTTGAAAAATCAAATGTTATATGTAGAACCTCATTTTCATTTCGGAAACCTCATGGTACATTGACGAAACAATAATTTTCCCATTCTATTATTTAAAAGAATTTTCTTGGGGAAAAAAGTAATTATCATCACGAACAAAAATTTCTTTAAAACACAGTGAGTCTGGATTTAGGGCCATCAAATTGGAAAGCGAAATAACGTCGCAAACGTTATGGTCGAAAGAGAAGCAAAGTTTATGCAGGAGTGCAACAGACTCGCAATTAAGAGCTAAGTTAAGTGGCAACATCTTATTCAGACAAGGCCTTTTTGAGAAAAATCTCAGTCATTGTAAAGAACATATAAAAAATAGAGTTGAAACCATTAATAAACCAATATAATGTTTTTATTCTCCTTTCAGTACACGAAGTCATTGCGATTAGTCCCAGATTTGTTTTTATAAAAAAAATTAGTAGCTAATTGATCGTTCCAAAAATGCCCACGTAAAATGGATACTTAAAAACATCGTAACTGCCATTTCCCACATGGTTAGTTTTTTCAAGATTCTCACAGTTTTAATTTGCACCCGAATCGTTGAGAAAATCTGTAAGTGATGTATTCAATATTTACTTTATGTGGAACAAATGAAGTGAGTAACAAATATCACAAGAGTTCCTAATATTAGGAGGCGAACATTGATCAACATAGATACAACATTCATTCGCATTCATTACTTTTAAAGTAAATTATAAATTGTGGTTTCATTTCATTCAATCAGTAAGGGGACAAAACGGATTATGATTAGTATTGATATTGCCATGTTGAAACAAGAGCCAACCATCCTTTTTATTAGTACGACATTTTCGAGAGTTAAGTAAAAACGTAAAACAAAAATAGTATGATGCATAGTGTAAAGTTTTAGGATATCAGATACATTAAAATTATACAGTGTTATTCGATGCCCGGATTTAAGCATTTTACATAGTTGCAAGACGATGAGACAAAGAAGATGGAGAAGGAAAACAATACTGGGCTTTAGATACATAGAATATGTTTAAGAAAAGTACAACTTCTCAACAAAGCGAACATAATTTATGGTTCGCCCGAGTGGCTCTTCTCCGCCAATTGGCGGATTTGAAAGTCCTCTAAATTTTCTTGCGGAATAAGTCTCAACCGAAAATCATTTGCCAAATGAAGAACGGCATACAGAGCAACTGGCTCGGACAAGGAGTCAGCCATTTTAGCAGTCAGCAGATACGGTAACTTGTCATAGATGTCCCGGAAACTCGCTATACCCTTGTCATATTCCTCCGTCTTGTGTCCCGGATGTGAGGGCATAGTGTCTTCCAACAGATTGGACTTTTCAAGCAGTTGCTTTTGGATTAGAGATTTACAACTGCGTTTTAAGTTCTTCATGTCAATGACTTTGGCTCGCTTGGCAAAGGGAACAACCACTTTAGTGACCTGAGTTGGAGCTCCCTCGAAATCAGTGGCTATCTCAAGGACCGTGTCATTGCAGATACTGGCGTGCGGCTCGCCCATTTGGGTACCGCTTAAAGAGATTTCCATTGGGCTATGTTCTGCTCTTACGCCACCAGCTAAGTCGCCGGCCTGCAAGCCACCCACTTGCATGGAGGTAGGCGACTGTGGTGTATCTGCCATAAAGTGATCATTGTCGAAGAGCTCCACATCATTATCGTCCTGATCTAGTGCCTCGTCCAAATCTATTTCCTCTTCAACAATATCCGGTTGGCCAAATCGTCGACTGAGTTTTTCACTGGGAGCCAATTCATACTGATAAAAGTAATCCGGCAGAAAGGAAAACTTTAACGGTAGCGTAAGACGTCGTGCATCCCATTTTTTCTGATAATTGACTTTGCGCAACTTAGTCTGGGCATCCAGGGTTTGGAAGGAAGACTCCGTGCTGTGACCATATTGTATTGATTTAGTACGACGTGCTTGGGCAAGACGTATTCGCTGATTAGAAGCTCTTGCAATGTTGCTCACACCGCTCTGACCGTTTAACTGACCAAATGTGCTGCGGGGACGATTTCGTTTAAATTTCCAATGGGATGGACCGGCCCAGAATTGTGAGATTTGATCCATGGGCCTATAAGAATATTCCAACTTTGAAGACCCATCTACTGGACGTAAATCATCGATAAGCACAGATTTCTTGTGCAGATTACGACAACGGTTCAGCACCGTTTGCTCCTCCTGTGTTAGTTCATCCAAATCGTTGAAGTCTACCACATCTAGCATTGTGTTTGGAGCAGGATCCAGTTCTGGCAGGGGTTCACATTCTGCATTGATGTCAAATACCATCGAAAGATCTTTTGGATTTTCATAAAAACCGCAATCATCTCTTCGGTCATCAGTCTCATCGTCATCATCTACAGGACTCTGTGCAATCTTGTCGCTTGGGTTTGGAGCATCTGTAATGTGGTAGCCGGTATGCAAAGGGCGTAACTTCATATGTACAATGCGAGGCAGCAGTTTTTGCAGCCAATCCGCACTCATAACTAAATCCTGTGATCCGCCTTGTAAATTTAATCGCTCTGATTTAACCAATTCGTCATATTCTGGTAAGTCTTCTTCAAGGTCCTGGGCATCCCAGTACTTGTATGTAGTTCGCAATCGCAGCTCCGAATCTCGAGTAGGCAGAATGTTGTGCATCAAACGATTTGAGGCATTGATAGAGCCCACTGTGGAATTCAGTTTACCAAAAACTGGATCCTGAAGAGGAGCTGTGTCTAGTCGGGCGTTGAGAGTCTCCTTGTTTTTCGTTACAGTGGAAACTGCCTTGCGTGCTCTTTTCTTGGGCTTGGCGGGAGCATTACCTTCTGCTTGATGTCCTTCAGTATCGCCGTGTTCTCCACTGCCATCGCCTGGTCCGGTCATGGTCTCGTCTTGTTCTGCTGCATTTATTTGTTTCTGTGTTAGTGTCTTTGCACTTAGACCCGCCGACATACGCATGGCGTCCAAGTAAATGGAATCCACACGCAAACCATATACTTTAGAGCTAGCTTCTAAAGATGATCCGGCCATCTTAAAGTTACTTAGCGTCTTGTGATGGCGTTCTAGCAGACTGGACAACGTATCGATTAGCGATAAATTCCAGGCATTGTCTTTGCTTAATTTATTTCCATTAAAGATCTCCAGGCAATTGCGAATTGTCTCGTTCTCCTCGATGGACTCTCCAGGTCCTACGCTGGAGCGATGTTGCATCTGGATAAGAGTGCGACGCCGAGCCTCTCTCCTTTCGGACTCATCATCGTTGGCATTGAGTGTGGTTATATTGGAGACCACAGAGTCCCGCATCCTTTCTTCCCTTCCTCGTTCAGCAGCACCATCTCTGTAGCTGCCAACGGCCGATCGACGCAACGGCGTCTCCGAGCGCGGCAGTGTCATGCTTCCTTTAAAATTGAATGAAAGACTTGTAGGAGGCGTTTTGTTTTACAAACAGTTTTTCTTACTTACTCGAGTTGATATTAATTTTATAAATTTAATAGAAATTGTTATTTTTTGTTGCCCTCTCTTTTCTCAAGCCGTTTGGCTTCGATGTATTGGTGTAGTTGTGAATACAATTTACAGTTGGTTTCAAAATGACGCCAATTGTCCAGGGATGGAAAAGGTAATATTGTTAAAAATATCGATTACTGTTGATAAAATCAAACAAACAATAACAAAATATATTAAAAAGGTGAAAACTATTCTGACTACATTTTTTTGGGCTTGTAAAATTCTTGAAACTTGTAATCAACATATCCATGAGATTTCTAATGCTTTGCTTTGCGTAAAATAAAAGTTTTGCGCATCTTGCGGCCCCTTAAACACGGTCCCAAGGTAGTGTTGCAGATCTATCGATATTTCCGCAAAACAAAAAACATTAGTACTATCGATGAATTGCAAGCTCTAGTGTTGGCGGCACATTAACACATTCACACTTGCGTAGTTGCTATTAACTAGTCGGAATTCGAATCAGATAAATCAATGTCGTTTTTGTTTGTTTAATAATTTGTCAAACTTTTCAATCGTTATAAATTAGTTGGATGTAAACGAATATTAAATGTAGGCAAGCCCAAGGCGTCTTCAAAGGAAATAGCAATTCCGGCCTGAATGTGATTGTATAGATGTCGTAAGAGTGTGTGTTTTTCTATGCGTGAGAAAGTAATAACTGCACATTGGATAAAATTGCGCAGCAAAAGTGAAAAGGATATACAGTTAGAGTTCTATCAATAAATATGGCTCGCGATACTCAAGGCACCCAAGGAGCCACACAAAGTCAGGCATCCAATATCTGGACACAAGTGGAAAGCCAACCCATGGAAACAGTTATCTGGGGTCGTTTATATGGCAAGAATATCAAGATCAAGTCCCTGGGTACGCGTAGAAAATATAAAATTATATATACGAATTCGTCCCTGTCCATTGGTAACCATTGAATTTATGTTCTGTTATGTTATTCTGATTACAATTTTCTGTTACATCTTCGCCTTGAAACATGAACAATTCAATTAATACGTGTACATATACACGCTTACAGATTTAAACAATGAAGAATTTACTGCCGGCAGAGGAGAATCCAACGATCTAATCCTCACACTTAACGATTTGCCGGAAAAGATCCTGACACGTATATCCAAAGTACATTTTATAATTAAGCGAGCTAATTGCGAGCTAACCAATCCGGTGTATATTCAGGTAACATAATCTAAAGTTGACGCTTAAATTATAATGTTAAACCCCTCCTTGTCTTCATGTTCCAGGATCTCTCACGAAATGGTACTTTTGTGAACAACGAAAAAAATTGGTATGAATAAAAAAAGGATTCTTAAGAACGATGATATAATATCACTCTCGCATCCCACATATAAAGGTAATACTAAAATCAAAATGAACACCTACACTTTTAAGTTTTTTTTTTTTTGGGGACATCGAAGTCATTATTCCCATCCGAATGTAAAAAAAATAAACAATATCAATTTGATATGCGCTAGATAACTAGCATACCAAATCATCTTTAAGAAATCTTGTCTCTGCTGCCTCTATTTTTTCTACCTACCCTTAAATTCGCTAGGTAGATCCTTTTATGAAATTGCATTTACGTATATTTTCAATTGTTTATTTGCACCTGTTTCAGCCTTTGTGTTCAAGGACCTTAGCCCAAATGAGGCCATAGGACTACCCGAAGAGATTACAAGAAACTATTATGTAAATCGCAAGCTGGGCTCTGGTGCCTATGGCTTAGTGCGTTTGGTCTACGAGACTCGCACCTGCGAACAGTTTGCCATGAAAATTGTTAAGAAAAACATGTTAACCGGAAGTGCGCAACCCACGTCCAACCTTAGTGACCCAGAACGTGTGCTAAACGAGGCAAAGATTATGAAAAACCTCACGCATCCTTGTGTGGTGCGAATGCACGATATCGTGGACAAGCCAGACTCTGTATATATGGTGCTGGAATTTATGCGCGGCGGAGACTTGCTTCATCGCATCATCAGTAAGAAGCTGCTCTCCGAGGAAACTTCAAAATTATACTTTTACCAAATGTGCCAGGCTGTTAAATATTTGCACGATCGAGGTAAGTTTTAAACAAGATTGGTTTACATACATAGGTAAAGATTAGACTTTTTATACATTCTCTTTTTTTAAATAATGAATCTAGTTCAATAATATATTTGCTTTCGCTTATTTAAGGCATCACTCATCGGGATTTGAAGCCGGACAATGTTCTTTTGGAGTCCAATGACGAAGATACTCTGCTGAAAGTATCCGATTTTGGCCTAAGCAAATTTGTTCAAAAGGATTCGGTAATGAGGACATTATGCGGAACACCACTCTACGTGGCGCCCGAAGTCTTGAGTACTGGCGGCAGAGCTGCTTATACCAAAAAGGTGGACATTTGGAGCTTGGGCGTAGTACTCTTCACTTGGTAAACATTTATTATGTTTGTTTTGTGTTTTTCTTATTCTTAAGTTTTGTTTTGACCAGTCTAAGCGGAACACTGCCCTTCTCCGATGAGTATGGCACCCCAGCTGCTGAACAAATTAAAAGGGGCAAGTTTGCCTTTAGACATCCTGCCTGGAAGATGGTCTCTCAGCGTGCCAAAACTCTAATCAATCAAATGCTCATTGTGGATCCCGAGAAGCGACCCTCAATTGATGCCGTTCTGCAGTGCTCCTGGCTTAGAGACAACGAAATGTTTCTGAAGGCCAGGCGGCTAATGAAACTTGATCATATGGAAATCGAAGAAGAGGAGAACAATTTCCTTGAACCGCCCACCAAGCGATCGCGGCGCTAATCAATGGATACGTGTTTTAATTTTCTGGCAAAATTAAGCAATTGCTAAAAAATAATATTTTATACTCAAGCACTGCTTGCATTAACATTCACATTACAAAAGTTCAACATTTAGTTATAGAATGAATTCTTACATTACAAGGAGGTACAATTACTTTAAGTTATCCGTTTATTGTTTAGTAACTAAACATGACTCTTGTTATACCGTATAACTTTTACAAAAAAGAAGAAATATTTTTGGACCCGATGGCAAATTTGACTACGGTTTTTTTATTAAGAGAGTGAGAGCAAATATACTTTTGAATCATATTCATAAAGAAAAGAATTTATTGATTTGTTTTGCAGAGAGAATGAAAAAAAATTGTTTGCTTGTTCTTAATTGCAACCCTCAGAAATTCCTTTAATTTTATGTAAATTTTAGAGTCTCGATAATGGAATGAAAGAAAGTTCTCAGAAACCTAAAATGAATGGTTCTAATAAATTTAAGAATATTTTGTTAAACGGCTAGTTCCTTCGAAAGCAACTCATATTATAGCACAGAAATTAGAGTGCCAAAATTTGAAACAACATATTTTTGCCATATAACGCAATGTATTACTTGGAACAAGATTGTTTGTCCATTGTGTGACATTGAAACTATTTTTTTTTTTTTTTATACAAAATGCATACAAAAAAGACATGATGTTATTTCCATTTCAGTTATTTCAATTCTTTATTAAATAACGAATATGTTATCATAATTATCCCAAAAGAAAACAGTTTGTTTTTACAATACATGCAACGAATGCATATTTATCTTGAATTGATTATTTTAAGTGGCATTAAATTCTGAAAACGTTGATGCACTTGTTATACCAAATAAGAACCAGAATAAACCAATTAAAAGTTAGGATTTTGTGTTAGTACAGACAGAAGACTATGAATGTATTGGTCCACCCAACATTCCTGAATAAATCTTTATTTCAGTTTAAAAAAATGCAATTTGTTTTACTGATAATATAAGTCAAGAATAATAACAAAAGTAATTTTTTGAATATTTGTCGTAATTGATGCGTGGATCTTCAAATATAAACTTTGAATTTTGTACATTACAATGTTACTGCCTTTGCTAACTATAACTGAAGACTTGTATGGAGATTGGAAAATGCATAAAAAAATCATAGAAAATCACATAAAATGCATGGTCATGCCTAGAAAATGTCCTTTTCTTAAATCTTATGCACCATCATTTTCCGGCCATGTCCAATTGTGATAAGCGTGTTATTGTCCGTCCAAATGGCATCAGTAAGCCGCGAATGTGTATCCTGATGGCAGTAAACAAATTCCAAATGATCCTTTACATGAGCAATCTTGACAGCAGATGGTAGATTACTCATAGCAGCCAAATGAGATCTGTAAATCAGAATTTATAATGCCAATTGACTCTAGGAATGACTATTGACTTAAGCGTCACTTACCCATTAATTAATAGGCGAGAAACATGTCCAGTATCAAAAAATACTTTGGTCTCCAGTATTTTGCGAGGCACACGTATATCTAGGGAATGGACCTGGCCATCGAAGTCGCCGAGATAAACATAATTATCTCCCTGCAGCTCGGTGGGACCAGCCCAGGCGGCACAGGTAAAGCTGAGCAAGCGCTGAGGAGAATCATCGTACAGGCATACGGAAGAGGGTGTCGAGGCACGTGCATCCCAAAGTCGAGCAGAACCCCCACGATCACAGGTGACAAACTCTGAAAAGCTTGTAAAGGGCGTGGCCAAGCCCGTTAACTTGTCCGTATGAGAGGAGCTTGAGTGATACGAGCTTGCCAAGTCTGCTCCAGAAAGATCCCAAACCTTAAAGAAAAGTTTTTTTTAAATACAGGCTTTTAGTAGTACAGGGCTTACATGCGTCTTACATTCAGAGTACCATCCGAAGAGGCAGTCACTGCCTTGCGCCGATTGGCCCTGAAGACACACAATTCAGATATCGGTGTTGGATGAACCGACATTTCCCCAACCAGAAATAGGCAGTACGGAGCCTTGGAATCTCTTACAGTGGAGTACGTTGACCAAGCCTGCAGCCTTGTATCGCCGAGAGCCACGAGCAGCACATTGTTATCCGCATACCTCACTATGTTGACTGTGTTCTCGGACTGTAGCTTAAAATCCGCATTGTCCACAGATATGTGGCCAAGCTGGTTTTTAGTGTATCCATAGAATATACCCCACCACTGAGGCCCCTCTCGTCGATTGGTGGCTAGAGCACAGTGCTCCTGGTCGTTGATGGAGATGCTGTCCCAGCACTCGTGTAATCGAGGGGAAAGATTTTCAAAGCGTGCGTTTAAATCGTCTACGTTCAGGTTAGGGTATTCGACATTACCAGCCAACTCCGTGGCTGGCGGAGGTTGGTGTGACGCAGGCGTACGATAAACCACAGAGCTGCGTTGTGGAAACATTTTAAATGATGGAAGGATCGGGGCTAGGAGAGAAAACAGAAAATAGGACTAAGCGAACGGCGTGCCGGGGTTTTAGAGATGGACTAAAAACAAATATATGTTATCGATAAATTATCGTTTATTACACTAGACAACAGATTTTTTACACAAATTTTTTAATTATATTTCGTACTAAAATCTGAACTTAAATTGCGACCGCTGACAAAACAGTACTCTTAATATTTTAGCATTTATAGCAGGGACCGAAAACAATTATTATTTCCCAAAAAATTTTCCAAAAAATCGTCTATGTAATAATTGCTACAAAAACCCTCAATCTTAATTCTTATCTTTGATTTTTAAAATAAAACTCAAGAATAATTTTATTTTTGATTTTTATTTTATCCCTCAACACATAACTGTTATTTTTGAGAAAAAAAAAAATCATTTGTCACTTACATATATAAAAAAAAAAAAATTATAAAAATCATTTAATGATTGCTGACTTAATTTGAATTATTAATAGTTTTTTTTGCAAAAATACACATCAAATCTGAAAAAAATGTATGTACTTAAATATTTCGAAAATTTCTGATTATAATTGCAAAATACCTTGCTTGTTAATGAATGTAGTTTTTTTCACATGTGTACGAGCATACATTATTCTTATTGGGTTCTGCAACAGAACTCTCCGCATTTTCGGATCCAAAAAGACAGCTGAGATTATAATTTTGGTGTCCATTAAAGCATTTTCTCGTCTTTCTAAGGATTCTGCTATGACATTGCTTTAATTCGAACCAGAATTTGCAAAAATTGGCCAAATAAAGCTGCTCTAACTGAAATTTTTTCGTTGCCACAAAAGCAGGTTGCAGAGTCTTCTTCAAGGTCTGAACTGTACTCCACTCTTCATGCGTAAGTGCGTCTGCGTTTTGAAAGTGCACTTCAATAAAATCTGTTAGGTTTAAGAGTTTGGTCAACATTGAGTAAGTCGAACTCCATCGGGTCGGAACATTTAGTTCTGGTACAACTAGACTCTCTGCTTTTATTAAATGTCTACAGGAAAAACAAATATAATTTTTTGTTATTTTCTCCAAGTTGACAAATGGTTAACCTAAGATTACATACCCGAATGCTGTCGTTCTTAAGGACTTTGCCAATTTACGAGCTTTGTCAATTGTTTTTTTGCAAGCAAGTTGCTTGAGGAAGTCGTTAATCGCCAACTGCAAAGTGTGAGCGACACATTTGATTGAAGTGATATCGCTTATTTTGACCTGTAGCATTAGATCATCAGCATAAAAATCATCATCTTCACTCTCAGTGTCATCCTCGTTATTTTGATTCAACAACTCCACCTCCAACTTCATATTTTTCGCTCACGAATTCCATAACGTTCTTCGACGATATTGGTCTCATGTTAAGACCAGCGAAAATATGTTTTGTCAAAGTCTTGAAAGGCTTAGAATCCAAAAGGGAAAATGGAACTCGCTCAGCTGTGACCAATTCTACGCACGCATTTTTGACCTCGCTTTCACTCATTGACACTGAAAATTTGCATTTTTTTTCGGGCACTGCAGCTTCTTCATTGAGAGACTCGGCTTCATACATACATATATGTATATCCTTATGCTCGGCTAGCAAATTGGTAATATAATTGCCCTGAAACACTTTCTCGCAAATTTTACACTTCGAACTCTTGCCATCCACAGAAAATTCGAACAAATTTCTTGCGACACTTTCACGTTTACGACCCATTATTATACCCTTGCAAAAAGGGTATATTAATTTTGGTCAGAAGTGTGCAACGCATAGAACGAAGCATCTCCGACCATACAAAGTATATATATTCTTGATCAGCACGACGAGACGAGTTCAAATAGCCATGTCCGTCCGTTCGTCCGTCTGGATCAACGCAAACTCCTCCTAGACCGTAAGAGCTACAGAGCTGAAATTGCACGTAGGCTTGTATATACTGCAGGCGTTGTATATCTCGGATTCAGGCGGATCGGACCACTATATCATATAGCCCCCCATACAAACCCCAAAGCACGAACAGTGACTTTTCTCAATAACTTTGTTATTTTCTATGTTATTATCGTGAAACTTAATATTAGAGAGTTTATTACGCTTATAAACGAATGTGCCAAATTTGATCAAGATCGGATGACTATATCATATAGCTCCCATAGGAACGATCGGTCGAAAACAGTGACTTTTGTAAATAACTTCGTTACTTTTACCGCGATTGCTTTCAAATTAAACATTTGTTAGTTTAATATATCTGTTAATGACTGTGCCGAATTTGATAAAGATCGGGTGACTATATCATATAGCTCCCATAGGAACGATCGGTGGAAACAGTGACTATTTTAAAAACTCCGTTACTTTTAACGCGATTGCTTTTAAATTAAGGTTTTAGTGTTGGTTAACGCAGTTATTCTAGGTTTTGGAGTTGCCAGACTGTCTTGATTTTTGGCGCGTATTTTGAACAGTGCTTTTTTTGGCGGGCAATTTAAGCCGTATTGTTAATTTCAATTTTTTTTAAGTAAATTTCAAAATAAAATAAATTTCAAAATTCAAAAAATTTACACCTTTTAATAATTTGCCGCCGATTCTCTAAGAATCGGTGTTGACGTTGACATCGGAAATTAAATTCCTTGGTCAATGTCGCTGGATTACCACAGGAGGTACATTTTACTGTCCTCCTTGGTACTCCATTAGCAAACAAAAATTCGAGCAACTCATCATCCGTCATTTTGACAAAGTTGAAGAGCGTTACTTCACATCCGTTGCACGCCATGGTTAATTTTGAAGTGATTGAAAAATGTTTAAAAGCGATCGGAATGTTCTTTGGAGAGTAGAAATTCCATTATCTTCTCTTTCACTCGCTCTACATGCAAATGCATGTAGAAAATATTGTATGAATTGACTCAATCATAACGCATACGCTGACCAAAAAGTCTCCAATTCAAAAGTGTCAGTGTATGCGTTATGATTGAGTCAATTCATAAAAAAGAGACAAAAAGGCAGTTCTTTTCGTCAGTATGTCGACATCAACACGAATTCATTAAAAAAAAAAAAAAAATATTAACACGTGGTACATGCTATATGTACATATATGCACATACATACATACATACATACATATATAGAATGCCCTCTGCAAATGACCAAGCTACTAAATTGCAATCTAATATTCTTATTCAGTTTCACATTTTTTGGCATAAGCTTCAATTTAATTACAAAGGTCTGAAATTTTCCAAGCATATTAGTGGAATAGAATTTCAATATCAATTTGCTCTATTTTAAATGAAGCCAAATAATCTTATTAATAAAAATGTTTTATCGTTGCAGTGCTAGGATACCACGAACAAATTAATTAAAAATTTATTTATTTCAATTTCAATTTTTGGAAGTAGTAAATATTAAATCCTTGAGTTTAAATTAATTGATATCAAAATAAATAATATTTAAAATAATTTTTAATTAATTTGAATTTTAATGGATGTCGTTCCGACACAAGAAGGTTTGATAATAACGCGATCAAATTGTTAAACACCAGGCTTGTTTTCTATTCTCAATTTTTTCTTATTTAAATTCAAAATTCCATTAAGGTAAATATGTATATATGTAGGTAAACATCTTCAACCTTTAACTTTACGTCATTGCCCATTAAATAAACCTAATTGCAGTGAAATATAGCAAATAACACACTATTATATACATACATAAATTTCTGCCAATTGTCTTTTGTAAAAATACAAATTTTTTTGTCAACAATCCATTTGAATTTGCCGCAAAAATTTAAATATGGCGCCAATTTTATACCAGAAAATTTGGTATCTGGCAACGCCATTTGTCGCGCTTTCCAACATTGTCGTGGGCACACTATTTTAGCTGGAAACAGTTAGATTCAGCTATTTTTAGCTTTTATCCCGCTAAAAAACTCAATTTTCTTTTGTTAATTACACAAAAACTACGAAATAAATCGCCAAGGCGCACCTGAGGTCGTGCTCGTGGAATTTTTCTCTTTCGTTTGATACCAAAATTATGTATTTTAAGCGCGTTTTGGGCCCGAGTAGTAGTAGTAAACATTTACCATGATTTTTATTTATTTTTTCTCAAAAATAACAGTTATGGGTTGAGAGATAAAATAAAAATCAAAAATAAAAGTTATTTTCGAGTTTTATTTTAAAAATCAAAAATCAAAGAAGCTAACATCGGCTATGCCGAAGTTTGTATACCCTTGCAGTCCTTGGTAATAAGAATTTTACATGTTCAAAATTTGTTTTCTGCAACTCAATTCATCAATATACAAACAAAACCATTTTACTCTCATATTATCACATACGTAAATTTCATAGCATACTCGATTTTTATGAAAATGTTTCTTCTAGTTCTTCTAGAGCTATATTATATAGTGGTCCGATCCTTATGGTTTTCATACTTTATTTTTGCCGGGCAATAAAAACCGCCGAAAAAAAATTTCAGCCCGATAGCTCTTAAGACGGCTGAGTAAAACGCGTACGCGGCTATATCAACTCAGCTTCTCACGCTGATCAAGAATATATATACTTTATGGGGTCGGAAACGTCTCCTTCTGTGCGTTACAAACATCTGATTAATTTTATAATACCCTCTGCAAGGGTATAAAAATAAGAGTTATTTTTGAGTTAAATAGAAAAAGTTTCAAAATAATTATTATTATTGATTTTTTTTAGATTTATCTTATAACAGTTACGGTCCCTGATTTAAAGTTATGTGCAATGTCCCATGCAGCATTTTACTTACAGTGTGGGAAAAGCTATGGCTAGATAACTATGTTGGTAACCCTTAATTGAGAAACAACACCGCTAAGTAGACAACACTGATTACCAGCTGTGTTTGAAAACCAGTTGTTTTGTTGTTGCGTCCCAAGGCAGTCGAACGTTACTTTCGAGGGGGAGTGTTTTCTTCTTAATTTGAACATTTTTTGTGTCTCGGTCTTGGCTTATAATAAACAGAAAATTTGTGATTTTACTAAAGGATTTTGATAAAGGATGCTACCCAATTCTTACATAAGAAATATTATACTATCGAATATGAAAACAAATTGCACATATTAATTAAAATACAAAAAAAAAAAAAAAAAAACAAGAAGAAAAGAATTAAGTGCATTTTTGCGTGTATTATGCAAAGTGCAACATAAACTAAACCGAAAAAACAAAAATAACGCACAACAAAAGCAAATGCAATAAGAATAAGTGCCTTCTGACAAATCAAATTTTATTTAACGCGCGCGCGTTTCTTCTTTGTTTATTAAATTTAAATTACGTCCACCAACAAAGACGACCTCAAATGGGTGGGGGCGGGTCGGTTGCTGCTGCTGGGGGTGGTGGAGGTTTATTGGATATTTATGCCATGGCCTGGGAGCATTTGAGACCCGGAAGTTCGCCCGTCGACTGGTGTGAGGGCAATTATTTAATTTCATCAAATATAGCTGAATTTGTGAATACGGTGCGTATGTGGAAAATTCTTACCTGCAGCTGCAATTCTTACATGCATGTACATACATACATATACACACAAACGTGGCTAAGCCTTGACCTTTTTTAGTTGTTGTTGTTGTTGATTTTGTTCTTTTGGCTGAGACAGAAAAGTGAAAACAACAAGAAAAGATGCTGATGAACGGCTTGCCCAACGGTGGGTGGCGGTGCGGGGGGAGGTTGTAGGAAGTGAGTGGGTGTAAAATTGCAATTCGCAGAGGCGACATTTAACTACTGGAGTCGTCTTATCGTTCATTACAATTTATCGTTCAACTCAAAGTTCGTATATTGCAATTCAAAGCTAAATTACGCACTTTTCTTTCAGTTTACTTGTATTGAATTTCCTTCTACCCACCTGAAAATGTACATGACTTCAAGGAAATTGAATATGATATATTATAGACATATGTATGTATGTGCATATGTTTGTATGTAGCATTTTCCTGAAATTAAGAATATATAATAATATCGTTTACTTTCACTACAAAAAGTAGTTCTTTATCATTTCAATTACATATTGAAGTTGGCTGGCTCTTTGCTGTCTATTTAATTACTATACCAAGTTGTAATATGTACATATGTACATATGTATGTATCATCACACTTGCATTAAGGTAATGGTAATGTAGGCAGTTAACTAATAGTTAGCTTTTACCTTTTCTTCGTAACGAAAATGTTCAAATTTGAATTGTATTTTTTGTTTGTTGTTGTTGTGAGTAATCATTAATGTCAACAGTTGTGAATTGCTTAAAGCGCATTTTAGAGGCCTTTGTTTTCCTTTATATGTACACACACACACACACACACACACACACATACAATTTTTGTCAATTTAGGAGTTAATGACCTTCTGATAGAGTCATATGTACACAAATATGTCATAAGATCCGCTGAAATCAAAACAAAGATGCTATGTACACATATATTATTAGTGTATAAATAGTTGTATTAATGTTTATGCACATATGTATGTATATTATATGATTATCAACATTGACTGGCCTTGCCTAGCCCTAACACTTTCTTGTGTTATCAATTCCGTTTTCTTTAATTGGAACACGAATATGTAATACATGGTCCAATATGAAAAACTGATGAATGTTTTGTTGCCAGTTTTCCTTCGCACATAATACTAGAAATGTGAATTACTATTAATTCAATTGGCTCGACACTTTACGTGACACAAGTGAAAAGTTTTTGAAAACTATGACACATTTAAACCAAAAGACAACATGTGTTTTTGAACATTTAATTCTAATTTAAGTTTAATCATTTTTAGTCATTGGTTAACCACAAGTAAAAAGCTTCCTCGAGTGCTTCTAGTTTAAAAAGTTCACTTGTACGTACAGATCGCACCTTTAGAGTTTTTTTTATGCTCATATTCATGTGTGTGTTCGGTAAATTGTTAAACCACTTTGCTTTCCTTGACCTCTGCCAACTGGCATAGAGACAAGTGATGAATTCCCCCAATGCTTTCCCTCAGGTGTGGATCCTAAACTGCGGTAACTGCTATGGTGTCTAGTGTTTAGGTAGTTGAAATTGACTTGCCTAGTAAATATGTGAGACGGACTATGATTAGACACTAATATGTCATTACTTATATATATAAATATGTACATACGTGATATTTGTGTTTTTATGTCTGTCGCAACTGTTTTAATTATTTTGCTTTCTTTTTGTAGTTTAGCAACGTTCTTTTTATTCTATTACCGCCAATATTGATCATGCTCTTCAAGGAGTACGGACGCTTCGTCACACCTGGCATACACGTGATATGGGTCCTATTAATAGTCGTTGGACTCAGGTACAATAAAAACGCCCATAAGTTTACATACTTAAAATGCTTGCTAAAAAAAAGTGGCACCTCAATTTTTGAGATGTATTTCCGCCTTGAACAAAACTAATTCAACAGTTGAATGTTTACCGGATCTAAGATCCTAAATAGTAAAATGTTTGAAAAGTCACTTGTTTTTAACTTGCATTCGTTTTAACTTGCATTCTATTCTATTTGATAATAACAAACATTGAAACGAGAAAAATGTTAGTTCTATGTATTTCCATGCGACACTTAGTTTAATTGGCCAACTGCTCGACGAATTGGCCATTCTCTGGGTATTCATGGCTGCATTTTCCCTATTCTATCCGAAAAAGTACTACCCGAAATTTGTAAAGAATGATCGGTGAGTAGACTAAGATATAAGATTTTGAATGTTACTTAATTCCTTTATTCCTCTGTTAGTAAAACATTCAGTTGGTTCATGCTGATATCCGCTGTTGCCGCAACTTTCTTATCTTGGTGGAAGCCCATTGTTAATGCCTTTGTACTCATGGGTATGAGTGTCCCGACAATGTTAATGCTCTACAGGGAATTGCAGCGGTAAGTGGTAGCCGAAAAGTAAAAATACATAGATAAACTAGTATAAAATTGATACTGACAAAAGACTTTCCCTTGATTTCGTAACCGTCACGAACCCCATAAATTTATCTAAACCCATCAGTCATCCATATTATCGCCAAGTGCTTTGCTTTATCTATTGGGACATGTTTAGATACGTGTGTTCTGCTCCTCGACGATGTGGTGAAATTCTGTTTGTCTAGGCTTATCGTTGGTATTTACATTTGTCATAATTGACGAGGGTCCAAATGATCAATGAAGTGACGTGGTGGGAGTCTGAACATCCACTGTAGTGAATCGATCATAGCTAGTGCACGAATGTTAAATGGATAACCTACTTATGCATTATTTTATCATTATTATTGTGATGAATTGGTTTTCGGTCTAAGGTCTCCGTTCTCAAAATTTTTGCGTAAATTAATTAAGTTACTCGTTCGTAGTGACCTCGTGAGCATAATTCATACTTAAGTAAAGGATATGTGAAATGTACAGTTCTTTAGAAGCGAAGTGAAATGCAACTTTGAGTTATTAATAAAAAATTCATATTTGATTCCCTCTATATTCAGTATATCGGTTGGCAAACGCATGCTAACTCATTCACTCTTACCATGATCAGTTAACCGATAAAACTTATCGCACTTGTCATCCGACTGCACCCTTTTGGTGTTTGCCGAAACAAATAGATATTTCTTTTAATGACCACAACAAAATGAGTTTATAAAGCGCTGCCTGTTCTTCTGTTCGCCTGTATTCAAGCATCACCAAATACTCCATTGAGTAGTCCCAGATCGGACTCAAGGCTATTTTTGGTCTTACATTAATGCTTTTGAATCGGCAAAAGCTTCATTTTGCGTGATTACAATAAACAAGGAAACAACTTTTACTATCACATTACATCTGTATCGGAAGTGCTAAGATTTTATTTTAGATCCCCAATTCAGTTGCCCAAATGACTGGGACACTTAGACAACTCATCTACCGAGCACAGCATCATTTTTGTACCTTGTGAGGTCGAAAAACGTTCATCTGCGTGTTACATACATTTTGGCGAAAACGAAATAGGTATTTGAACTATAGGTATAAGGGATTCGAACAAATCGATCCGAACATCCCGAAGATTTTATATCCTTGCAATTTAAGATCCTAAAATGCTTTAAAATTATTTAGAAATCTTTACTATAGAAGCCATATGATATAAACACCTGATCTTGATGAAATTTGGCCGCAGACAGAAAAAAGTGAATAAAACTGACTGAAATAAGAATAATTTGGATCCATTAGCAAAGAGTTTAAAAAGTCTACGTATGTGGTTTTAGTTTTTAAAAAAATATTCAGGCGTTCGAATGGTTTTTCAAATTTAGACATATGTATGTAAGTACGGACGAATCTAGTTTTTGACGCTTTGGACGTATTTATACTGCTTTTATTGTCCTTCACATTTATTCATATGAACCGAACTGGACATTTTAGTGACAAAAATTACATAATTGTGTCTCCTGGGCGAATTTTAGAGTTATAACCTGACGGAGACATTTAACATTTCTGTTTTCTTTCCAATAGAGTTCGTGATGAGAGGGTCTATCGCCTAGGCATTCGCTCCACAACCGTTTGGGCCGTTGCCGTGTTTTGTTGGGTGAATGACCGGATCTTCTGTGAAGCTTGGTCAGCCATCAATTTTCCTTATTTGCATGGATTTTGGCATATCTTCATCTTCATTGCTGCCTATACGGTATTGGTGCTTTTTGCCTATTTCTACGTGGAATCGGAACTACCACAGCGTCAACCACTGCTCAAATATTGGCCGAAAAACGAATTCGAATTCGGCATACCGTTTATATCGATTAGAAATCCAGGTAAGACCCTGCGCAATACGATCTGAGCGATCGAGCAGAAGTCAACTCAAAGTAGAACAATATTAAATCAATGACACTAACGTAAACGCAAATGCTTTAATAATCGTAAAACATATTGTATATTAATATTGTAGCAAACATTTACTTTTAACAGCTAACTGAATTTTTTAACACCTAGTTGTCCAATAATGTTAAGCAATTGGTGAGTTGGATGATGGTTGTAATCGATTAAGTCTGTTATGGCCATAGAATTAAGGTTTCTTGTTACCAAAAAGAGTTAAAAATGTAAGCCAAAGACTAGTTTGTTAATCTTACAATTAGCTCACGTATAATTAGATAGACTACATAGAAATGTTATACATATCCACATTCTATAAACGAGTTCAGTCAAGAAGTTGGTTTAGTTGTTGATCAAGCGACAGACTGTGATATGTCTTGACAATTGGTGTATCCAATTCTTCCAAACTTACACAAATTGTACTAAGAATTTTCCTCCTGTTTTTGAGTTAATTTAGACCGACTGCCTTTTACTATAAAAATTATTGCGCTCGACTTATCTTGGCTGAACTGATTTCTTAGTACTTACCCAATTTTTACTAACCAATCTAGCATGCTGTATGTAGTTCGCTCAAACTGAATATTTACCCAATCTGCTAACTTGATTACGATGATCCTCTACAGATTCCAAAGATTGGCAGATCTACTGCAGCCTGTACATGCAGGACTACTTCGACCACAAGCCAATCAATCGGAGAAACTAAAATAACCAATAATAATTAGACATATTTGTAAAACATTAAAATGTACTGCTGCTACTTCGGAAACGTAGATATGCGCATCGTGTGATAAGCAAACACTTATGCTAGAACTTATGAGGAATATTAAACATTATAGATTTATGTAGACTCCTGACCAGGCCATACGGAATACCACACAAAGTAGTTGTTTAAGAAATGCTTATGTACATAAGATAAATACAAAATGTACTGAGTTGTTAATATATAAATTATTTAAATAATGAAAAAGTGTTTTTATTTGTAAATGAAATAGGAAAGTCGTCTCACCGACTTCACCATGCACCAAGTGAAATAATTCTTTTCAATTTATTACGCCAAATGTGTTTTAAATTCTATTAACATAAGGACTTTGGCGCCGCCACTAGCCGACGGCCCACTTCTCCCACAAGTATACGAATTAACTGTATTAACGAATTCGGAGGCAGTCGATTTATTCGAATTACGTGGAGGAAACCAAAATCTGGGGATAAATAGCTACTATTTGGGACCGCCCTTTTGAGTACGATTGTCTTATGAATGAATACATGGTATAACCGTAGCCATTAACCTTTTATTTAAAAAGAATTATTTGACAAATAGATAATACAGTCATCAGATTTTACCAAATTTTACTGATAATTAGTTCCAATGGGAAGTTATTACCAAACTTCGTAATTGTTTTTTATACCCTTGCAGAGAAGGAGACATTTCCGACCCCATAAAGTACATACATACATACATATATTCTTGATCAGCATGCGAAGCTGAGTCGATATAGCCATGTCCGTCTGTCCGTCCGTGTGTATGCATTTTACTCAGCTACATACATATATTAAGAGCTATTTTATGACAAGCACGAGTCGAATTTTTTCCGAAGTGCCATTGCCGAACCTACACGAGCATTTACAGTGTATGTGAGACGACAGCGCTGCGGCAGAGATAGGCCCTAGTCCGGGGCATGATGAAATAAGTATAAGGTGGTCCCGTCGTGAAATCGTACGGTCCTATGTATCTTAACAATAAGTGCAAGTGAGAGGAACGTAGCTCAGGAAGTGTAAGAGAGACGTCAACATTGTGTGTTGCTTAACCCGTACGTGGCCTAAGGGGTTAAAATTAGCACAGTGAAATAGAAACACATTTTATTTTTAAAGTAATATTTTTAATAATTTAGAACTGCCAACTAAACGTTGTTTTTGCATTTAAATACATATTTTGTTTAAGGCCTTAACTCTGAAGTAGATTCTAATTTTAAAATAAAATTTTTTTATATTTAAATTTAAATTTATATGGGATGCAGATTTCAACAGGTTCAACAGACAACCACAATCAACAGTTAGGCATCGTGGCATGAGCATAATGATATTTGCATGCTTTTCCTACAACGGCGTGGGCCCTACCCATATGATTAACGGCATAATGGATAGACATGTGTATGTGGACTTCTTAGAAAATACAATCCTACCATATGCTAGTTGGGAAATGCCGATAAAATGGATATTCCAACAGGATAACTATCCGAAACATACCAAAAAGCTTGCAAAAGATAGGTTTGCATCCAAAAAGATCGATGTTATCCTATGGCCACCTCAGTCCCCAGATCTTAATTTGCTCGAGGACTTATAGGGAGATGTTCAGCGGCTAGTGGCAACATCAAATCCTTCAAAAAAAGCTGAGCTTTGGCAAATAGTTTAGGAAGCATGGTCGCAAATCCTCTTGAAGCGTTGCCAGGACCTCATGGAGTCAATGATACTGCGATGCGATGCCGGAATTTGGAAAAAAAGGCTATACAACAAAGTATTATACATTATTAAGTAAGAATAAATCAAAAAATGACTTTTGAATTAAATTAAACTGTTTTTTTTTTTTACTCCTTTGTAGCCACTACTATTATTTTGAACAGGCACTTCTTGGTGTATTTCGCAAAAGTCATTAAAATATTATAAAAACCAATGTAAAACAAACGGATTCTAGTCATATTCTCATATTTATATCCTCTTCTTTAAAAAAAAAAAAAAAAATTTTAATTTTTAATGTTTAACATTTTGAAAAATTAATTTAAATTTTTTAAGGTGATGCGCTACTATATTTTTGACCACAACTGTATGTACTTCACAATGGCAACCCGGATTTTTATGGAAACATAACGGGACTTTCTAAAATAAGAATGAATTGCATGAACACGTGTTCATTACTTTTAGAGTAAAGCTAATTGTAGGCAAAAGCAAAAACATTCAATTCAAAAGTCAGTTTGAAGTGTTTCGCATATTTCTGTTGTGGTCTATATTTAAAAATTTATCAATGGATTTCGAAGTTAACGGTGTTTATTTTATTTTTGTAAATAACTAAAAGCTATTTTGTGTGTATGAAACCTTAGTTTTTGTTCCTTTTTTGTGCATGACTTTTACGTTTACCTAATGTTTTAGTTGTGTTCCTCCGCGAATCCCAGGTTGAGTCTATATTCATTGTATTAATCCAAGTTTTAACTTAAGAAAAGTGTTTAGGAAACTTGCAGATGTGTGTAAAATATCCAACAATCTAACACATCTTCTTTTTTTTTCAAGGTCCAACTTGCCTATCGGAGCCTCTGTATTTGTTTCGTGTGTTTGTCTTTGTCGTTTCTTGTGTTGTCCAATTTGTATCAGTACCTTTTAATATTAATTAATATTGTATTTTTAACTTTTAATTTGGTGGGCAACATATGTATGTATGTCAGTGTGTGTTATAAGGTGTTAGTACATGGTTCTGCTGTAATACAGTACGCATTAGTGTCGATTGGAGAGCTATCAGAGAAAGATGCCATTCAGATCCACAAAGACAACTACCTAAAAAACTAAAATCATGTTTTAAATTGTTTTTTAATTCATGAAAATACATATTTTGTTCTAACATTTCTTTCCTAAAAACAAGTAAGAACGGGTAAAGAGAAGATCCCGTACACTTTCTAGCGCCATGTTGACTTTTTATCTGATTATTCCTATGACGACTATATAATATAGTTATCCGATTCCAGCTGGAACGTCGAAATCACTGTTTTCAACCGATTGCCCATATGGGAGCTACATACATGATATAGTAGTAAGATCTGCCCATTTTTTTTTTACATGTTTTAAATATTTTTTAAAATTTTTGGCCAAGTTTTCATAACTGTATCTCAAATATAAATTATATTGATATAAAATCTATTGATCGGACTATAGCTATCGATTTCAGTTTCTGTCATAATCATTTTTCGTCGACTGAATTAAGAAACTCAAGACTTTAGTAAAAGACCCGCAGAGTATACAATGCATCCATAGGGTAAAATTGTATATTAAGGTCGACAAAATGTATGTAACATGCAAAAGAAAGCTATTCCGACCCCATAAAGTATATATATTCTTGATCAGTATCCACAGATGAGTCGATCTAGCCATGTCCGTCCGTATGAGCCAGTAGATCTCGAAGACTATAAGAGATAGAGCCACCAAATTTGGTATGTAGGCTCGTGTAGTAAGTAAAGTAATCGAGTTTATTTCAAAATTTTGCCACGCCCCTTTCCGCCCTCGCAATAAAAAAAAAAGTTTGTCTCAAAGACTTTTCTAGCTAGAGACTCCATATTTTTTGTGTGTATGCTTAATAAATGCGCAGGTTTTGCATGTGTAAAAATTTAGACACGCCCACCTCCGCCCCCGTAATTTGAAAAACTCGACTATCTCCCGTAATTTCCACCTTATGCCTTCAAATTTGTTACATTTAAATTTGATATTAATATCCAGCAACATAACAAATTGTATCCAAGAAATAGCCAAGTTTTTCCAAAGGGCCGGAGTTGGCCGTTGGCTGGTGGGGTCGCTAGGGTGGCTCATATGCTTGAATGAGCGAGAGACTAAGTTATGCTTGTAAAAAGCATTTAAACAGAATTTTTTTAAATAAGTGCATTTGTTATTATAAATTGAAAATGTATTTGTTTACTGGTGCTTGGTACATTTAAGTCGACGAGACGACATCGATAGTAAGTAGGTATGAAATTTTTTAAATTTGTAAAATAAAAGTCATATCAGTTACAGACCCCGATAAATATGTACATATATGTATGTATATATAGTGTTTGAATTTTTATTCAACATAACTCCATATATGTATGTATGTATGTATGTACGCATGTGTGTATAAAAATCTATATACTTGGTAAATCGTATAACTAAATATATGTTTTCTACGAGCATTGGTCCAAAATAAGCAAATTCGTCAGGCAATGTGTTGAAGTAGGGCGGAATATCGCCAATTCTCTGGTTAATCCGAATCCGAGGATATGTTGGTACACGAGTCGTGGGCAATGCGTTTGTTTATGGGATTATATATACCGTTCAACAAGTAAGGACCTCGATAGGTGATAATGTTCTTTGGTGTCTCATGAATTTTGACCTCATAGAGCAGCTCCGGTTTCTTGAGCTGAAGTCTTATGTTATCCCAAATATAAACGGCCAGGTTCTCTGTGGTGCTGGGCTATAGGAACGGCATGTTAAATATACATATGTACATAATTAGAAAAACACGTTAGAACCCCTATGTTTAATATGGTTACCGTCTTTGCAAAGTATTCCACATCCTTGTCGAGATTCTTGTGATCCAGACGCTTCATTATGACCGTCTCAATGGCTTCTTTCAGTTCGGTTATATTCAAAACCATGCCGGTTCGGGAGTCAATTGGTCCTCGTACAGTAATTTCAACTAAAAGGTGAAATTTCAAATTAAACTTGACATTTTTTCTCTCCGTGAAGAACGAAAGGCATAACAACTATTCACTAATTGTCATTGCACTATATAGATAGGTATATTTGTAGTCGCACATTAAATGTTTTTAAAAGAAACCCTCGTTTCTGTTCTTCTCTTTCGACATCATCGAAATACATACACATACATATTTATAATGATTGCCTTCGAATTGTATTATCAATTTGTTTATAATTAAAATACTTATTAGATTTCTTATAAGCGCTGAACTTGAACATGGTTTCTTGGCGATAAGCGAGCTTGTCGGCCAAGGTTTTTATGGTTAAACACATTCTTTCTATATCAAATATCCAATAGAATTTTGTGGGTTCTACCCGATCAATCTGAAACTCTTGTCATACGATATGCAATGAAAATACAAACAGTGACTAAACCAATTAAGTCGCTGTTTTAAGCTGTATGAGGGTTTTGAATGAATGAAGATGCGAGACATCTACGTTTGTTCATCTTCTCACCTGTATAATTGTGTCCATGCCCATGGAAATTGTTGCATTTACCAAAGACTTCTAAATTTTCAGCATCGCTCAACTGGGGACTATTGATGAAAGTGTAAGTAAAAGTAACTCCAAATCACTTATTTGCTTTATTCTTTTAGTTACCTATGCAAACGGTGGCAGGCACTGAACGTCTCGCGTCGGGTCAGGAATGCAACAGGTTGCTGAGACATTTTACGTTTAGTCGATTTGAAGTCACTTCTCTCGCAGTGGGAGTTGATGCACGTGAGAGCACTGTTTAACAATTAATGGAAAACCTGCTTTTAATCGCACGTATTTATGTGGATTTCGTTGCAATTCAACTTAGGGTTACACCGAGTGCTTAAAGGAAGGTGAAGGCGGAGGCCACGACTCATTTAATGTGAACGCCCTCGATACAAAAATTCTAAGTTATCGATATGTCGAACTGTTACGATAACGAATAAACTAAAAAATGAGCGCCGAGATTGAGGTACTTTAAATGCAAAGATGCGACGACTTAATTGAGGCAATTGTCAAAAAGTCTACCAAACACAGAAAGTTGCATACATACATAAATATATTTACATATACATGTGTACATACATACATATGTAGGTGCAGATCCTTCAGTACCGTTCGTCGGAAATTCCTCTGAAAATCAGAGGCGATTTGTCAGATGTCGCTTCGGAATTTCAGAGCCATACAAATTTGCGGAGACATTTAGCTTTGCATGTCCTAGCGCCTCGGACATTCTCTCGATTTTTCGGCGACATGTCGCCGGAATTTCCGCTGAAGACGAATAACAAAGTCGCTCGTGTGTTCAACGGAACTTTCGGCGACATTGCCGATGGAATATCGTCGCATTTTCCCAAAAATAAATAAAAACTTAATTTGATTTGGTTTTTAACACGCATTAGTTTTTATTTAATAACATACAAATTTAAGTTTCTTTATGGTTATTCTTTAATATATTACATTAAATTTAAATATTTATATTTACATTTTCTTACCTTTTTGATAGTTTTGCTTAATTTACGTGTCTTTGGCTTGTGCCAAACAATGTCTTAGCACATTCTCCGCCGGCTCATCCAGAATCGAATTTTGGATTCTGAAAAGAACAAAATTGATTAGGGAATAAAAACTTCATATTTGAATAACTCTTACCTTTATTACTGTATATACTGAATTTGAAGAAATTCAACAGATCCTGCCCCTACGACGCGCGCAGAAGTTGGAAAAGACAATAACAACAATGCACTGACGAACGAAGTGAAGTGGCGTAGACAAAAATCATCATGCTTTACTTCCAATTTTGTTTTTTTTTTTTTTAAATGAGAATTACATGTACATATGTATATACATATGTATGTACAATGACGACATTAGCTCGTTCGGGTGCCTTCGGCTAACCTTAGCACGAAATACGCTGGCAGAATTTTTTGCTGTCGACGTCAGTGGTTTGGAATAGGTGGCGATTTTGTCCCCGGCGAAATTTGGTACTGAAGGCGATCTACAATGCTACTTCAAGAAATACACAAGAAAGCTTTCAAGTGATTGTAGATCGGCAATTAAAATAAATTTCGTTAAACATTTTTATTATCTGTGCGAAAAATAATTAAACTAAGTGGATTACATAAATATTGCCTTTACGTTTTTATAATATATGTATATACAAAAGGAATTAAATACAATTACAACAAAGTCAATTTCCGAACATATAGTAGTTACATACAAATCACACAAAGGTTGGAATTCAATTACTCAAACTAAACGTGTCAAGTTAACAGATTTCCTGCTATACATATTAGATATTTCTAAATGTTCGATGCACTTTTAAGGCACGTTTATCTACGCAATTTCTGTTATTTCATCTTCTTATTTAGGAATTATTAAATTTCTCATCGCTAGTCAGAACATTGTACGCACAGCCCAGAGCCCAAGAGATTTCATGGCCATCAATTTTTTTGTAAAGCTGAAAATGTAATTGAATTATTATTATTTGCTAAAATTGAAATGTTGCTCTTGTTGGTTACCTTTATCTTCTTTCCTTCGTTTAGACCGAATCCTTCGCGCAAAAGAGTAGATATGAAAGTTAAGTCAAAGCACATGAAGGGCTGCTCATCATTAGGGATGGCGCAAATCTCTTGCGCCTTTTTACGATATGCCTCCACGGTTGTTTCACCGCCCGCCAACGGATCAACGAGTCCTGACTCAATTGCCCGCTCAAAGTAGTAACTGAATGCAGCCACAGTGTGCTGCTTTAGAGTGAACGGCTTTGGCTTTACCAATGGCATCACCTTACTCTTGACTAGTTCCAGGCAAGCCTCAAAATCGACGACAGGTTGCTCAGAACTCGATTTAATGTCAGCAGCATCTCCCTTACCACTAACCTTATACTGAACATTGCCGTATGTCCAAGTGCGGTTGGCTATTATGGGATTCACACAGGCACTCTCAATAATTGTATCCTCCTTTCCATAGCCATGGGTGAACACAGCATGCCGGGCCGCCATCAATCCCAAACCCAAGTAACTATGGGTAAAAACATTGATCTTTTTGCTAGAAGTTACAACTTCGTGCATGAATTTGTCGTATACTGGGACCTGGTCAGGATCAGTCGGAGAGAAGGTCACTTGGGTGCTGCCGCCACCGAGATCCAAGGCAGCTGCCTGATTGGTCTTCGACAAGCGACCCAATAGGAAGTTCACGGTGAACCAACTGAAAATGCCTTCATCTGTGCCATCCATAATCTCTACAGCGTCCATATCGACACTGAATTCAGATTTGGCAAATAAATCTCGAACAGCATTCAGCAAATTCTCCGCTTTACTAGCCGGAAGAAGCCGTAGTCCTGCTGTTGCCTTCAATACCAAAGGTGTGGACGACCAATGCTCCTTGGGTATGAAAGCACGAGCCTCATCGAGTAACAGTTTAATAGAGTGTGCTCCCTCAGACGGATTATCGGCAAATGAGCTAAGGCCCGGCTTGCGTTCCTTGAAAAGTTCCTCGTACAAAACTAACTTATTATCTAGGAAACTACGATTAAACTTATACGCCAGGACACGCGAGCCCGTTGAGCCAGCGTCAATTATGGCAGCATATTGAACCTTACTATATCCTAGCTTAGTTGCCAGACGAGCCAAATATGGACTGGCATTCTCCGAGATACCTACAGTGGTCGGATCGTGTTCGTTATCAACATGAAGTAGATGTTCCGGTATCGGTTTCGGTTTGGACGGCATCACATTCACATGAAGGGATTCATGATGATAGGGCATTGAAACAGTATGAAAAGTGGAAGGTTTCGTTAGTATCGGCTGATGTGATGGATCAGGTTCGCTTTTATCCTTAATTTTATACAAATGATACACACCAAATACAAAAAGTAGGAGCACCACTGACACAACAAGACATAAAAAGGACAACTTCAGGCCGCTGGGTCCTCGTCCTCCGGTAACACCATTGCCGCTTCCGCTGCTGCCTTTACGTCGATTCCCCGTTGCCGGTTTATCATCAGTTGCCAACTGTATAAAAATAATCAAATAAAACGTGTCAATATCAATATTATGTATACATAATTTGTTTCAATAATATTTTCTACCAGCTTATAGTCGTATTTCATATTTATATTTGCTTGGATTACATTCCAGTTCGTTGGCAACACTTGCGCCAATTGTTTGGATTTTATTAAATATCTTTAAAATATTTTCTCATCGTATATTAAGACAGTTAAACACATAATCTCACTTCGTGTAGATATGTTCGTTATTGACGTTTAGTGTGGCAGCGCCATGTAGATAATAAGTAAACAACCACTTGAAAAACAAAACGTAATATGCATGTAACTAAATACTATAAAGAAATTACAAATAATAACAAATAGTTATTGCCAATTACAAATATTAAGCAAATGCGTACAAATCGATAACTATTGCTTTAGCCAATATTCCGTTGAAAAATATCTGTTATTTGGCAAAAAATATAAATTTTTGCAACACAGAGTTAAGATCTCTTACTATACAAAGTAAATTCTAATCCGCACAAATTCCGTGTGTATTTCACACTTTGCATACAAATTGATGTCAGATTGCAAGCCCAAATGACAAAGTCATGTCGAATTACACAAATTTTTGAGAGATATGGAAATATTCGAACCCAGAAACCAAGCTAAATTATCAAGGTAATCTCACCTTCTTCTGAACGATAAGATACCAAAACAAACTTAGTGCCACTAACCACGTAAAGCATTACTTAAACCATGGGCGATCTTTTAGCTTGATTAAATATTGGTAGACGCTGAAACCACAAACAAAACTGATGAAATTCCCACTATTTAAACAAATGTTTTACTCCATTAAATAAAAAGACAACCAATTATTATCTATTGAGGTAAAGCGGGAAGAGGGTGGGTATTCTCGTTGTTGCTGTTGGCAACGAAATGTTATATTCTTTTTTTTTGTGCTTGGCATAGCAAATTAATTTTAAAATACGAAAAGTATGTGGGAATCGAGACAACTGCTACACTTCATTGATCAATAAATTAATTACCAAATAAACAATGAGAGAAAAATATAAATGAAGGATGAATATGGAGAAGTAAATTTAATTTAAGCCTGGTCACAAAAATAAATTCAAATTACTAAAAGGTCACAATGTGTGTGAGATTTAAATTTAATTTTCTGATCGATTAATGAAATTACTGTGGCAGATTGTTACACTAACGGATTTCGTTGACAATGACCTTGGGGTGGAAGCAAAACAACAAATCACAGTGGAACAACGTTTTGCGACAAGAAATTAAAATACATTTATCTTATGATGTGTAACTTTTTCATTATATAAAAATTTCAGTCTTAATTAAATTTGTCATCAGTCTTTTGCTTTAAAATTCGTAACACATTATCGAATTTGTTTTTCTTTAAAAACCTTTTTTAACATGTTTTTTGCACCAATGTGCCAGCTGAAACGACCTGCCAACCGGCCGGTCAAATAGCAAACACGCAGCTGACAAAGTATTTGTTATTTCACAATTTTGTTAGTTTTAGTTAATTTCCTTGTTTTTTATGTTTAATTTCACTCAGCCAAAATTACCGGCATAACATTTCTTACATTCTTTCTATTATTGGTAAATTTCCAAAGATGAAACGTTGGCACAGAATGTGTGTGTTTTTGTTCTTGTAATTTACTTCCGCGTTGTATGTACATATGTATGTTTCTTGAGAAAATTAGCATAATAATTGCAACTTGTTTATATCCATGCTTACCTTTCTTTTCCTCAAATCGGTGGTCGTCATTGTGTTGGTGTCCCGTTAATGCCTTGAACTTTCACCTTTCGTTAGAAACGGAATGATCACCCGTCTAAGGCTCTTTATAGTGTTTTATGGAAAAACAGAAGATTTCTATAAAAGCAAGGATGAAAAGTAGGACTATTTTAAAGACAGCCTGAGAAATTATTTTCAAATTGATGATGCTTTTTTGGATTATGGCAGTAAGTTTTCCAATATTATCTTTTTTAAAACAAAAAAGATATATTTCGTCGTTAGTAATTTAATTTGATGCGATCGTGCCTTAAAAAAAAAAAAAAAAACGCACACTTCTGCTTCAGCTTCAAACAAGTTTGACGGTGTTTGCCGATGGCGGGTCTATTTATAGCCACTGCTCTGTTCAACATGTTGCAAGGGGGGTCGCAACTTGAAGGAAGCTTCCAACATGCAACAAAAGAGTGCAGTTCATGCAAAAGAGTCCCCAACTTCGAACAAAAGAGTAAAAGTCGTGAAAAATAGTCGGAAATGGAATCGAACTCAAACGTCGGAGTCGAACATCAAACAAAACAGTACGTCCGTAGGCCAAAAGAGAACGAACAAGAGAGAACATTTATAAAAGGGAATTAAAAACGTCGACTTATCAACAACAAATACTGGGAGCTGAAATCCCGCCATTTTGATCCCCTATTTTAAAAACTGGTCACACAACCGATAATTAATTCCTCGATAGTTTAATTTTTCACGCGCTGCAGTCGAGATAAAGTATGAATGAGGAAAAAAAGATTTTGAAACTTTATACCAATATTGAGTTGGTTTTATGTTTTGAAAATATTTATTTTTAATGAAAAACTGAATATTGGTTGAATATTGGTGTTTTTTTAAATAAAACTATTTAAATTATAATTAAATTAACAAATCCAAGTGAATAATATTGTATATATTTGATATATTTTTTACATAAAATTAATTCTTAATTAATTAATCGCAGTCAGATCTGGAGTGTTTCTCTTAAATTTTTTTAAAAGAGCTTTTACCTTCTTATCAAAATCGTATATTTATACGAGTAAGATTATATTAATTTTGGTCAAAAGTGTCAAAGTCAAAGTATACATATTCTTGATCAGCACAAGACGAATTCATATAGCCATGTCCGTCTGTCCGTGCTGCTGCGTGGATCGACGCGAATTCCTCCTAGAACTGAAGAGCTACAGCGTTGAAATTTTGCATTTAGGCTTGTATATACTGCACAGTTTTTATAACCCGGATTCAGCCGGATCAAGCCACTATATCATATACAAAAAAAAAATACAAAAGCAATAATACAAAAATTATGCGTTGTGTGCCCGAGTCTTAGGGTGATGATGATCCATCTCTTAGGACTTTTGAAATGAAAATATTCCGCCTGGTTACTCAGCATTTCAATTCTTTTATTTAAGAAATCAAAACACTTAATGTCAAGCTCTTTCATATCCTTAAACCAGAAGGCATCCATATGAAGAAAGTGCTTTCTTTACAACAACCGCAGACTTTGATCATATACAGAATTCTAGATCACTCCAGATGAGTTTTCATCGCACGTGTGCAGAAGGACATTCCCGTTGACTTTCTGTAAAAAGGTACTCGTCCGGACCATCTACAATGTGCTCGTTGGTTTTACAAGTTCTTCCTGACTCAATTATCTGGTGGGGTCAACTTTGATGCCTCGGTTAAGGGGACCAGTTGAGTCGCAATGCCAAGCAGACATCGACACAATTGTCCATTAAAATTACCATCTCGAAGACCAGTAACCGGACTGCTACAATGCAACTTAACGAAACACCAGAATTGCAGAATTGCTTGTGGGCGCCACCAGTTTGGCACAAGTTAAACGTCAGGAGATTATCAATGAGGACAAACAAAAGATCTCAATGAGGTCAGATTGCACGAAGTATGGAGCAAGGCATAGAAAACCGATTCCATTAATGTATCATTGCATTCGGCCAGCAAAACGGACGAAAAGCTTTTTAGAATTGATTAAATCCATAGACGACCCAGAAGGAATCACAGTATACGGCTTTGGCTATGGACTTCCACTCCACCGGAATAGAATATATCCAAACCTTGTGGTGATACTGCTGATTCAGGAATAATCGTGATCTACCAATATTATCTGATGACGATCATACAAATATAAGCAACTACTTACCCTGATGATGATGAAGCCAAACTATTAGAAGTTATGCACGAGTCGACTGCTTTAAATCGAGTTGAGGTGTTTTACGTTTTATGCACAAGAGTCGATTATTTTGTATTTCAAAAGTTTTTAAAGTTTATAAATTTTGTGTTTGCAGTTGTGTAGAGCAATGTTTTAATAAATAATTTAATAAAAAATTATTTTTTTTTATTTTTTTGTTTTGTTCCAGAAAACTAGTGTTGATGTTAATAAGATTCAGATTAAACTGAAATGAGAGAGTCTCTTCTCTCCGATGTAGAGAAAAATAAAGCAAACAGCCGAGTCTGGTCAGAAGTGTGCAACGCATAGAAGAAAGCATTTCCGACCATAAAAACTATATATATTTTTGATCAGCACGACGAGACGAGTTCATATAGACCTGTCCGTCCGTCCGTCCGTCCATCCGTCTTGATCAACGCATTCTTCTCCTAGACCGTAAGAGATACAGAGCTGAAATTTTGCATGTAGGTTGTATATCTCGGATTAAGCCGGATCGGACCACTATATCATATAGCTCCCATACAAACGGCTAAGTCACGAACAGTGACTTTTCTTAATAACTTCGTTATTTTCAGAGATATTGTCGAAATTTAAGTATTAGTAAGTTTATTACACTTTTAAACGACTCTGCCAAATTCAATCAAGATCGGATGACTATATCATATAGCTCTCTTAGGAACGATCGGTCGAAAACAGTGACTTTTGTCAATAACTTCGTTAATGTCTACGCGATTGCTTTCAAATTAAACTTGTCAGTCTTACGTATCCGTTAATGACTGTGCCAAATTTGATAAAGATCGGGCGACTATATCTTATAGCTCCCATAGGAACGATCGGTGGATCGGTGACTTTTTAGATAAAACGTTCTTCCACATTGATGGCTAATAGGTAAGGAAAGAGTTACCAAAAAGGCCAGACCCTCTGGGTTTTTTATGAATTGTGTTTCTTCTACATAAACTACTTATTAAAGGATCCGAGGATATTAATAACGATATTATTATTCATTAGATCCTGCATTGAATTTGTTCTTGAGTTTTTGCGTGTATGCTTCTGTCGAAATTTTCAAAAATCCTTATTTCTTGCTTCCAAGGCTTCTTTCGACATCATACCAATTGGAAGAGGTGCAGCATTTATAATGTCGGCTCCATGAATTAAAATTTTATGAACTGAGCTAGGCATTTAAAACCAGGGATATTCTTCAATAAAAATCTTTGCCGTGTCCAAGGCAAACTCACGGAATCGGATAACATTAATGGCATATCCTGATGCCATAGAACGTAAAATGTTTCAAGGATTTATTATAGGGATTCCATTAACTCCAGTTATTTGAGCAGAAAGGTCGTGGTACTCGAAAAATATTCTAGCGGCATTGCCACTATTTGTATTTCCTGTTCCTTGCATTGGAATATCAACCAATAAAGCCATCTCCTTCATAAATTTATTTTGAATTTCGCATTTCCTTTGTTTTACAATGCTTTTGTCTAGTCCGCTAACCTTCCACTTCTTTATTGGTAGTCGATATCCTATGTGTAGTACGCATTCAAAACAGCGAATCCAGGCATGTAATGTCGATAAACCGTAGTCCAGGTGGTTTTCATTTATTGGCAATTCCAAAATAAAACTCAAATTGTCCATTTTTTCGGTGAAACTTTACAAATTTCGCAAGTTTTGGTTGATGCATCTGTAATCACGCTAAAGGCTTTGCCGTCAATCATATTCAATTGCAATTTATGTTGAGCTCTTAACATACAAAGACTAGTGGGCTTAATGGTTGAAATTTGTAATTAAATATTTTCGATTTCGTCTCGAATTAATTCCACAGATTCTTTTGGAAACATCATTTTTAGGGGTCTGCAATATCGGTTGATGATGGCCGTGGATTTTTCTTTTCCTGCTCTCGAATTGCATTTGTAAAGGCACAATACGAAATGAAGCAAGTAAGTCGACTCGTCGACTTGGGTATACCATACACCAGGTGAAACAAATATTTCAAATTTCGAAAACCAAATGTATGTCTATTAAATTGTTTTTACATGTTTCATAGTATGTGCTATCTCGCTCACTCTACGAACACACGAGCACTCTAGCGCCGCTACTAGCCAACGGCCAATTCTGGCCTTGTGGACCGCTTAGTAAAATACGTTCATACGCATATTTTGCATGTTTCAAGTCTGATTTCAATAAAATTTGGTAGTTTTGTAGAAATAGATAAGAATAATTAGTCTGCCGAATTTGAATGCGATAGTCAAAAAAAAACCGGAGGAAATCGGTTTTTTCTTAATTATGAAGGCGGAAGTGGGCGTGGCAGAATATAAAAATATATATACTCTGCGCGCATACTAAGCCAGTATACATACTAAATTTGGTGACTTTAGCTTTGTTTATTTTTGATAAAATCAGTTTTGTTTAATTTGCGGGGGCGGAAGTGGGCGTGGCAAAATGTTTAAATAGCCAGTTTCTGCGCGTCTATTAAACTAGTCTGCATACCAAATTTGATGTCTCTAGCTATTATACTTTTTAAGAAAAACAGTTTTATGTGATTCCTGGGGGCGTAAGGGGGCGTGGCAAAAAGTTTGAAAAATTATTTTCTGCCCGCTAACTAAACGGGTATACAAATTAAATTTGATGTCTCTAGCTGTTATACTTTTTAAGAAAAATAGTTTTATGTGATTCCTGGGGGCGTAAGGGGGCGTGGCCGAAATTCCAATTAACTCTATATATGTACATAATACACGAGTATACATACCAAATTTGGTGGCTCTAGCTCTTATAGTCTCCGAGATCTGCGTGTTCATACGGACGGACGGACAGACGGACATGGCTAGATCGACTCGGCTGTTCATCCTGATCAAGAATATATATACTTTATAGGGTCGGAGAAGCTTCCTTCTGCCTGTTACATACATTTTGGCGACTTTAATATACCATTTCACCCTATGGGTGTATGGTATAAAAATTGCAAAAATTTCCATCAACCATCCCGAGCTTCCATCGCATCTCCACTTATAAAATACTGATACATCATCATATTCATCAGCCTTAACGAAGACAGAACTAAGAACCTCTGGGTGTGCTTCAACAATTCTTGTTACTGTATGATCAAACATATCTTGCAACGGAATTTCAGCACAGCATTCGCTGATTATTATTTTATCTGGATAAAATCTTTCTGCGAAGGTTTGTTTTCCTTGTGCCATACATCAAACAGAGTATGTCCGTTTGCGCACCGACATGGTGCCTAAAAAGTCAAATATTATAAGCAGGAGCACTTTGGAGCAGCAAAGGCTGCTTAATTCAATATGAGAACGAAATATATTATCACTGGAATACAATTTTCATCCGAACCGATGCGGCCCTCACTAAGTTTTTGTCTACAGAAATCAAGTTATACAAATTCAATTACCATGATGGATGATTTCTACCACACATGAGTACAAGAACACATATGCACAGGTCACAAAACTGCATAAACTGCATACCACAAACTTTTAAGTTACTCCCAACTTTCAAATTGAAGACAATTGAAAATATGAATTTTGTATGGAAATTTGTTGTCCTTTCTGCGAGACCATTTTACAACACTAATTTGTACCAAAGTACTTTTTTCATTGAACTACGAAAGAAAGCAAATTGAATTTCCCGTCAAATGACATATTTTCACTGTTCACTGTTGTTTTAGTGTACCATTTTGTGAAAGCTATCCGAAAAATTCAAATATTGTGTTTTGTGCAGTGAATATTAAAATTTCGAATTGTTTAGTAACCTACATATATTATCAAACCACACCAATAACGTTTAGAAGATGCAATGTTTTCCAGCGGAACCGTAATGTTATTAGACTACGGAATAACGCGAGTCAATTATCCAATGATGGACGAGAAATTGTTTGCGAAGAGCACTGCGTTAGTATTCAACTGAGGGCACAGAGAGGCAGCCCGTTTAACGGCTAGGTTAGAAAGGTGAAATTGTCGATCTTATTGTATAGATGAACAGAGAAATGATCTTCAAAGTGCGAGAAGAAATGCTTAAAGTATCGATTTGAATCGAGCTGCCTTTATATATGATTGCACCATCGAGTACAGCTTGCATCGATTAGTTTGCATTGGTCCTTCAAACGTTGTTTGCCAGCATTGTGGCGCATTTAAGTTTGCTGGTAAAACGCATGGTTTGTGCTGCTTTGGTTGTAAAGGTGGCCATTATTGGTCCCGCCACCAGAGTCATGGTGTACCCTGCTTTATGGCGAAACACTAGAGAACATTCAAAATAAAATGGCTTCATTTGGGGCTGAAGTTATCAAAGAACACGGATATAATCCAATAATTTACGTTAAAAACCAGAGGGCGTTGGCTAACTTCGACCGCGTCCGTTTGTATGGGAGCTATATGATATAGTGGTCCGATCCGGCTTAATCCGAGATATACAACCTACATGCAAAATTTCAGCTCTGTATCTCTTACGGTCTAGGAGAAGAATGCGTTGATCAAGACGGATGGACGGACGGACGGACGGACAGGTCTATATGAACTCGTCTCGTCGTGCTGATCAAAAATATATATAGTTTTTATGGTCGGAAATGCTTTCTTCTATGCGTTGCACACTTCTGACCAGACTCGGCTGTTTGCTTTATTTTTCTCTACATCGGAGAGAAGAGACTCTCTCATTTCAGTTTAATCTGAATCTTATTAACATCAACACTAGTTTTCTGGAACAAAACAAAAAAAAAAAAAAAATAATTTTTTATTAAATTATTTATTAAAACATTGCTCTACACAACTGCAAACACAAAATTTATAAACTTTAAAAACTTTTGAAATACAAAATAATCGACTCTTGTGCATAAAACGTAAAACACCTCAACTCGATTTAAAGCAGTCGACTCGTGCATAACTTCTAATAGTTTGGCTTCATCATCATCAGGGTAAGTAGTTGCTTATATTTGTATGATCGTCATCAGATAATATTGGTAGATCACGATTATTCCTGAATCAGCAGTATCACCACAAGGTTTGGATATATTCTATTCCGGTGGAGTGGAAGTCCATAGCCAAAGCCGTATACTGTGATTCCTTCTGGGTCGTCTATGGATTTAATCAATTCTAAAAAGCTTTTCGTCCGTTTTGCTGGCCGAATGCAATGATACATTAATGGAATCGGTTTTCTATGCCTTGCTCCATACTTCGTGCAATCTGACCTCATTGAGATCTTTTGTTTGTCCTCATTGATAATCTCCTGACGTTTAACTTGTGCCAAACTGGTGGCGCCCACAAGCAATTCTGCAATTCTGGTGTTTCGTTAAGTTGCATTGTAGCAGTCCGGTTACTGGTCTTCGAGATGGTAATTTTAATGGACAATTGTGTCGATGTCTGCTTGGCATTGCGACTCAACTGGTCCCCTTAACCGAGGCATCAAAGTTGACCCCACCAGATAATTGAGTCAGGAAGAACTTGTAAAACCAACGAGCACATTGTAGATGGTCCGGACGAGTACCTTTTTACAGAAAGTCAACGGGAATGTCCTTCTGCACACGTGCGATGAAAACTCATCTGGAGTGATCTAGAATTCTGTATATGATCAAAGTCTGCGGTTGTTGTAAAGAAAGCACTTTCTTCATATGGATGCCTTCTGGTTTAAGGATATGAAAGAGCTTGACATTAAGTGTTTTGATTTCTTAAATAAAAGAATTGAAATGCTGAGTAACCAGGCGGAATATTTTCATTTCAAAAGTCCTAAGAGATGGATCATCATCACCCTAAGACTCGGGCACACAACGCATAATTTTTGTATTATTGCTTTTGTATTTTTTTTTTTGTATATGATATAGTGGCTTGATCCGGCTGAATCCGGGTTATAAAAACTGTGCAGTATATACAAGCCTAAATGCAAAATTTCAACGATGTAGCTCTTCAGTTCTAGGAGGAATTCGCGTCGATTCATGCAGCAGGAGCGACAGACGGACATGGCTAAATGAATTCGTCTTGTCGTGCTGATCAAGAATATATGTACATATGTATATACTTTGTATGGTCGGAAATGCTTCATTCTATGCGTTGCACACTTCTAACCAAAATTAATATACGATTTTTGCAAGGGTATAATAATAAATCCATTGAATGGTAAGAATAATGTCGTTAACCCACTAGGGTTTTGCTGAATTTAAATCACTACGAAGGTGCTTTTTCAAAAATATAACAAAAAACAAAAATTCATCTTTTAATCCCCAAACGAACAGTTTCAAAAAACGAAGCCCAAAGTATACAATATAGTACAATATATTGTAAATTGTCTTATGCTTGAAGAGCGAAATACTTTCGGGCGGCGTTTCTCCATTTTTTTATACAACGGATCCTGATGGTCTATGCCAGAACTGATAACCGACAATGATTTGAAAAATTAAGCTTTCATGGAATCTGTCGTCTAGTGTCTGGTATTTTTCATCTTATATTCTAGTTGGACTCAAATAACAGGTGATGAAGAAAAATAATGTGTGTCGGGCCTCAAACACTGGGAGCTTGGCCGAAAGAAATATGGACGGGGAAATACAGCTAAAGCCTGATTGGTTAGTTTTATATTCTACACTTTACAGCGAATGTCAAATTTTTTCGGCGAATGTTTAAATTTTACGGCGAATATTCAGTTTTTACAGCGAATATTCACTTTTTACGGCAAATATTCACTTTTTTACAGCGAATATTCACAATTTTTACGGCTCGGGCGAATTCACCCTTGTGGTTGTTGTTGCATTTGAGAGAAACTTAACGTATGTGAGAGCGTCCCGAGCGAATTGAAAAGAGTCGGGTGAGGGGATCGTTGTTTTTGTTTTTGTTGGCAAGTGCGGGGGAGTACCAAAACAAACGCCGTTCGAAAAGGTCGAACCGCGCGCTCCGTGTCTTGTCGTGCGCTGCGTGGCGGATGTATTGCCAAACATAAAAAACCGCTAATTTAAGAAGAAAAACTACAATTACGTGTGTAAATTGCAAATATATATCGATTTTAAATACATTAGTAGGTGAATAATATATAATTTTTTTCGTGTTCAGAAAAACGGTTTATTTGCCGTCTCTTTCACACTGCAAAGGTCGTTTATTGTTTGCTCATGTGTGTGTGTTTGTGTTCGTTGTGGTGTGTGTCAGAAAGAATGAGTATGTGAGTGAGACGAGTTTTAAAAGAATATAGAAATACTGCATAAAAAGGTGCATAGCTTTTGTTAGCTGCACAACAAACATAAAGTAAATGTTAATTTTCCTCGACGAATGACGAAAGATAAAATTGAAGGTTATTCTTCATCAAAGTGAGTGTATGTGAGCATGTGTATGATTGTAAATGTACATGTATGTGTCTTCAGCCATTGTAAACAAAAAAGCAAGTGTTAAGAGCGAAACGAGAGAGCTAGTCAGATAGTGAGAGAGATTGAGAGAGTGAGCGCATGAAGAAAACAGCGCATAAAGCAAACGCTGAAAATGTCAATAAACTCTGCAAAAAGGTGAGGAAAAACGCAACAAGAGTCCAAGTCCATGTCGGAGTTGGTGAAAAATAAAACCTAAAGCCAAAGAAAGCAAAAGAAAATAAAAAGAACAGTCAACACTCGCTCTTTACGCCTCTTTCCTTTCCTGAATCTATCTATCTCTCTCTCTATCCCTCTTGCTATCTCTTGCTCTCTCTTTTGCTCAAAGAAAGCTCGAATCGTCGTCATTGCCGTTCTTATTGGATAAACGTTGTAGAAATTCTGGTTTTGCCACCAACTTCCGCATTTGGTGTAATGCAACATTTTTCATTTGATGCAGTTTGTTTATTTTATTGTCAATTTGTTGTCTTTCACACACACACACACATGTATATATACATACATACAAGCATTATGCTCATATAAGTAATTTACCGTTAATAATTCGCAGGTAAAATAAAATGAATCAAAGTAACGGCCTGAATAATTGTTTGTGCAATAAAATTGTTTAACCTTGTGTCTTGTGCGTAAAAAAAAAAGAAATTGTGCAAATAGTTCAAATACAAATTTTCGAAATAACATTTTATGACAAAACAACAAACAACCAGTATGAAATACTGTTTTATTTTATTTAAAATCCCAACTGTTTGTTTTATTTAACTTGGAAAAGAGACGAAAAACAACTTGGCAACAATTTATACGAATATCTACATACCCTTGCGATAAGCACCCGTAAGAACTTCAAGAATTAGACTGATCGAATAGGAATCAACCCTCAATTGGATTATAAACTATTTTTTAACATTTTGTAATGGTAAGTTTTATAAAACATTAAAAAAAAACATACATATGCAAACATAAAAGTGAAACATTGCATTTGTAAACCAAAAATACGGTTTTTGGATTCTAAATTCTCGATGCCCAAATGCATATCTTAATGAACAAGAAATCGTAGTTTATTGACTATTATTTTAAGATAATATTTTGCAAATTCAAATTGTCCGCCAAGTCCATTTTAACACACAATGACTCCATTTAGGCTGGTCAGTTATTTAGGCAAGTTAAATTAGACTTGACTGCATTCGTACGTAAACTTAAAAATACTTTTTTTATTTTCTAAAACGTACTTTGTGCCATGTCCACTTCCTCCTTAGATTCAATTGAACAAATTGTAAGCATTTTTATTGCCTACTGGACATTTCAGCCAGAACCAAGGGCAAAACTCATATTATTGGCTGAAAAGTCGAATAATTCTGTCCTTCTAATAATACTCTTACTCAAGAAGACAAGCTCTTTACTCACAAGTCGGCCTGCCCTTTTTCAGGTTCTTCCTTTTAATTTGTGAAAACGCGTTAAGATTTTTACACGTCGATCTGCTACATCCATTACAGAGCAGAGCTCGGAAGAAGAGCAGAATTACAATAATTTAATTAACGCCCAAAAGTACAGACTCCAAACCACGGTCAGGTCGGAGGAGAAGGAGAAAAGAAGTGAATCAGTGAAATGTAACGGCGCCGTCATTGCCTTTGGTCATTTTTTGTATGAGCCGCTGGTTGCTGCGAATGCTGAATTCTGATTAGGGCTGACTCATTCATCGCATTGCAATGCTATGCAACGAGGTTCGATGGAGAGTAAACACTTGGCCATTTTGGGGCACCGGAAATTAAGCTGATCAGAAGTGGAGTGAAATGAGGTGACGTGAAGTGGCAGGGGAGTAGTCGAGTCTCTTGTAATGTACCTAACCGATACATTTCTGGCACGTTTTGAACTCTACCACGCACTCACACTCACACACATTGGCCTTACCTCTGTCTCCGTCTCTGTTTTATTCTCTGCTTACTCTTTTCCTTTTCTGCTCCCTTTTTCAACTTGACCCAAAAAATCTTTAAGTAGAAAACCCGAGTCGATTCTCTTGGCCGATCCGTAGGTGTATACTCTTTAGTGATGGGCAAAAGATCCGATTATTACAACCATAAAAGGCTTACTTATTGTTTGTATGTACATATGTATATGTATTATGAATGAAGGCATATGTTTTGTCCGATGTGTTGCCAACATTAAGAAATACTCTTCAATTTGGATACATTACTATATATGCACATATGTACATACATATGTAATATGTAATATGTATCCCGTGGAATTAAGATTTTCACACATTGTATTTTTTAAATATTTTAACATTTAACTTTAACTTTTACGGTTACAAATATGCTTATTGGTCATACGGAAGACTAATTGAAAGATAGCGAGGAAAGCTTTGCTTTTTATGATCCAGTATTATTATTTTTAATAGAACAATCGTTAATTTTACATCTTATTATGCATTTGATCTTCATCAGTGACTGCCAAAACAGTTTATATGAGTTCATATGACTTTGGGACAGATTGTTAGATCTATAAAAATGATTATGTAAGCTGTAAACAAAATGTAAATTCATTTAGGATTTCTGGCATTTCTGTGTCAGTCAGGGATAACGAATGGTCGCTCATCTCTAGTCCCGCTTTCATTTCAAGTGACTGCATTTTGTGACTGTTGTCTCATAAACCATTTTAAATGTTGGCTCATTATTATTTTGACTACATTGGCTTGCGGTTTTTGTGTTTATTAGCTGCTGCTGCACTTTTCCCTCGCTCACTGCCAACTGGGCTTATGTGCGGTGATCCTCGCTTTTATCAGAGCTCCAGAGTTTGGAGTGAGAGTCAGAGTCGGAGTCGAAGTCATGGCAGTCGATGGGTTTTGTAAGATGATTGGCTATGGCGGTTTGGTTTATGTTCTTGAACTCTTTTCCGAAGTATTGACATTAGCTTGAAAATGTTAATTTACAACTTTTTCCGGTACTCACTTACATATTTTGAAATTTAACTTTAACAGAAAAAGTAATCGATTATTTTTTACCAAATATTAATACGAACGACAAGGTTTATCTCATTTATGTATATATTTAGTGTTGCTTTCTCTTCGATATTGATTATTTTAGCCAAACAATACTTACCATGTGTACCTATATAATTATTTTTACTTCTGGTCATATCTCAATGTCAATCTTCAATTGCAACAACAACAAAGGCATTGCTGGTTACAAACCGGTTAAAGACAACTCGGACCCCCACCCAAAACCCACTAACTCCGTTTACAGCGCAATAAATTGGTTACAATGCTCCTTTTCAAAGATCTTCGCGTTGACTGCTAATTAGCAGTTAACAATTGCAACATTGACCTCCTCCTTCCACAATTTTCCGTATGTAGCTTTGTTCTATTGTCTGAGATCAAAATGAAAAGATATAATCATAGAGCTGCAGGTTTACCTTGCTGTAACCTCACCACAAAAATGAAGATGACAAGGGGCGTTTGCCGTTTGGTTGGCAACATTGTTGCTAGCCGTTTATATGTGTACGTTTGTTGCGTGTGCATATGTGTGTTTGTGTGTGTAGGCAACTGCTACAAGTTTACAAAACATGATCATTTTGGCCAATTTCTGGTGCTGCTGGATTTCGGGCCAAAAGCGCAAAACAAGTTGCTTTTTGTTGCAAACTGTTGCTAAAGCTTTTTTCTTTCTGTTGACTTTGTTGTGTAATACCTAGTGGCCATTTTATACCGTGCATATGTACATATGTACATAGATATTGTCATATATCTGTCAGTAGAGCGATCAGTTTTAAATTCTTAGCGCGTTTCCTATGTTCTTTACACAAAATAAAATAAAGTAAAATAGCCAATTTAAGAAAAAGAAGAACAATTAACAACTACAGCCCTTTTATGATTTAGCATCACGAATTAATGCCACAAAAACAAAGAGAAAAGAATTGCGTAGATTTATTTATAAACATTGAAGGTCAGCTAATAAATCCTCGCCACATCGAACAAGGCCCAATAACAAATTTATGACCATTAGCCAATTAAATTTATGCAAAGAATAAAGAGAAGATGCTTGGAAACAAGAGAAATCGATAAAAATCTCATCAAATTAAGGCAAAACTATAAAAATTTATTGGCGCACTGATTGGTCGGTCGGTCGGTCGGTACGAGATGGAGCTCCATCTCCAGCTTCAGGTCTGGAGCAAAAAGCCAACTTGAAAGTTGCTGACCATAAAAAAAGTTTCTTTAGAAACTATTCTAATGCGACGACAAAGAAAAAAGAGTTAAGAAAACATTGAACCGAACGCCTCAACTTCGTTTCTGTCTTCGGCATAGACTCCGCTCTGCTCCACTCCCCATCGCTTCTCCCGTCGTTCCCTCTAGCCCCTCTAGGCCATGCGGATGACTAATCACTTGAAAATCGCCTCCAGTTAGTTGTTGTAGTAGGAGAAGTTGTTTTGGCTAGGGAGGGATTTGTTTGGTCTTTGGTTTTTGACTTTTCTTTAGTTTAGTTTAGCGCCCTCTCCTACTGTTGCTTTGCTCGCTCGATTGGTTTCACTTTAGCTCCACTTCTTCCCCCAAGAAACGGGTTTTGCCACCCCCCCTTCATTGGTTAAAGTGACGCATGGCTCAAAAAAAAAGAGGAGTTTGAGTTGCATTTAAACTAAAGATGTTGTTCCAATGAAATGACGAGTTTGACAGTCGATTTAACCTCTTACAGTTCGAGTGCAAAACAAAGAAATCAGCAAACAAAAACTCACCTATCTTTCCTGAGCTACTCCAAACAGGTGTTTATCAAACTGTTCTATTGACTTATCTGCAGACGGAAAAATATTTGCTTCAACAAAATGAGGATTTTTGTTGTCATAATCGACAATTAGCTGAGGGAAGGAGAAGGCCCCGCTGCGTCTCATCATGATGAGGCATTGTCTGGGCCGTGGCATGGTCCTCTTTATGCCGGCACACCGTAAATCTGGCATCAATGCGAACTTATGTATGTATACACATATGTACATAAATGATTCATTTTGCTTAAAACGTGGCGCAGAAAATCTATAATATGGTTAGCTCTCTTCTCCCTCTCTCACTCTTTCTCTCTCTCTCTCTGTCTGTATGTCTATGTCTCAAGGTCGTTTGTACTTATATTGCTTTTTATTTGTTTCTGTGCTCGAGTATTTCCTGTTTAAATGTGTTAATTTATTTGATATACCAAATTCTATCTTTAATCTTATTGCGAATACATGTATACACTTACATAGGCATGAACAGAGGCAGAGTTAACTGGGCGTGGTCAACCTGTTTAGCATTATAGTCCAATTATGTGATATGACTGATTAGTTCATTTTTTGTAGCTTTTTATCATCATATTTGAGTTGTGATTTGACAATCGGAAAAATAGGTCAATAAGGTATTGAGTTGGAATTTGCTTATACATACATATAACTGTTATATAATGCTCATGTTGAACAAGATATATGTAATAGGTATGTACATAAGTATGTGGATGTTTTATGTATTCTAATAATAAAATATCCTTATAAACGCATTTGACCTCAGAAATACAAACTAAAATTCGTTTAAATATCTTATTAAAAGAAAAGAACATGTACACAATACATACATACATATGTACATATACTTACATATACACACTCAATTGGAGATCAAAACAAACCGCTTTAAAAACTCCCGCTTCAAACAGGCTCAATCTCAGCATTCCTCTCGTCTTGGCCCGCTCTTCAGTCTGATGGGCCTCTCTGAATAAGACATAAATCCTTGAAATTATATGCGGATCTCACCTCTGGTTTTCGCAAAGAGAAACGCGCGTTGCCACACTTTTGTAGGAATCATTTGTTGCTCATGTGTTGTTGCCCGTCTTTTGATTTGTTTTGATTAAACCGAACCTTAAATGCGTTCTTGAAAAATAAAATGGTATGTTTGTGTATACCCTTTCAAAAAGGCTATCTACATTTGTTCAGAAATGTGCAACGCTTTGTTCTACAGCAACAACACAGACAATTTCTGTCCGTGGATCAGCGTAAGGTTGGAATCTGTAGGATGCTAAAATTGATATACGATCAGTATTTATGTACTGCCGGCTGTATATATGTATCTCGGAGTCAGGCGGATCTGATATAGAAACCATTTGTCAATTCAGTTGGTTTCTGTACATGTTTGATTTAATCATGTTTGGAATACTATATATATGTATGTATACTACTACATATCTAGACCTATGGGGCAGCAATTTAGTTTGCGATTAGTTTAATTTTACATTATATGTATGTACATACAGATATGTAGCTTCTTCTGTAGGAACCATCGAACTGAAAAATAATTTCAATCAGGAAATAAACAGTAATAAACAATACATTCAGACGGAAAGGGTATATAGCAATTGACATACCCGAAGTTTCTTTTTCGGATTCTGGTTTCTTTTAATTTTTTTTTTTTTTTGTTGCTTTACTGTCTGCGAGGTCCTTCAAGCATTGGAAGTTTAATGTGATGTAGTGGGCTCGTTTTGAAGGACATTCGTTTAATTTAGGACCTGAGAAAACATATATTTTGATGCGTTGCTTATTGTGGCGTCTACTTTTTTGTTGTCTTCTCTTGCTAAACTGTACATAGTCGTGTATATAAGTAGAGGTTAATTGAACAACTTTGAATTTCAGTCAAAGGACGCACAATGAGGCAGATGACGGCCAAGGACTCTGGACTTGTGTAGGAATCGATTATAAATCTTTAGTTGACATGTCTGTTAGTATCTGAATAACATGAACATACAGCCAAAAACAGTTGTATTGGTGTCATAGTGACTATGACATTTGACAGGCAACAGTTTGAAGTAAAAGAAGAGCATCAAATGGCTGGAGGTTGTAGAACCCAACGACAAGAGACAATAATAATAAAAAAAAAAAAAGAAAGAAAGAGCAGCACTCGTAGAATGAAAAAGATCATTGAACACATTTGCAGGGCACAACACAAACCAGACACAAAGAGCTACGAAACATCAAACATGGGGCACAAAAGAAAGGCCAAATACGTTCAAACATTGGTTGTATGGGAGCAACCAGCAACGAGCACAGCGATGGCAGCAGAACAGAAAAAAAGAGAAAAACCAACAACAGCGACTTGTTGCCAAGACATACATACATAAAAAGTTGGAAGGAGGGGGCAAAAAACAAATACAACAAAACGTCGGCGACGAAGACGATGAAGACGGCGACGACGACGACAACTACATACAACGAAGAGGAAACGTTAACCAAACTACGAAAGAGAAATGTGGGAGAGAGAACAAGAATACAAGTAACACGTCATGCTGCTTGCCTTTGGCTCTCCCTTGCTGCTGTCCGTTCCCTGGTTCAGCCATCTCTTCCCAATTTTATACACTCAGTCTCTTTCCAATGCCAAGAACAAGTTGTAAATGAAGGCAGCACCAGACTACGATAATGTTGTCGAAGAAGAGGAAAGAACGGGCCAAAGAACGCAACTGACGCACTGATGGGTAATGGGGGATGGAGACGGGCATAAAGAAGGTAGAGGTCATTGGCGGCCATTGACTTTGTCTCGCCAGTGACCTTGCCCGAAAAATGGCGAAGTAAAGCGAAGAAAAGAAAAAAATCAGAAGGCAGCTGGAAATGCAATGCACTCACACTGAGAACAGAACGGAACAGAATGAGAATGAGAACAGAGATGAGAAAGAGAACAGCATTGAAGCTGGTGTGCACGATGCAGCTGTTGACAAAGCAAACTTTTGCAGCAATGGAAATGTCTTGGCATGGGAATAGACAAAACAAGACAAGAGCTACATACATACATACATACATACATACATATGTATATGAATACAAACATACATTTGTACATCCCATGGGCACAGGGCCAAGGTAATAAAACGGTATTTTTAGTGGAATCAACTGATGGTTGAAATGAACTGCTGCATTGCTTTAACGAACATAAACGCATACTTATGGCTATTGAACTAACTACTACTAACAGGTGATAAATTGATCAGATTAGCATTAGAGTCTTCTATGGCAGGGCATTCCAAAACCTTTCAATTGATTACATTGGTAAACAAGTGTCGCAATATCATAATTGTCCTAAATAAATGTTTTCAAAATAAGAGGTTTAATAAAGTCAGTGGCGCATCCACGAGGAAGGATATGAGAAAAGTTTCTTTCGCCACTAACAACATTTTACCTCCTTTAGCCAAGAGGACATTCTTATTTGTAAACTACATGTACCTACAGTTAACACTCCCAGTAGCGAACAACCTACTTAACTTTACCTTATGTAGAAATCTAGAAAACTCTTATCATCAACTCTTATCTCATCAAAAAGAAAAATCTTTACAAATAAGAAACTTTAGGATCAGCTGCATCGTAAAAATCATGAAAGGATTGATAAAATCAAGTGTATTGCAGTCAAAAAGTTTAGATTTGATTAAATGTGTTAAATAATTGTTTGCGACCATCGGTAGAATGTGTAATCCCAAATAGACAAAATAATATAAAATTTTCGTTAACATGAAACTAATAAGGATTGGTTCTAAATAAGAGATTTCACAGAATCATGCTGCAAACACTCCAACGGATTATTGACATTTAAGATTTTGGGGAAGTAAGGATGCAAGCGAGAGGGATCCACAATATTAAGAGTGGTACACTCTCCACTATCACCACATAATACAAAAGGCTTAAGGTAATTTTGACCTCGTCCACTCGTGAACAATGTAACGACTGTAATGTAATTTGGTAACTTTGGATAGAATTTACTATAATTGTTTGTAAGCTTACAATTAGACTTGGCCAAAATGATTTCGAATTGAACACCCGAGCAGACAAAGTAAACTTAAACCGATGGAATATGGAATATGGAACATTATATGATCATATGTAGATATGTATGTACATGTGTACCCTCGACGTCTATTACTTTTACACCTACTACATGAACTTTTTATTTGTTTAAACTGCCCTGATCAACTGAAAAACATCTTGTAATATGTATATATGTAAGTCTGTATGTACATATGTATGTATGTACATACTTTTGCCATAACCAATCGTTCCACTTTGACGATTACACAATCGCATACACACTTGTAAAAATTGCAACCTGCCAAAACGGTTTCGTCAATTCAAAACTGAACCCCAGACCAAGACTCCGAAAGAGCCGAAAGAGCCATTGGGTTGCATCTAAGCCAAGTGAACAGACTTAAACTGAACAACGTATTGCGAATGCCAACACGCACAAGCAAGCTCAGAGTGAATTGCACTCACAACACCAACAACAACAACAACACTACTAGCTAAATGCTGCCGATCGGCAAATGCAACAACATCAACGGCAGCGCAACAGCCTTGTTCCACAACCACTTGCAATAAATATTTTTGTTGCCGTTGCAGTTTTAGTTATTTTAAGTAAGTATCGGTTCGTCGTATTCTCTTGTATTTTGCACGTACGCGTCGTCGTCAACTTAGCTTTTGATATTAATTAAACGCACGCAGACCAGCGAGGAAAAAAGCGCACACAAACAGAGAACCCCAGAGGCAACTGCAGAACGAGACCTGCAACATTTGCCCACCCAGCAGCAGCAGCAACAGCAAAAACGAGTTCCAAGAGAACCAGAAAATACCAACTTCAAACCGAGCACTGTTCAGGCTTAGAAGCGAAAATGTACAAAGGTAGGAATGTATACATACATACATACACAGACATATGTATGTACATACATACATATATGAATACCTGAATACATACATAGAAATATAAAATCAATGTGTGAGCCATTGGTGGCGTGGCGGCGCGTCGTCGATAGTGGGCGACCTATATGTGTATGTAGGTATGTATGTGGTAAGGAAGCAACACTGAGAGAAAATGCATGTCAAATGCAGCTTGTCGGGAGTCATTAGAGACTATGTCCAATACACACCCATAAATTAAATTCTGAATTTCTCTCAGTATGTTTGCTTCGTCCTGCTTTGCATGCACCGCTGAGCAGTTGGCTTTAATGACTCTTTTTAAGAGGGCCTTTTGCCTCTTCTGCCTGTCGAATGGCAAACCAAGCCCAAACGTTGAGCGAATCTCAAGAGTGGCTATTGGAGCTCTCTCGTCATGGGAAAGCACCAGCGAGACGAAGTGCCTGGAAGTCTGAATACTTATGTTACGACCAGTCCATAATGCGATAGCTTTAGTCTTTGAAAACTAGTTCTAATATTAATATATTTTTCGAAAAAATAATTCAATTTAAGTTAAACTCGAATGTTAGGTAAAACAAGTTTAAGCTCAAAATCAAACTTCTCTTTGGAGTGCGAATTGAATCAAAAAGCTTAAATGTTTGCCATAGAACCAACAAAGTCAACTGCGACAGCAACAGCGATATGACTTTTATATATGTATGTATGTACATATATATATATTTATAAAGAACGTTCAAACGACCTTGAGGAGGAAGACTGTGAACAACAAAAGCAACAACTGTTGGAAGTAAGTTAAGAAAATGAAAACATATTATAGATAATACAAATTGCATATTGTATATACATACATACGTTCCTACCTATGTATGTACATTTGTATGTATGTATGTATGTGAATCTATAAATAAATAAAAGATTTCTCTCTCACTTTTGTTGTTTTCCCCTCTTACGCCTACTCGCGGTAGGCGTGGTTGTGTTATCTTTTGTTGATACTGATTGTGGTAACGTGGGTGAAGGGGTGAAGGCAACCAGATAAAGCCACCGACAACCATTGACCAAATGACGATCCAAAAACAAAGAACGCAATAAAAATTCATTGCGAGCAAAGTTCTGCAAATTACAAAATATAAGGGAGTGTCGTCTCTCTCGCTCTCACAGAAGCAAATGAAATCAACACAATTTCATAAGGTGCAATCGTTTAAACATATTGAAATTATATTAACATCAATCTGTCCACAAACTTTGACTCTTTGCCGTCCACAGAGAGTAAACAGCTGTAATTTCTTTATTGTTCAATTCATTCAGAGAGAATCAATCCTTAATTACAATAACAAAGGCGTTAGAGACCTACAGGCTAAAATAGAGATAAACAACATAGAAGAGTTTTATAACCATTTGTTATTTTAATTTGTTTATGCCTCTTTATGTTACCTCTTACGCTGGAAACTTGTTCTAGTCAATGCACTCTGAAAAATATATTCGAGTTTTCAACGGGCAACCGAAAATGAGCGAGGTTCAGATGTTATACAGACTTTGAACAAGTAAGCAAATAATAAGTTTGTTTTTTTGTGTGAATTTTGAGAAAAATAAGAAAAGGATATTTGACTGACCAATTGATGGAAATTTCAGTGCATTTAGGTTCATTTATTGTACCGGTTTGTGTACGTTTTTCTGGTTTCCACTCATTCCACTCAGGACATCAACGCACCTGTTGAAAATCAAGTTCTTTTAGATATCTTCTTGTCCAAGTCTTTCATGTTCGAGCTCCTCCCTGTCGCAATGTTTTAGTAGTGCAAGGAAATCGTATGGAAAAAACAAAAAACAAATATTTAATCTACTGTGAAGTCCATATGTGGGATTGTATGTCCATAAGCAAATAGATAAATAATAGAAACTTATGCTCAGACATAACTTGTTGCTTGGCTTTTTTGTAATCATTGTGCCATTTTGCTCTTTTGCAATGTGTTTGCCATTTTCCATAAGCCAACTTCTGTTGCACATTATGCTAATGACTGCAGCACTCTACTTACCCAGCTGTGTGCCTGGAGTTCACAATGACGACGACGACCGCGACAGCGACTGCGACTGCGACTGCGCCTGCAACGAAGGAGGTGATTAATCAAATGCACAGACAAAAATGTGGCCTGTTGGAAATCCAATTTGCAACTCGCCTTTGTTGCAATTGTTAAGATTGGGGTCTCATTTCGGGAGATTACTTAGCAGCCTTTATTTGTTGTGGAGGCGAAAGGTGTTAAAGGTGTGTGAGCACGGCGTCTGAAGCGTGTCAAAGTATAAACCTTCAGACGTATGGTTGCTCATGCTCATGTCAAATCGGTTTCAAACTCCCCCTACTTCAGGATGTTTGTCTAGCTGACTTACTTTGCTTTCCCATCCTAGCCCCAAATTAGGTAGATATGTACATCCACCCTGTCAACAGGACAGCTCCAAAACGGCTCTTTGCGCTTTCATGTTACGCATAATTGAAACCATCTTCCTATTCAGTGGGCAGTAGCGATCCATCTACCACCAACTTAGCGTACACCGCACTCTCTTAGCCACCCCGAATTTCCGTTGCCGTCACTGTCGATTTTGTCCCACAAAGCATGTCAATGTCATGAATAATATTGACATGGATTTAACACAACGGCAGACACAAACGAGTCAACGAGTGCGACGCCATTTTGTCCGATGGGGGAGCAGCAGCGCATTTCCGCAATGGGTGTACTATACCCATGGAACATGCAACAAAAAGAGAAAAAAATGTGAAGGTCAACCCCTTTTTGGGTCCAAGCTAAGAGTTTGGAGTTTGTGGAATTAATGCATGTCCATACATACAAACACACACACATACACAGACACAGACACATAGATGAAGTCAGCAGCACTTTGTACTGATAAAATCGATAAACGACAGACAGGGGGCCGGGCCCAACCCAACCCAACCCCCCATCAGAACGAGCAACATTCATTGTCTCCGTCCTCAAACGACGCACCACGCAGTTGAACACTCTTGGTTTTGCCTTGGCTTGAACAGAACTAAGCTAAACTCAGGTCTACTTATGACGTATCAACCTTTATATTTCTTTGGTAGTTAGTTCTGCTTTACGGGGCCACGTTTCACATACACACCCTTGCAGGAAAGTAAGAAACTTTCAAATATTTCTATTGGTTTCTACTGTAGAGTTTTCGAACCACTTCAATGACGACCTCTTCGGGCAAATCAATTTATTTGGCTCCAATTCTCCTTGGAAGAAATTAAAAATCCTCTTTTAATTGAATAGTGACGTAAAACTTGGATTTACTTGGATTTTACTTTGCTCTGCTGTTTCGAAACTGTCACTAAAGAACGTCATAAAAGGAAGTATTATCGGTGGATAGATAGTTCATTGTCTATAAAACAGTATTTTGATAATAATAAAATAATAAATAATAATTAAAATCAAGTGACAAAAAAGAAATAAAAAATTTCTAATTAAACCTACTTTATTTGTACTTTGTAAATTGGCTTCTAATGCAGTTATATTTACATGATATGTTGATCCAATCTGACGAATTAACCAAGTTGATCTCAATTAGGAATTAAAAAACTTAAAAACTAAGTTTTATTCCAGAAACATTCTAATTGAGGGCGTGAAGTTAATACAAGGCGGACTAGTTTCCTCGTGCTGATCAAGAATATACAATACATACATATGTACATATGTACAAAGAATCCTCCGCCCTCTGTTTTATGCACTGGGATCCCACAGGCAATAGCTAAGAAAATATTGAAAGTTTTTGAGAAAAGTCACTATTCGTGACTTTGCCGTTTCAATCGGAGCTAAATGATATGAGTTCGCGTTGATTCAGACGTACATACATATGTATGTATGTATGTACATAGTTGTATGTATGTACATATGTATGTACGTACGTTCACTACGTTGTAGTAAAAGGAGGGAGTTGTCCGCTAAGTGCCCCGCTTTGTGTCCCTTTTTCTGTTTAGTTTGATCTAAATCAAGGACATTTTAAATGAGATTCACTCTAAGATTCGAAACTACCCGGTAGAAGGTTTTACCCAAGTCGATGTGACGACAGATTGCAGCTCATACTCATGTGTGTGTATTACAGACCTGATGCATTTGTTTACATATGTATACATACAGTGGTGGTCAGCGTGTAAGCCCCTTTTTTTTTTTTGATTTTAAATTTGATTTTCTCGGCTCCTAAGAAACTTAATGAAGAAATTTTTCAGTTATTTGTTGGTTATTGTATTTAGAATCTGACACGTAATTATTGTCATTCCAGCTTTCGACGTTTTTTCTACAGGTGCGTTTGAAAAAAAAGCTCCCCCAAAATGTTTGACAATAGTTTAGCCCGGTCATTTCAAAATCTTTAATATTATAGTTAGACATGTGTATTCTTTGAAAAAGTTGTAGATCTAGGTAATCTAAGATAAACTGCATACCAAAAATTTTCATTTTAGCCCCAGTATTTATTTTGGGGTCTATCGAAATTTCGGGATTTTGTATGTAATTCTTGAGGTCTCTTTGTTTGGCGACGTTTTACGATACCAATTTAAACTTAAGTATTATTTTCTTATTCTAAGTATGAAAGTGAATTGAATTTCCCGTCAAATGATACATGTTTCATAAAAATCCGACAAAAATTAGATTGATTTCACCGCCCATACTTAAAAAAAACCAGGTAAGCAAAATTTCCCATACATGCGTGCAAAGAAAGAGACGGAGGATGTGTGGGAAATTTTGCTAGTTCTAGTCTTTTTTTTAAGTATGGGCGATGAAATCAATCTAATTTTTGTCGGATTTTTATGAAACATGTATCATTTGACGGGAAATTCAATTCACTTTCATACTTAGAATAAGAAAATAATACTTAAGTTTAAATTGGTATCGTAAAACGTCGCCAAACAAAGAGACCTCAAGAATTACATACAAAATCCCGAAATTTCGATAGACCCCAAAATAAATACTGGGGCTAAAATGAAAATTTTTGGTATGCAGTTTATCTTAGATTACCTAGATCTACAACTTTTTCAAAGAATACACATGTCTAACTATAATATTAAAGATTTTGAAATGACCGGGCTAAACTATTGTCAAACATTTTGGGGGAGCTTTTTTTTTCAAACGCACCTGTAAAAAAACGTCGAAAGCTGGAATGACAATAATTACGTGTCAGATTCTAAATACAATAACCAGCAAATAACTGAAAAAATTTCTTCATTAAGTTTCTTAGGAGCCGAGAAAATCAACTTTAAAATCAAAAAAAAAAAAAGGGGCTTACACGCTGACCACCACTGTATATGTATGTATGTACATATGTACATGCATACGTACATCCAAATGTACATATGTATGTATAATGAGCAAACTGTTTTTTGTCAGAGAAAAAGCTTTCTTTTTATTAACTTCCGACTTAAAACTGCTGACCACTTATTCATTCTTTATACACATGTGCTTGTATTTGACGGATGTGTGTGTGTGTGTATCTCCACCATTACCATTTCTCTCTTTTTCTCTCTCTCTCAGTCTCTGCTTTTCCCTCTTCAAACACACCCACACAACCATAGCTGTGAATAATTCTTGGCTTGAGGGAGTTTTTTGAAATAAAACAATTTTTGTTTATTTTCTTTTGTGTCTCAAATTCTTGCACATACACACGCATATATGTATGTATGTGTGACTCGTCGCGTCGTTGCCTCTCTTTTTCACTTGCTGGCATCAGCAATGTAGACTGTTCGCGCATGTGTTGCGTCTTTTGTATGTATGTATGCATGTGTGTGTGCGTCTTCTTCGTGGTTTGCTTTCATCGTCGTCGTCGTCGTCAGTGTCGTTGTCGTGGTAGTTGTTTTTGTTGTTGTATGCAAGGTCGTTTGCGTACAAATTTCAACATTATTTGAAGGTCGTCCTTTGCGCCGCGTTCTTTCTTTCTAGCTCACTCTCTCCCACTATTTATATACATACATACATATTTCTCTCTTTGACTGCATATGCATTGAAAAGATACATATGTATGTACATACATACATATGTATGTACATACGTACTTACACACATGCATATGTAATTTAGTTATTCTAAAATATTAATCGGTGTTAGTTTAGTTTTTATATACAAAAGTGCAAAAAAAAAAACATAAACCTTTTGGATTCCTAGTGCTCTAAGGTGTGTGTGTTTTTTTTTTTCCATGTGACTAACAATAAAATGCCCACAACACGATGTTTGGGTTATTGTACCTTAAATTTATTATAATTCCAATGGCTTTTTGCGTCTCTTCGATTTCTTTTTTTTTTTTTTTGTTTGTTGGTCCAAGGGTCGTTGACATTTTTCCTATTGTTATATTTTTTAAGCTATTGTTCGTGTTCATCTCTATCCACATGCTTTCGCTGATAAGAACCGGCGGGTTAAAGCAGAGGGAACGAGGAGAACAAGCTCCATGTGACTATGTGACTATTGCGGGTCTCATTATTAAATATGGCATTCTTTTCGAAAATAGGCCTAATTTTATACTAGCATAATTTACTCTTTTGATGCCAAGGTCGTCACTATGTCATTGACCCTAATATACTGTATTTTATTTGGCTGTTGCTAAGCCTTTTTCTACTTTTACAGAAATACATAAAAACATTTTTTTTAAGTTAAAAAACACTCATTTCAAACTAATTAGATACTTAAGTATGTTAGTTTAAACTTATTACCTAAAGAGGATGCAATGATCAGATGAAAATCTAGAAGTATACATATACATACATACATATGTACATATGTACTTATTGTGAAATGAATGTGAACTACAATTTGTATTACAAGATAATAATGGAATATTCTTTTGCTTTTCTTATGTATCTTTACAGTTTTACAACACAATGGAACTGCATCAACGACATCTATCAAATTTTTACAAATTATATACAAAATAAGTTTGGGGAAATTGACGACAAAAAGTCTTGACTGAGAATTATTGAAAGAACGTTTTCTTAGAATAAATTACTTTGCACCTGCAATTAAGAGACGAAAATGCCAAGCATGTCCAGCATCAAGTCGGAACAGTGTACGAGTACTCCGAGTTCCAGTGGAAGCTATCAACTACCTGTTAATATGTCCCTAGGAACAACAACATCTGCAGCAACAACAACCGTATCGCCGTCCACGAGGCATAATGTTTCGGTGACAAATATTAAATGTGAGGTGGACGAATTATCCACGACCAACGGCAATTCGTTGCCTATTATAGCCAACTATAACCATGGAAGTCTACGAATACCACTATGTGGAGGTGTGGATAAGGCGAACAACGGCGAGGCGGAATCCGACTCGGAGGCGGAGTTAACAAACATTGAGAATCTAAAGGTGCGGCGACGTGTGGTGGGCGGCGGAGCAATGTCGTCGTCAGATAAGAATGGCCCACGACCAATGTCCTGGGAGGGCGAGCTAAGTGAGACGGAGACCAATCATACAGAGGAAGAGGTGATGGAAACGGAGACGGGTGGACAGAATGGATCGTCTACGGTGATTAAGAGTGAAGGTACCAGTCTGCCGGAAACCTTGGCCACCGTGTGTCCCATTAAAACAGAGCTGGAGCATATTGCCGGAGAACTGAAACCTCATTCCAGTAAATTAACTCCGGGCTATCCACTGTGCAAACTGAAATTGGCCCCCACGCAGAGTGATCCGATTAATCTTAAGTATGAACCAAGTCTGGGTGGAGACAATTCTCCACTGTTACATTCGCGTAACAAATCCAACAGCGGAGGACATTTACCGTTGCCCGCCAATCCAAGTCCAGATTCAGCCATACATTCCGTCTACACGCACAGCTCCCCCTCGCAATCACCCCTAACATCCCGGCATGCTCCCTATACGCCCTCATTGAGCCGGAACAATAGTGATGCGTCGCACAGCAGCTGTTACAGCTACAGCTCAGAGTTCAGTCCCACCCATTCACCTATCCAAGGACGACATAATCCACCGAGTGGCGGTTCCATATTTACAGGCGGTGGCGCAGGTCCCCCCCAGTACGCCCAGCTGTATCGGCCACTCAATGTCGAAGCAGAGGCTCAAAATCTATCAATGGATGCCAATAGCAGCAGCATCGATCCTACAGGCTCCTCCAACTCGACTCTGCCGGCCTCACCGGCTGGGATCTCGCGCCAACAGTTGATAAACTCGCCTTGCCCCATTTGTGGCGACAAGATCAGTGGCTTTCATTATGGAATATTCTCGTGTGAGTCCTGTAAGGGATTCTTCAAGCGCACTGTGCAAAATCGTAAGAACTATGTCTGTGTTCGTGGTGGACCGTGCCAAGTAAGCATCTCCACACGTAAAAAGTGTCCCGCCTGCCGCTTTGACAAATGCTTACAGAAGGGCATGAAGCTGGAGGCGATTCGGGAGGATCGCACACGGGGCGGTCGCTCTACTTACCAATGCTCCTATACGCTGCCCAATTCTATGTTAAGTCCGCTTCTCAGTCCAGATCAGGCGGCGGCTGCGGCGGCAGCAGCTGTGGCCAATCAACAACAGCAGCAACAGCAGCGTCTCCAACATCAAATGAATGGTTTTGGCAATGGATCAACATCCCTTCCAGCTAGCCCGAGTCTCGGTGTCACCCCCAACCCCACCTGCATAAAGACGGAGCAAACGGATACCTTGACGACCAATCAATCACCGCGAACAGCAAGCATTCCGGCACTATTGCAGGTAAGATATTACAAAAACGATAGCCGAGTCACAATAATTACACAATTTGTTTTTTCCTTCTAGGAAATCATGGATGTTGAACATCTGTGGCAGTATACTGATGCCGAACTGGCTCGAATCAACCAGCCGTTGTCAAGTTCCGGGTCTGGATCTTCAACTACATCGGGGGGCTCTTCAAATGGAACTGGTGGACCAACGTCAAACACTGCCAACAATGCCCAACAAATGACCAATCCACTGCTGGCCAGTGCTGGTCTCTCATCTAATGGCGAGAACGCCAATCCCGATCTTATTGCTCATCTGTGTAATGTGGCCGATCACCGTCTATACAAGATTGTCAAGTGGTGCAAGAGTTTGCCTCTATTTAAGAATATTTCGGTGGGTTGAAAATGCTGGGTTCGGTTATTGAGAATTGTTTTAAACTCATTCCTTGTTTACAGATTGACGATCAGATCTGTCTACTCATCAATTCATGGTGCGAGCTGTTGCTGTTCTCCTGCTGTTTCAGATCGATTGATACGCCCGGCGAGATAAAGATGTCGCAAGGTAGAAAAATTACACTGGCACAGGCAAAGTCCAATGGTCTACAAGTAAGCATTAGGTTTCCTTGACTACTCTTAGATCCTTAAAGACTACATTGTCTCTTCTTCTTTTTGATTAGGCCTGTATAGAACGGATGCTGAATTTGACCGATCACTTGCGGCGTTTACGCGTCGATCGATATGAATATGTTGCCATGAAGGTAATCGTGTTACTGCAATCTGGTAAGTCTAAATGAATTGATCTGCTGTAAAACGAACCGTCACTTAATTCAGTGTACTTCTTCTAGATACTTCAGAGCTACACGAGGCGGTGAAAGTTCGCGAGTGCCAGGAGAAGGCATTGCAGAGCTTGCAGGCTTACACACTCGCCCATTATCCAGACACACCGTCCAAATTTGGGGAACTGTTGTTGCGTATTCCGGACTTGCAAAGAACGTGTCAGGTGGGTACTTCACAGGGAGTAGCTTTTAAATTCATATAGCTTACCTGTTTCCCTGCTTGCTATTCCAGTTGGGCAAAGAGATGCTGACGATCAAGACACGGGATGGCGCTGATTTCAATTTGCTAATGGAACTTTTGCGTGGAGAACATTGACAAATGTTCAGATCGACAGTTACGCACAACACACACACAAGTTTTATAATTAGTATTAGTATATCTATTTAGATGTTAAGCGCTCGATGTGTAAGCTCTAAAAACATGTGCCTAAAAAACCAAATCCTTAGCAACAACAATGCCCAAGCAAATGCTGCTGACTTGCAAGCAAATAAAACAAAACCTACGCGCAAAATTGCCAAATTTTTAATACAAATAAAGAAACTACTTTTACATACAAGCACATAATACATATATTAGGGCGATTGTTGTTGCTGTTGATTTGGTAAAAGTATATAGAGTTTTTGCTATGTATACATATATACTGACTTTATGTATAAAGTAAACTAAAGCACACATGGAAAATGAAAAGACTAAGAAATGTAATATTAAACAAAATAGAAGAAAAAACATTGATAGAAATCAAATTACCATTTAGCGAAAACGAAGAGAATGGGGAAAATATTCCAGCGATTTTTATACTACTTTTTTAAAAGAAAAATGCCAAAACTATTTGGGTTTAATTTATCACAGAGAGCTGCTAGAATTTTCTACCAATATATACATACATTAATATTCTATATATGTATTATTACATAAACATATATATAAATATAAAGCATAAATTTAAATCCCTTTTTTAAATGTTGTAGCATTTAGTTTTAGTGCAATTTCACACAAAAACACACACACACATATGTATGTCTACTAAATTTATGTATATAAACGATATGTGCATGTTTATTTATGTATATATTCTTGTATCTGAATATATATACATATATTTGAAAGACCACTCGAAGTTGCCTGCTGGCAAAAACTATTCCAGTGATGCTATTTGTTGCATGAAAAAGAAGAAAAGGAATCAACTAAGTGAACAGAAACAAACTACATAAATCAAATTTATTCTTTTGTCATCATTTATTTTTAACTATGTATATGTATTGTTTTGATAATCATTTCTTATTACTTAATAGCTGAAGAAAATCCTGCAACAGGATTTAAAACATTTAACTTTTTACATTTACAGAAATGAAACAAAAAATACATAGGCCCTAGATAGATGTCTATTAGTATGTGTGTTTGTATCTAAAACTGTAAACTTCCAGCCCCACCAGCAAAACAATTAAGCAAAAAATACAATTACAGAAAGCAAAAAAAGAAAACGAAAGATAATTCCAATCATTTGACTCACAAATAATCCCTGGAATGTAAGGTAGACAGGCCAACGGGATTCATTTTCTGTTATTGCCGTGCAAGGACGACCATGATTTTAACTACAAGGTGTCTTGGCGGTTTCTGTCACCTGTCATCTTCTGCTCGTAAAAATAAAATAGTTAAATACTTAATTTAATAAAATAATTATAAAAACTATTCTCTACTACAATATTACCACAAACCATAGTTAAATACAATTGTCAAATGGAAATCAAATCAAAATTAATTTATATTTATCAATGTACATGCCTCTCCCCTAAATTGTTTTCCTTCCATCTCATACAACAAATGAACCTACTTCCAGCCATCCAAAACTCAAGTAGAACTAATTGTAAAATTTATAAGGTATCAAAACTTTCGAAAAAGTGTTGCCAATATTTTTCTACTTAAGTCAATCAGCTTAAATAGTTTAAATAGGCAATCAAATTGTAAACTAATTGTGTTGTCTTCGTTAGAAAAAAATGTGTCATTTATGTACTTGAGATTCTGGTGGTTGGAATAGTCATTAATCGTTCCATTAATGCAAAAATTCAAAAACTGTATCGGAACACTGCATTTCATTCGTCAACTAAATGTAATAAACTGAAACTTAAAAAACAAGAACATGAAAAACAATTAATCGCAATTGTCAATGCAATATTTTGTAATAAATATTTTTTTCCAAAAAATATCTGTCTTCTATGTATTTAATCAAAAAATCGTAGCTTGAGTAATCGTTATTGAAGTTTTAGAAGTTAAATAACAAATTAGGTCGTTTCCAGTTTTTAACTAATATGAGCTGAAATGACTTATTTTGGGATTAATCAAATATAATGTGTACTACGTACTTGATCAGCATCGCTAGTATAAGTATGTATAGTCGATTTAACCAAGTGTGTCTGTATAAACACGTAGTTCTCAGGTACTAGAGCGACAGTCATAGAAAGTATTCTTTTTACCCATTTGGTTGGGACTATCTTGGGAAGTTTGAAGTTTCTTTGTTACTCTTTCGTTAACTACGGATGTATATTTCCTACAAAGTTAATTTTGAGCCTTGCTATATAATATGGTTTTCTGATTTTGATCAAAATCACTAGAATTAGAGTAGGCTAATTACCTAAGTTGGGGAAAAAAAATAGAAATCGGCTGAATCCGACATATATCACACGCGTCTTGTAGAAACCTACAAGATCTAGACGGACGAAGGAAACTCGTCTCGGACCCTTTTTGGAAGGGTATAAAAAAGCGTTTATATCTCTGCGATGACGAAGGGCAAATGCCTAGGCAAATCCCATATTCTATATTTTGATTGAATTAAAAGAATAGTGGGAGAATGAGCATTACGAGGACCATTATTTGTTTGTGCTTTGACTTAGATGACAACTGGTGGCCTTCGAACAGCATCCGTACATTCCGGGATTTCCGCAGGACGAATCCAGTGTGTCACAGGGATAATCGCATGAATAAGGCATGGTGCCTCTCATATTGCAGGGTCCAGGACACCCATAATTAGAATTGCAACACCCTGTTGGAAAGGAGCAGCAGTATCCCGGGCTAAAAGAGAGGTAAAAACAATTCGAAGCAAAGTAAGTGATGTCATTTACCTCAGTTGACTTAAAGGATAACACTGTTGGAAGTCCATTCCAGAGCAGAGATCTCCAATAGCATAGATACCATTCGATTGACCTCCACAGAGATCACCACATAGTCCAAAATTTGCACCTGCAGTTGGACAGCCTGGTTGCTGATAGTAGGAATTGGATCGACAAGACTCTATTATGGGCATGCCGGCCCCGCCCATACGAATGCAGCCGCTGCGGTTGCCACTTCCTGTCCCGTTACGTGTATTGGGAAAGTGATTAAAGTTGTTGCCCCTGCAGCCAATTGGTTGGTAGTCCATAGAGTAAACCGTCTGACTTTGAAGCACATCATTTATATACCCCGAACAGTAACAAGCATTGTTGGCGGCATTATTATTATTCAGATTCATAGAGGCCATGCCGGCCGCTGTTCCTGATCCCATGCCCAAACATGGCGGTGATGGCTGAGTCAGACAATTGGGGGTACACTTTGGAGACACTTGGTGGAATTTCCGCAAGAAACTCTCTATGTCCAAACAATTGTTAGCACAGCTGCAGCAGTCCATGCTTGTAGGCGGACAACCGCAATTTCCAGAAGAGGAGGTGGATGGACAGCAATTGTTTGTAGACGGACAAGATCCATTAAAAAAAAAGGCGGAAGGCACTCGCTCGTTGTTGGTGATGGAATAGGCGAGCAGGAGCACTCGTCGTTCCAGTTACTTTGTTTTGTTGGCAGACATCCACCCACACAACACTGCCCTCTGTCCTGGAACAGAGAATGTGTTCCACAGTCCGACTTATTGATATCATCTGGCATGATTAGGCCGCGATCCTGGTAGCATATATTCTCACTTCTGGATGGATTTTGCTGAATGCGATCGCAACAGCAACATGCTTCGGAGGATGTGCTTTCCGAATCTTTGGAATCCATATGAGATCGAGTTTTGGGAACTGTCGCTTCCCTTAGAGCCTTGTCGTGTTCAATATCTCTCATGCTGTCATTGGAACCATATGAACAGCAACAATAATCAATTCTCTCTCGATGATTTGATTTTGTTTGGTTGGAAGGATTCAAGGGAGTTTCGTCCTTACAATACTCAAAATAAGTTTGCCCTGGGCATTGATCGTAGTATCCCATGTAGTTTGCAGGATATGAACTCGTTGGCTGGGGAAGAGACTGACAATTGCAGCTGTCAACTCCATACTGCGGATCTGGTAAAAAAAATGATTGAAATATATTCTTTCAAACAAAATCACATATACCAACATTCAGATTGGTTAAAATCGATATAATTAGAACTTCCATTGCCTTTATTAATAATTTGACCCGATGTAATCCGAAAACGTGAGCTGAGGAGAAATGAAGTCAATATATCAGCCAAATCAACCAATCGTACCTACCAATTCACATCAATATGGTTTTGTGGATTGTTTGGCAAGCTCTCACGTCCTTTTATTTCAGGATGCTGGTGGCGGAGTTCTCGAATTTTGTCCCTTACTTTCTGGCCTATCAAAGTGGATGTGGATGGTCTGTAGGCATGGTCAACGTGATTCTTTAGAGTTTTTATGGAGGTGTTGCTTTTATTTTTGTAGGTTGGAATGGTCGGGGGCAAGAAGCATTGAGTTTCATGTTTGTAAGTCTTGTAAACATCTTCAAAACTGTTTATTGTTCTCATGGTTCTCAAGTTGGCTTCCTCTTCTTCTCGGCTAAGAGAGCCGACTTCATTGTGGAGACCAGATAGAGCCATAATTTTTTAATTCTTCCCCCTATAATTAATTAATCCATAACACTTAACAATTGAACAGGGCGACAGGTGCACGAGACAAATTTTGATGGAAAATAAAAAAAATATATTAAAACAACAACATAAATTCAGACACTTTATTCAAAACAAAGTTTCATCATTCAAATCTGTAACTGAAGTACACCAGTGTTGCCTAGTTAGGAGAATTTTCCATTTTATAACACTTAACATGCTTAGCCGTTTTAACAACTGTATATATTCCAGCCCTGGAATCTGTATATAGCAAGTAAATAAAATCTCGGACCGCATTATTTTGTCCATTGTTTTACCCGAACAAATTTTAATTAAAATGAATACAAATTTGGTACTTGGCACAATCAGATCATTCTGTTTAAGAAGTAGAAGCAAATGGCAACTGCCAATCTCACGCACTGTACGACAATACGGTGAGTAAAACATGAGCAAGAAATCTCATCCATTTCATAACAACTACTTGCCGGCCAGATGCGAAAGAAAAAAATAACATGCCGTCGATATATGTACATATGTATGTATGTATGTACATGTGTATTTATGTTTTTGAATTTGAATGTTACAGCCACTCCACCGAAGCGTTTTTACAAGAAAACATCAGTCCTGTGCACTGACAATGGCTATGAGATTACATTGGATCATAGAAAGCTAAAGACACCTAAAGGAACCCTTTTCACGGTTAAAAGTGAACCTCTAGCCATTGCAGTGGCTACGGAATTCGACAGCCAAAAGGAGCACATTGAACGATCAAGGATGCACTTGTCCGCCTTGTGCTTCACAGCTTTGGATAATCCCAACAATTTATCAAAACTTGATATGGTTAATTATTTGTTGAACTTCATAGCCACAGATACGGTGTTATTTCAGTATGATGTGTGTACTGGTTAAAGCGTTTCCGCATTATAATTAGTTTTTAATTTACTTTACCTATTTTTAGGATGAACAGGATCTGCAGGAGTTGCAACACAATGAATGGGACCCGCTAATCGACTGGTTCAATCAGCGCTTCGAGACAAGTCTTCAAAAGACTATGAACATAACTCCTCCACTAGTTACGGACGAGGACAAAATAAAAATTGCCAAACACTTTCAGTCATATAATTTGGAGACATTGCACGGTAAATGATTAATGAATATCCATGTTATTCTTGGCATAGGTAATAACAATTCCCGCCCTTTTCAAATCTTTTGCGTCTTGTAGGTTTTATTTTTGCAGTAGATACGTTGAAATCAATTGTGCTGGCCTGTGCTGTTATAGAACAGCAAATCACCGTGGAAAAGGCTGTCGCTCTGGCCCGCCTGGAGGAGGAATATCAACTAAAGTTTTGGGGCCGTGTTGAATGGGCCCATGATTTAAGTCAACAGGAACTACAAGCTCGTTTGGCGGCTGCTGTGCTTTTTGTTCATTTCAATTGTTCAGAAAATTTCGTTAAGGAAAAGATTATATTATAAGAAAAAAAAATATATATGTATATAAATATATCTTTCTGTTAAACTATTTCGTCCCTAACAATATCTGACTGACAGTAAAAAGAATTGGTATGTACATGTATGTTCATATATTCTTTTGTTTTATATTTTAAAAATATGAAACTTATTCCTTGTTCTGTTATAACTAATAATCCAACCAATTCTAGAGCTCAATCCTAAGGTCATGCAAAAGTAAATCCACTTTAATTTTGTATTATCTTTTAAGTCATCTTAGTACTTTACCAAACTGAGTTTCTTATTTGTGACAATACCTTTCAAATTATTTTTGTTTTTGTTCAACAAAAAGTCAGTAATTAGAACTAATACAGTTAATGTCTTACTCCCACTATTTTTAACAGCCTGTTTGAGATGGTTATGTGTGGTTATCGCACTTTACCAGCAATCGATAGTATCGACGAAGCCATCGATGGAATTCTCATCACTAGTTGTGAATTTGTTAAAGCGTTCGGTTCGCATCCGTGTATTTTTGGTTCACAAAAGATTAGGAATAAAAAATATTGCAAGAATAATAAGAAGGTAAACGTCAGGAAAAATGTTTAAAATAATATGCAAGTTGTCGTGCCGTGTTTGTTAATGTGTGAATTTGTTATGAGAAAACAGATATATATATTTGCAATTGTGGGTGTGTGTGTGTGTCTGCGTGTGTGGTGAAAAATCTTAGTTCAAGTGCTGAAAAAATTAAAATAAAAGATGAAAATCTAATAACGACATCAACAATGTGTATTAACGAAGAAAACGAAAAGATGCGCAAGAAAAACCAGTCGAAGAGGGGGGCTGAGGCACCACCTACAGTCTTTCTTTCTCTGTTTCTCTTGCTACTCCATTTATGTGGCTTGCTCTCTCTCTCTCTCTCTTCGAAATAGAAAACCCAACATTAAAAACGCAACCAAAATCAACAACATTACAGCTGCAATTAATTAAAAAATTGAAATCTACATAATTTTATCGTTAAATAAGAGAAATTAAACGACACACCTTATTGGTGAAACGGCAGAAGGGGATCCAACAGTTTTTGTTGCTGGAAAATCCATTGAAAAACCTCCTCGGCAAGTGGTTCGAAGGCTGCTCGGTTTGCTCGTCGTCGTCGAGTAGAACTGCCCTCTGGTTGTTGTTGTTGATTTTGCTGTGCTACTGCTTTTGTTGGTTTTTGCAAAAAATAATAAAATAACAATTGTATCTATGTGTGGTGTGTGCCTATTAATTCTGTAATATTTCTGTTTCGCCTTTGCACAATTATCAGCTGTGACGCCGACGTCGACTTAAGCTAACGCTGTCGCCCATTAAAAACAGGATTAAGGTAAACTATGGTCAAAATCTCACATATGTATATTGCTTAAATTTAGAAAAAAACACATTTTAAAATTCCGATTTAACTTTTGTTAACTTCAAAATTCATATTCCGATGTCGGTGAAATTTTCATAGTTTCGAATTCATATTCCATTGATTTTTATTCTTGGGATTTCCAATGGTCAATCAATTTCAAATAATGCAAGATACAACTGTAAATATGTTAAGATTTCATTTCAGTGGAACTATGGCAAAAAGTTGCATTTTTTCTTTTTGCATTTTTCCGGTGAACTTGACTTTCTATTAGATGTTGAATGGATATACATATGTACATACATATGTACATACATATAGACATACATATGTATTGCAAAAGCGGGGAATTGCTCACTGTGTTTTGCCTTTTGGTTTTGCTTCTAAGCGCCTCATTCAAATCTTGTTTAACTGGTTCGGCAAGAGCTCTCAGTGCTCTCTTTCTCTATCTCTATCGCTGTCTCTATCTATGCACCTTAACTAGCCCTGGGAATTGGGTTGTACTTAGTGCTTTGACCTAAGCCTTCCTCCCCCTCCTCATACTTCTTCTACCCACACTTCAATCATTGTCATGAGCATACAAATAAAATTACAACGCTTTGTTTATCTACCAAGTGTATCTCCGTACTTGTATCCGTATCCCTACCTTTAGTCATTGCAGTTTGTAGACAAAAATAATTAAGCAATTCAATTGCCCAGACTACCTCTACCTCCATTCTTCCGGCTGGATTTGATTGCTTAAAGCCAAGAGAGCTTTTTAATCATTCAAATATTTGGGAATCTTTAAAATTGTGCACTCGATTTGCATAGAAAACACAGATTTACGTTTATGTATCTTGCCTCCCTCATTTTCGGTTGAAGAACTGGCAAAGTTAAATTTTATTGACGCTGGGTTAGAGGCTTACATCCACCGGCACACAAAATTCTTTCGCACTTGACAAAAAAGAAAAATTTTGATTGAAATTGCGCCCAACCACAGAATTTGCAACAAATTGAATGCTCAGCTGCGGCTCAGACGCCAATGCCTTCAAGGCAGTCGCTCCAGCATAAATTGGCATAACCCAAACAGGCATAACTTGTGGATGATGCCCTGCAGCTATTTTTAGAATTATCCGCAGTGTTCGGTCGAGCATATGGAAAATGCTGTAAAGCTGCAAGGATTGAAAGTCTACCAATCGAAGCAACTCCTGTTGGGTTTGGGATTGGGTTTCATTCAAGTACATATGTATGTATATCCAGGACTGGATGCAAAGTTTTTCACAGGCCACAAACATCTTGGCACCTTCTCGGAATCTTCTCTCTGTGCATAATACGAACGTTCTTAATTTTTTACTTGAAACTATTTAAAAAAGCTTCTTTGGCATAACGTTTTCGTTTTCCACTTATATCACATAATCATTATGAAGCTTGCCTCATCTTGTGTGTGCCTTGCCTTAAGTGTTTCCGACTTCCGACTCTGACTGTTAAAGAGAGTCTCTTTGCTGTCACGTTATGTTACGGAAAGGAAACGAAACGAAACGAAATGAAAGGAAAGGCAAAACAAGTGTAAGGACCACCAAATACTGAACCACCCTGTTTCTGGGTCTGCTTAAATATTGATTTTGTTGTTACCAACAACATTATGATGTTTAAACCAAAACAAATTGGTTACAACGAGTTTTTTCACGCTCTCCAATGCGTGCCGTTTGGATAAAATCAACCTCACTATACATTCATCTGTTTCCAGGAATTAGTATGGACTTTGAGCGGGGGCAAAACAACCTACCCCGGAAAAAGAAAGAATGGTGGGGAATCGAGAGGAGGGTTTGCAGTAAAATCAATTATTTTGTTAGTGGGCCAACTTTTAGTTTCAGAATATATCACTAAAGCGGGGCGCTGACCTTTCGAATTCCTCGTCTCGCAACCCATTGCCTCCTCCTAGTACCAATTCGCATATCTGGGAAACCGCCTTCAATTCTTTTTTAAGTTTATTTGTTGTTGGTTTTTTCTTTTTTCCAAGTTTATTTTTAGTTTCTTGCCGATGATTTAACAAAGAAGCGTGGCGCTGGGTCGGCAGCGAAAGGTGGGTGGGAAGGGGCGTTCTGAACCCAATTTGTACAAACTTGGTAGCATTTACACTACAATTTAAGGATATAACAGTCATCTTTGCCGAATATAATGACATAAGAAAAACAAAGTTAATTTTGCTTTCATTGTTTAGCTTTCATTATAATCTATATTGAGAGATTAGCCAATGGTTAAAATTCGAAGAAATTCACCATAATGAAACACTTTAGAAATAAACCGAGAAAAATAAAATCAAGAACTTGAACTGCACCAACGACAATAACGATTGGACGGACATGGACGGATCTGAAAAATAGTTGGAGGGGGTTTAAAATTGTATCGGTGGACGCACAAATCACTCGGATCCGGCTATATAAAGAACCTGTAGACAAGTTAATTTATGACTGGTCGTCTTGATAGTGACGGGTGAACAGAAGAGATAGCACAAAAAATAAGGCAGTCCCACCCCCTTTCAAACTGATAAGTCTCTGAAACGACCAAATCGAATCAACATGAATTTAACAACTTATTTGTGTGTATATGTATGTCTTATGTGGGTGAGTGTGTGTGCAGGTAATAAAGAAAGGCCTCTTCTTCTAATCGTCGGCAAATTGACTATATGCATACTGATAAGATTTCATTTCTTTCTGTCTTTACCAACCCAAACGACCTTGGTTAATAAAAACAAACCCAGTCGAAGCGAATCGAAGATAAAAGAAACCAAAACCCAAAATATGTCTCGCACAACATGCAAATTTACTTGGTTAATTAACTAACCAAAGAGAAGCAATCTCTAACAAATATTTCAAGTTATTCAAATGTAAAAATCTACCAATTTTTGTCCTCTTTGTGTGTGTGTGCAAAGATAATAAATTTAAAAAACCTATTAGTTTCGTTGACCTGTACGAGAGAGGGGGAGGATATCTGACCTATTTTGGGGAAGACATCGTGCAATAAGTATCAGTTGATAAGTCAATATCTACGGATTCGGGTCAATATTCGGTCAATTTCACTTGATCTGGAGACAAGAATTACATACATATTTGGGTAAACTCTCTCTTTCTCTCTCCCTCTCTCTCCACATTGGACTTTTCCGCCCATCTTGTTAAGTTGTTTTTAGCGGAAAACAAAAACTCGTTTTTTTCATGATCTCTTTTGTGCTGCTTTTTCATCATTATTGTTTTGCTTTTCGGTTTAGCGGTTCTTTGTTTGGAGGTTATTTATTCAGTTTCTTGGCCAATTGCTTAATGTCTAAGGTTCTCGAAGCATAACAAATATTTTGACATTTTTCTTAGTTTACGCAAATGTTTCCTGCTTGTAATGTTTATTTTTTTGTTAAGTTTTATAGGCATTAAATTCAAGTCTCGAAAGATTAAATGATTCGTACGTATGAATATGTTAAAAGAGCAATCCATCGGAGTAAATTGAAATCCAAGTTTCTTTTCTAATATCATTTTTTTTTTTTTTTTTGATGTTTCTCCAATCTCTTGAGTTTCTGCTCAGTTGAGCAGTTGATAAACTGAGATTCCTGTACTCAAGTTGTAATATGTACATACATACATATGTAATATAACATACATACATACATATGTATCTATAATTAAATCACTCAGGCGCATTGCACTCCCAAAAACAACTCCGCACAGTCATTTTACTGAACTTAATTAAAAGGCAAACGACAAAAATAACATCACGGGTGCCGAAGGCAGGGAACAGCGGCAACAGGCAACGTCCTTGAGTTGTGTGCCCTCTCTCCATCTTCATCGCCGATTTCTGCTGCACTTGTCGACGCCACGCCTCTTTCATGCCAGCCTCCGAACGGATTCGTAATGAAAACTTGAAGTGAACTGGCAGCAACACGCAATATCAAATGACAGAGCGGGGAGACCGACCGACCGCAGAAAGCAAAAATCATCATCATATTTCGCCACTTGAGAGCAGCAGCAGGTCTTTGTCTCCCTTTCGTCTCGTCTCCCGTGTTCCACCCTCTCCACCGCCCCACCCCCTTGGCACTCTACAACACATGATCTGCAGCGAGAGTTGTCTGGCAATAAATTTGCACAGTTTTCGATACTGAACAAAAATGATGAATTTATAGGAACATTCCGTCAAACCCATTAAAATTTTTCTGACTTTGCTGGGGCTATCCTGTTCCTTATACCTACTTACTCCTTATGCAGTTTTTGAGTTGAGGAAATATTGCCTTTGGACTTTGAATAGGAATAAAAAAATCATTTTCTAGAGATTTCATATAAACGAATACATAGTTTAGTTCAGCGACAGGCCTTCAGATGAATTGAATTCATTCGGGTCGCGTTCGACTTACTTTTCTCTTAGCCTTATTTTTACTTTTTTATTCCAGTCGCATATACAGAAACTCATTTAAAAATAGACCAACCATTGAATGTTTCTTTGAGATTTGGGCGTAAAAACCAATTCAAAAAGTTGTATAAGTTTTTTTTTTCCGTGTTTTGCAATTTCTGAAAAGGAAGCGAACGATTAGCCTGTGTCTAGACTGAAATACATAATCTGCTTTTATTAAAACGATAGACCTAGAACGGAGATGGAATGCAGTTGGATTGTTTGTTTCAAAATACCAAAAAATCGATTTCAAATCCTTTATTAAAGAGGCAACTTTTTATTCAAATCCATCGACAAATTTGTTCTGTGAGAGTAGTCAATAAAGACAATTTTCGGTGGATAGTACTGATAGATGATCACAATTAGGTTTGTCGTGCCATGAAGTGGTAAATTAATGGCTCCCAAACGTAAATACAGGTGGAATTCATGTTTTTATGTGAAAAAGTTGCAGTTATTAAACTAATTATTTACTAAAGTAGTAAGAGAGACTTTCATATATGGGTTGAGCACTTCTGACGAAATTTAATACATATAATATATATGAAAAATGATGAAATACGAGAGGGTGAAGTTGTTTGTCACCTAATTAATTTTGTTTTTCATCAGAAAAGTACTAAAATGCTATTTGCCAATAAATTCAATTGATTCCTTCTACTCACTTATTCCCCTCTTTCGGAAATGTGTGCTAACCCTGACATTATAACAAATTATAAACAAATAAAAGAAGTGCGCAAAATTTTAATGGCGCTTCATCACTACACCTGAACACCCACCTAACCGCACAGTTCCCCAGCTCCCTCCACTTGGCCTAATCATCCGACTTGTCTTTCACGTTGTAAAAATTATGCCGAAAGTGCGTGGCAAACAGAAAACTTTGAGGCGCCAAACGAATCAACAACAAAAATGTATACACATCCCATGCCAAAAGAATTTGCTATGTTGCCTTCTCTTTTATACCCTACCCAAAAAGGATACATTCAATTTGGAATGAAGCATTTCTGAGAGTATAATGCATAGGCCGATCGAGGCCGAAATTGGTCCGTTTTGCCCCTGTCTGTTGGAAATTAGTATTCAAGAGTATTCAAAAGTCGGCACGACCAAAGCAAGTGCTGCCCAATGTGTTTTCTTTTGGCTTCCGTTTCGGCATTAATTTCTGTAATTTTGTTGACAATTTTGTCATTTCCGTTAAAGTGACTTGGTTTGGCTCTTTTGTTTGTTTATATTTGCACTAAAAGTTTGCGTCTAACTTGTTCTCTAGTTGTTGCTCTCGTTGTTGTTGTTCTTCTTGCCTGATTAATTTCGTTTATCAGTTCTCTGGCTGTTTTTTTTCGGTTTATGGTGGGAGGAGGGGCAGTTTGTCATGGCGCGTGTATATGACTACCGCGAGGGAAAAAGAAGGGGACGGAGCGAATGAATAAGATCGGAATGAAAAAAAACTGGCCAAACATTTGGCAATTTATTTTGAATGAAGAGAACTTTATGGCTTTCAAGAGTTTGAGTTTTAGATTGGAACGAACATATGTACATACATACATATATGTTGGCATTGAAAGGTTTTCTGGGATTTTCTGAGCTGTGTTAGTTCAGATAGTTCAGAGCATTTAATAATGTCTGCTTAAATTAAGCTTAATAGGTTAATCGGACATGATTAAGAATGCTTGGAGACATCAACTCAACATTTAGTCAAGTTGTTGGCTAAAATCTACAAACTAAATTAATCTTTTGCTTTAGTTTTTCTTATATTTTCTTTTGCTTTGAGTCGTTACACTGGGTAAAACTTTATTTCTTTATTCATGGCCAGCAAAGTTTTTTGATTAGTTAGAGTCGTTTCTTAGCTTGAATGCCAACTATATAATTTGCAGACCGCGAAACAAACAGAACAAAGTAATATGTAACTTGGATGTTAAAGATTTCCCCCAGTTTTCAGGCGAATTACAGAAAAAAAAAAACAACATTAATCCAAACTGAAATGAAATGCGGAAGCGCTTTAATTTAGAAATTTTCTGCCTACGGCTCAACTAGTTAGTTTAACAAAATAGTCTGTCTGGTTATTTAGCAACATTCCCACGTCAGACAGACAATTGAAATTGACAAAAAAGAAAAAAAAAAAAAAAACTGCAGCGCAGTTGCAACCGAAACGAACCGAAAACAGTTGTTGGCATTGTATATGAAAGCTGCTGGATATACATACACACACACACACACACACGCACACAGTGTGAAGGCTGAATGAGTACATCTAAATTGCATTTTGGGGCTACCAAACACACACACACCAGTTGACTCGAGTTCAGAGTTTTGTTTTCTACTGTCAATTTATTCAGCTGGGGGATTCCCTGCCTTCTTACCCCCCTCCCTTGTCACTTTTTTGTGGACTTTTTTTTGAATTTTGGTTGACATTTTTAAATGATTTTTATTGGTGTCTGTATGGGGTTTTGTCCAAAAATGTTTTGAGAACCTCGTGGGGCTTGTGCTTCGCATACTAACCAAGTTGAAAACCTTGGCCCTGACTTGGATTTTCGATATGCACATGAACAGAGATGAAAAGGGGTCTTTGTTTCGGTTTAAAAATTAATAAACCAAAGCAGATGTGAATTAAATAATGTCTTTATTTTGAAATGAAATTATGCATTTATATAAAGAGAGATGGTGAAAGACATTTAGCATGGAAGTGATATTAAGATTATGTACAAAGAGAACACTTTTGAATAATGCGATTATTACATCAGTTGGCCTCAACTACATACTATGTATAGTTAGATATATGTACCTATGTATATCTATCTGGCATTAATTTCTTTGACAAGGGCCAGAACATTTAAAAATGATCTATCCGTTTACTTTGTAGCGATGACAAAGTTTTATGTTAAGAGCAAATTAGAAAAGAGGCAGAAATGCATTTCGGGGAATCGAACTCTTCTCTCCTGTTTAGTCATCGATTTGAAGATTCTCCACCTACATGACTGCTATAAATAAAGTATGTGAATATATATACTTGTAAGTATATATGTTTTGTGTGTGTGTGTGTGTGTGTGTGTACATATTAAACTCATTTCAACTTCCGTCTGCCATTCGATATAATCTGAGCACACATTCCATCACATTCGTTTGTTGCTATAGTCTTTTAATTAACAGCATCAAATGACACAAACAGACAGAGAGACAGACAGTCGGAGAGATAAGGAGAACTCGCCACTTTCTACACTTTTATGAGCAGATTAGGAATTCGTTGATTTATCGAGCTCAATTTTTATACTTTGTAGAAAATATACAAAGTTGACGTTAGTTTGGATTTTCTTTTTGATAAATAAATTACTGATAAATCTGAATTTTTAAAAAAATAGATTCTTTATATTCCATGATGTCTAAGGAGGTTACATGTCAAATTAAAGAGGAATCCAATACATATTGTGGAACCGCGTAGTGTATGGGAATGTCGGTGCAATTTGGGAAACATTTTTCGAGTTCTAATTTCTAAATTTGTGAGAGTTTTCTAAAATTAAGCGTTGAAAGGAATCTATAAATGATTTTCACATTTATCTTTAATCACGTTTCATCTTCTATATTTCCCTCACACTATCCGTTTTCATTGGCGAAATCGTCGAAAATACAGAACAAACAAGTTTGACGAAGTGAAAATCGTAGAAAGTTCAAGTACACAGAGTCAGAGATAAAAACTTAAAACAATTGTCAGCCAAGTGGCAAAAATGGCAATTAATTATTTTCTTTAACAACAAAATGTGTAATTTTATTGCTACACTTTCATTTGTCTTAAAACAAATTAAACAAACAAACAGCAACAAAGAGACAACCAAAAAAAAAAATCAAATAATGTACATTATCCACTACCCACGCAGATCTCACTTCCCACATCGACCGGGAAAGGGGAGAAGAAAGAGAGAAGAGCGAGAGTAGGCACTATTAATAGGGAATTTTATTTGCCAATTCGTTCGGCACATCGGGGTTTCGGTCTCTATATATTGTTGTTCAAGAAATCGCACAATACTTACACACAAACTTATGATTATTTGTGATTTTGAAATTCTTCATTGTGTGCTTGGTTTGGTTTGGTATTGATATTGGCCTTTTTTCTCCCAACTTCTTTTGTTTGGGCCAGTTATCTGTGTCAGTTGTCAGTTTTATTTATGAAATTTTTTATATTGGGTCTTGAAAATTGTAATGACAAATATTTGCTGACTTAATTGTAATGGATAATTGCTGTGTCTTCATATTTACCAAATTAAATATTGTTGATTAAAGACAATTTTTTGATTTCACATTTAAAATGAGGCGTTATATTTTATTTCCGCTGAATTTGCATAAAAAAATTCTACAAAAAAACCTTTAGTGCATGACTTAATAGTCCCTAAGAATTTGCAGACACTTTGTAAAATGAGATAGATAGAAAAAACTAAAGTCAGTATTCATTTAACTTTAAATAATTAACAAATTCACTCTGTAAAGGCGATTTATTTAAATTTAGAGGCTCTTACTATTGGCAAGGGCAAATGCTCTTGGCTTTTTGTATATACGCATTATAAGTGGGGTGTTGCTTTCATTGTGGTGGTCCCTGTTTAAATTAAACTCTAGAAGACAGCCGACGCCAATCTTATCACCTTAAGAAAGTGTCAAATGAAAATTATCAAACAATTTTATAGTTATTGTTATTCTAGCTTTATAAAATTGCACTTAAAAATTGGAAACCAAAACAAAAAGATAAAGCATAACACGAAAAACATTGAACAATAACGGAAAGCCACGGACAAAAAACCATTTGAACCACGTCTACTACGTAAGCGACTTGATAATGAACGATAATGAATATATTACATATATGTGGATACATGCACACACACGGACACACAAATAGATAGATAGAGTAATCGGGCAAGAAACTCATACACATACACATAAGTAACTATTCGAACAAAATCTACAAGTGGCATAGAGTTGGACATGATTAATGCTCCTCAAGTTAGGAGATAGAGCGGAAGTCAATGTACGTACATATGTAGGTATGTATGTACATATGTACACATATACATATAAGTAGTCTACCAAGCTAATGAACTTTACTTGGGCAATTACCTGAGCAATAAGCTGAATAAATGCAGATTTAACATGCCATCAATATATATCGTTTATTTGCAACTGTGTAAATATTGAGAGTATTGAGGAGGGGAACTCCACATTAAAGGGACACGAGATATCTGAAAAACTACAAAAATATTCGCGACAGTGAAGCATACACATACATATTTGTATGTATACACTTATAAAGTTAAAGCAAACATCCGCGTTAAGAAGCAGATGTTCCCGTCTGATTCTCGCTATAAAGAATCTTATTTAAGAATTCAATACTGATATTTATAACGGTCGCTTTAGTGTATTGGCAAATATAAATATGAACAAGGCAGTTTATTTTTATAAAGCCGTTCAATTACTTTTAAAAATTAGAGAGGCAAATCCATTAGTGACCAAGGAACTCGTCGTACTTATACGAAAAAAGCTACAGGCAATATTTTTATAACAAAAACAAGTAAACAACAATATGGGATCTCGCTCACTCGGAGGATGAAGCCCTAATGGCCCACCTAATGGAGAATACTTATTTTATAAATTACATGTCAAATTTTAAATACAAACGTACTTTATGCGGTTGGACAAGCTTCCTTCTACCTTCTTCCATATTGGATTAACTAAGTGGCGACTTGTGGTTTTGTGTAGTCTCTTAAAATTTAATTTTTATAATTTCCAGAACATAATCATTTAATAAAAGTTTCTAAAATACTTAGGACGATAATCAGGATTTCAAATTTTCACAAGAGTGGGGAATTTCAATATCGTGTCGAATGAAACATTTTCGATTAAAATTGGAAAACTTGTAAATAAGTACGATAATAACTAACTTTTCCATCCCATTCACTCTTTAGTTTCTTTTGTAAGGTATTTCTTCCACTTTAATTTACTTATAATTAAATCCTTTAATAATGTTTTTTTTCTGATTAGAAAGAAAGAATTTAGAATTGAATGTGCAAAAGTCACTCTGAATTTCCCCAAACAAAGATATGTAATTGTCCCAAGTGTTCAATAGAGGATTTATACATACATACATACTATGTATACCATATTATCGTATGGCTGCATGGTATAAACGAAATCTAAAAGAGGTACAAAGAGAAATATGAATATTTGTAACTACTTTCAAAATGCAACGCAAATACATGCATGCCACTATTGTTGTACGTAAGAGTATTGCCTAATTACAATGCTGGGCAGTTAAAACAAAAGAGTGAACCCAAAATTTGTGTTGCTAATGATGTTGACTTAACAAACGATAGTCGTTAAAAAACAATTTGAATTTTGCAATATGTGAGTTAGGTTCAATTCATACCAGTAAGAAAACTTCCTATGTCCATGTATCGAAAACTAAGCAATATTCCTGTGGCTAAAAGCATGTAGGTCTGTGTTTTAATTTTAATTTTCTACATTTTTGTTGTGTTATCGGAACATATTGCGTCTATTTGAGGTAAATTGGAGCAAATATACAAAAATCAGCTTTTAATGAAGCGAATGCCATTTTTCAAGTCGATCTGCATCATGTCCGACTGTTTTATACTTTTTTCAAGTGGTTATGAATGTTATTGTGAGTAGTTAATGTAATTTGAAACCCCTTTTAAAAATCAAACGAGGACTTGGCCATAAACATATTGATCATATGTGTCAAAGTACATCAGTTAGTAAAAAAGGGACTTACTGACATTACAATAACATTATTTACTTAGGTTTAGTAAATAGCCTATGCAACACTTGAGTTAAACTTTCAAAACGACTTACATATTTTGCAAGGCAAATTGAAATAAAACTAATTGGGTCGGCACAAATCGGGATCCTGTGCACTCAATTTGTTGCTGGCAAAATGAATGCACACATCTTGCCATTGTACGTAATACTTGACCCCCTTCATTCCCATTTCAACGAAATGATCGTAAAGGCACATTATATACAGACACACACATACATATACATACATATGCAATGCACTTATATTGAAAACACTTTTCTACAATTACCCAATAATAATAATAACAACTAAAAAGTGTTGCGAAATGGGATCATTTGATTGACATGGAATAACCAGTTATGTCATTTATGTGTCAAGAGAGGCGGCTCCAAGTCTCGGCCGGCAAAGGCTGGTCTCGGTCTCTATCTTAATTTTAAAGCTGTGATTTACCTCGTAGCCACAAGCTTGGATCAAGCAAATACACATGCATATATGTATGTATGTCTACATAAGTATTTGTGTGTGTGTGTGCGTGTCACCTCAATTATTCAATTCAATTTCAATTTGAACTGCCACAAAAACCTCGCTTTGTGTCTCGCCTCGTGTCGCAATTAGAATTTGTCGTGTTGCCATTTTGCCATGTTTCGACGAACTGTAGATGGTAGGGTATCCGAACTACATAAGTGAAAACAATATACAAATGCTTTTTTTGCTCTTTGTTAAACTCCATTTCAGTTTGTTGTATAATTCCGATTCTCTGTCTGTCTGTCTGACTGCCTAACTATATATCATTTCCCTCAATGTTATTGAAATTAACACATGCCATATTTATATACCGCCATTTGTTTGTTACCTAATCATAGTATTAGTAGTTAGTATTCGCATTGTTTATTTTATTATTCTTTTTATTTGCGCGCGCGCGCGTGTGTGTGTGTGTGTGTGTGTATACACAATTGTGCTTTTCGTCATATTTTAATTGCTCTCAAAGTTAGACATTAAAATCAAAAGATGAATGATGTGTATTTGAATACTCTACCACTTCTCGAGATCACTTTATGCGAGTATTCGAAACGAACAGAAACAGAAACTAAATTAAAGCACATCAAGTGGATAATTTCAATTGATTTGTTGGTAGCTGAATGTACAGAAATTTGCTGTGATCATCTTCTATTCAAACTTAATCATATCAACTGAAATCAGACAAGTTTTCCACATTGATCTTTGAATTCAACATTGCATTTCTCTCGCACAACCTCTTCTTAGAGCACAACGAATGCTAAAATAATAATATTTTTATTTCACCCCTGTTCTCTGCTCTGATGGCTTTTGCCAAATACGTAAAATACTGAAATAAAAAGTGATTCAATATGGGAGAACAATAGACGCAACAGAGTGTGTGGGAGAGTACCGATTCGCCAGTTGTTATGCAAAAGATGTAAGAATTAAAAAATATCAAATGAGCTATCTTTCAAATGCCCTTGCAGTGTCCTTTACCTTTACAAACTGTAATTTGTTTAATAAACTTCCCTGAATAAGTTTCGTTTATTAAATACTTTTTAAATTACAACTATCTGCGCACATCCTTTTTGGGGATGCAAATCGAAGCAGCTTCTGTTTTTAAAAGTGTGCCAAAGACAAGTGTGCCAAGGTCAAGCTCTGATACACATGGCCTTAAGTTTCTCCAACTTTATTTAAAATCTATTCGTCGTTATTTCAATTGATATAAGATATTTTCACTTTTAAGGAATCCCAAATAGGAATCTTCTTATCATTGCCTCTTACACTGATTGTGAGACACAAGTTTCTATCAAACCAGACAAACGGACACTGGACCAATTTTAAGGTTTAAGGTCAGGGGTATCAAATAAGTCAAAATAATTTCACATGCGAAAGTAATTGAACGTTTTCATTCCGTAGCCAGTGTAAATGACATCATCATCGAACTGAGAAAGAAATACTTTTCAGATATGTATGTATATAGATATCTGACTTTTTGACTAAGCTACATGATACAGCACTCCGCATAAGGCCAATATTTTAACAGATGTGTGTGTATGTATTTTGTCGGCCAACAAATTTTAACAAATTAATTATATTTAAATATTTAATCTTTAGGAGGATGTAGCCAACAAATTCGTAAGAATTTGCGATTAATTTTACTATATTGTCTATATAATCGACACTTCTAAAATGTAAGGATGTCAATTCTAGAACAAAACCACTAACAAAAAACCTAGAAAAAGCCTAGATTTCCAGGAGCAAAAGCCTCCATTCCCGCCTTTTAAGTAAATTACTGAAGAAACATACTCACGCAGGTGGCGTAAAATAAACCGATGACTATATTTCCATTGAATTTGAAATTCATATTTTGCTGGGCTTTGGAAATTAGTTGAACTAATTATCAATATGTTTAAGTATTTCAATGTTCAGTTAATGAAACTGAAAACCGAAAATTATTTAAGCGAAAAGCTTTTACATGTTTTGGGCAATCAGCCGTAATTAAAAATAATGGGAAAACTGAAAACAAAGTTAGAAACGAAATTGAAATGTGGCATCAGCACGCGAATTGTTTTCCACGGTGCGTGCATTTTTCAAAGTTTTAATTTTTTTTTTCCTTTGTTGTGTTCAGTATAAAATTCAGCGAACCATTAACGATTTAAAAAGTGAGTTTGCCATAAATATCTGTAAGGAGTAGAGTAGTCTTCATAGTCGGGGTCAAATGCAATCGATAAAACTAAAAACAATTCTAAATTAAATTGCCATATGGATTAAGTGTTAAGGCCAAGTATTTCCGCGTGGCTATTTCGCCTGGAGTTGACCACATCGGGTATATCTATCGTCTGATTGGGAAATCAGTTATTTCTCCTTTCATTTCTTTGATGATTTGGTCAAATGCTTGTTTGTCCTTAAAGCCTTGAACAGATAATTTAATAATTTAAGCTAAACAAAAAAAGAAAATCGAAAAAAAATATTATCCCAATCAAGAATATCGCCTAAAAATTTGCTTTATTCGGCACAGTGTTGACAGATAGAGGCTTCCCAGAAGGTGAGAATCAGTGACTCATCGGGGTCAGTGATCAAGTACATTCAGTTAATTTGTATTACTGATCGCAAAAAATATATTCAACAGCGAGAAGTATTTACTTTTATGAATAATTTATTAAATATACTTACATATATGTATATATACATATAATACCCATTGATATTAATTTTTCCTTTTTTTTCCATTCCAGGTAAGCTTTCTAAGTTAATGTGAGCAGTAAGTGCAAATTAAAATGTATTTCATTGTACGAGGGCACTTGCTTTTTTATCGCAAGCAAGGTCATTCAATGTCATGTTCGGTTCGTTTGCAATTTTCATATTGTCTGGAAAAGCGAGAACTTTGTTTTTATCTAATTCCACAATTAGGCCTTAAAGTAATTGATTTTCAAGTGGCTTGTGCCAGGAGTCATAAAAGAAGTTTTTAGATTATGGTAACCTTCGCGTCATGCTGCGACCACATATTGATAAGAATGACGACAAATGTCCCATTAATTGCACAAACTGTGGGTCTTAACTGACTCATGGAACATACATACAGTTAGTCATATACAGAAATCTTTATATAGAAATCTAACATACATATGTATGTGCATGAGATTACATTATTTGAAATGTCAACTGCGATTCCCTTCACTATGAATAACATGCGTATTGTTGCTTCTGACAACACTTTTACATCGGAATGTTGTAAGTAACCGGAGGGCCGGGGCTAACTTCAAACCGCGTCACAGTTTGTATACCCTTGCAGGTTTTTTGTTAGTCTTTCCTTACCTATCCTCTTTGATAGAAAAACGTTTTATCTAAAAAGTCTGCATGGCAAAGAACGAAGTACTCGATCAAAGTCACTGTTTTGCACCGATCGATACTATAAGAGCTATAAGATATACATAGTAACCCGATCGTGATCAAATTTGGTACATTTGTTTATGGGTGTAATAAACTATTAACCAATACTAAAATTTCACGACAATCGCTCAGAAAGTAACGGAATTTGACTTTGCCGTTTGTATGTGAGCTAAATGATATAGTGGTCGGATCGGGCTGAATTCTAGATATACAAACTGTGCAGTATATACCTACATGCAAAATTTCAACCCCGTAGTCCTAACGAGCTAGAAGGCGGTTGCGTTGATGCAGACGGAAGAAGGGACGTGGCTATATAAACTCGTCTCATCCTGCTGATCAAGAATATATGTACATATATACTTTCCATGGTCGGAGATGCTTCCTTTTATGCGTTGCGCACTTCTGACCAAAATTAATATACTATTTTTGAAATTTCATCATTCGTTTAAACACAATTACGATACATTCATGATATGGGGGAATTCAGTTGGGCCCACACGTCGTATGCGAAATGTGGGCGAAATATACTTTGTAAAAATAGATAAAACCAGCTCATTAAGGAGAATTTCTTAATAGAGCAAGTAAATAATTAGCACTTTCCCAAACAACAGCCAATATATTAACAATTGTCAAAAAACAATAGCAATTGGCCCCATAATTAACAATTGGCTTACAGACCGTGAAGGTTTTTATACCTTGCACTAATAGGGTGAAATGGTACATTAAAGTATGTAACAGGCAGAAGAAGAGTTTCACTAGGCGGGCCATAAGGAAAGGGCTAAAGCGATCATGTGCTTGCGAGCGAGATGGCATACGTTAAAATAATTTTAGTTACATTAATTTGGTCTCATATGTACATTAAGAACGGTTGTTTTACTTGTTTCAATAACATTGGCCAAATAAGGAGGTTGGATAGGTTTTTATACCATACACCCATAGGGTGAAATGGTATATTAAAGTCGCCAAAATGTATGTAACAGGCAGAAGGAAGCTTCTCCGACCCTATAAAGTATATATATTCTTGATCAGGATGAACAGCCGAGTCGATCTAGCCATGTCCGTCTGTCCGTCCGTCCGTCCGTCCGTATGAACATGCAGATTTCGGAGACTATGAGAGCTAGAGCCACCAAATTTGGTATGTATACTCGTGTATTATGCACATATATAGAGTTAATTGGAATTTTGGCCACGCCCCCTTACGCCCCCAGGAATCACATAAAACTATTTTTTTTAAAAAGTATAACAGCTAGAGACATCAAATTTAGTTTGTATACCCGTTTAGTTAGCGCGCAGAAATTAATTGTTCAAACTTTTTGCCACGCCCCCTTACGCCCCCAGGAATCACATAAAACTGTTTTTCTTAAAAAGTATAATAGCTAAAGACTTCAAATTTGGTATGCAGACTAGTTTAATAGACGCGCAGAAACTGGCTATTTAAAAATTTTGCCACGCCCACTTCCGCCCCCGCAAATTAAACAAAACTGATTTTATCAAAAACAAACAAAGCTAAAGTCACCAAATTTAGTATGTATACTGGCTTAGTATGCGCGCAGAGTATATATATTTTCATATTTTGCCACGCCCACTTCCGCCTCCATAATTAAGAAAAAACCGATTTCCTCCTGTAGTTTTTTGACTATCGCGTTCAAATTCGGCACACTAATTACAAATCTACAAAACTACCAAATTTTATTGAAATCGGACTAGAAACATGCAAAATATGCGTATGAACGTCCACAAGGCCAGAATTGGCCGTTAGCTATTAGCGGCGCTAGAGTGCTCGTGTATTCGTAGAGTGAGCGAGATAGCACATACTATGAAACATGTAAAAACAATTTAATAGACATACATTTAGTTTTCGAAATTTGAAATATTTGTTTCACCTGGTGTATGGTATACCCAAGTCGACGAGTCGACTTACTTGCTTCATTTAATGAAAAATTGATATCGTTGTGTATTTAGGGTTAAGCTGCAACCGAATTGAATTTCCCAAAAGTCTATCCTAAATATAAATATAAAAATCAAGTGCTTTACATTAACGTGCCGCATTTTCGGCAAAGTAAGCTATGGATACATTAATTATATATCTAGTTTCGTGGAAAACACAAGAAACCTGGAGGAGGTCTTCATTTGCCTGCCGCCTGCCAACAATGTATCATATAAATTATTAATTAGTGTAGACTTGAGTCACGTCATCGATATCTTGCTGTTATTATCATGTACCTATTATAACTTATATTAGAAGATAAATAAATAGAAACTGATTAGTACATAAGTATGCAGTAGATAAGCATTCAAACTGATGACCTGTCAAGATTAAAATATGCCCTTGGTAATGGAGTACTCCAGGGGCTCCGTTCATTGACTCATGCTACTTCAATCGATCGTGTCATTAACTAATCACAGTACTCACTTTCATTCGCCTTTTCAACTCTTAGTCATATATGAAAGTAAAATTTGACAAACTTTGAGTTTGAATACATTTTTATGTGTAGTTGTTCATAAGATTATAGAAGAGTGAACTATAGCAACTTTTAGTCGAAGGATTCAGCTTTTGAAAAACAACCGTATCCTCTATAGTCCTTTCACAAAACAAAGAACTTCCCCATGTGTCTATTATACTATACTATATGCTTGAAGACGAAAAGTCCACAAGCTGCACAGAAGGAAATCGTCACATTAAATTGCAGACGTGCCGCGGCGTTACTCAACGGTAATTTAAAGGAAAATCTGAATGAAAAAACGCTCAGAAAAAAGCAATTTCATTTACATTCCCAGTCACGTACAGGGGCGACACTAGCGAGACAAATAGCAAAAACAAATAAAACAAAAAATGTATGAAAAATAAAAGTAATAATTATTTAAGTCGTCTACAACCGACCTAGAGCATTTCGGTTTTCGAATTTAATTTGTTGCTTCTATGCAAAGCGTTGACCGAACCTCCAGAAACTCAGCTCAGCTGAACTCGACCAGACTAAACTGAAATCAGCCTCGTCCGGGCGGATGTTAATGCAAATTGAGTTGGGTTTGGGATTTTGAGCGACCTTTCAAAATTAAACGGAAACAGAATAAGCGATTTAAATTGAAAGTGTAATAATTTAGGTTTTTTTTTTCTCTCTAGCTACATCGACACATGTTTTTGCTATTTATTGATCGAATTTTCAGTTAGGCCCATGTGGTGGGATGTCATTATCTTTACATAGTATAATAAGATAATTAAAATGCAGTTTGCTGGTCACGCAATGTGCATTCTTAATATAGAAAGTGCTCGAATCACTTTTAGATGAGAGTAAATTCTAGTTAAGCCGCCTTAGTGTATGCAGCGCAATTAACTCGAAAACGACATCAAAGGTCATTGATAATTGCAGGCCACAACTTCGTTTTAGAACACCCTTTTCGGCCCTTTACTAAAGTTGTTTGTATTAGTTACTCTATAGTAGTAACTTTAAAATAAAGAGTTATATTTGAGCAAATATTACCACGATGAGAGGTAATCTAATGTTTGTCCCCACAACAACAAGAACAGTAAAATAAATTTGGTACAGTGGACAATCAACAGGATTTTCCCGATGCCAGAGATTTTACTCACGCACGGGAGACTAAGTGACACAAGAGAGAGAGAGAGATAGTTTACTGATAACAATATAAAAACTTTGTTTACATTGACACAACTAAACAGATTATATGAAATGAAAAAATCACGAGCTTTGGCCCGGATGAGTTTACTTTCATTGGTTGACATATTTCCCCTTTACCCCCCTAGCTTTCTCCTTTCGATCGAAACTATGTTATGATAAGGCACTGCTGCTGCCCTACCCACCGAGCAAAGCTCGAAGTTGATAACACATATACCTATAAAAATATGTAAAAAAGAGATTAAGCACAGCCGAATATAGTCACAGGGCTAGACTTGGCAATACCGCCGAATGGACAGTATTACGATTACCTGAACAGTTATTTGAAATACCGAAACGTTGAAAACAAGTACTATAAATATATGTCTACTTCTTGAAATTAAACGGACTTCAAACCTAATGTAAATCTAAGCCCAGCCTCCGAGTGCTACATTTGAATTTTGAAGGTTATCAGTGAGCCACCAAGACGGAACTAGTCAATCTTGATGGAGTTCAAAGTTGAATAATATGCGTTTGAGTTACACAAACATACCTACATTTGTATATATACATACATATCATATAGATATGCATAAGTATGTAAATTTCACAGAAAATTAGAAAAAAAGGAACATTAAATTGCATAAAGTGGCAAAAGCCACAAAAGTTAAAAAGAAAAAACTCAAGAGTTTCTTTTATATGTACATACTTTGTATTTACTACAATTTCTTTCTTTATTGCTCATACGCAATGTGAGCTGACGCAATAAACGCCAAGAAGCCACCAACCCCCTATTGAGATATATGTACATAAACATGTATGTGAACACTGTGCATGGAAAAACTAGAGAGAAGGGCTTCCGTTGACCCTGGTCCCCTGGTCAATAAGCTAGCAAGAGGCGAGTAAATATAGTAAAAAGAGCAAATACAATATATGTATGTACATATGTACATATGCTCAAAAATGCGTTATTAATGTGAGGCAAAACTCGGACGAAACTCATGTAAAATACTTCAATGCTCTAGGAGAGAGGAATACATAATTAACAGCAAATATTGGCATGTGGAGGATAGACTCAACTAAAGATGGTTAACCTCTGATGTGCCCCCAAACTTTTTACTAGAATAGAGTTAAAAATGGTCAAAATAAGTTTAGTAGATTTTCAAAAGACAAACTATAAGAACAAAACAATTATTTTACCCTTAGATCATACATTGTGGTCGTATAATGTCTGTAGTTTGTATGTGAGTTGTCGAGATAGAGTCATGGAGTCACTCTGTAATTGCTCGTATAAGAAGACAATGCGAATAAATGTTCTGACAAGGAGTTATATGAAGGAGTTTGTTGTGCTTCAGCAATTCTATTTTGTAACTTTTCCCTTTTGTAGGGAATCACTCAGTTACTTTGGCAGTGGATATTTTTAGCTCAAAGTGAATCCGAGGGGGTTGCCTTATCTAGTTATAATAAGCTCAGTACTTAAACTTTGCAATTTATCCTTTAAAAGGCCATTTTCCTCATCGATCGAAGTCACATTCTGATATTTTCAATGTGACACATGTATCTGAATGTGTTACTCGAATGGAGAAGTGAATAAATAGTTTGAAAATTTCTATAAATTTAAAAATGGGATACAATTCCTTGATTTCGGATTACTACTGATAACGACGCTTTAAATATGCCACTTAAAGTAGTATTCAAATGAATTACCAATCTTATCACAAATGTACTTAATATTTAGTTGGAATCCGCTTGTATGGAAATGCTTTTTGTTTTTAGTTTAGCAAAATGAGCTGAATATTGGAATTCCGATTTTGCTGAGATACGGCAATACTTATGCAAATTTTGAATACACACAGATTTGGAATTTAGGTTTTCCCGTAGTGAAAAATCGTAAATTCCCAGTTCATGGCATTGTTTCGATGATGTAGGTTTTGGTTTGCACAATTCATTTGTGCTTAATTTGCAAAAACATTAATTTTAATTTTAGCGCTAAGTATTGCCAGCAAATGATCTTGGCCACACACAGATGACGTTGGCTGCTCATTCGGGCCACGTCATAAACTGTTTAGCAATTCGCAAAACGCAATTTCATGAATTTCTGTATGTGTTTACCTAAATCGCTATGATGATGACGTTTTCAGTGGTACCCGCCCCGTCCACGTCTCCTATCTCCAGGCGCGCCTCAATGCTGTTTATCTGAACTGTCTGTCAGTTCAATGTGTGTATATTTATACGTATGTATGTACATATCTATCTGATAAGTCCGAGTGCACATCAATAAACATTCGTTTGATTTGTCGGAATTCGCGCATAAAGAACAACATTGCCGCGATAAAAATAAATTATTATTATCGGTTTTATTTCTATGTGCATTGTTCTAGTGGGTGTAATATGGATGGCGGAGACTGTAAACAATGAATGTAGAGCCAAGGTGAGAGGCCGAAGCTACTGCTCACCGTCAGGTTTAGACTTAGGGTTCATCTTGCCATCGAGATCATTATATGTATGATATAACCAGACTCCGACCCAGCCCTCTCGGCAAGTTCGAGTCACGCTCAAGTCGCTTTGGACACATTTCCACACACTCCAAAATGATGTCATAATCACATCACATCACATTTCATTTCCTCTCCCGGAAAAAAAGAAGAAAAATACTCAACTTCTCTTTTATCGCACAACGTCGTACACTGAAATTGAAACTAAGGCTGACATTTGACAGTGAAACACTTTCCTTTAAATGTTTTCGTTGTTAGTTGTCAACGACAATGCGCGTTCTGGACATTGCGATAAGTTGAAAATGTTGTTCCCAAGAGGCGGCAACAGAAATAGGGCCACATATTCCCCGTATTACATTTTTTGATAAGTGAGCGTTAGTCGAGCTTTGGCCTTCTTGGCGGCAACACATAAAACACACAATTTTTATTAATAAATCAGTGCAGAAATATGTTAAGAATTGTTGCTTTTGGATACGATTTGTAAGCCTCATAGACGAATCATAAAAATTTATTTAAAAGCAATTAAAATTTATTCAAGTATCACTCACAATTCCATTGCGGAGCAAACAGTTTGTTTCTATTTGGACTATATTGAATAAGGCATTTTTAGTGTTATCGTGATTTAGGCAAACGATTGTTAAATTAATGTTAAATTTTGCATTGCGAAAACTTTTCTTGGTCCTGGACCTTAGCGTTCTCCGTTTTAATGCAGACCTTAGGGCGCTTCAAATGTAGATTCAATAACATAAAGATGACATATAAGATCTCAAGAGATCTTTCCGTATTTATCTGTATGCTATCGAATTCGGTGTGTTGTTTTTTAGTGTCTGCTTAATTAAGTTCGTATTTTTATGAATTTCATTCCTCATTGATTTAGTATATAGTATTTTATGTCTTTGGGATCAAAAACAGACTGAAAGAAACCAAGTTATTGAAAGAAAAGTTATGTACTAAGCGCTCGCCGACTGTTACAGACATTTTGCGACTTTATACTGGGGAATCCTTGCCATAGCATGGGTGCATAATGCAGGTCAGACTGTTCAACGGTTTAAAATCCGAATTTCGAGTTCTTTAATGACGTCACTAACACCTTTCCTCGCGCTGTCGTTTGGGCTTATTGCAGGCCAACTATCTTCTTTTGTGACCCAATGCGGGTAAGTTGACACAATTACCCGCACTTTCGAAAAAGCTTGGTTCAATGTTACTCTGGAGACAAAACCTCATTAACACTCTTCTGTGTAAACAGGGTAGAACAGGTTGGATGTTGGAGAAATTAAGTTTACACGCGTAACGACAAGAAGCTGACGAGTGAGTAATGAGTGCAGGTATTTTATCGTTGTCGTCCTAATGAACGACCCTAGCACTTAATGGTGACAAAGTAATATATAATAAAAAAATCCTCCTGACGAGGAGGCGGTTCTCGAGGGCACTAGAGTTATGTGTAAAAAGCCTGGAAGCAAAGCGAACTGGCATGACATTCTGAATCAGGTCATAGGTACGCCATAAAAAGGTCACGAGCATGTAAAATCTCTAAAAAGTTAAGCAAATAACAAATAACGATAGATTGTTCAACCGCGCCCTCCAAAGTCAGAAAGTCATTTTCATTAAAGCTTCGATTGTCAAGGTCAATGTCTCAACTTGCCTCGTATCTCGCATCTCGCATCTCTTTTGTATGTGGCTTGAGGTACTTCATGTCCCAGGCAAAACGAAGAAATCACTCAAGCAGTCCGTATTTCAATCAAGACACGTGTTGGTGGCTGGCCTTTCGTTTGAACTTTGCCAAGTCGTTGTTGTTGCTACTCAATATGCTGAGACTAAGGCACTGCAGGGTTAAGCTGTCGAAGAAATGTGAGAGTCATCGTTTATTGCATTGGTCTCACAGTGGACCCTACTGAGAGTCACGAGACATCTTAATGTGGCCCAGCTTGGGTTATTCACTTTCCCATACCCTTTTTTGGGACTTCATAGTGAAAATAAAAGCAATTTCTTGCTTATCGCCAACTCAATATTCCTTTCAGCTTTGAATTCATCTACTATCAATGGTCTAAGCATTTTATACCCTTTAGTCTCTAAGAAAAATACAAACATTGCGACAAATTTAAAATACCTTTGACAAGGGTAGAGAGAGCCAAGAGGGAGGCGAAAATGTAAATTCATTGCGACATGTGTGCAACAGCTGCAGCACTTTTAAAATAACGGAAATATACTTTACTCATATGTGTACACATAAATGGATAAGCCGGCTGGGTGGGTGAGGGAAGTAGAAGGGAGGGAAAGAGCTTAGCTAAGCACTTGTTGCCGGTGGTGGAATCTTGGGATCGTCTTGGGATGGGAATGACATTCTTAACTCATATGGCTTTTCCTGTCATTTGTCTTGAAATTCCGCCTTCTACGATACTCGCGGAAGCAGTAATGTTGTATCGTTTAACCGATATTCCTACAAACCAGTATTTAACCTGCTAAGATTACTCTTTAAAACGAATAACTCGAATATTTCTAGAATGCATTGTAGCCTGAAATAGGCTCAAAAATACATTCTGAGGTTAGAAATATAAAGTCTCAAAATACCACAACTTCGGTATATCTTACACTAAATGGAGCAACTGTTTCAAATCTATAAGTCCAAATCAATGTGCATGCATACATCAAATCATTTTTACGTATGCTATCCCGATCACTCTTACCACAACAAAGGCATTCTAGTGATAATAGTTTATAATTGTAACATTGCTATTTGCAGTCAGATTTTTTAAAGTTCGGAGTATTTTAACTAAACTTTGGCGACCTTAATATGTATACCATTTTACCATATGGGCGCATGGTATGTTATATATGTATGTTCACATAAACATTAACTATGATCAGCACACCAAAATACAATTTTCAGCAGTATATATTGCACATGAACAAAAATAGAAGAGAAGGTTCACATTTTATCGCAAAATATTCGGTGTTGCTTTGCACGATCCTGACCTCAATTAATTTATTGAGGGAAGCTATGGGAAGACTAAGAAGCAAAAGTCTTTCAGTTTTGCTATGTAAATGGACCATAAGCGACTTATCCAATCAGAATCCAAAATAATCAAGATCCAAGATGGAAACCAAAATATCAAAGAAATTTTCGTATTGCTCATGGAGCACATCCCCGAAGCCCCCTTGCGATGCATCTTAACAGTTTGTTTACGGCCAGCGATTGTCATCGGATGGCGCCAGCTGTTGTTGTCATTGTTACCATTGCCTTCGCCATTTGATTGCCAAGTTTTCGCGTTGCCACAAAGAGTCTTCATCAGAGGGAGCCAAGCAAATGGCTGAGGAGGAGAAGGAAAAGTGCACACCCAAGTTGAATTAAGCAATATTATACGTTATTTTTATATTAATACCCTTGCAGAGGGTTAATCGGTTCAAAATCAGTTTCATGCTCTCAGTGTAAATGCTATTGGGATGAGACTTTGGCATAAAACAATAGATAGAATAGGGTTGATAGTTTTGGCAGATCCAACTCCTATATTTTATTTAAGAAAAACTCTTCTAAAGTAACTTAACCTTATTGGATACTTAGATATACATTTTATGCCATTTTATTCTTAATCTTCATTTAGATAGATAAGTAAATAACATAACAAGTAATAAAGGTCGACAACTGCAAGGGTATAAAAGCTTTGCAATAGCCAAAATTTCATCGCTTCGTCATTGTTGATAAATGAAGGAATGAATTGTATTCAGTTGTTTATTGTTTATTCAATGTTTAAAATAAAGGTAAATACCACAATATAAGCCTCGAAAACTGCTAAGTGAGAAGGAAATACAGAACTCTTCCTATACTGACCCAACTGTTAGCCACGCTCAGTAGAGAGAGGGAGTGAGTAACAGCAGTGCTAGTAAAACTGAATGAATAAAGTTCTCAAACCGATAACTTTAAGAAATTCCGAACCGAAATCCATTAAAAAGTCATCCTTACAAAAGGTTAAACAAAAACTTTTGCTGCTCTAAGAACTTTAATGAACGGGAGGGTAATTTGTTGTGATGCGGTCGACCAGAAAACACGATTATGCAATTGAAAAACTTAGAATACCCTGTGCAAGGGTAAAACAAGTTCTGCGGTAGTTGTTATTAACATTTCGCCTCTAGTCAGTTGTTTAACTTTAAACGTGCGGTGTGTGTGTTTTTTTTGGGTGCGGTTTCGAGGGTGGAAACTACCCTCAACAAAGAGAAAGCAAAAACAACCAAGTCAAGTGCGCTTTACGGGATTTAACAGGTCCGCGATTTTCCTACAGCTGTAACTGGGTTAATGGATTGCTATTCTGATTAGTTTCACTTCCGAAATCGGTTATAAAAGGGCATGTCTATTATGGCATAAGGGGAAGCCAATTTGCTTGGCAGATTATTATGCTTAATGTTCATGGCTATCAAGAGGACATATTCAGGTGATTCAAAACAAGCTAGTGTAATAGACAAAGCCATCGTAACTTTGGCAAATGAAAAATATATCCAAGTCCATTTAGTCATTTTCCATTTTCGTTTTTGGAGCGCAGAAATGGAACAGACAAACTGCATGACAACAGAATTTTTCCAGGCGCTTAGTCACTTGGCTATATCAGACAATCTTTTCACCGCTGAACGTAATTACTTAAAGCCAAAACACTGGCCAACAAATTTGTAGTGTCAACACGAATAATTGAATTTTTATTTGAGTGTAAATCGGCTAGAAGCTCTCTAAGATTCTGCCAGTTCCACCCACCCACCGCGACGCCCCACAAGGATCCGGCCCAAACGTTTCATTTAATATGTTGTATGTATGTACTTATCAGCCAGTTTAAACAGAATACTCCAGATAATAGAGGTTTTTGCCAAATTTCTACTGCGTTAGTCATACTTTGCCGTTTTGGTTGTAGCTATTTTGTTTGCCATCAGTAGGAAAAAAAGAAAAACAGACCAAAAACAATCTCAATGTTTTTTTTGGTTTTTCTTCTTTGTTTGCATTCCGTTCATCTCAACTTTGCGAATCATTTTTCATTCTTTCTTTTATTATTTTTTTTTTAGATTGATGACTAATATTATTAGTTTGGGGTTTTTTCAGTTTACGTCGGTTTTTGCTCGGAAAATTTATATAAACTGAAACAAATTGATCAATTCAACATATGTATGTACACTTGTTCATAGATGACTTGGGTTTCTTTTGACAATCGTAAAAATGGGAAATTGGCTAAATGTCTAATGAAATTAACTAACGTTTTCAATGTTGATATCTAAGTAGTTAAAGAGTCTCATGAAAAGGCGAATTTCAAACAAGTTTCCTTTTATTCCTTTCTTTCTTTGGGTTTTCGTCATTGATTAGTTTCTGCCTCTTAAAATTTACTCTCATTACAGAGTTTCTACTCAAAATACTTAAAAACAAAGAATAAACAAAAACACAAAAAAAAAAAAAAAATCAGCTACAAAAACAAAGAAAAATTACACAAGAAATACATACAAACGTATATTTTATTTGAAACCTACACTTTTAATTTTGTTCCGAAACTAATTTCATTGTTTTCGTTCTGGTTGACAGTTTAAGGCGTGGCACCACCGCCAACCCACAAAGATGGCACTAAAATAACAGCAGACGCGACGTCCAAAATTAAATAAAAACACAAAAAGGAAAACTAAAGCAAAGGCCACTCTACATAAAAGGAGAAAGAACAACCAACAAAAATTTGTTTGTTAACAAAAACGTCGAAAAAGGCAGATATCGAGTGGTCGCCCCGAGTCGCTTCTAGGATATTGCAGACCAACTTCACCTTCCCCCGTTAGTGGCAACGGAAAATAGCCACGGATTGTTAGACAGAATTTTATGACACTTCTCGGGCCTAGCGCCCCTGGCATGGCCTTTATGATGAAAAAGAAGAAGTACAAGTTCAATGTGGAAGTGCAGCTGCAGGATTTGGTCGAAGTGGCCCTGGTTAATGAGGTCCTTTTTGCCAAAATACGTCTACTGGATGGAGGTTCCTTTCAGGAGTACAGCAGTCGGTGGGTTTTTTGTCTTTTGATGGCTCGTCCTTGTCCAATGTAACTCTTTAACTCCTTCTATGCCATTTTAGGGAAGAGGTGCGCAACCATCGGGTTGAATGGAATCGCAGCTTCGAGTTCCCCTGCAAAATGAGTGCAAATGCTTCGACTGGCGTCCTTGATCCCTGCCATTTGCGCATATCCATACGCAAAGAGATGAAGGGCGGACGCAGCTATTATAAGCTAGGTTTTATTGATCTAAATCTTGCCGAATTCGCCGGCGCTGGGCTCACCTCACGTCGCTTTCTACTCGAGGGCTACGATTCGCGCCATCGCCTGGACAATTCCATGTTGAGAGTTAGCATTAAAATGCACATGCTGAGCGGTGATATACTCTTCAAGGCGTAAGTATCGCAAATCAGATAACAAATCCTGCTAGTTCTTACGCCTTTCCTTCTTCTCCGTTGCAGTCCCACCCCCCAACTTGAAGAGCAAACAGAACAAGCCATCCACAGACGATCTGGCCAATGCCGCCACTGGAGTTGGTCTACAGACGCCAACGGCTACGGCAATGCCCAGCATAGGTAGCGGCAGTGGAGGTACAGCCATCCCCCTTGGAGGAAGTGGAGCTACATTGGGTGGCGTATCCACTTCTCAATCGGTGCCTGGCACGAGACCCGTATCTTCCGCAAGGGAAGAAGGTATGTCACTCCACTTTTTTGAGGGAAATACGAATGTAATCTGAATGCGTCGTCTGCTTTGTCCACAGAACTAGATGCACAGGCTCTGATTTCGGCAATTGTGACTGATTCTGGCCTCTCGGAGTCTTCAGAGTCGGCAGTCACACTGACTACGGATAATCTACAGCAGCATGCCGTCTCTTCCTATTCGAATGCTACAACGCCACTGTCCCAGGCACAAGCCCCACCGGGATTGGGTATCATTGGTAGCAATAATTATGGTACCACGGGAATGACAGTTGGTCTTACTGGCGGATCTGCAGGTGGTGTTAGTGGTGGCGGCAGTGGCGGTGGCGGTGGGGGCAGTGGCAATATTAATACAGCCACCTTAATGGAAATGGGTCATTCCAGGAATTCCAGTAATACTAGTCAAGTGAGTGGCCCACTAGATCCAAAAGAATGCAATAATCTTCAATGGTTTTGTCTTGTCCATTCATACAGATGTCAAAGGGTTCGGGTTACAGTAGTTTTTCGCACAGTCAACATTCGAGGCAAAGTTCCGAGGGGGACTCGGGGCATGCTAGGTAAGTGTCCCACCTTTTGCAGCTTTATAGCTTTTAGATTCATTCTTTAAAAACAGTCGACTAGGCCTTTCTAATTATTTCTACATTTTTGTTTTTGCCAACAATTCGAATATGCGAAGTATCAAATATTTCACTCTTTTGTTGATTATACATACATAAATATGTGCTCTAATTAAATAATATGCGCTATATATGCTAAAGTTCTTATAAATCTGAAAACGTATCTAAACAAAATGTTTCCTAACAAAAAACAGAAAAAAAAAAAACATAAACAATGAACACAAACATCCACTCAAGTCTAACCAAACAAAGAAGCTCGCTCAATGTTTACTAAAATCCAGTATATTATTTACTTTCCTATACAACAACACGATTACTCTTTCTCTCACCAACATACACACACACAAACACACACACACTCACAATCACGAAAAAATCTTTTCATTTACTCAAATTTCTATATTGGATTAGTTTTAGTTTTAGTTTTATAATTTATATTTTGTTGTTCTTATGAAAAATAAGTTAATTTTAGTAATTTTAGTAATCCTCTGAGAGGATTTACTTTCTCAGATTCATTTTGTGGCCAGCAAAGTCGTTTGTATCAATGGCTCAATGCTTTTTGTAGATTTTAAAACTCTATTTGTTACATATTTCATTTTGATTAATAAGTACTAGAACTTCAAACAAAGGCAAGTTAGCCAGAGCTTTTTTGGATTTATTCCCTAAAAACTGTCTAGCTGCACTTGCCATTAAATGCATCTGACTTACATATTCAAAACATGCATTTCATTATGTTATGCAAATGTAGTTTTCGAACAACACCAACAACGGGGCGGTGTGAGGGCGGGACGAATGCTGTAAAAAGATGCAACAAAATTTTCATTGCAAAGTTTAAGGTCAAATGATGACAAACGGACGGATATACACTACTGTCAGCTAACTCACGTACATTTACATGTACACATTCGGACACGTTTCCCTGCAGTTGTTGTTTTGTGGCAGACCCGCTGGCTGGTTGGCTGGCTGGCTGGCTCCGGTTTACCCTACCGCTGCCCTTGCAATGTCGGATGTGGAATGCGGGATGTGGGGTGTGGGGCGGGCAGCGTTTTGGCTTGTTGGCTGCAGTTCAAAATCTCGTGCCGTCTGTGTGATTAGTTATGGGAGGACCAATTCAGTAGGAGGACGGATGGACCGGGGTGTGGGGCTGAGTGAGTGCACAATATGAAAATTGTTGAGGCAAAGCAATGTTTTTGACGCTGATGACTTCATCAACTGGTTGGTTGGCGTCATGTGGGGTTGCTAAGTTTCTCTTTGCTTTCCTTCTTTGTTGAGGCCACCAAATAACATTTGACCTTTAACACATTTACTTCATTCAGGAGAGTTGGGATTCAAAACTTAACCTTAGAATTTGATGTACTATTAATGTTTATTATACGCACATTTATTTATTAACTTTTGTATTTGGTTTAGAGGTTATTTTAAGACATTGAACATTTAACATTGGGATTATTTTCCGGGTTTATGGCAGTTCTTAATTTAATTATATTTGTTTTAAATTTGGTTTGTCTAATTTAACACTATTCTGTTTAACTTTCTTTCTAACAATTTTATTTGTATATAACATCGGGTAAACGGCCAACTAACATAACCTTCGAATGTATTTCAAACGAACGTTGACGAAATCAAATACACCACAAACTATAGTCGATTTAGAAAATCCGTTTCTCTACTTAATAGACTCAATCAGAGAGCAATTAATGCCATGAAATTGAGCATACCAAGTATGCGTCATCGTCAGCAGCAGCAGCAGCAGGAGCAAGAGCACGAGCATGATAAGGACCCACCTCCCATAATGGGCACAGCAAGCAGCCACCACCATCATACACAAACCACTCTCAGTCTCAGCACTACCATTGAGTATGTGAGCGAAGAGATGCTCTATCAGACTCCAAATGGCACAATGAATGTTGGCAACGAGCAGATAAACTTTGAGGACTTTCGCACACCGATGGCCGAGATGCCTATGCCACAATTGCTAGCCCATCCCCAATCTGGGGGATTGACGCCCTGCTCGACATATCGCAGTGCTGGATCCCCATCGCATGCCGCGTCACAGTATTACGATAGTGGAGAGACAAGTGAAGCCGATGAGTACCTGAACGAGGACTCGGCTGATAACGATTCAGGACTGGAAGAGAACTATCACACGCCCCGGGTGGCCAAAATAAAATCCATGGAGAATCTGTCCATATTGGAAATGGAATTTCACAAGGCATCAATGGAGTTGGATCGCAATTCGCCACGTCGCCTGAAACAATTGGCGGAACACGCTCAAATACCCAAAATGAAATCCCTTAGCAATCTCTGCTTCGACGACTATTCCGAGCAGGCAGTGCGTGAGGAGTTCCAGCGCATACGCGAGCAATCCCTGGAGGAACGTTTGCGTTTCCAGCAGCATCACCATTTGGGCTACGGCCTACGCAAGAACTCGACGGCATCAAATGGCTCCTCTGGTAAATTATTTGTGAAGCATCAGCAGAGTCACCAAAGCCATCACCATCAGGGAAAGGTGGGCAATGCCAAGTTTATAGGGCAAGATGGGAACGATAGTCCACAGACGATGACGACGACACCACACTATCCCATTCAAAAGATGCGTTCCATGGGCACGATCCCCGATGTGGTTAGCGAAAGAATCGAGGCAGATCCATTCCTAACGCCCACAAGCGAAAGGAGACCCAGCTTTCCCCGACTGATACAGTCGGCGGAGAAACCCGCTCTGGGCTCTAGCTATGTGAACCGTTTGCTCACCTACGATGTAGTCGATTCGCCAGCTGTGGACTCCTTTTCCAACTCAGTGGCATTTATGTCGCGAACACCCTTCGAGCGAGCCTATCGGCGCAGTATGTTGCACAACACTGCCTCCACACCGCTTCAGGCTACCCAGGAGGCGTTTGTAGTCCGGCCACATTCCACGAATGCTGCCTACGAGCTAATGAGGTGCGTCGCGCTTTTTCTTTTTCATCTAAACAATAAACAGAACTTAAGAAACGATCAATTAAACTAGTTCAGTTCTCAACTAGCGAGTGTTATTCGTTAAACGTAACTCGTTACTCGTTAGACTTCGTTAGTCTGTGTTTTGTTATGCCATACGTAGCATAAAGCTTATCTCAAGTCATCAATATCGCGTCCTGGTCATGGTCCTGTTCCCCATGCAATTGTTGCCTTCTTTTGTTTTCGTTCTCGTTTTTATTTAACATTATCATTTGTTTTGTTTTTGTTTGTTTTTTTATTGTTGTATTGTTTTTTGTTTCGTTCAAGTTAATACTAATCATATATTTGGTGCGGCCCCGCCCCCTGCTAAGCCGTAGTGCTTTTAGGCTAAGACTAGGCTATGTCTAAAGGGCTAATCTTAAGCTATCTTGTAATTTTACTTTTAACATATTTTGGGATAACACATGGATTACACTCGCTAATTACACCACATCCGGTAGATTTCACCGTCTAATCTTTAATACGGGTTTTGCTTTTACTGTAGTTCAACAGGCCATTTCATTGGCCATTTCATTACCTTTCACTGTGCTCTCCCATTAAATTTTTAATGAGTCTACTGGACTTTGTTTCTTGGCTCCTCTTGACTGCACATAAAACAATCAAACGGTGTAGAAACCAGTTACCCTTACCTATACGGTGATGTCCACTCAAGATGAATACATACTCGCTTTGAGGTCATCACATGCAGCCAGAAACTGGGGCAAGGATATGACCAGAAATTTGCTGGCCCCTTTGCCTTTTCAGTTTAGCTCTTGGTCTTCTATGTTGTGAAAATTTTATGAATTTCTCTTTGCCCTTTGGCCCTCTCGTAGCTTTTCGCCTAATTTCATGAAGCAATTTCAATTTTAATTTGAGTCAAGTCTGTGATATAAATTTGCATACAAGGCCGTAGAGCACAGATAGAGATAAATTGAGACAAAGAGAGAAAGCAGAGCAGGGTAAAAAGCAAAGCGAACAGACAGCCCAGAGGAAGAGCGCACAGAGGATAAATAAATTGTTATTGAGCGCATTCAAATGCTCGGGTAAGTGATTTGCCATCAAGTTGTCGTTTCTTGTCCCCTCACACGGTAGAGAACTGTGTGGGCTTCTGCCCCCCATTGGGAATGATGGGTGGGGATTCCACAGATAGAGAGGGAGAGCGAGTGAGAGCCAACAAGCGAGCGAGTGAGCGAGCGAGAGTGAGAGGTCAGGGTTATTTCAATGAGCATCTGAATGAGATGGTTGTCCGAAGGCAATACATATTTGTATATACATATTTAGATAGATTGCGGTGGAGCTAAATACAAATCACGGAGATTTGATTACCATCAAATGTGACTCTCGGGAATTATACTATTCTTATATCATAGCCGATTTTGGGGCCTTTTCGACTTTTGTTTCGTTTGAATTTTTATTTCATTGTGATACCCTATCCACAAAATGAACTCTACACAAACACCCAACACAGAAAACAGAAAACAAAAACAATATTCAAAGAGATACGTTTATGAATATGCGAACGATTCCCTCTTATCATATATACAACGCATAGATCGAAATCAACTGCTAGTCAACATTTTTGGTTTATTTCAGTTAATATGTTTATCTATCCTTATACATCTCCTCGGGAAAAGTACTTTGACTCTTTAATGTTGTAAATATTTTGCAAATGTTTTCGTTTCTTATTATCTTCCACAACAACAAACAAAACACAAATATGCCCCGCTGTGTTCTCGTGTGTGTGTGTGTATGTCGAAACGCCAAATATATGTATTAAAGAAGTTTGAGTGGTGTTCCACGGCGCCTTTTCGATGCCAGTGGCAGCAACCAGGGAAGCAACAATGTCGGCAATAGCAATAGCAGGTCGCAGCCAGGAGGCGGAAACGCAGGCTCGACACTGGGCACAACCGGAACTTCCTATGTGCTAGTCTCCAATTCATCTCCATGCGGCACTTTGGCCAGCATACACTCCAATCATTCGGCTTCCTCCTCGAACGGCAGCAACAGTAGCAGCAGCGGAGCTGTGATCACCTTCCAGTGCAATTCCGCTGGCGGGGGCCAGGACACTGCAGATGGCGCGGCCAGTGTGTATCCATCTCAGCAGCAGCAGCAGGTGATGGCAGTCGGTTCACCCAATGGCCATGGCAATAGCCCTCGGCTGGGCAATGTAATGTCCGGAGATGCCCTTAGTTCCTTGGCCGCCAGTCCGACAGACGCCTGTAGTATACGCTCAAATCCTTCGGCTGCCTCGCTGCTGCTCTCTACCTCGGCTGCGGCAGCAGAGGCCTCGGCTCTGACCTCGGCAACCACGATGTCGATATCGGGGGCAACGTTGTCACCACTGGCCACGACGCAGATCATACGGCGCCCTAGCATCACCATGATGTGGGTTCAATTCACGTTTCCCTAATAGAAATCCTTTTGCTTGTATTAATGGTTGTTTTTTAGTTGGTGTCCTACTGCTAAATGGATTTATTCTTTGTCACTCTTTGAGTTCCTTTCGTTTTAGAACAAATACATAAAAATTTTCTGTTCGGTTCTATGAATTAGTCTGGACTACCAAATCATTTGTACATACACTTTGAGTATTATTTCATTGCATTCATTTTACTTTTGGGTCAAAATCCACACACCCCGTAGAGTTGCTCCCCAAAAGGGCAAACCAATTTGCATCTCGTGATCATTTTTAATCAATTAACTACGTATTTACCTAATTGACCTAATGCTATATATGAGTTTAAGTTTTTGTATTTTTCCTTTGAAAAGTTCTCCTCGGATTATGTTTCTAAGTAAATATACGCAATTGTATTTTCTATAGACTATCTCTTTCTTAAGATTTTTGTTCATTTCTAGCCGTGTTCTGTCCTTCATCCGTCTCACGATCGATTGTACGATCTGTGATTTGCATGGCATGACCGATCAAAAGTTTTTGCCCTTCTATATATTTTTTTCCATTTTCTTGTGTATTGTCCTGCACGAGTCATTCAGCATTTGTTGTTGATGTTGTTGTTTTTGTGTTGTTGCGCTAGGAGATAGCAAATCACTGCCAATACATATAAACGTCCCAAACGCTATATCAATAGAGTATCGCACATAATTCCCAACCTGTATACGCCTAGTTTTAAATGCCTTTAACGAAACGTGATGAATTGCGGACATGACTCTAATTTGTTTGCTTGCTTTTACTGCCACAGGAATCCCAGTTCCGGTTCGTTAGTCATAAGTGAAACAGGATCTCTAGATCGCACGAAAAGCAGCGGGGAGAAGCGCAAGAAAGGAGCCCTCGACGATGGACCACGCGTTTCAGATCGGGTTGAAGAGACGCGAGTCAATCCCAATTCATTAATCGATGAGATTTTGAAAGACACGAAATTGGATCAGCTCGAGGAGTCGGCAGAAAGTGAGTAGATGAAATATGGCAAACTGAACAAATTGAATAATTGATTTCTCCCGATTGTTATAGCCTCCGGACTGCAGCTGTATATAGCGCGCGATGGAACCGCCTCCTTGGGTGGCCACGAGGTCAAGTCCAGCGTCCGAGCGGGCGCTCTGAAGCAGGTGGTCATGCAAGATCGAAGATAATAGTGCCCAATTGAGCTGAAGGGTCTGGACTCGCTTCCGTTTTTGTAAAATGTAAAATGTGTATTAGAAGACTAACGACGACAATTTGAGCGGCATTAGCGCAAAGTGTAACGGAACTAAATAATTTAATTTATAACAGTGTTTAATTGCAAACTAAAAGTGAGAACGATATATACATACATAAATCCATACATACATATATACAAAAGTAGGCTATATACATAATTGTGTATGTATATACATACATATACATAATATATGAGTAAATGAAAGGCATGTCAGAACACCACTACACTATTATAACTGTAAACCCGTCGTATGTATGTTCAACTAATTGGCCTATACATACCCACATATACCAATATAATAAGAATTGTATGTATTAACAATGCAAAGTGCAGTTGTAAGCGAATTGTGTGGGATTCACCGGAAACTGGCTGGTTAAGCTTCCTTTTTTATATACTTACTATACCAAACGTTCTTCTTTTACAAATTGAAACGGTTCTCCCACACATTTGCCTATGCTATTAATTAAACACAATCCATGTCGGAAAACCAAAAAAAAGGAACTTCAAAATGCCAGCTAAGCGACTGTAGAGTATCTCCTTGTGAGAATAATGTCGATGTGCATTCCGATTTACGGCTTCCAATAGATATTTCGAGAAAATCAAAAAAAACAAAAGAACACATATACAAGTTTTGCTAGCTCTGATTAACGAATGAATGTCACAAACATTGCTTCAAACACATTTCTTCAATTAAGCAAGTTCTCAATATCATCAAAATATATTTGCCTAAGTATAGTAGATACATCCAATTAAAACAATTGGCTAGGCTAAATCGCACATCGTAAAGTAATTTTGCATTTGCGTTTTGAAGTGAATCGAGTTGATTTAATAAACACTACCAATTTGTATTTTCTTTTTTCCGTCTGGTAGTTAGCATTTGAAATTGTTCTCATGTTCTCATTTACCACATGCCGCAAAGAATTTTTGTGTATAGTCTATAGCTATTCATTCAGCAAAACTCATTACCATTATGATTGAGTGGAACATCTATGTGTAAACAAATAAAGTGGCTTGTTTATTTTTTGTATGATAGCAACAGATACTAAAATCAAGCAAAGAAATGCAATTATGTCTTAGCTATAGTTTATGTTAATAATAATATGTGTGTATAATTGGTTTAGTTATTTTTCGATAATTTGTAAAAAGTAAAAGTGAAACTGAGAATAAAAGAAAAATGTTTCGAGGATAGCTTTAGAAAATTGTATATGAGAAACCACAAACATACAAAATACTAATCATATACAAATTCATTTACCTGTGTACGATCTACAATTGTCAGTCAATTTGAGTCGCAGAAACGTTGTTGGGTAGAAGAGCTTGTAAGTCTATTATTTACTTGCGCTATTTACTGGGATTACAGTCTTCGACGACTGTTATCAGCTGATAGTCAACTGACATCATAAAGCGAATTAAGTAAAGGTAATTCTTAGATAGAACAAGCGCCCAACAGAATTTATTGCACCGGACAGGCAAGTTTTTGTGCACATTTTTGAGCTGAACAATTGAATGTTGGAAATAAATGATATGTGAAAAATAATTACGAATAAAATTAAAATTACAAACTTGTGAATCAAAACTCTTTCATTGCTTTCAGGCCAAAAACAAATTCAATTGAAAGTCACCACATTGCTTTATTTTTCAAAGATGGTCTTTAACAAAACGAAGGTACGTGCCGCCGGCAGCAGTCAAAACGAATGATTTGGGATCAAATTTCATTTCCGGCAGTGTCCTTGGGCACTTCTCTACCCGATAGTGTTTCAATATGTGAAAGAGTCCAACTTTTATTTCCAATAGACCCAATAGAGTCCCAATGCAACCTCTGGGTCCAGCACCAAATGGTAAATAGGTCATAGGTGTGTGCTGTTCCCGTTGTTCCGGTGAGAAACGTTCAGGATCGAAAACATCGGGATTGGGCCAATACTATGCCAAAGAATAAGAGTGTCAAGCATTGTGTGTAATGGGAAAATTACGGAATCAAGAGTACCTGTGCGTCACGATGTAGACCTAATACCGATATGTATACAGGTGTTCCAATTGGCAGGCTCAAAGGTGCTCCGCATTGCCACGAAGACAGGTCATAACCCGACTTGGCATTGCAACAGCGATCCAGGAAAGCAGTGGGTGGGTACAAACGCAGTACTTCATCCACCACTTGTCGTAAATACGGCAATCCACTTATGCAGTCGTATGATATTCGATCCGCTTGGCTGCTATGTAATGCCCTTTTCAGTTCTTCTCTTAGTCGTTGCTGAATTTTTGGATGCTTTGCTAGCTCGTACAACGCAAAGGTAATGCTGGAAGAGGATGTATCAAAGCCAGCCAATAGAAGAAACGCCGCCTGGGCCACGAAAAAGTCCGGCCGATGGACAATGCTCTCCGGCGGATGAGTGCGTTTCAGCTGCAGAAAGATGTCGATCAAATCGTGTCGAAGCTCCCCACTCGCCTCTCGCTGTGCGAGCACAAAATCCATTGAGCGACGCATAAACCGCTCGTATTCATCCGAATACAAATGGGTGCGCAGAGTGCGGGAAAAGCGCGGGAAAAAGAACATGGTGAACAGATGAATCAATCGCTTGGGTCGCGGATCGTTGACCTCAATGCACATGCGTCGAAACTCTGCTTGCGGTTGCTTTAGACTGTGCGCCTCAATTCCAAACGCCAAGGAGGCAATGATGTCTGTGGTAAAGAGAGCGCACATTTGTTTGACTTCCAGTTCCATGCTAGTATCGCCACCCAATTGGGTTTCCATATACGTTTCAAGCGTAATTCCAATTTGACTTAATAGTCCATACATCTGGCGTACTTTGCTGACCGAGAAAAACGGGGCGAAGATCTTATGGGTTTCCCGCCATGTCTCGTGTTTGGCAAAAAACAAATTTTGTGCTCCCATTGTGTCCCCAATGGGATCTGTCGTCTCAAAGCGGCTGGAGAAAAGGCCAAAGTCCTCCACCAAAATTCGCTTGATGAGCGCCGGCTCCCGTAGCAGTATTGCATGATTATGAAGCACATGCATTCCCACATAGGCATGTCCACGAGCTGCCCTACTCCCGTAAAGCTCCTTGAATTGGTCCCCAAAGCAGCAGGCACCTCTCAACAAGCGCCATACATTCCCCAAAAGGGCGTGGCTGGAATATAGGGAACTCCCAGCCGTTTCCAGTAGCCGAAATGGCGTCTATGCCACAACCAAACGAGTAACAAGAAGAAGAATCCACTTCCACTGATGACCAAGAAGCAAAGAATCAACAACCCAAAAATGGCGATCAGAAGAAGTAGAAGCAACACGATTATCATTGTAATAGTGAAAACGATGACAGTCAAAAGCCGACTGGAAAAAGTTCATGGACGTTGCAGCTTTTTGCATTGATAAAGCAAAAGCTTTACCCCTCCAAATGCTCCTCCCAACGCCAATGCACTTACCCGCAAACACTTGACCAAAGAGATATTGAAAATCTACGCTGCTGTAATACCCTAATAAATAAAATAGTATACTTAGTTTGTTTTATAACAAAAATATAAAAAGCTACAATTTCAGTTGCAAACATTTTTTCAAGAAATTCTTAAGTGTACCAAGCGAAAGTGCTATGTTAAATTTTAGGAGAAAACTTATGGATAGATTTCTTTTCAATTATTTCTGTAAAGCGAACATGATCACTCAAAAAAAAACACACGAGCTCCATGTTTTTCCCTCTGACCCACTGAATGGAAAACGTTTATACGCATAACTTTGTTATTTTTAGACAAATATTAATATTTGGTACATTATTAACAAATATTAGTGGGCCAAAAGAAATATTCGGAGAACAAAAATCAGATTTTCGATCTGAGCAAAGACTAACCGAAATCCTGAAAAAAATTGCATACCTTTAGTTTTTATAGTCTTTAAGATTTAGGTGATCGACTTGACCGTTAATGATGATCAAGAATATATAAATATATACTTTAAGGGGTTGATAAAGTTTTCTTCTTTCTTATTGCAGTTTTATGCTCTTCTTGAGTGTGAATATTTCCATCATGACTGGATCACATAAGCAAACAACTATAAAAAAATACAATTCTTATCTGATAATACCGTAAGAAGGTGTCAATTTCATTTTGATTAATCAATCCGGCAAACAAACTTGTATGTTTTTTCGTAGACAGAATCTTTCTCACTTTGACGCTCTTAGGTGAGGAAAGGGTAATGGAAAACTTGCAACGAAAGTCGCCAAATAAAAACAAAAGAATTTATAACGGAACATTTGTAGGAACTATTCATATTCTTCATAGTCATCAGTTTTATACATATATATCCACAATAAACTGATGAATATGGAGAGCTTAATGTATGTATATTTCTAATTGAAGACGCCTAAAAGTAGGCAAGCGCTTTAAACGACATAAAGTCATGTCAAAAAATTGTAAAATCGTTTATTAATTTTACACTTAAGTTATAAATTTAGTAGGCACAATATTAGCTGCAACATACTCATAAAAAACTCTGAATCTGTCTATAATGATTTTGTACATTATTCCTAGTTCTGCTGTTGTTAGTCAGCAAACAAGTCAAACAATTGTTAAAGAAATAAAACCGAATTAAATAAATTCATATCACGAGCCAACAGTTAGGATCCGTGCAGATTGGGATGTTGCCCACTTGTATTTTGCATCGCCTTGGCAACCTCTTCTTGCAGTGTGCTGGGTGGATCCGACACAATGTCCGTATGCATAGATAGGTACTTCAATTTGTTCGTTACAGCTGAAAAACATTTAAGAGCACAAAGAAACCCAATGTAAGTGGAAGTGTCTCGATGCAGAGCACGATAATTATGCCTACCGGGTCGAAGATCTATAAGTGAGCAGTGTTGATCGACCCACAGAAAGGCGGTTCGTCGAAGTTCATCTAAGCTAGCACTAGAGACAGTTGAGGTGTACGACGCCAGAAGTGGTTCCAAGATAAGACCCAGCTAAAAAGAAAAATATATCACTTGGTTATTTTGGAAACATTTAATAGTCTTTAAAGTACTTACAATCCAAAACTTCCAATCGACCATGGTGTTGTAGCGTACATAGATTTCATAGAGCTGGCGCACATGTTCGGTTCCTTGCCTCGTCACTGGAGCTCCATTGGCTGGTAGAATTGAGTGAAGGTGCCTAAAGAAAAGTTTGTTTAAAATTAAAAATCAGATGTACTCTGTTTAACGCATTGCGTCCAAACAATCAAATGCATGTTTCTAACTAGCCGACACTACGCAACTTGTGGACAATGTTCTACAATCAAGTGGTACCCGCGCTTAAAGTACTATAAGTGTAAATAAAAGTAGCTCTTACGTAAGCGAATTGTTTAGGGCATCCCGTTCCATTCTCAACGACTCGATCTTGTCCTTAAGGACGTTACGTTCCTGTCGCAATTGCTTAATGTGCTCTGCGCCCTTCTGCAACATCGCTGCCTTGCTCAGCTTGGCATTTGGATTCTGCTGAAGCTGTGGTATCAGTGAGTGGAGCATATCAAAACCGTTTTTGATATTGTAGCGCCGCTTCTGCTCGGCATGGATGTGACCAGCGCGTCGCTGTGTGTCCCTGGGTTGATATTTGAGACTGGCCGAGGGCGACAGGGGGGAGTCCTGAGAATCGAGAAAGGAGGAATCTGGCGAGAGGCTCAGGCTACTGCTTAAGTTGTTGCTAGATGGACCGAAGCTAAGCACTTTGTTCTGAGCAGCTGCTCCAGGCGGACTGTGCAGTGTTGGCGCTATAGCAACGGGTAATGAGGCGGACTTCTTTGGGGATTGTTGTTGTGTGGGTATGGGCACGGAAAGAGGCGTGGCAGCATATACAGATGGATTGTTGTTACTGCTGTTACTACTGGTGGCTATGGCACTGGCAGAAGAAGTACTTGGCTGTGAGCTATTGGCCACGGTTACCGCCTGAAGACGTGTATCTATCGGGGGAAAAGTGTTTAATAATGATGATGCAACTATTGAATGAAAATTTACTCACTCGACGTTAGTAACTGCGCCAAGGTGCTATTGAGCATCGGATCGCTAGTGGCCTGTTGCATTTGCTGCGTGACTAACAGGTTGCTAACACTGTTGGAAGTTGTTCCTCCACCAGCTGCAGCCATCACCGAACTATGTTGTTGATGCATTGAGTTGCTGCGGACTCGAGACTTGCTTTTGGCGTGATATTTTGGCACGGCGAACGGTTGCTGTTCATGAACCAACTGACGTCCGTCGGGCAACTTGTTCAGGGACACATTTAATGGCAGACTGTTGGAGCGATGCATCTCTTTGGGCAAGATGGTGTTTGGTGTAATCCAAGTGGCCGTGCTGACAGCTGTGGGTTGTTGTTGTTGCTGCTGCTGCTGTTGTTGTAGCAGACTGGCCACTGTTTGTTGTTGTGCTTGATGGGGATTTACCGACTGTTGCTGGCGTGTTAACTGCAGCAATTGCTGTGTACTTAAGCCTAAAGGTAGCGACTGCTGCATCTGTAATTGAGGTCCTGAACCATCCTGTTGTATGTATCCCTGTTGCTGCTGCTGTTGTTGCGGCAATCGTGGGACATTGAGAAATGCTCCAGTCGATGCAGATTTCTTAAATTGCGGATAGGGCTTGTATCCAATAGAGGAATTGTATGATCCACCACCACCACCACCGTCGTTGAGCAATGACAAAACATCTGTCTGAAGTGGTTCCACCTTTACACTAAGCTGCTGTTGTTGTTGTTGCTGCTGTTGCTGATAATTATCGTTAAAATTGTTGATGAAACTGTGATTGTTAAACGTGCTTTGCTGTTGTGTGGAAAAGTGTTGCTGTTGCTGTTGCTGCTGCTGGGCATGTTGCTGTTGGGCGTAAACCGATCCCGACTGTAGGACAACTCCCCCAGAGACATGCTGCTGCTGTTGTGTCTGCTGCTGCTGTTGATTCTTTTGTTGCTCTGCGAGCATCTGTTGATAAAGATTGGTTTGGTGCAAAGTAGGCTGTGCCTTGTCATAGTTGTGGGGCTCTCTACGGAACGGGCGCTGGCTTTTGGCAATGCGTCCATTGATCACACTCTTGCCGGAAAAACTGTCGCTTTGGGAGCAGCGATTGCTGTTTTCGCCAAAGTGTTTAGCGGCATGCAATCGACCGATGGACACATCTGCCCCACCTATCAAATGGGCTTCATTGGTTGCTTGGTGCTGAGATTGTCGGGTCACCCCAAAACGCTGCTCGATTTCACCATACGCCATGCTGCTGATGGGAGTATTCAGCTCTAGCATATTAGCGTCCACCTGGCTGACACTAGCACTGCCGCTGTTGCTGGTCACCACATCCATCATGTTGCTGTCGTGGCTGTAGAGTGTATGCGGGGCACCTACGATTGCGGGCAGACAGTAGTCGTCGTTTTTGAGCATCTCGGCATCGGTACCCTCCTCGGGCACGGGTGGCAATCGTGTAGTGGGGAGCAAATCTGCAGTAATTTATGATTAAAGATTGGTTCATTTCGATATTTGTCTACACCTTGATGTCTCACCTGAGAATGTAATGTCGATATCATCTAAATTCGGTTGCAATGGTCCCAGACTGGGCTGTATAAAGTCTGCTATGCCCGCACCCCTGGCTGAGTAAATTAAAATGTCTTGTTAAACACATTCCTGGGTAATTGGCTAAGTGTGACTTACCAATTTCTCTGGAATCCGGAAAAGGAAACGGTACATTTATGGCCGAAAACAATGTGTCCGTTGTCCAGTCGTCTGGCATTAAGTTTCTATCATTTAGCGGTGACCATTCCAGAAAGTCCAACTCGCTTTTCTGTAAAGGGAGTAAAGAGCGAGCAATCGTTTAAATTATCTATTGAAAAAATCGTATATTTCTGGCTAATTGTGTTTACTTTCATCGAATAACCGCTCAGTTTAACTCACTGCGTCCAGTATGCAGGCCGCGTTTCGGAACTACGTTAAATACCAGCGATACCTTTCGCTGGCCCCCATAGTTTTTAACGCTGACCACAACTCGTACGAAGTGAGACACAGTTGGTTCTTTTACTTGACCATGACCCTGTTGCAGGCGACTTTAGCCTGCTCGGCGTATTTTATTATCGTCTTTTGGAGTGAACCTTATGAGACATATTTAACCGGTATAACCAATCATTATGGTCATATTCTTGGACTTTTTGAGCCATTGTCGCTCAATGTGTTAATAGTTTGGTTGTATCTGCACAAATATCGCCAGATATTGGTGTTTCGAAGACTGCATAAACTGTCAATCGTTTGTAAGGATCTAACCATTCCGCGTTGGATATTTCGCCTTTGGCTATCTTCAATTTTCTTCCATATTCCCGCTAATCTTAACTATTGTTGGACAAGTACTTCATGGTGCAATGATATTTATGACAAACTCTTTGTTGTAACCTACACTCTGCGACAGATATACTTCCACTATCTGGTATCCCTTTTCATGGTAATTGTTCACATAATGAAACACATTATGCGCACTCATCGACAGGATTTGGCGAGCCATTTGACATTGCAAATACCCGAATTGACTAAAATTATCTTTGTCACCCTGAAGACTTTTGATGAAATTCTATTTCTGTGTGAGCTGCAAGTGAATGTTATATATGGAGGACCACTTACGCTTCATGTGCTCTACGCTATTCTGAGTGTAGCTGCAACTGGTTACAAATTATCGCTGAACCGATACAGCATTCAAAGTATTTTATATGAAATGATGTGGCTACTACCGATCGGGACATATGCCGTATTTTGCCTTGTCTGGAGTAATCGACTGCAGGAGGAGGTAAGTGCATCTCCCCTTAATTGACTCATATAATTGCTATGCAGAGCCAGCGACTTTACCCTAGAGTGTAAGGAAAAGACAATAGTTTGAAAGTCAACATTTCAGTACTTGAGTGGCAGTCGTTTAGCCATATTCCTGTTATGCAGACTACTTTAAACGCGTACATAGTCATCCTTCGTTATTTGGGCCTTACTACTGCCCGATAAAAAGAGGGTGGTTTCTATCAGTCAAGGAATACGTGGTTCTTTGTCTCCATCCACTGCGTTTTGCAGTTTACATTACTATGGAACGTGTACTACATTCTGACCGATGTCTTCTTGGCACTAGCCGACACGACAGTTTTCATACAAAAGTTGATTGCTCTGACGGAGTCCGCTTCGCTGATGATAAAGCTTTCTTGGATGCTCATCATGCAGCGGCGTCAATATGGTCTACTGGAAGACCTCCAGCGGCTCTCTGTTAGATTTGACACAATGCTTCTGCCTCGATGGATGTTGTTCTGTTGGATAGCTGCCACTTTGATTCACATACTAAGCGTTGTTTACTGGATCATTGCCTTTGTTCTTGAGCCAAGTCCGTACAATCTTTTGCCATTGGTGACATATCTGGGACACTGGGTTTACTGCAACTACCTCGTTACTTTTTACATGGCTTTGGTTCATCGAATAGCTCAGATTTTACAGTGCAATTCTGCGAAACTAGCACAAGATCTAGGCAAAGAAGGCGATCAGCTGAAAAAGGAGGGCGTTCTACGACATCTGGGAGTGTACGATGAAATCATGTTGCTTTGCTCAAGCCACATGAATGTCATATATGGACTACCAATTTGTGTGGACATGTTCTATACAACCATTGCGATTACCTCGAATCTATACTATGTGTGGCTCTACGGACTGGAAATACTTGATTCCTTGCAAATGTTTATTCGGATTGGTACCATAACGATATTTATGGTAATGCCGCTTTGGTTTAATAATTTAAACGATGAGGTAAGTGCCTTTTCCCACCAGCAAAAAAGCTATGTCCACATAGAGCGAGCTGTTGGATCTTCAGACCACCAACTGTTGAGACTCTTTAATAGAACTTCATAGGCTTTGGGTTCTCTTTGTTTTGTTTTAGAAAATGTGTGTTTTTTTTTCATATGTTTTTTTTAAACCTTTTCATGCTAAACAGGTTGACTTTTCGAAAGATTAGTCTTTCAGGACTGATTTTAATACAAAGACAGGCATACAAATATAACTCTTTCTGCTTTGCTTTGATCTCAGAATATTAAGTATGCCATAATCGGGAAAGGATGGAAAAAAATAGTACTTAAATTTGATAAAAAAAATTATAAAAGGAAACGTTTCGAAAATTGTCAAATTATAACTAATTTCCAAGCTGTTTTCAACAAGGTTGGTAAAACATTTTGATCCGATAATATGATGTCACCAAATATCAATAATTATTAATTAACGTTCGTCTTCAATGTTGATTGGAAAATCCAATACATTTTATGGATACGCCAAGTCCAATTGATCTTTCGTTGAGATAAGCACTTTATTTCGCATCGGAAAATTAAGCTTTTAAATTAATTGTGACAAACCACAAGGCAATACTCCATGGGAGCATCTCCTAGCAATTTGGGTAAGTGGAAAATTGATGTCTGATAAACACTATTCTTGAACGTTGAGTAGTTCTATCTATTCTGTGTCAGTGCTCAGACGTCATCGCAAGTTTAGTGAAACAAGTGAATTTACGGGTATTGTTTGTCTATTAAAATGCCGCAAAGGCAACCGATTCTACGGTTCTTGCATTTTCAACGCTATTTGGGATTAACCAACCTGGAGTATTCCAACTCGCTCTCCTGCTACCAAATAAAGGCTAACTGGTGTTCGTTGGTCATTCAATTGGCCGTGCAGGGCACTCTATTGTCTGTCTTCTTGGCCACCATTACAAAATCAATGAGCTATTTGGAGACAAAGTCAAAGACGGGCGACATTTTTGACCATTTGGTAATTTTAGCAGCTCCTGTGACCCAGACTCTGGCAAATTTCTGGTTTCACTGCCATCAGGAAACTCAGTTGACTCTCGTACAGCGCATGGGCCAAATAGCTGGCCTCTTACATGTTGATACCTTGGCTTCAAACCAACCTCGCTGGTTCTTTCGTCTTTGGCTGGGTGTGTGCTTCTATTATATTTTCAATGTACTAGCATTTGCGGTAAATACTTGGTCAGCGAAGCCCTTTGTGTCCCATGCTTTGGCTCTTATTGGGTTCATTTTACGTATGTTATGCTCCAACTACATAATAACTTGTTATGCATCTTTGGTGTGTGTGCTAAAGCAGTTATTTCAGGCTCAGGCGAATCAACTGAACGATCTAGTAACCAAAAGTTCCGAATTCGTATGTCTAAGCAAGGTAGCACACAATTTGCGCACACACGATGAGTTGGTTTTGTTAAGTCAGAGAGAAATGGTTGAGGTCTATGGGGGCACATTGCTCTTTCCCATTTTATACTTGGTCTTGGATGCCACATCTATAATCTATGCATCCACCCTGCAGTGGAGGCATACCCAGTCTTACATGGCGCAAATAACAATTTGGCTCACACCGTTAGTTCTGTATCTAAGCATTCCGATGGTCATCAATGACTTGGCTAATCAGGTGAGTGTCTCTCCTTTGTTTGGAAATCAAAACAACTCAAAGCTAATATAATCAAGCTAATGGGGGCATTCTCTGTAAGCTTCAATTTAGTTTTTGTAAGACCACGCCATGGACAAGTTGGAAATCAGTGAGCTCTGTTCGTTCTATCGCATTTGCCGCTTTTTAGGCATATTCTGTATTCATTACAATTCACAGAGGGAGCGCTATCGGTTGCGCCGAAGCCTCATCTGCTACCTAGTGCACTTTGCCTTGCAGACCTACTTAGTTACCTGTATGGTTATACTGGTTATATATTGGAACTGGAGTTTCAAGAGTGAAAAGACCTCGACCGGGAACCATTACGATCGTCTAGTGCTGTTTCTTGCCTTGGGCATGCAGTTCGTGCAGAATGCCTGGCTGATTTGGCTTCAAGGTCCCCATCTGCGAATCGTCCGTCAATTGGAACTGTATCGACGCAAGTATCTAACTCATATGCGGTTATCGCTGCCCAAACGCATGCTCTGGATTATTGCTATTACCAACATGCTATACATAATGAACTTTCTGAAGAGCTTTGTCTTGGAGTTTGCGAATGCCACCCGTCTGTTTATCTTTAGTACAATGGGTTTTCCCTTGCGGTGTCTCATCACTAGCTTCACAATGGGCACCTATTTGGGTCTGATTAACATTGTTTATCACGTTCTCCAATGGAACCAAACACAAATGGTCGTAATCGTAGAGCAACTAAGCCATCCCAAACGCACCTGTGTGAGCATCCTCCGCCTACGCTTCTGCTTAGAATTATTCGATCGAGTGGTCCTGTTGTGCAACGAAGAGATCAGCTTGGTGTACGGCTTCATTGCATGGCTATCAGTGTTGTTCGCCTCGGTGGATGTCACTGGCATTATTTATATGACTGTTGTTATTAAAACGGATAAGCATTTGCTGTTCAACATCATTTGGCTGTTGCCCACACTGATGTCCTGCGCAGCGGGCCTCATGAGTAATCGTGTGGCCATTCAGGTACGTTAAACCATATCTCTCTCTTGATTGAGTCTTGAGATATTTAGTTATTCTTTCGTCTGGCCGCGAACTTCTTTAGTTTGTCAGTCGGTGCTGAGCTGCGCGTGTATTTGGTTAGCTTGGAGTGCCTCGGGTTGCTTAGCATAACACATGATGCATTTCGCACCCATGCATCCGATAACAATGATATCCTTGCACTGGTCGGTCCTCTGCTAGCTCAGTGCTCTTCAGCCTTCGCCCTGAGCCGTCTCTTGGCCACCTCGCAACAGCTTCAAATGGTGGAAAACAATCATGTCGGAAACACTCACATGATAATCACTTATGCGTTTGCCTGGCTAACACACCAGTCTTACATGGCGCAAAAACCAATTTGGCTCACACCGTTATTTGTGTATCTAAGCATTCCGATGGTGATCAATGGCTTGGCTAATCAGGTGAGTGTCTTTTCTTTGTTCGGAAATCAAAACAACTCAAAGCTAATATAATCAAACTAATGAGGGCATTTTGTGGAAGCTTCACTTGGCTGGCTTCAATTTAGTGTTTGTAAGACCACGCCATGGACAAGTTGGAAATTAGTGAGCTCTGTTCGTTCTATCGCATTTGCCGCTATTTGGGCATATTCTGTATTCATTACAATTCACAGAGGGAGCGCTATCGGTTGCGCCGAAGCCTCATCTGCTACATAGTGCACTTTGCCTTGCAGACCTACTTAGTTAGCTGCATGGTTATACTGGTTATATATTGGAAATGGTGTTTCAAGAGTGAAAAGACCTCGACCGGGAACCATTACGATCGTCTAGTGCTGTTTCTTGCCTTGGGCATGCAGTTCGTGCAGAATGCCTGGCTGATTTGGCTTCAAGGTCCCCATCTGCGAATCGTCCGTCAATTGGAACTGTATCGACGCAAGTATCTAACTCATATGCGGTTATCGCTGCCCAAACGCATGCTCTGGATTATTGCTATTACCAACATGCTATACATAATGAACTTTCTGAAGAGCTGTGTCTTGGAGTGGTTTGCGAATGCCTCCCGCCTGTTTATCTTTAGTACACTGGGCTTTCCCTTGCGGTGTCTCATCACTAGCTTCACAATGGGCACCTATTTGGGTCTGATTAACATTGTTTATCATGTTCTCCAATGGAACCAAACACAAATGGTCGTAATCGTAGAGCAACTAAGCCATCCCAAACGCACCTGTGAGAGCATCCTCCGCCTACGCTTCTGCTTAGAGTTATACGATCGAGTGGTCCTGTTGTGCAACGAGGAGATCAGCTTGGTGTACGGCTTCATTGCATGGCTATCAGTGTTGTTCGCCTCGCTGGATGTCACTGGCATTATTTATCTGACTATGGTTATTCAAACGGATAAGTCTCTGGGTGAACATTTGCTGTTCAACATCATTTGGCTGTCGCCCACACTGATGACCTGCGCTGCGGGCCTCATGAGTAATCGAGTGGCCATTCAGGTACGTTGAACCATATCAATTGGACGTATCAACTCACTCTGTCTCTTGATTGAGTCTTGAGATAGTCAGGTATTCCTTCGTCTGACCGCGAACTTCTTTAGTTGATTAGTTGGTTATTTGCTCCGGTCATGTCATGTCAGTCGGTGCTGAGCTGCGCGTGTATTTGGTTAGCTTGAAGTGCCTCGGGTTGCTTTGCATAACACACGATGCATGTCGCACCCATGCATCCGATAACGATGGTATCCTTGCACTGATCGGTCTTCTGCTAGCTCAGTGCTGTTCAGTCTTCGCCCTGATCCGTCTTTTGGCCACCCCGCAACAGTTTCAAATAGTGGAATACAATCATGTCGGAAACACTCACATGATAATCACTTATGCGTTTGCCTGGTTAACTGTGTCGTTGCTATATCTCTACTTTTACATCCGTCGTCGCCGCTTTTTGTTGTTAGTTTCATTAATACTCCACCATTACCGTGAAGACCTACGCGGGTGCCTTAGACCAAGTTTTTTTCGTAACTACCTTATATACGCCGGACTAAGTGCACTGAGCGGAATCATGTACCACAAGGCCTATTATCACGCTAATCTAGAAGTTTTACCCCGTTTTCTGTTGGGTTTTACCTTTACCTTCAGTTTCGTGCTGATAGGACTTGTAGTGGTTTTTTACAACTGTCTAGTTCAAGTTCTGTCCAGCCTTGTGAGTCGCTTCAACGAAGATCTGTCGGACGCTGCCACCACAACGATTTCGTCGAACGCAGTGTGGCGCCTGCGTCTGGAACAACGAAACCGGCTGATCTGGGTTTGCCACGAACATCTGAACCGTGACTTTGGCATTGTGATGGTTTTCGTGATGGCGTATATACTGTTCTCGGCACCGGCTGCCCCGTTCTTTCTAATAACCATGGTGTTCGAAATGGACAGACTTATGGGGCATGAATATATGTGGCACGCCTTGGTTACCACTATACTATGGAACATGCCTTGGAACTTTGCTCTGATAATGCTATTGCGCACGGATGTTGTATGGAGAGAGGTAGGTGGTAAGCCCCGGACAGTCCCATTAGTGTGGAATTCGTCACTCGGCACACTGGTTCAATATTTATTTAGTCTCATGGGTGTTTGTGTCATTAAACAAATTAGTTAATAGGCTTTAGATTCCTTAGCACTTGCCGAAAATTAAATTCTCTGCAATTAATTAGTTGATTGGCATTTGTACTAGCTACTTTAGTTTCAATTATTATTTACAAATGATTTTCTGAAGAGCCCCCGCGTCCAAAATATTCCTGGGGCTGATAATTATTGTTATTATTGATGCAGCTGTCGGTTAATCAGCTTCGGCACTGACTAAATCAACAATGTAATATGCACCAATTAGGTTGATTAGTTTGGTAGCTACTTTCGTTCCGAAAGGATGACCGGAGGGCAGTACTACTCCGGCCAGCATGTCCACTTGTCGCGATCTACGTTTGTACATTCAACTTTTGAACGCCTTGGGAATGATGTGTTGCCAACTGGATGAAGGTCCTTGTCTGGTAACAGCCACTCCGCGTTGCGAACGGTATGCCCTAAGCTATACCGTGGGTGTGATGGCGACGTCCGTGGCCTGTTTCACATATGCCCACCTGGAACCGCAACGATTTTACATGTTAATCTACAATCGAACGGGAAACTTTTACGAGACAGTTAACTTTCGATGCACATGCCTTGTTCTGGCTCTACTCTATGTGTGCCTGTATTTAAGGCGTCATCGGCATTTATCCTTGGTGCAAATTCTCTTGTCACTCAATAGAGAATGCCTCTCATCCGGCTTAGACCGTCGCTTTCTTAACAATCTAATTCTCTACGGAGTTCTTCTGCTTCTCTGTTTCGGAAACTATTTGAATGGTTACAGTCATGCCGGAATGTCGACTTTCGCATTAATAATCTATGTGCTGGTAAATACATACGCCTTTGTGGTCCTGTGTTTGCTGCTGGTGTTCTTTGTGTGCCTGAAACAGATAATGGCGGGTGGTCTTCTCCACTACAATCAGCAGATGATGCTGGATTTCGCAAGGGCAAAGTACATCATGGCCTTGAGGGAAAGGCAAAAGCTTTTAGCTCTTTGTGCAGGAGAGCTTAACGAGTGCTTTGGATTGTTAATGCTGCCCATTGTGGCTCTGGTGTTACTCAAAATGCCATCGGGCCCATTTTATCTGATAAGCACTGTGATGGAAGGTCAATATGGGGATTCAGTAAATTTTATGTTGATGTTCTTAACTGCTTCTTTCTGGGATGTACCCTGGTTGGTAATCATGATCTTGATGCTAAGAACTAACGGGATTACCTTAGAAGTGGGTTACAGGAATATTCATATGTTGAATTTTAAAATTCAATTTCCATCTCGAACGTTTTCTCTTTCAGGCAAACAAAACAGCCAAGATACTGTCGAAAATCCCGCGGACTGGAACTGGCCTAGACAGAATGGTACGTACACGAGGCAAAAGCCTTGGTATTCATTTTGATTTGAAGTTTCTTTGTCTAGGTTGAGAAGTTCCTCTTAAAGAACTTACGACAACAACCCATACTAACGGCCTATGGTTTCTTCGCTCTGGACAAAAGCACTTTGTTCAATGTACGTAAGAAATATTACCGCACCGCAAACCAGTCAATATATTATTTTCAATCATTTATTTGTCAGCTCTTTACGGCCATCTTTACGTACATGGTGATTTTGGTGCAATTCAAGGAAATGGAGAACTCTACCAAGGCCATCCAAAGAGGGACAGCAGCAGGACAACATAATTTTACCCAACAGTAAAATGGATTATCTACTTACTGAATCATATGTCAAGCAACCCGTTGCTTTCGATCTATAGTTTTTGCGCCATTTTCTGTATTCAGCCTTGATGACAGCCGAATGTCGTTTCCAATACTTGCCCTCAAGTACAACGGTCTGTGGGGGAAACAAATGGGGAGGGTAATTTATTAAAATCAGTTGAATAACCCAAACAAAAAGAAATATTTAATAAGTTTATAAGTACACAAATGTACACAAAGATAGACAGATTGAACGTATTCCAACTTAATTATATTAAAACGTAATCAGTAGTTAAGTCTTACAAACGTCAGAGATTGCGAAAGAGTGGGAACACTACACAAACCTGTACATATGTGCTAAGTACACACCGATGTATACATAGTACATACCTTGCACATCTTGTCTAGCGCCTCCAACTCGCGCAGCGAACTTTTGTTAACTGATTTGAGCATAAAGCAAAGTCAATAACTGAGCCCCATAGACAGGTTGCTCTAATCAGAGTAGTTGTCAAAAGCGTTTGGAACATACACTAACAGAAATCGATGTCTAAACTCTTCAGACTGAATACTGCATCGTTTTTTTGAGTGTACATATAACGGCCGGCCCTCCAAATGTACTAAACTTTCGCACATAAAAAAGAACTTGTAAACCCGATAAGATAAATCTTTTACTGGGTACAGAGTCGACTATAATTTTTCTTTTGCCTGTGAGTCGAGGGTCTCAAGCTCCTACGTTGCAGATAAAGCGCTCTCAGAGGTCTCACAATAAAAAATCACAGCCAAGTGCAAATTATAAAATGGGTGTGTTTTCTTTAGGAGGCTCTCCCTGCTCTACTCTACGTGTTTGTGTGTGTTCATATGTCTTTAAGTGCAGCTATATTTAATCGTAGTAACTGTTACTTGATAAGCTAATTAAAAGATATTGTAAGAGGTGTGTGAATAGGGTTTACCAGGTAAACACACAAGTAGACTCATCATATAAATAGTTAACTACCACATCGAGTCCTTTTAGCATGTTTACATTTGCAATTAGCCAAATGGGGAACATCTCTTTGCCGGAGCAAGTTCATAAAAAACATTTCATATCATTTGCACTACTTTCATAATACGCTAAAGCTTTGTTTGCGATTACTTGCGATGTCGCTTTCTTTGAGCTATTTCTGTATGAATTGTTTCGCACTCAAGGTCAAATACCCCAATAATTCTACTCCCGACCCAAGTGGCTAATGTGACAAATACAATGGTTGTTCCTTATGCTAGTACTACAGTACGCACACAAGCACATACAAACATTTTTGAGGAAATATCAATCTATAAATAAGAGTGCTTAGCTGGCAGGTTATTATTAGCTAGTATCAGTGCAAATTGTCAGATCTTATCACGTTTCGTCCACAAGCAGATGGGGTAGAGGGAATAGAACTAACTACTCTATAACTACGTGGGCGACGTTTGAATTTCTCCCAGTGAGTTGGTGGGTAAACCTATGATAATCATCGAACGATGATCACGCCTTAGACGAATGATACCACCATGTCCACACGCCACCTTCGCTGCGTGGGGGTTCTGTGAAGTATTTGGTTGCGATAATTCAAAAATGAGGAGATCCCAGCCCAACCGGGTGGAGCGTGTTTCCATAGTGAGTCAGCTGTATTATTATTCGGTGTTTGGCAGATTCTACAAGTAGTACGCATTGAGCAATCAAGCAAGGATTATGTAAGGATATAGTATGTATAAACAATTAGGGAAAAGAAATTACGCAACATTGATAGATTTCAATAAGAGTATGCATTGAAACTGAGAACAAAGCAAATATTGAAAATCCGATTCGGATAAAGGTTCCACAAAACTTGGATCAAAGGTTCACCCGGCCCGATCTATTTTCGACCGATATAGAGGCAGAAAGGCAGACGGATATGTCTATACCAACTCGCCTCGTCGTGCGAGGTCGGAGATGCACTTCCGACCAAATATTCACCTACTTGTTGAGGTGTTTTCTCATTGAACTTGAGCCCGACAGGACGTTTTTCGAATTTGACTCAGTGTTTTTATGTTGGGGGTCATTTCTTTGCAGGATGTCATCGTCGTGACAGCGTGAGTTTTGAACATAAGATAATTTAATGGTCTACGCACTGTCGAGTTTCGGTTCTTTAATATTTTTGTTCTTTGATTGTACGTAATAATTTTTTCTAATATATTCCGCCAAACTGATTTTCACTGTTACCGATTGACAATACTTACTTGAGGATTACTGTGTATGTCAACGTCCAGCGGCGATGCGAATTGACACACCGGTGTTCTGCGCTTTTGTATAACTGAAAAAAAGGAAATATTCTTATTAAGATTGAGAACGCGCCAAAAAGAAAAAAAATACAAATACACACATAAAAATGGAAAAATGGAATTTTTAAAGCGTGATAAGATTTCATGAAGAGATAGTGTTTTGTTGCTTGAGAGAGATGTTAAGTAGATGCCACCAAATGCTGTGACAACACGTGTGGGTCTTGCTTCCCAGTTTCAGATGTTGTTCTTTGTTGGTTTAATGGGTGAGATATATTGTATGACGTGGTTCAGACTCATTTCACAACAAGTCAACAGTAATTAAATCTACACACACACACGTGTATGTATGTGTGTGTGTACATATATCTACTGCATCTACACACTTCACATCATATAAGCGACGAAAATAAATGGGCATCAAAGCTATATTCGTTTTCAAATGCTAGACAAATAGAATCTGGTTATGAAATTGCTGGTACCCTTCGACGGGGAATTACGTAAATACATAGTCAGATGTCTGCTGACCACAGGAGATGAAATGCCACAAAAATATCCTTTTAAAAAGGAGATAGGTACTTTGCAAATGTTTTCGAACATAGCTAGATGTTTTTTCCAATGCCCAGATGATGACGCTGGGCCCAGTAGGCTCCAAGCTAAGAGTCAATACGCAGCCTCGGGCCATAAAATACATTTATAAGCACATATCATATATGTATGTACGTATACAATTATAAAGTATAAGGCAGGTACTAAAAGTCAGACAAGAAGTAGGTAGGCTTATAAGATATTTTTTTTTGTTCATTATAAATAGACCTAAAATTTTCCATTTGCCTTTGTTGCCGTGCCTTGTCGCCCATTGGAGAGATAATCACTGCCGCCGAGCTCCCTGCTCGACATTGTAACGCAGCGCTGTTGTTTTCTCCCTCGCACAAATAATGTAACGGAAAATTTTCAAATTCAAAAGAAAAAACTAAACTAAACAGAAGTCGGAAATCAGAACACTTTGGCATTGTGGAAACGTAGGTAATACTTTAAAATTGCTGATTTGTAGTTTTTTTCCAACCTAATCAGCAAAAAACAAAAAAAAAAAAAACACTTGAGCGCCGTCTGCATCACCTTTTATATTGAGTCTGAAGTGAGTGGGAAAATTCGACCAGACAGACTAGCCGAAAAAATAGTATTGGCAACTAAAACAATTCGTATACAGCCACATGTGTGTACATACATATGTATGTATACTTGCATGTATTACAATTAAATTGAAATTTAAACGAATTGACAATGTGAAGATGTCAGACCGTCTGATAAGGTGCTTGATAAGAAGCAATACGGGAAAGTGCGTCGCAATGTTGCTTGGCAACGCGAGCCGTCCAAAGTGGCACACAGTCTAAACCTATCTTGGATCACACCAGAGTCTTTCCAACCTAGTTTCAAGTCTTACACTTGGTTTTGGTACATATAGATTTAAATCCCTAATAGAATATCACAAGCAAATCTATGAATCTGTGTCTGGGAGAATAAGTTATACATTGGTTCGTTGACAAGGCAAATGATCGGACACAAACGTGAGTGCTTTGAAAGCTTTTTCGCTCATTTAGTATGGTCTTTTAATTATCTTTTCGTCTCCACCCACCCCCTAGATAAGTCGGGTTAGGATTACAGGCCAACATTCAGGTTTGTAGGGTATCTTAAGATCGGCGAAACGACTTCTTTCTTGCTCCATCGTGTTGTTCAACTTACACGTGCAGGGTTTAAGGTAATAAACTTTAAAATTTCCGAGTAATTATTAAAAGACTGCGTGAACAAGTTGAATAAAAGATTACATTTGAAGATCATTTGAAGAGCGGAATAAAAGTTGCTATTCCAATTGGATTAATACCTTCATAAAGCAAATAACCCTATGAACCTGAAAGATTTGATTTGATGCTTAAAAAGCAGCAGATATGTGATCGAATGACAAAGTTGAAAACGAATAGAATAGAATTCAACTCATTCAAGTTTGACTCTATGACTTCTTTTTCAAAGTATTACAAGTTCTCAGTTTGTAATTTGACAGCAAAAGAAAAAGCTTATTGAGTATTATCACTAATTTTTGTTATAAAGATACTATTATGCACATAGGATGTTCCTACAGAAGTATTTGAATACTTATCAAAATGCTTTCTATTGTGATTCCTTGACACTTTCGGTACGATTAAAAAAATTAGCACAGTCTAAAATATGCAATTTATATGGAAGCTAGCCACTGCAACTTTAAAGGGTTGCAAGCAATTTAAATTTGTTATAACACATATAGTATGTATTACATATAGACCCAGAGTATATATATGTACATACTTTAAAAGGGGTTAAAGTTTTTTCTTTTCCGTAAGAAAAGATTACACCCTTGAAAATAATGTTCTCATCTCAATTCATAAACAAAAACACAACAGAAGTCATATTTATGTGCAATGTATGATCGAATTGTATTTCATAAAATAACGTCACTCACATTGCATATGCCAGCAACGCCAGATAACATTGTTCAGGCGTATTTTGTCCTTCCAACGCAAACGCACTCCCTTAAAGTGATTCCATTTGGGTGAGGTGAGTTTTTGACTGCAATGAAAAATATTTTAATTAGTAATACCATTTTGTTTTTCTTATAAACTATCGATAACATGCCACCAGCCTACTTGAGATTGTCGTCGAAAAGTTTTTAAAGCGTGTCAAACAGTTTTACAAATTTTAATTGGGTAAGTTTGGAAATAAGAACCAAACAGTCTAGACTAAGAACAATATTACAATAATATAATAAATACCCCGACAAATATAAGACTTAATTATGAGTTAGATACTGATTTATAAAGGCATATATGTACATACATATGTACTAGGGACTAATCAGTGTGAAGCTCCATGTCAGAGTATGGACGTGTACAAATTAGTTGGCGTTTCTTGTTGTCTAATTGACGTAATGTTAATCATAATGTTATTTATAGTTGCCCTGAAGACCACGACCGATGAGTGGCCAAACCATAGCGGAATATAACATTATTAAAAACAAACAGTTTTTTATATGTATTCTCTAAAGAATTAAGATCGAGCCTGCAAAGAACGTTTTCTAACAATTTAAAGACGGCTAAAAACAACAACTATAAAACTCCATGGTTGACTGTTCGTTAATGGCCTTAATAATTCACAAGGACAGACGGGAGAATAGGGGATGTTCTGATCCTTATAGGGTCTAGCGATTGGGCTTCAAATGAAAAATCTTTCTATACTTAGCTAGTAACTTGATAAAATACGCTAATCGTAATGGTTAGTACCTTTCGATACATGAATATCTTATATTAATAACGGTTCGCGAGATAAAAACACTTAATTTTGTGTAAGGCCCATTTTTTATGTAAACTAGTGTTATCAGTTCCATAATAAATTATTAATTTACCATTAAAACAAATGGATTTGTTTATAAATAAAATAGATAGGCAGATTATGAGACTAAAAATAGACTGGCCCCATAACCCTATAAACAAAGGCACAATCTTTGGTAGGAAAACGGAACGAACGAAGCGAAAAATCGCAAATAAAGTAAATGCAGTAGGTGTGAAAGCCGTCGTCTGAATACTCTGCAGGAACACCACGAAATCTTACTACAAACCTAGACGATAAGCATGTAATATACGCCTTACCAAGAATATTGCCCGACTTGATGTTAATTAAGAGGGGAAATTGTGTTTCTATACGGAATGGCGGCAACAATAAATCCATCGCGTATTAATATCAATCAATCGACGTAATAAACACCAACACTAATCAATAAAGAGAGATATGCAATATGCTGTTATTAGTATTATCTATTCATTTGTTTTTCGTGGTGATTCATTGGCCGTTATTATAGTATTATTAAGTGGATTTTCTGTTGTTTCGATTACAGGTATACTTAGTTCACACACTCAAATTGCACAACAAAACACTCGAAACCCTTGAATGGCTAACCTGCTGCCCCCCGGAATGGTTATTTCAACTATCTATCTACTCATCTATGTATGTATCTATCTTTTTACATCTCTTTAAGTAATGACGTTGTGCCATTGATTTCCTGTATTTATTATGACCATAGTAAATAAAAATGAAACCGATTATTGGCACAATTCCAGTTGTTACTATTTTGTCTAAAGGGAAATTCCCCCAGCAACAGACGATGCTGCGTCATTACCACTAAAGATCAGTCTGTCTGTGAGCTCTTTAACATAAATCTGTCTACTTATTTATTCTTTTTTCGGATATAAATGGAATTTTTAATTTTATTTTGACTGTGGTTCAAACAAGTTTGTTTTTTTTTTTTTTGCTGACGCAAGCATAGAAGAATTGAACAATGCTCTATATTTAAAAAAATACAAAAAGAAATAGTTCTTTAATTTCCGATTGCAAAATTGAGAGAAACATTCATGGCAAAATTGAGAATTGTATTAGAGAAGCAAGTACTAAAAATAATACTTTTGATTTATTTTATTATTTGAAAAGAAAGTGTAACTTAGTGTGGCATTATTCTTCACCCTGATCAGCCAATGTGTAGAAACTTGTTTTTTAATGTAAGGCAGATAGATAAAGACAGTAAGTAGTTAAATTTTTAGTATTGTTGATTTCCAGTTGGCTAGCAATCTATACTAACATTTTTGGTTAACAATAGGATAAGGACAGTGTTCCGAACTCTTCGAATAACTGTACTGTGTGTGTTTTGCTTCCCTGTTTTGTTTTTGCGCATTATCTATGCAAAATCCGACAACACAGCGTAGTAGTTTGTTTAATAATAATAAATAATACATTCATACAAACAATAATAAAACCAAGCAAATCGGCTGCGAGCGGAGAAGTCCTGCTGTACCGTACCATGGGGCATGTATGTATGTATGCGGGTTGATAAGAGCTATCTGTCTGATAAGATGTGGCCGTAAAATATGTTAAATCGCATGCTGACAAACAAAACAAAGAGAAACAGTGAAGAGAACAACGCGGCATGGCACAACATGGGGCTAAAAATAGATGAGGGGGGAAGTAGCAAAAAAGCGTCGTATGATACTTTGATGACTAAAAGTCTGAATGAACCATCAAGCGGCCTGAAATCTATACAAATCAGCGAGTCAAAATAACAATAAATGGGAAGACAAGTGTTGATACTTAATGCTCTGCTTCTCATTTCATCCAAAATTTGTCAAATTGTTGTTGTTGTGGTTAATCGCGTTTTTTTTTTAAACAAGTACGTGCAATATTAACAGCTCTTATTTGGTACAGAGATTTATGGTGACTCTTTTCCCGCTGGGATGTGGAATGGCGATTCTGATCTGAATGTTTGGACTAAAATAAGTATACAATAAAAACTTGGCTCTTTAGACTGGTCGACTGGTTAGATTGTATTCATTTTTTGCTTAAATTACGGCCAAGAATTTAGAAGGGAAAATAAAACATTGTTTTCAAACTATTTCGTGTTTACGTTTGCAGAAATGGGAGACCTGTTGCGGGTCTCTGTTACGGGCATTTCGTAGCAGAGCAAAGTTTTGGAACTAAAGTAACCCGAGCGGCAGCGTCGACGTTAGCGATTATGCGACCGCTGTCCAAGCTTTTTTTTTGTGTGTTTGGTTCGTATTTTCGTTTTTGGCCAGTTTCATTATCACGCCTTGTGCTCGTGAACAGTCAGCGGCAAGTGGGGAACTAAAGTAACCTTTCGTTTGGCACGTGTTTGTCGGTTTTACTACTCACCTGTACGCCAGATTCATGCACTTGAAGAGCTTGGTGAGGGAGGTCTCAATCTCTAGGTGGGAGGTGATCATGCTCATACTGCTTTCATCGCCGTCCTCCTGATCCATGCCCGAGCGCGGGAAATGGACAACTGTCTGTGGCACGTAGAGCTGAACGTCGCGGCAGGTGTTTGGGGGTTCGCCGCCTTTATCCAGGCTGGGGTCCTCGGGATCAAGCATTTTGACTTCACCATCATCTTCGAGATCATCTTGCGCCTCCTCTGCCTCGAAATGTGAAACCATAAATTGACCCGAATGTATGGATTCGCGTTCGGCCTTTAGCATGGCAGCGGCGGCAAGTTCAGCGGAAGTACTATTCATGCTTCCTAGAGATCCGCCAACAATCAAGCCAGTGAATGAGCCTGGTAAACTCCTAGGTGTGTCCGTGTACTGGAGGGAAGAGAAGCTCTGTTGTGGAAGCTGATGTTGCTGCAGCTGTGGATGCTGTTGTAGCTGCTGCTCGGGCTGCTGAGGGGTATGCTGATGCGGAAACATTTGGTTTGTGTATGTATTTGTTCGTATTTGTGCGTATTTGTTCAACATCATTTTAATTTATAGCGGGAGGGGGGGACTTGGCGTTGAGGCGGCTTCGTAATAACGCTTGATTTCTATAGTTTTTGTTTGTGGATTTCGTTGGGGAATTTATTCATTCTGACGCGGCACTTTTAATGGTTTTTTAATGTTTCTCTCTCATGGCAATTAACCGATTTGCTTTGGTTATTTTCCACCGAACACGGCTAAAGAAAAGGGTTTTAGCCACAATTAGATACAATTTTCGTCACTTTTATTAATACATTCAATTCAATTAGCTTATTTTTCTTCGAGTTGAGAACTTTCCAAGATTTTTCTAATTCGATTAACACTTTTATTAATATTCTTCGACTTATTTATGACTAAAGTTGTTTTTCTATTTTCAATATAGTCTAATTAGCGATATTTTCTGCAATTAGCGCTTTGGTTTTTGAATTAAACAACTAAATTTTTGGTATTTGGAATTTAGAATTTTTCAATCTTTTTCTGCGTTCAATTTGTAACGGCAAACACGCCCCGTTATATGCGTCACAACAATAATAACAACAATCGTTTACGCTCGCACACTCATACAGGCAGAGCAAAAGAGAGAAGATGAGATAGAGTGAGAGTGAGAGATGCACACGTGTGTGTAAGACGTCAGTGAACCTCCTTTTTTTCGTCTCTTCCAACTTTTCGAAGGCAATTGCTGATAATGAAAATTTCAATTACTGCTGTCGGCTATTCCGTCAAAAGGCACTCACGTCAGCACGCGCCAAACTGTTTATTAAATATAATATGAAAGAGGCGAAGACGCGCTACTCGCAGCCAGAACGTGAGGGCTTTTTCATTTCACAAACGGAACTGAACTGATCAAAATGAACGGAGACCGAAGCAGAATGAAACCTGTGCGATTGCAATCAAAACATTGAACAGCTGATGGTTCTCCCTATCTCGCTCTTTGTTGCCTTTGGAACTCTCTCTACGTCTGCCTTCTCGTTTACTCACGCTGGTGCCTTATCAACATTGGAATTTTCTGTGAGCGAACAAGACAAACATATGTACAAATGGACATACATACAAAAAAAAAAAAAACACACACAAAAACAAAATCCACAAACCATACAATCGTTTTCATTACCAAAACAAATCGATTTAAATTTCATTAAAATTTTCTTCACATTTGCTATATTGATTTAAGATTCCAATTGAATTGTGCCTTTTGGCCACTGACGGTTTCTGCGGTGCAACGTGCACTTTTGACCTCTACTCTGCCTCCTTTTTTTCTATACACAAACACAGGCAAACACTCAACACACACATAGCCACGCGCACTTGTGTTGCATTGGGGGTTCGTCGATCTGGAGACGCCCCCAAATTTCATACGTCATTAGCCCGAAACGAAGAGTGCTTTATTCCAAAAATAACACATTACTCTACTCAATGTACTAAATTAACCACGCATTTCGACCCATTGTCTCATCACTTTTTTTTTGTAACAAACTAACTTCGATAAATCAACCAAACAATCGATTTGTATTATTTATATCTTGTGGTCAGCTGGGGATATCGAATGAATTTGTTGTCGATATCGGTTAGTGTTGGTAGACGGATAAAAGGGTGGGAGATATAAAGCAATTTGACAAGTTTGTTAAGCCCGGTGTTATTTATCTTTTAATGAGATTTTTACTCTTAAGACGATGTCTGCCAGTAGTGCCGTAAAAACAATCGATAGGCCGTCGATAATTTTTAGTCCGATGGTTTTTAATGTCGATAATACCGATGGCTCTATCGCAAATGGCTCCAATATTTAAAATTGCTGAATAAATTTTATAAACATACAATTAAATTTTTCGCTTTTTTCATAGAAACAGTAATGTTATTTGATTTTCAGTATAACAAAAATCTTTATACTTATCGTATAAATAATAATAAAATTGGTTGTCTGCAAAGTCAGTTACCGAACGGTGATTTTTCGTAAAAACGACATAAGAGAACTATTGGTTAAACTTTACTTTGACTGCTTCACAGAGTTAGACACCAACAAGTTTTTTGCCTTAAAAGGCCTTTCTGGATGACCAGGAATCATATTGCAACAAGTCTGCATGTGTCAGCTGTAAAAAAATAGTGGATGATGCCAGTGGGAATCGGGTAATAATAAAAAAAAAACTAACGATCGTCAGTACCGATATTAAAATCGATGCTTTCTTCAATTCACGGTGGAAAGGAAGAGGTAACTTGCCAATAATGCTGGGTAATGATCGATGTTCACCTACCTCGATATTTTGAACTTTTTACAAGCATAGCTTAGTATCTCGCTCACTCAAGCATACATACATATTGTAGCAATATGTATTAATATTAAGTATATCTTACTCTTTCCCCCAGTGCAATATGTTTAGAATTAAGTATATCTTACTCTTTTCTTTGTTATAAATTAGTTTTAAGTTTTATGCAGTGGTACAGTACGAGAAGCGTGTTGTCTCACTTTATAGAAAAGAACAGAGAGATTCAAATAAAAAGAATGAGAGCGGTTCAGTTTTTATGGAGAGCTCACCAAAGACAGACGTGTTTTACTCGCCATAATATGTACACGCTAGCGCCCCCCAACAAGCAAGGGCCAACTCCGGCCTTCTGGAAAAATGTTTCTATGCATATCTTGGCTGTTTTTGTCCCATTTTGATGAAATTTGGTAATTAGTATCAAACGTTTTTTTCAAGTTGCGGGGTGGAAAGGGGCGTGGCAAGAATTTGAAAGAAACTTCATCACTTTACATACCACATGAACCTACATTCAAAATTTGGTGGCTCTATCTTTTATAGTCTCCGAGATCTACTGGTTCATACGGACGGACATGGCTAGATCCTCTCGGCTGTTGATACCGATCAAGAATATACATATGTATATGTATATAATTATTTGGGTCGGAAAAGCTTCCTTCTGCCTGTAACATACATTTTGTCGATTTTAATATACCATTTCACCATGCGGGTGTGTGTTGTGAAAACTTTAAGTCACTTTAATTATAATTTAGTCAAAAATTTGGGCGGAATAAAATTTTTGTTTTAAAATCGTGCTAAAAAAAATTTTTGAAAAAATGCTTCGTCATTACTAGCGGATATATCTTGGCGTTTAGAAGTAATTAAATTTATTAAATAGGGATAAAGAGCCATCCCTCTAAAATTTTTATTCGAGCGCGACTCGTATTTACAGCTGTGTTAAAAAATATAGTTGCGCATTACCTTAAAAAATGTATATTAATTTTTCGACATGTTAAACATTAATAAAAGAATATGTAGGAAATAAAGATGAGAATATGACTAGATTCCGTTTGTTTTCAATTGGTTCTTATAATATTTTAATGACTTTTGCGAAATACACCAAAAAGTGCCTTTTTCAAAATTATACATAGTAGTGGCTACAAAGGAGTAAAAAAAAAAAAAACAGTTTTATTTAATTCAAAAGTGATTTCTTGATTTATTCTTACTTAATAATGTATAATACTTTGTTGTATAGCCTTTTTTTCAAATTCCGGCATCGCATCGCATCCCCGGATCATCGACTCGATGAGGTCCTGACAACGCTTCGAGGGAATTTCCGACCCTGCTTCCTAAACTATTTGCCAAAGCTCAACTTTTTTTGATGGATTTGATGTTACAACCCCCTTAACATCTCTCTATAAGTCCTCGATCAAATTAAGATCTGGGGACTGAGGTGGCCATAGCATAACATCGATCTTCTGGATGCAAACCAATCTTTCGCAAGCTTTCTGGTATGTTTCGGTATGTTATCCTGTTGAAATGTCTATTTTATAGGTATTACCCAACTGGCACATGGTACCATTGTATATCGTAATATATCTACATAAATATATCTATCCATAATTCCGTTTATCACATGGGTAGGCCAACGGAGTTGCATGAAAAGTGTCAATATGCTTATGCCACGATGCCTAACTGTTGTTTGTGGTGTAAGTAGTCTGCCTTTTTTTCCGTTTATTAAAGCGTACAAGCAAGCTCACCCTCCTCTAAAGCTACTGTGGTACTGCTCTTAAAAAAAAATTAAATTTGTCTGCATTTTCTCAATAAACGATTTAAATATTCATTTGCCAGACAGTCCTAAACAATTAAATTAATTGTATGTGCATTGATCATTCCTTTTGGAAAGAATTTCGCAAGCATTTTTATATTCGATGCGTCATCAGTAACAATTGCAGGCCTTTTTTTGGTGAAATCCCCATTTACAAAATACATACATACATCGCGTAAAAGGTTGGCAAAAATTTCATCCTTAAGTTTTTTAGTTGTTAGAACTGCTATCCGCATCTCAAAATTGTTGGTTGTTAAATGAAATAAGTATTGGCAGCTTGCTCCATTGCAGATGTGCCGTGATAATAATTTGAGGGTCCTTCTTTGGACTGAATGACGGCCTGTAAACGCCTTTTCATGCTGTTCACCTTTGACGTTGTGGTTAGTTCTTATCTTACGCTCCAGAAGATGCCACACATGCTCAATCGGATTTAAGTCCGGTGATTGTGAAGGTGTTTTTAGCTGTTTGTAATGGTATATGAACCACTCTTGTACAAGATAAGATGTTGTATATGCTTTCGTTTCAAGTGAGCAGACAAATTCATGGTGTTTCCACTTGTTTAACCTATTTGGCCACTTTTATACATTTGGCAAACTTTTTTAAAATAATCCCACATCCCAGACAAACCATATTTTGTCCTCCCCATTATTATTTTCCACAATTTCGCAATCTACAAACAAAAAGTTTTTTTTTTTACATTAGAATAAAACTCAAAAGCTGCAACAAGCGGTAGAATAATATTTACCTTCGCCATTGTCCTGCCAACACCAAAATCCTAAATGGTAAAGTGGATTACGTTAGTATTTCAATTATATGTATTGTTAAAATGAATTATCCCGCGTTTTAATTTCAAGTGATGGGGAAATAATGGTCTAGTGATGGCGATATATCCAATATCAAAGTTAGCAACATCGATGTTTTCTATAGCTATGAAAAAATCGATGTATCGTTGTTAGATCGATGTTTTTCCCATCACTACAGTATCGTTCTCGTTTGTTCGATGTTCGATTTCTTTGCTCGATGTTAGTCCTTTTTCAACGATTTTTACTCTTTTGTTCAAAATTGGAGACTCTTTTGCATGAACTGGACTCTTTTGTTGCATGTTTGATGTTTCCTTCGAGTTGTGTCCCCCCTATGTGGTGTAGTATACTTTAGGGGATACTTAAAGTCCCCCTCCGCTGGTAACGACTACGACTATGTAAAACATCGATGTTTTTCACACATGCAAAATCGATGTATCGATACTTGCCAGTATCGTTCCCAAATGAAACGCAAAAAGATCCAAATATTTTCGTCCGAGATTTTAGCATTTATATTAACGTGAAAATGGATTTATAGTTTGTGCGCAAGCAACAACACACCGCACTTAGGTGCCCAAACACAACAATTAAAATGGAATCGTATACACTAAAACGGTAAGTACTTTAAATTGCATCCATATTTCGCAATCCGCCACCAACACATACATATGTACATATACACGCTCCTCTAGTTGTTGCAATTTTGTATTCGGTGCCGTTTTGTGCGTCGGTAGTTGTAATGGGAATTAGTGGAAATCAATTCTTGTTTTTGTGCCAACTCATGGTAACGTGGCAAAAATCATACAAACATGGACACTACACGGCGAGACTTTTGGGGCATGCAACAACTACTGGATTCAAAAAGTCGACTGGAGAAAATGGCTGACGCAATAATCGGGGAAACTGAGTCAACCTTTTGTGCCACAGGCTGCAACACGTGCAATAAAGTACGAGGGGAAAAAGAGAGGGAAAATCAAGAAGCAAAACAACAATAAATATGACTCACAAATAAAATGCCTATAATAACATGATTAAAAATCCTTTCTATGGATTACTTTTTAATCTTTTTTTTCTAAATTTGTCCTGTTTATATAAAATTTTACCATAATCAGAACTCAAAGAGTTGTGTAGTCTTAAGAAGTGGCATTAAGTAAATGTCTATTTAAAGTGCTGCACAGCCAGCCTATAAACAATCAATTTCACCATGTGTTTGTATGATAAATGATTGATCTTGCTTGGCAGAATAACAGCTAACTATTTGTATTTCTTAAGACCTTAGTTTCATGATAACTGAGGAGAGAGATAGTTAAGGATTTGGCTAATTTGGCCGCTTTAAATTTTGACTTAATTGACTTTGTGAAGCTAGACAAAAAGTTTATAAAAAATGTAAGCACTGTTGGTTAAGTTTTAGTCTTGTTTTAAAGTGCAACTAAAGTTGTAACTAAAGGCACACAAACATATGTATCTCGTTTACTAAATATGAGCAGGTCATTTAAATTATTGATCACAACTAAATTGTTTGCTTTTTAACTCCACAGTGCCACCATGGCATCCTCACAACAACAAGAACACCAAGCTCTACAGCAACAACAACAATCATTGACATCAGTTGGACCGGACTTCATCCATTTAATATTTTGTATATCAAGTTTAATTTCTGCTTCTGAATATGGAGACAAACACATCAATTCTTCTGACCATGGAAAGCTTGGATTTGCCCAGAGATTTGTACTGGGATCTCAAGCAGGAGACTCCCTCCCCACGATCTGTGGTGCCCAGCGAGTTGTTTGCTCTCAATGAGACAACAACTAGTATCACCGACTGGATCTATGACGATAACTTTGCAAATGGTGAGTGCCGGAGTCATTTAAAGTTAACTCGAGCGAAGCTTTATTGAATTGATTCTTTATCAGGTATTACTCTGATTGGCGATGTTGAAGGTAAGGACCAAACGGACAGTGACCCGGCGGAACTCTTAAGTGACGAAGATTTTGTTGTGGAGTTTCTTGATCTTAAGAACGGAGGCAAGTGTCACATAACATGCTAAGCAATAATCATACATCTTATATTATATAAAAAGAAAAGTATAGAGCTTGATACAAATTTTGCGTTGTTCGTACGCGGAGTTCTTTAATTTATTTGTTCAATATATCAAACAACATAATTTCTATACCCGGACGAAACGAAATCGGTAGAAAGTTTAGTCTAGTACTTAAAAAACATAAAAACGAATCGGATTAAAACAACCTTGTCTGTCTACCTAAATCAAACTCCTTATGATTGTACAAATATTTCATACTGGATCAAAAAGTTTATTGTTTTTCTAGCGACTGTCGTGTTTCAAATTTTAAAATATTCTTACTGGACTTTTGTCGAGCTTTTTACTGTTAAAATATTCTTAATAATGACTGACTTATGATACAAAAATAATATAAATAAAATATTTAGTTTAAAAAACGTTGCTGTTTGCTATACTCCTAAGATATATCTCTACCAAATCCGATCAAAAATATGATAGGGTTTAAAGTAAGGGAAAGAATAACAGAAAAACTTGTAAGCCGACAAGCTGATTTCTGGTTTTAAATTTCAAACACACATATCTAAGGATCAGTTGCGGAAAAAATTCTTAACTCAGTCGAATTTCGATTCTTTGTTTATTCGTCGCTTCGACTCCGGAATACGATATAAATTCATAAAGTAACAGAACTATTTTATATTTCTAAGACAAATATATGTATCTAAGAAATTTTCACATAGTCTCAGCCCACGAACACTCTAGCGTCGACACTGTCTTCGCCCATCTGGTTTGGTTTTAATACTTAGTTACTATCAGTTACTAGTACCAAATTAGAAACTGCCCAAAATGCCAAAACTATAGTCATCTGTTCTAATTGTTAGTTATCAACTGCTAAAAGCTGATTTGAAAACCAAATCACTACTTTTCGATGAACTGCTTAGAACCAAAGACAAAACCTGAACTATAAGTCTATGCAGATGTGGCATAATATATATAACAAATATTATATAAGCCTAAGGTAAATGCAAGCGAACTTTGATCGTCTGCAAAAAAGTAAAAGAAAACGACGCTAGACGGTAGTAAAAAGTGCTGACTTAATGCTTGACTTATCTTGCCAGTTAAATGTTTTACTGAATCCGCTGTAAGGGGGTCTGCCACCCATCACAGTCATCTTTTAATAATGTTTCGGATATATATGCGAGTCGAAATTGGCACGCATTCAATTCCAAAGTTGAGAAACCGGATCAGTTGTCGTATTTCTGTGATGATTTTGTCTGTTTACATACAGTTGGATGCTCATTTGTGTTGTTGTTTTCACCAAGATCTCCAATCGCCGTAATTATTGTTTATAAACGTGGCCAACAAGCTGCTCGAGACGGCAAAAATGGCCCTGCCAAAGAGAGAAATGAAACTGGAAGCTATATACCCTTTGATTCGGGGCATATTGCGAATGCAAAACGTATGCGTTAGGTGAAGTCAAGTCAAGACCAGACAGACCGATTTAATTTAATTACCACCTACCACTCTGGTTAACTCTAAAGAGACCCTGAAGTATAGATCTTACAGACCATCTATGACTGAGACGGAAGCAAACCATAAGTACAGGGTATTTGGAAGTCGACTGTTAGTCCATGTGTTGTTTTAATTGTTTTTTCCTCTGATCACGCATTCAATGAATGATCTGTTGGTTCTCTCTGTCTCATCGACTCTCGCTCTTTTTCTGTTGTCTGCGCTGACAACTCTTGGGAGTCCGGTCCAGCTGATTTCTAATTTGTTTCGGGGGAAACTAAAAACAAAAGCCCGAATCAATGGCCGAATAACTTGAAAGCCTTTAAGTTTTTAATTGAAGGTTAAACGTTTTTGTGTTTAAAGCATTTCCAGTTTCTAAAAGTGACCAGAAGTTCAGCTTAAACTGTTCTTTAAGCTTAAGGGGCAAATTTGGCGTACTTAAAATGTCCAGATATGTTAAGCAGATGATCCCTTTGTTGTATTTTCTTCAAAAGACGTGCCCCCTGTATATTTTAAGGCTTGGCATGTTTGGGGTTTTCCAGGGATTCTTTAAATAACCTCTGTAAAAGTGGCCAAAAAGAGAGAATCCGAGTGGGGAATGGATGTTACTGTACCTCTCTCTAAAGTATGAGAAAGAAACTGTTAAGAATATATAAACATATAAGCAATATTCTCTATCATCATCAAAATTCAAGACATAGCAACAGTTTGATGCATCTATCTCAGGTGTCTGAGAGGTCAACGGACCTCGATCAGATTGAGTTTCCGTTTAAGCCGATTGCAATGTTTGTTTATTAATGCTTAATTTGGGGCAAGTTTTAAAGAAAGATTGCAATTCTTTGGGTGATTGCTTTTTATAATACAAAGTGGTGATAATTTCAAACAATACATATATGTAAACCAAGCGACAAGACAGTGAATTATCTGTTAAAGAAGTCAATTTCGTGAAACTCTTGAAATATTTGAGTCCATTTATGGGATACATAAGTCCATTTGAAGTCTATTTGATAGAACATACTACAAATGCCTTTATGTATGTATATGTAATTGGATACAGCCAATATAAGTCCGACCAACCGATTTTTATTTTCATCCTGATCACAATGTGCAGCTCTGCTGTAAGTCCGTTGGCTTCTCTCGCATCTCGAATCGGGGCTCGTGCTGTGAACACTTGTTGATAGCACTGAATGCTCAGACACACACACACACCCACACACTTTGAAGCAGACAAACAATCTCGACTTGAGATTGATCTCGTTGCAGGGCTCTGAGATACAATTCGCTCTTATTCGCTCGCTCATCTTACGCGTTCTCTGCGATACTTGGCCAAGGCAAAAACCTCAAACAGTTGTCGAACCGAACTCAGTACAAATTGCTACTCCGTCGCGTGCACTTCAAAAAAACAAAAAAGACAAAACCCAAGCTGAAACTCGACTTGAATTTTCAACAACAAAAACAATAATCGACCACATAACAAAGAAACTGGCTAAAGCATAAAAAACGATATTAAAATCACGTTTTGGCGTTTCGAATACGCGAAAATGGGCGGAGAACCAAACCTTAACCAATTCAAAAACTAATTGCAACTTTCATTGGTTTAGTTAAATGATTTGAGTTCTTATTGTTTGCATTATTGCCCGAACAGGCAATAAATTAGAAGTGTAAACTTATCTGCATGGACTTCTGAGTGCCATTCAAACGGTGTACGGAACTTGTCGAAACCAAACAAAAGGAAAAATTCGATCGAAACGGCGTCAAAGAAACTACGAAAACGCGTTCGTTTGAGGCTGTTGGCTATTGATCAGTGTTGGCCAACTTCGACATTTATGTAGCTATATTTTTGGAACAAACTGATTCGATTCTGAGCCGAAAGGACTTTGTGAGCATGATACCACACTGTGGATACCGTTACATGTGGAACCGTGAAATTGTGATCAATTCGCAAAAGTTGGTGAAACGACGCTAAAAAGAGACGCGACGCGAGTGTATTAGCTCTGATCGGACCACGGCCACGCCACACCCATTTTGCGGCAGCAGTTGATCTAGGATCAGAAGAAAGTTTATCATCTTTTGTTTATCTTCTTTTTTCAATCACCCGACACCTGACACCACGTGTCTTTGTGCCGTAGACTTTGTTTAATTTCAAAATGTTTATATTTGTTAATAATATTTACTTGGCTTAAGTGCTGTAAGCAAAACTAGCAACAACAATTGAGATTCAATACTTGGTTCAAAATTTGCTCTGTGATTTTTTTTTACGTACTTTTTCTTCTGTTGCAAATATATGATATATACATTTATAATTTAAAAAGCGCATCTCGTTAACATAACTCTTAGTGCATTTTACTAGGTATTAGTTTAGTTTTATACTTACCAGTTAGGGTTAGAATCGCTTTTTTTTAAACATACATTTCGTTACGAATTTCGTTGTCTTTTTATGATATATTTTATTTTATATACATAATACTTCTCGTACTGCCTTATCCGTATTTTTTTTTTTGCTTTGACACTTGAGGGCTTTTCAATAACTGCTGCCGCAAAAATGAGCACTTACATATTTATGCAACAAGCCTATGGTTAGTATAATGATGAATCCAAAATCAAATTATAAATTAAGTATCCTAATCCTGACCTAAAGTCCCCACATGTCTCTCGATAACCCACTCAATTGAACTCTAGAAAAGATATCATAGAATGTCTTTCTATATTGACGCATGGCCAACTGATTAAGATGATTCGTTAGGATCTTTGATGTACTCGTATCTTAGCTTATCTACAACAATGCAATAAGGAAAGTTGAAAGACATAATCTGTCCGCTTTACTTTCTACATTTCTTTCGCTCTTTTACTGAACACAAATGAACTGTGCATTGTTTTTCTCCTCGTATGGATCATTCGATTGACCAACAGTCGGGCCGATGCTGCACCTTATCAACGCATATTATTGGAAAAGCAGCAACTCATCATTATCGTCGTCATCCACATCATCATTGTTCGGAGGCGGAAGAAGATGAGGGGGATGGGTGCAGAGTGTATTGAAGGGTCGGGATGGGTGGGGGGAGGTGGGGGAAAGTTGTTTTCACCACTTTATTTTCTTTCTTTCTTTCACCGCACCCTCCTTTGTTTTGTTTGCCAACTGCTAAACTCTTTTACGAAGTCTTTCAAAGTCTGGATGTTACTTAAGATGACTTTCCGGTCAAGCGAGTTTACCTCGCTTTCAGTTAAATATTTATAAAACTCATTTGCATGAGGATTGCTGACTGTCGTCTTTGAGTGCTTGATTTTTTTTTTGTTTCTTAAAGATAAGAGAATATTTTGAGGACTGTCAAAAGAACTACTCGAAATCAGAATATTTGGTGATAATTCCAACGACTCTCTCTCTCTCCTTCTCTCTGTACGACCTTGACCTAATATACAAATCTTAATATTCAATTCTTTTACATATACACAAATCCATCTATGTATAGATCTTATTCAAAACACTATGACGAACTATAGAAAAACACAAAAACTTCCCAGTGAATGGGAATTTCACTGAATGCAGTTTCCTTGTCGCACCTAATATTTTTGTATTGAGCGAACTAACTTAACTAGACTCTGTATCAAGGTTGTTTTTAATCATATGTCCCCATTAATAATTAATACATTTCAGCTGTAGAAACGATACTGTAGAATGGCATTGTGGTTGTTTCTCGACATTTGCAACATTGTAAATTATCATTTATTATGATTTTTAATCAAAGTTTCAGCCTACATCTGGGGCTGGCTCTAGTATTGCGTAGTATTTACGCTTGAATAGAGGGCAAACAACATTTAATGTGCGTAGAGACCTAAATGCTCTTGATTTGAGGACAATGGAGAATCGATTGACAATCTTTAACTGCGGAAAGGAAAAGGATTTCATTAGAAAGCATGAGAGTTGCTTTCTTTGATCTGTCCTTAAACTATCTTAGGTCGACCCCAAGGTTTTCCTCCCCACTAAGCTTACGTGTATATTTGTTTTATTTGACGATTAGCCATGTAAAGTAAAATTTTCCATTGTCGTTTGATTAAACATTTTTATAAGATATATTTAAGTTGTTGTTGTCGTTATGTGTTTCTGGGCGTGGTTGCCGCCTGTGTACTGGAAAAATGTTGAAACGAGATTTTATGTAAATCAATTTATTGCAATTACAAATTGCTCCTTATATTTTAATACCCTTACTGTATCAAAGTATGCAAATTTCATTAAGTAGGCGATATGTGATGCATTTTCCAATATGGAAACCATTCTACATAAAGCGACATTAATTTTAGGAGATACTTTGTTTAAACGATTCAAGGATAACAACAATTTGTGGAGCGTTATTACTTATAGACCTACTTTTAGGTAATAATTAAAAGGGCATACAATGTTCGGTCTGCCTTAGTTCTATTATTTAAAAATTTTCTTATATTGTGCGCACCTGGTGGAAAACTTGTTATGCTAATGCAGAAATCAAGCGGGCAAGAGGAGAATGTGAAGCCTATTCCAAGGTGTCGGTCAATTCGTTACACCTTCAATTCAATAGGTTTCGAATGTTGTTTCTATATAACTCTCTCTCTCTCTGTCTCTGTCTCTCATTTTCTCTATATCTGTATATGTTTCTCTCGCTTGGTTTCTGCCTCTTGCTAATTTTGCAACTGATAACCTTTCCCTTCTCCCAATTAGAAATCAACTCTCCTTCGCAGTCGTCAACGCAGAAAAATGTAATCAAATCGATGTCGATTGCCTGCGCTAATTTCAATATTTGTCGTCTGTCTCAATCTCTCTCACATGTATAAGCAAAACGTTAATAGAAATGAATTGAAAACAGAATTGAAGCTTGCCAGACAATTAGCCGTTTTGGTTATACCCTGCATCAATTTCAATTAAATTAATCACAAATATTTGATTTGTTAAACTCGACCATTGACCAACTCTTGTGAATTCACTGAATTTGCTGATTTATTTTACTTCATCGCTTAGGTTCCGTCTGTTCCGTCTGCCTGTTGCATACAGTTTGGCAAGTTTAATATACCCGTTTATTGATTGGGCCCAGTGTATAACAATAAATAAATGAAAATTGTGCCAGAATCGATATGTAAATGGTTCCAAAACGTCCTTCATTTAACTGAAAACGAGTTCAAATTCTGAGAACAAAGCAGCGAATAGAATGACCAATGCTGCGTAGTTTCAAAAAACCATGACAATTTAATCAGTGGGAAACATCTTGACTTAGGAATGAGCACAGTCGATGGATTTCTTTGGCTGCTTACTATTTGCTAACATTACGGCCTATAATAAATAACGTTGGATATTCTTTTTTTGATTCACCTTTCAGAGTGTCTTTTGGACCAAAAGGCGCATTACATCGAGTATCCGGCTAATCAATACCAGACTCACATTGACGTAGTGTCCCAGCCAATTATACCCACAACTAAAATAGAAGTCACAGCGCCGACCACTCCAGCACCATCGGTTGTGGTCTTGCCCCAACAATGTGAAGACTCGTCCGTTATATTCCAGCAATTGACGCCACCACAATCGCCTCCCCAATTCGATGCCTATCAACATCAACAACAACAGCCGCTCGTTAAGGCCGAGCAGAAAGTGGTAAGTGAACTAAGGGCAGCACCTGTTTGGATATTGATCTTAATTTCAATTAATTTGTTCCTTACCTAGTTACCCTATGCCTCTGATGCTACCAACTCATCGACTTCAGCTGCTGCCAACAACTTCCAATTCAACAACTGGACGGCGGGCAGTGAAATCGATCGAGAGAGCCAACTGGTCGACGACATTGTAAAACTTCGCGCCCAGGAACTGCAGTGGCAACAAATCAACGATGACTGCGAGTCACAAGCGTCATCATCGTTGGATTGCAGCAGCAACAACAGTAGCATAGATGAGGAGTGGCTCCCGGAACAGAACAGCAGTGCTCAATCGTCACCAGCTCACAGCGCTGTCGAGGAGCTGTCCCAGCATCAAGATGGGGACTTCGATTTGGAGACGGACGTGCATATTAAGACACCCAAAAAACGGACTCGAGCCTATGGCCGTGGCGTTGAGGATCGCAAGATCCGGAAAAAGGAGCAAAACAAAAACGCCGCCACACGCTATCGTCAAAAAAAGAAACTGGAAATGGAGAATGTTTTGGGTGAGGAGCAGATCTTGGCCCAGGAAAATGAGACTCTTCGTCGTACTTTAGCTGATCGTCGCCATGAGCTCCGCTACTTGCGTCAACTAATCCGTGAATTCTATCAGGGTCGCAAGCACTAGAAATAGGAAACACTTGTCAAGTTTCAATGCCTTTTGCAAAAATATCGTTATCATTGTAAGCAGATAAATCCAAGCCCCTTCCCTCGTAACTACCACTGAACATTGTAATCCTCCCACATGAAATAATGCAGTCTCCTTTTTTTTTATCAACTTGCATGGAAACTATGTCATCTATATCAGTAATTGCAACTGCAGTACGTCTTGACCCACACTTTTGGCGCTTATGAAAAGCCCCAAAGCTTTGAACCCCTTCGCCAGTGTGGGTCAATGACCAAACAACATCTTCTAAAGCAGCACTGGCCAGTGTGTCATATCTTATCCATGACACCCATAACTTGCAACATAAAAAGATTTACGAAAACCTTTTTGTTTCAATCCCCCAAATAAGTTAGAAAGCAACACCCAGTGCTCCATCTGCTGCAATTGAAGTTGCATTCAACATTTCCAGGCAACGTTTTTATTATTCTTTCTTAAGCAATAAGCACCGTAATACAAAAGTTTAATTTTATTATATATCAGCAATAAATCAAAAGGGTTTTCAAAAAACTTCTCTACTTGTTCATTTAATTTTCAGCTCTTTGCGAGATTAATTTTCAATCTAGTTAAACTTGCCTGCCCACTCTACGAACAGGAGAACATTGCTGCGTTCCCTTGGTAAGGCTGAAAAACTTCATCAGTTCACAATCAACAAGTTATTATCCTTTACCAGCCAACCCTGTAAAGTTTCACCGGCTCCCACATATGAAATGTCGATGACGTAGATATAATCGGATTATGATTATGTCTTTGCGCGGGTTGTTGAATCTAAGTTGAGTCGGGAGTGGATCCGAACTCGCCCACTTCGCACACATGACGTTGGAAGAAAATGCATTGAAATTAAATCAAACGTCGATTGAGAGCAGGGCAATTAATTGAAAAATATTGAGATTGATGCTGGAGAGTTGGCGAAAAACGAGTAAAAAATGCGCTTCAAAAGCAAAACAAAACAATCTCTCAGATTGAGTTTGGGTCCACTTTGGGATTTGCACGCCAGGACATTTTGACTGATGGGCCGACGACGTGAGACATAAAGTTGACTCGCCTTCGTTACGGCGCCATTTTCACTACTAAACTAAATTTTCCACATCGTTAATTTATATTAATATGATTTCTGTGTCAACGCTCGATGCGCATAGTCTGGAGGAGCTAGCCCCAGAAGAAGACCCGGTGTGACGCCCCATGGAGGTCGTGTCGCCGTCGCCGTCGCCGTCACAATATTTATCTAAATTGTTATTTTTCACACTCACACGCAGTTCAATGATTTCGTGAAAATTACGTTTGGGACTTTGTGTTTGCTCGCTCGTCGAACTTCTTCCGTAGAGCGAGTCCTACAGCGAGACCAAGGCACAGCACCAAGACCTGTGACTTTAAGCGTGCCATTGTATATTGGCATGAAATTCAATTTTCCCCCATTGTGTTAATCCTGTTATTAGCTCGCGTTTTCGCTCCTGAATCCTTTTTCGTGCTTATTTGTTCAATGCCAAAAGAGCGACTTAAGCGACAATCTTCAGGCCTAAGTAATCCAAGTGGACCGGCAAGAGCAAGTATTGGAATTTAAGGGGGATGTTCAATCCTTCGTCCCTGAGGGTGACTTTTTCACCAAATGAAAAAAGCCTTAAATCAATATTTCGCCTTGTGCTCACAACAAGTAGATTCAAGAAGAGTAAACTTACACACATTTAGTAAGTGTATCTTCAAGATTCAAGGTTGTATTAGTTTCAAATGTTTGTACTACAAATACGATTTATACTGTTTATCGTTAGAATGAAGGCTGGGTTGATTTTAGTACAAGATTCACATTTTGTTTTCTGCAGTAACTTGGGGTCGCTAGTTTAGCTCTTGTTTTTGAGATATTCAAGATAAAGCGGTTTTTTGAGCCACCAGAATTCATAGCCATGTCCGTCCGTCTGGATCAACGCAAACTCCTCCTAGACCGTTAGAGCCACACTGTGTTTGTAACCTAAAACTAATAGGAAATTGGGGTTTTGATGAAAGCTCTGGATACAAACAGAATTTCTTTCAAAAATGGGATTGATCGTTGCCCAAGGTTGGTGGATTTGGAACATCGAATGATGGAAACACTGCCAGAAAATTCTTCAGTAATCCTGGGTTATCAGCGGAAATTACAGGCCTATATGAAGACCTTATTGAAAGATGTGCAACAATATTGCAAGCACTTTGTTCAGGATACAAAATTAATATTGAAAAGTTAAGACAATTGCACTCAAAATAGCCATTGATTTGACAAGGATATATCATGGTACATATTACCTTCCGCCTACCGCTTATAAAATTATAATTCATGGACCATCCATTATTAAATAGGCTTTGGTATCGATTGGGGAGTTGTCTGAGGAAGCTGCCGAGTCGAGAAATAAGGACATTAAAAAATTTCGTCTGCACTATACAAGAAAAATTTCTCGAGTAGCAACAAATGAAGACCTACTTAATCGTTTACTACTTTCATCAGATCCTTTCATAACAGGACAACGAAAGTTACATCTAAAAAACAAGACAGTTTTTAATAAAACTGTATAATAAGTACATACATATATGTACGTGTTAAAGCTATGAATAGAATCAACATAGTCTTAAAATATTTATACCCTTGCAAAAAGGGTATATTAATTTTGGTCAGAAGTGTGCGACGCATAGAACGAAGCATCTCCGACCATACAAAGTATACATATTCTTGATCAGGACAAGACGAATTCATATAGCCATGTCCGTCTGTCGGTCCTGCTATGTGGATCGACGCGAATTCATTCTAGACCTTAAGAGCTACAGCGTTGAAATTTAGGCAAATTTGCATTTAGGCTTGTATATACTGCAGTTTTTATAACTCGGATTTAGCCGGATCAGGCCACTATATCATATAAATAAAATAAATACAAAAGCAATAATACAAAAATTGGGCGTTTGTGTGCCCGAGTCTTGGGGTGATCATGATCCATCTCTTAGGACTTTTGAAATGAAAGTATTCCACCTGGTTGCTCAGCGTTTCGATTCTTTTATTTAAGAAATCAAAACACTTAATGTCAAGCTCTTTCATATCCTTAAACCAGATGGCATCCATATGAAGAAAGTGATTTCTTTACAACAACCGCAGACTTTGATCATATACAGAATTTTAGATCACTCCAGATGAGTTTTCATCGTTGACTTGCTGTAAAAAGGTACTCGTCCGGACCATTTACAATGAGCTCGTTGGTTTTACAAGTTCTTCCTGACTCAATCATCTGGTGGGGTCAACTTTGATGCCTCGGTTGAAAGGAAAACAGTTGAGTCGCAATGCCAAGCAGACATCGACACAATTGTCCATTAAAATGACCATCTCGAAGACCAGTAACCGGACTGCTACAATGCAACTTAACGAAACACCAGAATTGCAGAATTGCTTGTGGGCGCCACCAGTTTGGCACAAGTTGAACGTCAGGAGATTATCAATGAGGACAAACAAGAGATCTCAATGAGGTCAGATTACACGAAGTATGGAACAAGGCATAGAAAACCGATTCCATTAATGTATCATTGCATTCGGCCAGCATAATGGATGAAAAGCTTTTTAGAATTGATTAAATCCATAGACGACCCAGAAGGAATCACAGTATACGGCTTTGGCTATGGACTTCCACTCCACCGGAATAGAATATATCCAAACCTTGTGGTGATACTGCTGATTCAGGAATAATCGTGATCTACCAATATTATCTGATTGGTTCTTCATACAAATATAAGCAACTATACTTACCCTGATGATGATGAAGCCAAACTATTAGAAGTTATGCACGAGTCGACTGCTTTAAATCGAGTTGAGGTGTTTTACGTTTTATGCACAAGAGTCGATTATTTTGTATTTCAAAAGTTTTTAAAGTTTATAAATTTTGTGTTTGCAGTTGTGTAGAGCAATGTTTTAATAAATAATTTAACAAAAAATTATTTTTTATTTTTTTGTTTTGTTCCAGAAAACTAGTGTTGATGTTAATAAGATTCAGACTAAACTGAAATGAGAGAGTCTCTTCTCTCCGATGTAGAGAAAAATAAAGCAAACAGCCGAGACAAGGCCTGCTTGATTGTTTTTTTTTTCAAATATTCGGTAGACTTACTTTAAAAGTAATCGAAATAATCAAGTGACATTTATTCCGAGGATATTCCGAATTAAAGGTGGAAAATTTTAAAAATGTGCAAAATTTGTATCAAGATTTATCGCTTTAAGATGTCGCTGAATGATTCGACATTAATGAAAACTTAATATTTATAAAATTTAAGCTGGTTTACTTTATTATATTAGACTTAAATTAAATTAAATTATGGGGATTTTCGATTTAACTCAACGAAGAGCTGCTTAGTATCTTTGCCCCCTAATTGTGTTCAATTATTATTGATTTAAACAAATGTCGATCTTGTTAGGTCTAGCATATTTATACCCTTGAAAAAAGGGTTTATTCATTTTGGTCAGAAGTGTGCAACGCATAGAAGGAAGCATTTCCGACCATATAAGTATATATATTCTTGATCAGCACGACGAGACGAGTTCATATAGACATGTCCGTCTGTCTGTCCGTCTGGATCAACGCAAACTCCTCCTAGACCGTAAGAGCTACAGAGCTGAAATTTTGCATGTAGGCTTGTATATATTGTAGGGGTTGTATGTATATCTCGGATTTAGCCGGATCGGACCACTATATCATATAGCTTCCATACAAACCCCAAAGTCACGAACAGTGACTTTTCTCAATAACTTCGTTATTTTCTGTGCTAGTGTCGTGAAACTTAATATTAGAGAGTTTATTACGCCTAAAAACTACTTTGCCAAATTTGATCAAGATCGGGTGACTATATCATATAGCTCCAATAGGAACGATCGGTGGAAAACAGTGACTATGATGAATATCTTCGTTGTTTCCTATGATTGTAGGCCATTCTTTCGCAAACATAAGCCTTTTTAGAAAAAACATTCTTCCACATTGATGGCTAATGGGTAAGGAAAGAGTTACCAAAAAAAGTTGCCAGGGTATACAAACTTTGCCGCGGTCGAAGTTAGCCCCGGCCCTCTGGTTATATGGTGATTTAGAGCAGGGGGTGTAACGTTAGGAGGGGGATGACTACGAATGATTATTTTGTTTATTTTTATTTATTACATTTTTTTTGCATTTTAAAAAATGTTTTTAACCAACCAACCACTGTGCCCAGTGGCCCATGAAATTACTCATGTAGATTTGAATGAACTGCACGGGTTGTATATCTCGGATTCAGGCGATCAGGCGATTACTTTGTTACTCAATAAAATAAAGATCGAAAAAATCGAAGGATTAAATTATACAGTCTTCAGATAAAGAATCGATAAAATTACATACTTCCTCTAAAGCCTATGCTAGAAGACAATTCGACTTCGACTTTTTATATTCTTTATAACTTCTTTTCCTTGACGGCTATTGCTTAGGAAAGATTTGCAAGGGTATACAAACTTCGGCGCGACTGAAGTTTTACATTTTACCATTTGTTATTTGAAAACGTTTTAACAAACTTTGATAATTACTCTTTCAGTTATTACTCTATCTATCCTAATTTCACGTCAAATTCATTTCAACTATTTTTTAGTAGGAGTACTAAAAAAGTCAAAAACAGTTATGATTGAATTCTACCAACATGTCTGTTGACCAGACAATTTACCTATGAATCCATTATTCAAACTAACGCATAACTAGGCGTGGGATTTCCAGCCCTGATTTCTGCCTATTTAATATTTATTTAGAGAGAGATTTTTTCTAAATTATGAGACATTCTTACTGGACATGGGAGTTGAATGAACAGTCCGTCTCTGGTCTAAACGACAGGTCATGTGGGTGACATATTTTTAGGATGATGTTTTCCAGCAGTTTGAGGGCCAGTGCATTATCATGGGTTTCTAGCCTGTAGAGGACCGAATGCCGTACGTCCGGATCTCGCACTTAACTTAAAGAAAGGGTCTTAAGGTCTCTGTGAGTTAGGCACATAAGGAGTCGATTTATTCTCAGTTATGGTGGTTCGATCTGGCCTATTTAAGTAGTTAACCTGTGGTTATAAACATTGAAATTAAAGTTTTAGAAAGCAAAAAGATTTGGTGTCAGATGGCTACATAACGGTAGTGGTTAACAATCACAGACATTTTCTTGATATGGTGTGAGATTAGTGTATTCCCATGTGTAGATGGGCGTGTCATAAGTCATGGACATACAATACACTTCTAAACTATGAATGTATGAATGGATATCCAGTCCCCATCGGAAGCTGTGAAAGGCATGAGAAAACTGCTCTCTGTGGCAAGAAAGAAATCAACGCCATCGTTAAATTTAATTAGGCATCAAATGACCATACAGCCGAGCTAAATCAAAAACCAAATGGCCTGTAAGTGACCCGAGTTGTTGGCTGTGTACTGTGGGCCAGGGGCCTGGGGAGAGTCGGGCAACACTTTAAAACACAATTAAAAGTCAAAACGTCAAATGGCTGAAAATGGAAGCTGGTGGGCAACCCTCCAAGGACTTCATTTGCAAGTCGACAGTGACGCCAGCATGGCGCCAAGTCGGAGGTTGGAGTGGGAGAGTCGGGGTGGGAATATGACACTCTTTTACATAACATTTAACAAAATTATAATGAGGGGATTGAAGTTTAACCCCTGGCAAATGTTAATGAGATGATGTGACAGGATGATTTTAGTTTTGGCGCAGTGTAGGCAGTGTATAACATGAGAATGAGCCCGAGACTATGTGGTTTATGTAATTGTCATCAGAGTCACTCAGATGACCGTGACTCACTCATCTAACCGTATTAGGCCATCCATTAGTGCAAATTTTATTACCACAGAAAAACACAAAGCAAGAGCAGAGAAGATAATTCGCACAGCACTAACCTTATATAATTATCTAGATTCAAATTGGTTTATCACAACATGGGACAAGAGCTGGCTTGGATACTCATAATTACCAGGAGATCGGAGAGTGGTGAGCAAGGAAATTAGTAGGGGTCAACACCATTACCAGAGGGCTAAGTAAGTACCACCACACAAATACCCGCAAGTACAATATGAAGCAGACTTAGTATAAGTATATGCTAGTTATCCTCTACCTAGCCTAGTGGATGGAGAAAAAGTCCACTTTGCCTCGACTTCAGAGCGGTTTCTCATTGTTCTCAACCCTTTAACCCAGACGTGGCCTTTGCCATTGGAATGGCAGATTCATTTGCACTTATGTAGCTGCTTTTTGGGAAATCAAATTCAATTCATTTCAGGCAATTTTTATGTTTTCGATACATGCGGATTTTTATGGCATGTGCGGAGCAATCGTTTGATTTCCCTTTTTATCTAATCGCACAAATGGCATCGAGGGCTTTTCTCTTATCTTAGCCCGCAGACGCAGTTCGATTTCACACATTTACACCTTTCTGTCCATGTATGTATGTATGTACACTCGACTCCCCAATAAAAGTAAACTTAAATAATATCTAAACAATGCTAAAGAAGCGGGTGCAATGCGGTTTACTTTGGCTTTGTCCAAATGCGGGCCAGTTTCAATTAAATTAAAATGCTTACAGCTCAAAGTGCTGGAGCCAAACGGTTCGTAAAGGGGTGAAATGGCTATCAACATCAGAGCTAATAAAATGAACTTCTTCTACCCAGGTAAGTATGATTCGACATAATTGGGTTGGTATTTTTATAGAATGAGCCCGGGATCTTTTCGTGTAACCTTCTGTTAGTAAATATAAATGATCTGTCTAAGAAGTTTCTTCCATGGTTTCATGGAAATCTGTAAACTTATTTTTCTTTAGCATGACTTTAGATCAGGATGAGGCTCCTTTTTGAGTCCGCGTAAAGTGTTATACACCTTTTGTGGTCTCGAATTCGAAGTCCTTTGCTCGAACTACCTAACACTTAGTTTAGTGTCTTTTAGTTAGTAGATAAGATGTGAATGAAAGTTTAGCAATCACTTTCTTGTTTTTTTCACTTTGGTATAACTTTAAACTTTAATTCTATAAGTTTGGCATTTGCGTATCACTTTCTTTATCTCTTTTCTGACATCCACTCCTCCCTGCCCGCTTGTTCCACAGACATAAACCAAATGCAATTTCACGGCTATTTGAATGGGGCCAAATGCATGCAGCAAACGAAAAAGAAACCCTGGTTTTGCCAATAATGAAATAAATGAGCGCAATTTTCAATTTGCCACGCAGATGAGCCACAAAACAAAGTGAACTGAAGTAGAGGCTGGGTGATGGCGATGGGATGGAGCAGAGAATGCACATGAAGTGCATTGTGGGAGAACTTAAAGTTGAGGGTAAATACTACGTCACATAATGCCATGCCACAGCGGTGCAGAGGGAGGGGAGAACGACATGAAGTACGCAACATGTGCCACAATTAGCGGAATTTTTGGTGAAGTCGAGGGACGGGTGGAGAAGGACTCTTTCGCATATCTTTGGCATTTACACAAAGTCCATGGTACTAGTAGTGTACGTGACATTTAGGCAATTGGCCGTTGGGAAGTATTTCAAGTGGTTGCAGTACCGAGGGAAACTGACTGAACGAAGTGCATTTGTAAAAATGTACACTGAGAGGAATCAAATGGAATATTGGGCACGATTGCTGAGCCTGGAATTTCACAATTAAAATGTTTCTTGCTGTGTACAAACTGAGAGTTGCTCCTTCTTTTCATCCCTGCGGCGAAGCTTCACAAATGTACATTTAATTAGCCCGTTTTCTTCTTTCTTACATCCATACATACATACATATATCATGATTTGTTGACAACTCTCATTCGAAAGGCTTCAAAAGGACATCCTCCCTCCTTATGTCGCTAGCACCATAATCATCAACCCGCCCCCTTGTCTCATCTGCTCCTGCTTGGAGTCATCCACTTGTTGAGTAAACAAGCAACAAAAACCAAAAATGAGAAAAATCGCGTCACTTGAATCCTTAGAAAAATCAAAAACAATTAAAGTTTGTTCAAGAACAACAACAAGCAGAACTCATCAGCATGCCACACACACACGCACACACACACACAACCACACGCAAACACACGCATACACACACAGAGATGTGGGTAAACATGTCCTATTTCTATCCCTTTCCCTATTAAACCGCCCAAAACCACCCACGCACACGTACAAGCGCTCGCACACACACACACACACACGCGGACAGTATAGACAGATAACGTTGCCTACTTTCCAGCGCGTTTGTCGCCAACGCAAACAACGTTCTGTGTGACGTCGTTTGACGCTGAAACCTCAACCATCCCCTGTCTCTCTTTCCCATTTTTCGATTTCCTTTTCCATCGCCCTTGCCGATAAATAAATTTGTACATTTGGTGTAAATGTAAATAGATTGCGCTATGTGTATGTGATTAAAGGGTGGCCCTGGGACGGTCAGAGCGGCGCCACATAGACGCCCAGGCAAATCCTGAATCCTGCTTCTTTCTCAAGCTCCCATTGTCATCATCGATCCCGTTGTCGTGTGCAAAAATTAAAATATTCATGGATGTTGGCCTTAGTTTAGACAGTTTTCGAATGGGCAGATATCAAGAATTCGAAGAAAAATGCGTTCCAATTCAATATTTTGTCCGAACTCTTAAGCCAAACTTAATTGAAATTAATATTTTGAATAGCCGGTGTATTTACTTGAAATATCCAAAGACTCATTAACTGGAGTCAACAGGTCTTCAAAGTCATAGGCAGACGTCCAAAGTCAGCTGCCATTTCTTCCTCTAATTTACATAACAACCTTCTTTCCTGCTTGCCAATCTTGAGGAAAGTTCTGTCAACTGCAACATTGGACAATGCGCCATCAATAACAATTACTTCACCATACACATAGAGAAACGGTGTTTGATTTCACTGCGAACTTATAGATTAAAATGTACTCAAAGATATGGATATATTAAATGGATATGACTAAAAGATCCAGCTACGGTGGGTTAGTTCATATAACTAATAATAATGGGTAGTGAGAGTCCTGTTAAACATGTGTGAAGTTCCCTTCGCAGAAAGGGAACATCCAATTGTCATTCTGTCAAAATAAAAATGAATAAATTCCGTTCACAATTTACACTCGTATCTCAGCTATTACACAAATAACTGGTCATGGTGAACTTTCGTCTTTTTTTATAGTGTAAGTAGATAGCCTCACTACAGGTGGATCTAGGTGCAAATGACCATCGGGCCATCAAAGTCAGGACATTCCAATTAATCCCGCTTCATTGACTTTTTTCGCCAGGCACGCATTATCGCACTCTGTTTGTGGCTCGCTCGTAATTTAAATGCTAATTTGTTTATTTTAAAAAAGAAAAGTCACCTGAAGTTTTCTGTTACGAATTTTCATAATCACGAATCAGGCGGAAAGACGTAAACTTTTGATTACATTAACATTGTAAAGCAGATGCCAGTTGTGACGTATGCACGCCCGACTCCAATACTCGGCTCTTTTTTTCGGGACGTGTTATGCTTAAATGCGTCTACTCTTCCCTCCACCCGTTTATTCGCCTTTGCTGCTGAAGACTTTATTGCAAGAAAAACTTTTTAATGACACCAATTAGCACAGCTCTCGAGGCAGTGGTGCACACATAAGCCACACATCCAGCCGCATATCCTTTCACATACAGATGCCTCCTTGCTTCTGGCTCGTTAATTCAAAAATGTGGACCATAAATAAACTCCTCTCGTTGGGTCTTGCTCTCGTTTGTTACGCGTTTGCCGCACTGAGTAAATAATAATTATTTCTGTTTTCAATTGACGTAGAATTATGAGGAAGATTTTAAACAACCTCTGTGCGGTTTCCAAGTCGCAGGACACACGTTAAAGTCGAAATTTAAGTACGGCCAAGTTGTCAAATATCCAACGGCTTGAGAATGTTTTCGGATGTTCATGGGAATTAAGGATATAAACACCAAGAGTATACAAAATTGTAATCCAAAAGTCAAGTCATTAGGAGTTAGTGCCGAACACAGACACAAGGATTTACTTACTCTAATCGGAAACTAATATGGGGGTTTTGCTTTCTTTCAGATTTCATAATACAATTCCAGGCATCGTCTCCCTCGTAGGCAAATATAACAAGGAGCTCCTGTGTGGGTTCGCATAATAAATGTAAATATGCCAACTAACTGACCTGACCCCCAGCTCATCTGGGCAGCGGCAGGAGATGCTTAGAAAGGAGATGCGAAAAAGAGGATTGCTTGTTGCGGTGATCAACGATGGTGAAGCAGCTTAAGTATGTAGCTGTCGGCCACCGGGATGTGGACACGGACAAGGAAAGGGACAGGGCTATGACGACGAGGACATTTTGCTATTGACATTTGACAGGCCGCGTGGGTCTTGAAGCCCTTGGGGCATGGACGGGGTGGGGAGGGGTTGGAGGGTAGCTATTTAACAGCCTTTTCTTCACATTTTATTTTTGTACTTTACAATATTCTCCTTCAGTTTTAGCATTCTTTCTAAAATAACCGCGGGTGTGATTTCTACCCCAGCTAAGCATCGGGGTGGACGGGGGGGATTCTGCTGAGGGCTTTGTGTCGTGTGATTAAATTTGTGTCTTAAACGTGTTAAAGTCCTCCCTGCAGCTTCTGCTTAAATATGCTCGTCGTGTATACATATTAATGTGGGACAGGACCTTCTTTTGATTGCATTATAGACGTTGCCTGAATTTGACTAGAGATTGCGGTTGCCAGGGATTGGTGGAACTGTAAGGAAAAGAGATTGCGTAAAGTGGAAGTGATTATTAAATGAAATGTTTTTTAAAACGATAATATAAGTGAAACGTTGGTTGTATAGACCAATGTATAGGCAACTCATAACCGAAAAGGTACGCAAGCTAGAAATAAAAAAGATGGATAGGAAGTCAAAGTTGTAATATATGCTTCTCTCGACTTCCTCCCAGCATTATTTCCGCAAAGGGGATCTTCCCCTCAGATCTCTAAACTGGAATAAGAAATTTAGAGTTTGTATTCATCTGTACATATTTCTCAGAGGCTGAGATCAGTCGGGGTATACCCCAAAAACTCTTAACTACTTGTTAACTCATACGCAAAAAAGATATTGAATCTAACGAGCCTATTCAAAGTCCTCGATGAAATTTGCTTGAATAAGTTCCTCTTTTCAAATACTTTTGTATTTCACAGGATTTTTTCTACATTATGCGATGTTTCTCAGTAAAGTAGGCTGTTCGATTGATGGGTTTTAAGGCAGATAAGTACATATTATTAAGATCGGATCTGGCCAACTGCCAGACTGATTGACTCAGTGAGTGAAGTTGATGAGCACATCGCGTCTGTTCAAGAATATATGTATATAGTTTATCGGGTCGGAAGTGCCTTCTACTATATTTGGTGATAAGACACAGGATGACAAACTCACATTGCTTACCCTGTTAATTCAGAGTTTAATTACGATGATAATAATTTTTGGACCACATGATTAGCTACGATTACTTGACTTGATACTAGGACGATTGTTTATAAGTATATGAGCTAGATTTGCTTTTGTGTGCCTACGACATTTAAACAAGTAGCTACGGACATTTTCAGCAATGGCTTTCTCTTACCACGAAAAAAAAAAAACCAACGATTGCTTCTTCTCAATCGAGAATTTCGTCCTGTGCTTGTCTTTTTTGTACGTAACCACAACAAAACAGACCAAGTCTGGGTAGTATATATTTGTTTGCCTGGTTTTACTTTTGTGTGAGCGATGCTTGTCGAGAACAATGATCGGTTTAATATGTTAAGGGTGTAGTCCCACTAGTTGTAGACCAAAAGCCAACACCCTGCCACAGACTTAACTACTGGGGCATAATCAAAAGGCTCCTTCAGCAGAGAGTTGCCCACGCAATTGCTAGATGCAATGGTCGGGCTTTGGCCTTCGTTTGCTCTATGCCTTTTTTCCTGTTTACTATTTCCACATCGAAGGAAGCAATTGGAGCCATGAAAGAAGAGCGAAGGCAAGCAACCCATCTCTTGCCATCGTGTGATTTACATAATGTCCTTGTCGACAAGGCTCGTCCACCACCACACCCCCCACACCACGCCACCACCACCTCTCCCCACTTGCTACATAGTTTAAAAATATTAACTGTCAATTTGTATTTGGCAACACTTGACTGAAGAGGCATTTGTGGGCAGAAAGGCCAGTGGAGAGGCAAGCGGAAGTATGCCTCGGAGCCGGGATGGTGGCATCAGAGGGTTGTCAGAGAGGCAAGAGCTTTGCACTTGATGGCGAAGTTGACTTATTTTTATCCCGTTGACTATATGGAGAGACTTCTCAATAAATTGACTCTGAGTAAACATTTTACCAATTCTTTGGGTTCTTAAACCAAAACATGGCAATTGATAAATTTAAATTTGTCAATCCTAGAAAAGCAATTTCGAACTATGTATGTGTAAAAGTTTGCGATATTAACTGAGAATAGAGTACACATTTCTAAAATTGAGAGAAAATCATGAAAATCCTTTAAGCCACATCAAACAACTGCAACGAAACAATTTCTCCTGTGTGTAAACAAAAAAATATATCACATGCAACTTACAAAAATAATAATAAAAGAAAAGCAAAAACGAACTTTGCTAGGCAACATTTTATTATCTGACAGACAATAAGTTTATCATCAGATAAACCCAGCCGCAGCCGATAAGGATATGAGCCCAGAGTGATAACAAGAGTGTGGACAAACAGACGATAATAATAATAATAGTATACAACACAGTCAGTCGATTCGGAGTTAGTAACACAAAAAAAGAAAAATTGATGGGACGGAGTGGCAGTTACAAGCAGAGAAAGGCCCTAGATCTGGGACTGGGGCAGGGACATAAGTCAGTCAAAGTCGAATGCAGGCTAATCAGCCAAATGGGGGCGCAACCCTAAGTAACGGGCGATCTCTTCCCGTTGATGCCCTTACATCAGTATTACCCCCCTCTGATACGAAGTTGTGCCTCAGCACGTGGTGTACATGTCGAGGAACTCCAAAACACGAGCCACCCCGTGGTGGGTGACTGCGGTACGAACAGAAATGGAATATGTTGTGATAAGACCGGAGTTTTTGATACCCACTGAAAAAAAAAACAGATGTGCTCCTCGGTTAGCGTTTTGAAATTGTGTTCCAAAATTTCAGATTCGTTTTCAGATTTTTAAGCACTTCAATAGCCCAACCACAGATTAATAACTTTGTAAATTGAAGGCTGGAATTCTATATATTATTATTGATGAGAACACATAAGTCGATAATGAGGCTTTTTGAATGTCATGTTTCTAGCTTTCTAGCCAGCTTATCGAACAAGGGAAAAAGTCACTCACTCAGACGAATTTCCACTCACAATTTGAGCCCTGAGAGTAGTTGTTCATTCGTCAGTCGGCAGCGAGGCATTCGTGTGGGTGTACCACCCCAAACTCAGACCATCGTTGGCTTGACTTGTTGCTCGGCCTGCTCGGCACGTCGGCGAGGCTTGTGATTCGCCTTTGGGTCTGGGAACGACGGCGAGTCGTCGACGAGTCGCGATGATGCAGTCCATTCCACAAGTGGCCGTCATCGTCATCGCTTCCGCGTTTCCGGTGCTCGACGTGTCAAGTCAGTTTGGTAACTTATCCCAGCGCATTTTGCTCGTCTCTACGTTTTTAAGAAAGTTTTTAAATTTAAGATCCAAAATAACAAATACAAATAGAAAAATGATAAATATATTCCAAGTGAGACAAGTGCATAAAATGTTTATCAAAAATGTCCAAATCTAAAGTGAAAATAACTGTGAAAGATCTATTTTGAAATATTGTGAAAAGTGAACAATCACGCAATTTAATTTAAATTGTATTATATTTGGAATTTCGATCTAATGTAAGTTCTTAAAGACTGTTATCGACCCCTATAATATTTAACAAATGGAACTATTTTAGATTTAATAATCAAATAGGGGATAATAAAAAGTTTTGTGTTCGGTCAACTCAAAATAATTCAAAAACTTTAGTTAGAGCTGTTTGCCAATCCAATGTAACATTTACCCATTTTGATGAGTCAAAGTTCTTACTCTCAATCTTTTGTCTATCCTCCAAGGAATTAGTCCACATATACGCATTTTAGTTCATATTAATACAAATGCCATTTCTACTAGCACTAATGAAAATATCAATGATGACAAAAAATAGTTCAATATACTTCTATTGTTGTTGTTAGTGTTGTTTTTTGCTCCACTTGTTAGCTCAGGCATCGCTTCACTCGTATACTTGAGCACTCAAACAAAGACGCTGAAATGTATGCTACGTTTTATTTTATTTACTAGAAAGCATAATAAATATTATACAAGACCAGGTGCTTGTGGTAATGCTCTGTGTTAAGGCATGTTGGACAAGTTGGTTTCTCCTCCCAAGGCCCTCACAGCCCCGCCAGACAACAGAAGCTGCATTTTCAGTGTCAACTGCAGGCGAAGCTTGAAATACAAATAGAAGATGCCATATTTTGCAGAGATCCCCATTAAGGTCCATTCGATGGTGACAAATCGGCGACTCATTGTCGGGCGTTAAGAAAAAACTTCTGCTGGTTACAACAAACTGTTCCATTACATAACACGTACCAAAGGCAACGGTGTCAGTGTAACACAATAACCTTATTTTCCTCACACCCATTTCAAAAATTGCGGAGGAGGCAAGCACGTGACACGATCAATGAGTAGTGCAATTGCAGGCACAGAATCGTCTCAAGCAATGAGGTAATCGACACGGTGCCGTCCATCCTACGCCGTTCCTCATTGATCACGACTCACGTTTGCATCTCTGCCCGGGAACGCCGCTGTGCCCTTTAGCCGTTTGTGTTTTGTGTTGTGTTACTTGTACAATGCACTACTCTGAGTAATTTCTGTTTAACATTTCATTTAAAGACGAAGAGTCATAGAGAGTGCAGAGTGGAGCCCAAGGAGCTTTTCGTCGTTAAATAATAGCGACACTTTTGTTTCACTCAACGGCCACAACAGAGATGGTGGCCGCAAAGTGCGCGTTTTCTATTACAGCTTACAACCATGTCCGTGTCCACAAGTCAGTGCTTTAAATGCTCCACGCTGTTCTTTTCCGGTCAAACGCCTGAGGCATAACCATAACAACGCCACCAAAGCGATGTTCTAGGGAGGCAAGGACGAAGCAACAATTGTGATTTAAAATTCAAAGTATAGAAAATAGCAGCAAAAAAAGAGCAATCCGTTCACAATGCCCCTTGACCCTTGGTGCCCGAACAGGGCAACAGGCAATCAGAATTTACCATAGTGAATCAAAATGAATTGTTAAGGAATCGTTTCGTTAGGATGAAGAGTTAAGCGTCATCCAGACCGTTAGCACATCAATTACTTTTAATTGACGTTGGCATTAATCCAGTAATCAGTATCTTTACAAATACTGACGAGGTACATACGTGAAATTTTGTGAGCCAAACTAATTTACATGCCAGAGCAGTCACGTGTGTGCCCAGATAGTGATATCGCGACAGATAGCCCATTTTGATTACAGATAACCAATATCGAAGCTGACACACAGTTTCACAAATGGATCAACTGAATGAATAATATTGAACAAAAGCACAGCTGTTGAAGGCGACAAAATGAGCTGACAGAAAGCATTGTAATTAATTGATGTTATATATTATGAAGACAGCTTGACAAACGAACTGATTTTTGACAGGATACTTTAAGAATGATAAAAAATTAGATTCGATGCAATGAATTACATGTGCTTTGGCTTTCCACCTAAACTTCTTCCTAGTCTAACGGCAGATTGTTCGATATATGCAGAGAGAATAGAGACCTATTTTATTTCTTGGTAGCTGATGGCAAAATGAATTAATATCCTTTAGTTCATCTGAAAAGGAAATTGCCAAAGATAAACGATGGAATAGTCATCGCTTAGTAGCTATTACGATTTATTGTGATTAGACTTTGTTATTTAAATTTGTGTCTACTCGTACAGTCGCGTCTAGCCTGGATACACGTACAATGATGGATGCAACGCAGTTAACAGAGCTGATTGGCAGTCATGACTTTATGCAGCTTCAGCAACAACTTCATCACAATAACAACAACTATAATACAGATGGACATAATGGGCTATCGCCGGAATCGGCGGAAAGAAGTTCGAGACCTGTCCGTCGAGCAACACGACGAACTTCACAGGTGAGACAATCGAATCCTTTGCTGCGTTACATTTCTCCAATCTCTTTATTTCTCTCTCTCTCTCTCTCCTCTGTTCGCAGTTAAGCAATAATACTTATGATCTGGAGATGACCGATTCGAGTTCACAAAGCGACGACACAAGTGGCGGAGGCGGCAGCAGCAATGGGGGTGGGAGTAGTACCAACAATAACAATAATTCCAACCTACAAGGTAATTCCCAGAGTAATGCAAGACCCTCGAGCCGTACCCGCCAACAGTCTAGCCTTTTACCGAACAATGCAAACTCTTCCAACTGCAACGGGAACTCAAATTCCAATTCGAATCGGCGCCGGAAAGGAGCTTTAAATGCCAAGGAGAGGAACTTGCGTCGTTTGGAATCGAACGAAAGGGAACGCATGAGAATGCACAGTCTCAACGATGCATTCCAGTCTCTGCGAGAGGTCATTCCCCATGTGGAAATGGAGCGACGTTTATCAAAGATCGAGACACTAACTTTGGCCAAGAATTACATAATCAATTTGACGCACATTATACTGTCCAAACGGAATGAAGAAGCAGCTGCCATGGAACTCAATGGCGGAGCAGTGGGTGGAGTCCTGCTGTCCAGTTTAACGGCGGAGGCCAACGGAGGAACAAACAGCACTGGCAATCCCACCAATGCCGCTTCCTCGATTTGCTTTGATGACGCGTTGGCCAATAGCGGTCCCGTAGCCGGTGCATATGATTGTGCCATTTTGGCAGCCACAGATGGGAGCCTCCTGATGCAGAGTCTTCAGACGCCGCAACCAATATGCAATATGCAAACGCCACTAGATCAGCAGCAAACATCCCATCACTCAGCACATCATCATCATCAACAGCAACAACAACAACAACAACAGCAACAACCGCAGCAAACTATGCATGGTCATTCCCTAATGGGACCTACGACCTCACCGAACCTAATGCTTCCCCAGCAGAATTCTCAGCAGCAGCAGCCCACGCTCTTACTCAATGGCTCACCTACAGTTGGAGGAGTGGCTAATGGCTCAGCAGGACCTTTCGTAGATGTCAATGATAATTTCGATGAACCTTTTCGAGAATTTCTATAAGAACAGCGACGAAGGCTTGAATTTTGGTCTGTGGTAAATGGATAGAATTTAAAAAACAAAACAAAACAAAAAAATGCAGATAAAATATAGATAAAATTTAAGAATCTATGGGAATGGAATGGCATACAGTAAGACTTAATTGTGTAACTTAGTTCCAGCTCTATGTATACATACATATACCTAAAATAACTTTACCCTCATAGAACTCACCATAATAAGTATATCAGAAAATTATAATATAAATTCTTAGGATTATTAATATGAGTTTAGCAAAAAGTTGGGTCTTGGGTTTAAGTCGTACCATCAAAATACACATAATGCAATTATCCATGTTGTTATATAAAGCTAATAATAATCTAAGAGTCGAGAAACGGACGAATGAAACACCAAACGTAGAAAAAGTGTAATTAAAGCTAGTAACTGAAACTCGATCCAAAGCTGTGCGAGTGGATGTAGTAGTAGTGCACACATACATACATACATACATGCATAATTGGCAGCAATAGCAACAAAAACCGAAGGCATCAATTAACGTTAAATGGCAACCCTGGCGACACCAAGTTAATTTACCACCCATGATCTTTTTAATGCACTTGAAATTTACTATAGACGTAATGCTGCCGCCAATGGCGAAGGCAAGGACGAAAAGCAGAGAGCGAGAAGGCGTGAGAGAGTCGGAGAGGGCAGCTAAACAATTAACACACAACGTATTGAAATTGGCACACTTCCGTTGTGGGGAGAGAGTATCCCACTGTATTCGGCGAAGCGGTCGACAACAACGAGAGAAAGATACAATAATGGGGCGCAGTGACGTTCTAACGGTAAACAGTAATAAAAATAGCAGCACCCAGTGGGTAGACGCACACAAACACACTCGCATAAATACATACATATGTATATATGTACGTGTATGCGTGTATGCGTAGATGCTTGGGTCTTAACAATAATTAAGTGAAAAATAGTAGTTAGGGTGGATGTCACCTCTTAAGCTTGTTGATTATGTTTGATTAGTTGAGATTTGGTATTCTGGGTTAGTCGGTGTGGCCGGCTGGGCCAATGTTTCACTTCCATTTTGCAGGGCCCAGCCGGAGTGAGCAATACGGGAAACAAAGTGGTAGCGAGTCAATCTAGTCAAATTTTGTTCTGTTGAGCACAGAAAAGGGAACGTAATGAATAAAAAATTTCGAAAATCGATTGCAATATAGATGTTTAGTATGTATTTGTAAATGTTCCCCAAACCAAAAAAAAAAAAAAAGAAAAAATCAAGTCTATTATATACATATTATACTTAATACATTTATATGATACTAAATACTAAAATAAATTGAAATCGTCTTACTCGTATTGTAAATAAAGTTAATCCTGATCTTAACTTATTAATGAGCATTTGGTGTGTACAACAATTTGACGAAGATCCCTATATGTGCATATGTATGTAGGTACATCGATCAATTCGTGAATACGTTTACTCTATCTTTGTAAAGAGATGCATGACAAAACGATTAAATAAATAAAAACAAAACTCATAAATTCTTGAATGTTGTTTTATGCCCGATACGGATGCGGAGATGCAATTTGTTATAGATGAGATGATGACCTCAAGAAAGACTCCGAGACAGCCTGTGAGTATTGCGAAATTGCAATGAAATATTGACGACCACTCCATCTGCTTTTGCGTGGACCCCACATATTAGTCTACAGTAAAATTTTATGGCTCTAGCTCTCAACACTCGGCCATTCATCAGATGTTCATGTTTACTTCATTAAGAGTTTATAGTCTCCGAGATCTAGGTGTTCATAAGAACGGATATATTGACTTATGGAGTCGAAAAAGCTTCTTTCTGCCTGTTAAATACATTTCGGAGACTTAAATGTACCATTTTACTTAATTGGAGCATGGTATAGAAATTAATATTAACAATCTAAATCATTATTTCCAAATTTATTGGAACTCATTCACAATATTGCTGTTTTGAGTGGTCATAAAATGCCTTATGCATTTATTTGTTTAATTTCCTGGTGGTTATATACTGTGCTGATATTATATCCACCCATCTTTCTTTTACCAGCAGTAATTTGAAAATGGCGCTTGTTTGTTATTAAAAACGACGCATCTGGCAACGCTAAGTTTGCATAATTTCCAGCACTTATTTTTCGTTTTGCCACACTCCTTTTTCTAGGGCGAACGGCGAATATTCAATTTTTACGGCAAGTCTTCAATTTTTACGGCGAATATTCTGTTTTTTTTTTACAGCGAATATTTAATGGTTGTTGTTGCATTTAAGAGCCCGAGCGAATTGAATCTGATTAGAATTCAAAAAAACAACACAACGTCTGTCTCTCTGTCGGCGGCATAGTCTGTCTTAACAAGTAACGGCTTAACTTGAATTGAACGCTGTACTGGAGTATAATTGGTTCGTAATTATTTCGATATTGTGTGCATTAATATTAAAAAAGGTGTATAAAGGTGAAGTCGCTGGTTGTTAACAACCCCGTTTATGTGTGTGCGAAAGGGAAAGGTGTGTGCAGTTATTTCACTGTCTTTCAGGTTCACCCCCTGCTTCCGTTCTACTTTTCTGTGGCCTTTTGTCTTGCTTTTCTACCTGTGATTTTTTGTGGGGAAAACTAGTTGAACACAACTGAACTAGAAATTCCTTTTTCAACTACAGCTTTACAATGTTTAAGAAATAATAAACAAACGAAATGTTGATGCATACATAAATTTATAAAGTTTCGTTTGTGTTAGTGCGCCTAGTCGCCTAGTCTTGTCTTGCCGCTTGAGTTCCCTTCAGTTTATTAACCCTTTGATGCTGCTGTGGCCGCTGCTTTGTTTGGATTTTAAAATTTATTGTGCATTTTGACACTTTCGTCTTTTGCGTTTTAATTTCATCTCCGATTGCCCATTTTCCCCAGCGATGTATAAAAATAGCACAATGGTCAGTCAGTATAATAAAAGAGAGGGAGAGTGAGTGATAGGTGGCAGTGTTGGACTGGTGAATATTCCTAGCTTATTCCCGTTAGCCATGCCCACGGATAGATTTCCGGAATTAGTTGATGGCACGCAATGTAAGCGTATCATTATGCACACAAACACACACACACATGCATAGTGGGCCCCACTTGGCTTATTGACGTCGTCCAGTTCTACTAACCATCATCATACCACTCCAATTTTGTTCGTTGCCCCAACTCTTAACCAGTGGCATGTATGGTGGGAATGGGGAATAAGAAGACAACAAATGCAACGGATATAGGCATTCCATAGTGGTACAAAACCTGGCTAAAATGCACCAACATAGTTATGCATGTATATGGATTGAAAAGACAGTACAAAAAAAACTACATGTATATTAGTTATTACAAATATTGGTCATAACGGTACAAAGATGCTTGATCCTTGAGATCCTCAGTTGTAATAATGTTAGAAAGCGTATGTTTACCTGTGTAGTATATACACACATAGTTGAAGACTCTACATTCCAAAGCTACAAACACCGACTTGACCCTGCTCGAATTTGCAAAGGCAAAAGGGATTCAAAATCCATGTTTTTCGCTGGTTACGCACCAGTGTTCCCACACATGTATGTATATACACATTTGTATGAATGAACGTATTGACGTACCTACATACATAAATAGTATGTGCACCCATACATACATATATGAAAATCCAAGGCGTTGTTATCGTTCGTTTACGCGTGAGTGGATGTCCTGCATATTGTGTCCCTGTTGAACCACGCGAACAGGTGAAACTTTTCACTCGCCCAGTTTTTCCTCCATTCAATCAAAGTGTCCCAATAGCCCGATACGAGAGTCGTTAACAACTTGTATTGACACAATTTCAAATCGATCGATTTTGTTGCTAGCTTTTGCCACATAAGACACTTTTCTTGTCCAGCTAATTGGTACAGCGACCTTTCCTAATTGAAGAGTTCATGTGATCGTTATCATAATTTGTTAGATATCAAGAAAAACTGTATAGTTATGGTAAGGCCCAGGTCAGTGCAGCTGTTATTCATGACTCACGGACTAAGTGAACCACGGGCTACAATACATACATACATACATACATATATAATACTTGAAACCCAGCCGATTTATAGAATTTTAGATAGTAACACTCCAAACAGAATAGTTTTGTTTTTATTACAGAGTTTCCTGTATGGTGAAAATTATTATGTTTTCAAGTTTAAGAGGAACAATTGGTGTTAAAAATTTAATTTAAATTTCTCAAGTAACTTGGAAATATACATATGTATGTATGTACATACATATATGGATGTACATATATATGTATTTCCAATAATTTCGTTTCATTTTAAGCTTAAGATTAACAAAAAACTCAAACTACAAAAACTTTGCAGGTTTTTTTATATTGCTCTTTCATATTATCTAATTTCTTAATAATAATGCGCCTAAAACGCTAGACTTAGCGTTCTAGGGAAGCTATGTGTTTGATATAGTGGTCCGATCCAGCTGAATCCGACATACAGAAGCCACATTTCAGCACTGTATCTTGTCCGGTCTAAGAGCAGTTTGTGTTGATCCAGACGAACAGACAGATTACAACCCGTCTCGTCGTGCTGACCAAGAATATTTATACTTTGTATGGTCGGAAATGCTTTCTTCTATGCGTTGCTCACCTCTGACCGAATTAAAAAACGTTTTTGCAAGTGTATAAAGTAATGTAAACTTACAGCAATTTAAGAGATCAGGCCTTACCAATCAAATATGTATGTCCGATCCTAACAACTTTTGGCAATTTGAAATTTTCCGACTCTCGTTAAATATGTTTTACTTCGGACTAAAAATAGTCAATAACCCTTTGTCACAATGCTAACTATGAGGGCGGTAGCAGATGCTTGCTATGAGCAACGTTGCGACTTACTTAATTTATTTTATAATATGCAAAAATAGTGTTTTTTTTTTTTTGTCTAAATACGTTTACCAAATGTTGTACTTTTGAAGTCATTAATGGCTGAGTCGAGTCCATCTTTTTGTGTCGGTCTGTGTATAATCCATTAAAGCAACTAATTGCTTATTTGTAATCCTGATCCAAAGCTCAATCGGTGTTCAGTCTGTCCGTGCCGAATAAAAGGTGTTGAATAAAATCCAACAGTCAAGAAGCTAACCAAATTCGGCACTGTGTCTACATGAATATATACAAAATATTTTTCAAAAAGCATAAAAAATTGAGAAATTTATTAATTGTTCCTTAATATTTTTCCTCTACCGTTATATTTACAAACTGGTTTTAAATAGGTCATAGCTGAAAACCAAGTGACTTGGCCTAATCCATTCAGAATGGTCCCTTTAAAGTGAGGGACTTTTTTTTGGTTATGATGGATAATCGAGAATAGTAAATGTTGAAGAGTATTGTTCACATAATGTGAATTTAATGCCAAAATATTCGCAAAGTCTGAATGTTAACCGATTTAATTTACTAGGACACCCAGTCACATTATCATTTATTAGTATAATTGCAACTGTGGACTACTTTTTGCAAAGTTTATTAAAAATGTAAAAGCATGCCCACAGCAGTTTCGTCCAACTGCACCTCTTTGGTTTCATCAGGGCATATCGATTTAAAGAGCACATTGGTTAAATCACACATCAAAGGCTGGTCGTCCTTGTACCTAAAAACGTGCCCTCGCGCCCCTTGTTCAGCAATAAAATGTAATAACAAATAATAATGCGCCTAAAACTAGGCCAAGCTGAGAAAGGAAAAGCGGACAGAATGCATCCACAACTTGCCGCCTTGCGTTCAAGGGGGTGTTTCATGAGAGCGAGGGAGAAATCGTAGGGTTAATCCCTGGCCAGACATGATAGGGAATGGCAGAAATGGAGACAAACTTGCGTGTTATGATTTTGGGGGTTGGCTTGGGAACACTTGTATCTCTTTTGTGCTTTCATGTGTGTGGGTGTGGGTGTGTTGGTGTGTGAGTGGTTGTTGTTGACCATTTTATTGATTGATGTGTGACCGTTGGTCAATTGATTCATATTTCGTTTTTACCTTTTTTTCACCCATTTCTTTTAGCAGAATCAAAGCACAAGGCCTAGCGACACGAAGTTCTGAAAAAGTTTTGGCTCAAAATGGCATCCGGAGGTCTGACATGTGTCAAGTACATAACATTTTTTTGCAACCTTTTGTTCGCAGTGAGTACAGTCCGATAATACATGCACCCTTCTACTGTACTAACACTTTTTTATTTGTTATCTTGTTGCTTTAGCTCACTGGATTGCTCATCTTTCTGGTGGGTGGAATGGTCCAGTTGAACTATGCTCATTATTCGAACTTTGTGAGTGATCACATTTGGACTGCGCCAATCATACTGATGATTGTCGGCGCCGCTGTGGCCATCATATGTTTCCTCGGCTGCTGTGGAGCACTGAAAGAGAGCAGTTGCATGATTCTTAGTTTTGCCATTCTGGCCGTGGTGATCTTCCTATTCGAAATTGGCCTAAGCATTGCCGGTTACATTAAGCATTCGGATCTGCCCCATTTGATGGAAACCCAATACAACATGACAATGAAGCATTACAAAGAACGAGAAGACTATCGCGATGCCTGGACCTTGCTGCAAACGGAGTTGGATTGCTGTGGCACCTACGGGCCCGCCGATTGGGAGACCATCTTTCCGAACAAGACTTTGCCAGCAGCTTGCTGCACCATCATTAACTTGAACGAGGCCAAGGAGTGCACCGTGGTCCATGCTGCTCAAGAGGGCTGTCTGAAGAGGCTGTTGAGTATTTTGGATTCCAAGACCCTAATATTGGCTGGCGTAGTGTTGGCAGTAGCGGGTATTCAGGTATATACATTACTCAAAGTCTATATTATTATCTTCTTTAATGGTTTCCCTCGTTTGCAGCTGCTTACCATACTCTTCGCCTGTTGCTTGTATCGGTCGTTTCGCCGAAGCTACGATCACGTTTAGGACTCGAAGCGATGATCCCGTCTGTCGACTTTAATAAATTTTTGTAGTTTGTAGATTTGTCGTATGCATACGAAATATCGTTGTCGTCTAAGTAACAGAACAAACCATGTACACATTATTACACACCCAAATGAATAACTTACAAACTCAACATTTATATCCCTAGCAAAGTGAACTGAGTATCAACATCTCAAACATTTATTATACATCATTTACCATTATCACTCCCAATATTATTCTTAATTGTGTTAAGTTCTTCAGCATTCCTTAGTCCCATTCCCAAATCGTACATAATGACTTAGCTCTCATATTCACCTTCATATACATACCTACATAAAACCAAACAGGTTATCAACCTCATCGAGATTTCATAAATTCCACAAAAGCGTGCAAGTGTCCTTGTAAGAACTTTTATAAGCATTTAGAATCTATACATAAATGTATACATTTATATAACTTGTAGTATGTGTATCCCTAGCTGAACCAAATACCAAAACATATCCCACCATTATATATTCGTTTTTAAAGAAGCTATATTATTGTCCTTTTATATTGTATGTATATCATGTAAACCCAAAAATATTTGTTATCGCCACACATGCAATCTGTACACAATTTAAGAACCATTGAAGATTGATATTACCAGTTGTTTTCACAAGCAATATAAGAGGCAAATGATTACATACTTGGAACCGAGTCCAAAAACTGTTTCAAAGTCGAATTTACAATTTTGAATCGAACAATTTACAATTATTATAGATATCGTATTGTATGTATCCCGAGGCTTTAACTAATGCGATTTTATGGACGATCACAAATATAAATAAACAATTAATCAATGTTACACAACAAGCATAAAGTAAATCCAAAATTGTCGTAACCAATTAAGCAATTTATTATGTAAACATTTGTGCATTTTTTGTATTTCGAATCTGTGTTAAAACAACTGTGCAGCACTGAAAGAAACTTAAATAAACAATTTTAAATCAGATGAATGAAATTGGAGGATAAGCAGGCAGATTTGACTATCAATGAGTTCTCAGACCCCTGCCAAAAGGCATATCATTATCATTAATATTCAAGTCAATCCGTTTGCTTACCATTGCCAGCAATTGATGATGTTACCGCAGATTAATTACGAGTGGCTGATCCTAGGAACCAGCATATATACCCTGTATTTATGTATGGAATTTATGACAGAAATGCGATCGCTTTGCCGTGGACCATGGCCGTGCACTCCCATCAATACGCCCTTGTATTAGAAACAAACGGTTGCCTGCCAACCAAATGCATACCCATTCGTTATTGTTTGTTCAATAGGAAAAAAAAAAAAAAAAAGCAAACGGCCGCCATTGCGTCAATAGTGAAGCGTCAAAAGTAATTCCAGAAATCAGTGAAATTGACTTAGAAGATATGTCTAAGAGTGCCGAGACAATGGCGCGCAAGGAAGTGACCGGTTTAAATCGGATAACCGCCAAAGGCCTTAAGGAATTGTGCAAGCGAGACAAGTTGTATCAAACGCCGCGTTTGAATGACGTGCTATATCTGCACTTCCAAGGTACATACATATGGTTCAACAATTCTTGAAGGATGTTGGTACTTATGCAATGCTGTTTGAACTCTATTTCAGGCTATCAATACATTGAATGTCTGGAGGACTACACAGAGCTGAAGTGCCTGTGGTTGGACTGCAATGCCATCTCGGAGATTCAGGGTCTGGAGCAACAAAGCAAACTGAAATGCCTTTTTCTGCAGAACAATCTCGTTACTACAATCGAAAATTTAAAGTATTGCCCGGAGCTGGACACTCTTAATCTTAGTTCGAATCATATTCGTAAAATTGAGAATATTGGCAGTGAGATTCTGCCAGTTTTAAATACGTTAAATATATCTTCAAATTATCTTAAGGATAGTGAAGGCTTATCGGGCTTAGTGGAATGTAAAAACTTGTCCGTACTTGATCTATCCAATAATCGTATAGACGACATCTTGGTGGTGAAAATATTCGAGCAGATGCCGAATTTGAAGGTCTTGGTTTTGCAGGGAAACCCCGTGGTTTCCCGAATACCGCAATATCGAAAGACTTTGATACTGGCTTGTGTATGTAATGGATTATAAGAAGCTGTCAAAGGTCATTATCTTATTTTATTTCTTTTTCAATTTTGCAGAAGGAGCTTACCTACTTGGACAGTCGTCCAGTATTTCCGCGTGATCGTGCTTGTGCTGAAGCCTGGTAAGCATTTACTCTCAATACCTGAAAATCCTTACAGTTCTAGAAATAAGCCATGGCATGAAATGGTATCTTACATCATTTGAAAAAGTCAAAAGGAAGTGTTGTCTATATTTATAATCAGCATATCCCATCCAACCCGATCTCTAGACCAGACGATTTCTCTTTCTTTCCAGGAAACGTGAAGGGTACGAGGGTGAACGAAAGGAAAACAAGCGTTGGAATCGCCAGGAACGCCGTAAAACTCGCGATAGCGTCAATTGTAAGTACTATTTTTTCCAATATGAAGTTTGATTATTCAGTTTTCAATATTTCGTTAAGGCACCATTCGAATGCGAAACAAACATCTTCCAGCCGATCAACAGGTCCCATATATAACGTCGAGTGATTCGGAAGCTGAAGAGGCAAAAAATAAATGCGCCGAGAATAGTAGGAAAAGAGCTGAATTGGAAAACGGCACTATCGATGATACATGGGATGAAGTTTCAGGGGAACAAGCGAAATCAGAGCATAGCTCGACTAGCTCAAGTTCAAGCGCAGATAATGAGAGCGCTTCCTCGTTTGCCGATCACATGGCAGAGCAGTTAAGTAATCCTCGGGTACAACGCTTAGAAGGGCGTCCCAAGGTTTTGTATGAAGCTGAAGGAGGTGATATGGAAAGCATTGAAAAACTTGTCAAAAATACGGATGCTGAAAAAAAAGAACTAGCTGAAATTGTAAACGAAACGGATCCGGAAAAAGATCACAGTCAAGATTCTTTTGGAGAAGAAAATCCGAAAAAGAAACGCATCCTTATCGAGGAGGGTAAACTTAATGAAATGGACGTACAATCAAATAAATATAAAGTAGAAGCAAATGTTGAAAGTGAAAACAAAGAAGCAAAAGATATTAATACATCATCTGAACTTAAAAAAGTATGCAATGCGAACTCAGAAATTGGAACAAATGTGTCCTGTAAAACACCCGAGTCCGAACCTACAGCATTAAATGAAACCTCCTCTGAATTAAAAGGACTGCCTGAACTGAGCAGCGATTCAGAGAGCGATGATGGTCCTGAACTAGAGCGAACGTCTCTGGCTATTAAAGCAATCGCTCAAGACCACAGCATTGACAAAGAAAGTCCCACTCCGCAGGAAATTAAATCTAAGTTCATCGACGATATGTACAAAAAGTTTGAGTCCGAATCTTTTGCAGAATCTGAATCGCTCGGCAAACTTACGACTGACTTTCAACTTGAGGCCAAGTTCTGTTGTGAAGAAAATAATCCACAAAGAAGCGTCTCTCATTTTGACAATGAATCAAGCTTAGTACCCAAATCCATGAACCAATTGGAATTCGAGAAAGTCTGCCTTGATGCCACTGAGAAATGTGCTCACGATATGGAAGAAATGGCTAGCTATTTGGATGACGATCTCCAAGAGCTAATAGAAGCTACCGACCAGTTAAGGGGCATAGAGGAGTCCCCCGTTGAACCAGTTGAAAGCGATACTAATGAGAGTGAAGAAGACCAATGCGATGGCGAGTCGCGACTCTTAAACGAGCAGCATGAAGAGAGACGTAAGAAATTTATCGAAAGACGTGAGGCAGAGAAACAAACGAAAGATAAGCTCAACGCATCAGCAACTGACGAGGGTGCAAAAGAATGTACGGTAAACAATGACGACCAATTAGATCTGGCCTTTGCAAAAGCTTTAGATGACGCGACAGATGATGTACCAAAGCGGGTTTTCGGTTCGGGCCACGATATACCCAGCCATCAATGGCCACAGGAAGAGTCTTTGCGTCAGTTAAGTCTGTCACAGAATGGCAATGATAACGATAGACAATCAATGTCTGACACTAGTGCGGAGGCCGCGGAGAAGATTTGTATTCAGATGGAAGGCAAGTTGGCTAAGGAAGAGGAGTCCCTAAGAAAACTTTTGCAAGAACTCGAAGATGAAACTGAGGCAACGTACAACATAGAGTCAAATGTTGAAATCGTTACTGTTGTAGATTCAGAAGCAGCAAAGATCTGTCAAACTCTTCCTTCTGATGTAGTCGATGAGCTAGAATGTAACGAATCCAAACGCTTGGAGTTTGGTCCTATTGAATCAGATGACGAATTCAGCTACTCGACCCGCCCAAATGTTGAGAGACCAGTATTGCCCGAACTAGAAGATCCTGCTAAGGGAAAATCTGTAAGGGAATGCCTGGACGCCTTTGGGGATTTTTTAACACATGTATCAGACCTCAAGAATCCCACGATGCTGGGACGTAAGACCTCTACGTGTGCGGACAAAATTAGAGCAGCCAAAGAGCTTTTGTCTTCTCAACAAATACACGAGTTTAACAAGGATACTCCCGAGAGTTTAGATGCGCAATTGGCTAAAGAGGAGGAGAGCCGTAAGCAACGGGTGGCCGCATCTGCTGCTCGCTGCTACGCCCAGAAAGAAAAATATGATGATACTTTGGATGTGGTAGATAATCGTTTAGTGGTCGTTAAAAAGGACACTGGGGAACTGGAAGAGCTACCGGCACCACCAGCATTGGTAAGTGACAGTGATGACGATGACGCCTATGACACGGCCAGTGAAGAACATCACGAAGACGATGACAAACATGTATCCAGAGGTATCTGGACAACGCCGTATGAGCCGAAGCCTCGCAAGTCTGCTGAACATTTGGTAGCCGAGGCAATGGAACGCAATCTCCGTAATCAGATAACCGAAGAATTTGATGCGGAATCGGAAGAATTCTATTCCTTCCCCACCGAGACTTTTGGTTCCATCGACTCTGAGTTCTTCCAGAAGCTTGATTTGGAGAAGGTAAAAGTTTTCGACGAAGTCGAAGCAGCTACCGAATGCATGCGTAGTTACAACGAACTAAAGTCCTGCATGAAGTCCGGGTCCACTCAGTTGGAATTAAGTAACGAAGAACGTGAAATGCTGGAAAAGTTCTTGCCAAAGGAAAATGAGGATGAGAATATATCGGAAGCAGCTAAAGCTAAATTGGATGAAGAAAATGAGCTGCTCAGGAAAATGATGGAACGCATGAAGGAGCAAGAAGAGCGGGAAAGACAAGCGCAAGCGGTGGCTAGCCTTGACGAAAAAGATGAGCACTCTGCACAGTTGACTGTGGGTGGGTGTAAACTATACGAGAGAAAGAGCCAAGCAGAAGTCGTCACTCAGAGTACCGACCAGACTGAAGCTATCCCAAATTCCTCGGAGTCAAACGTGAACTCCTCAACGGAAGAGGTGGTCATCAGTGATAAGAAGGAGGAATTGCAAAATCCCACTCCATTAGCTGATCAATCGAGTGACTTAAACAAGTCCGAAACCACTGGCAAACCCAAGCCTTGTCTAAGCTCGAACATAGATGATGATAATAGGTCGGATGGCTCTACTGACTGTGAGTCAGAGGAGGAACCGGAGCCAATAGCCGTTGTAGAGCCTCCTAAATTATCCGATGGTGTGCTTAAGAGATACTTTTATACGGACTGTGAAGATTTCCATCAAGTGCATGAACTGGAAGAGGCAGAGAAACGCGATCTTTCCCAGCTTAAGAATGCGTGGAAGGAAGATGAACCCAAGAAGGAAACGGAGCAAAACCAAAATCAAAAAGATGCCTTGCCAATGACTGGGGACAATGGAGAATCTTCAGTATCACAGCCGTTGCCTGGAGATGACATAACTGAGCTCAAGGAAAATGCTAAGGTCAAATGGGCCAAGATAGCTAAGAGATTGCATGAATTCATTGATGTAGAAAGTATGGAGAGGCTGGAGAAGCAAGATTTCTGTGAAAGCAATGATGAGGATGACAACGATGAAGACGTTTTCAACGAATTGGTTAAGCTAAATCCTCTTGGGAGATCACAAGAGCCAAATCATACTGAAGAGGGGGCAAGTGGGGACGGTATTGATAATAGTGTCCCGTCAAACAGTGAGCAATCCAAAAATTCGATTAAGCTTGACTATTATGAAGCCCCAGACACAGAGACCGAGCTGAAGCAACTTAGGACTGAGCAAATTGAGTGCAATTTGGAAATATTAAATGATGATGGAGATATTGTTGTCCAGGAGCTCGAAGTGGAAGCGCAGGTCACCTATGAGTTAAAATAATTTTATTAAGTCTTTTTTGTTTTTGTAACCTGCGTTTATTTCTATATTCTTTGTAAATCTAACTGAGTAAATAAAAGAACATTCCAAAAACCAACAATTTCAAACCAATTATTGATAAGCACTCTAAAGCATTGAAACCAGTTCAAACCGCCCAACAGAAAGTGGCTATAAACAAATTAATAAAAAAAAAGTGGCAAACTAGAAGTAAGATTAGCTCGACTTTTTCTTTGCCCCCGACTGGACTTTATATCAAAATTGGCACATCTCGAACCACTTGAAACCGGTTTCTCGATCGTGGCGAACCGGTTTCACTTCTGTGCTGTTTGTTTCCCCAGACCAATATATATATAGAGGGCAATCTCATAGATTGGGTCCCTAGGTTATCGATAATCACTGATTATGTCTGACTCCTCAAAGTATAAAATGTGTCGTCCCCAAGCCAAATGGAACGAAATGGAAATGCATGAAATTTCACTTCAAAGCAGCTGGCCAATGCGTGCTCAGAGATTAATATAATGTTTGTTGTTCCAAATCCCAGTTGGGTAGCACTCGGTACCCCCCCAATAGACCTTGACAACTAATTCTCAGATTCCCCTCAAATGGTCTGATGTTTATTTTTGGGGGCAGGTACTTGCTGAGATCTCTCTCAGTTTCTTCGCCGCCGTGCTTCTTGCAGTAAACAACTTTGGGAGAGTTTTGGGTCTACTAAGCTCACAGAGATAAGGCAATTTTTGGTAACACTTGACGTGGTTGACAAAATGTAAACTGGTTTGCAGCTGTTATACTATTTTATGGAAGGTGTGACAAAAATATAAACAAATTGTTGATAAAAGGGGTTTGTAATTGGTTAATGTTGCTGTGATAATCTTATCGAAATCACGTACTGAGGGGACTTATATATGGTTGGCGATTGTTGGGGTGTCGGTCAAGCCGCTTCCAAATTCTTAAAGAAGTCTTCAGAAGGACCCGAATTGCATCAAGACGATCAAATAGGTCACCATTGCAGTGAAAATCTGCAATGAAGTGAATTGCGATATGGATCAAACGAGTTTCCCTTTAATTATAATACCTACCGACATGAGCAGACCATAGTCAATGTCCATGAAGCCCTCTGCATTGATGACTAAGGGATCCTGTTCCACCTGCATTGAGAATTCGACCACCAGAGCATTGTAACCCTGATGCACGGGCTGTTTTTGCACCTGCAAAACGCAGGACACACCACGTATCTGGCTTCCAATCAGCTCATGCTAGGTAAGACATAGATACTTATACCTTTACACGGGTTTCCCGTTAAATCGTTGGTGAGCATTAAATCCATTTATGAATTTACCTGTCGTTTACAGAACTCTCCACTGCTGCAAAGAGCAAAAATCAGCACAAGCTGTGGCGTAAAGCTGGCACAGCTTATTCCTATATAGACATAACTGTAGGCTTCGGTAAGAGCCAAGAGCGTCCAATAAATATTGACTGTAGAGTCCAAGAACAAAACCACGAATATGAACAGCATCGACCATCCATATAGAGCATTAAATCGGATGTAGAGGCCGTAAAGCTGCGTGTACACCTGCTTCAGACTCAGTAGCAACTCAATGGAGGAGAGTCGATGGCAATCCCCTTCCAGGATGCAAGTGGATCTCAACTGGCGACAGCGGAGTATCTGCTGCAGCTGCTGGCACAACAGTTCAGCATGGAAGGTCAACAGCTCAGCATTGATCAATAGTAGAACGGTCTGACATCGGTTAATTAGCACCGATCCAATGGAATACAAGAAATAACCCACAAAGTTGTTGGTGATTATTCCAATGTATATGCCTGGGATCAGCGTCAAAATGCTGACCGCGCCCAGAAAAAGTAGCTTTAAAGAGCGCATTCTAGGTAAACTGTTTGCTGGTACTTTTACTTGGCATTGGAAACGCAAATTCAGGCTCTTAAGTTCCATACAAAAGTCGGAAAACTCTTCGTATTGAAACATGGCTTGAAGCAATATTACCGACATGGTAACCATATGGGCAGTGAACACTATATCACTGACCAGTTGCGAGACAGGCAGATCCAAATCTTTCGGGGGCGCCGACATAGCCAGAATATAAGAAAATATGTGCACCAAAACAATTGCAAAGGTGTACAACTTCTGTGCCAGTTGCCGAGAGGGTTCCTCTGCCCACGGCACCAGTCCTAGGACTCCAAAGTACTTAATGAAAGGACTGAGGGTGTATACCATGTTGCTTTAATAGTTGTAATGCGACTGGGGCCTACTGAAAGACTGATGAAGTTTTGCAGATGACCCAAAGATCTTTACTAAAAGATAATTCATTAATTAGGTAAATTAGCTTACTAATAGAGATAGCAAGCACGGAAGTGAATACTAGCATAAAGGGTATTTTAAAATCGAACTCAGACGATGGAATTAACGATTACGCCTCGTCATCACACCCAAATTGAATCATCATTGGCTTGATAAATATTCTTAATATCGTTCGATTTCAATGGATTGGATTAATTCTGTTTAGTAACCGCACCTGGAGATACGATTACCACTGCAATCTACCTCCCATGACTGATCGTTTCTAGCAACTTTTGGGGCCTGGGCTGCAGTTTGTTATTGATAAGAATTCTTCATGCCTTGCCATTGATGTTATTTTGACTTAATTATGAAATATATGTGATTACATACAAATGTAGCTATTTAGGTATGTCGCTACCTAGAACTACAATAATAACAATTCCCCAGAGTTTTTAGAAACAGCTGATAACGTCAACGATTGTGAATATGTAGTGGAAGTTCCAGCGGGGTATAAATAGGAGACCCCAACGTTCGCAGAGGTTCAGTTTCTAGTTTGCCGGCTAAACGTTAGCTTTTAAATATTAATAACAATATTCAGTGAAACCTAATCGTGGCTAATCAGAAAGCGATAATCAAAAAGTGAATTAAATTCTGAACACACCACACACAACATTTCAAAGCAAGGCGCGAGCAAGTGACAGACAATTATGACTGTTAGTATTTTTAGAAAAAAATATTTCTTCATATTCAATAAGTTATACTTATAAAGGACGCAAGATCAGACCCCCCCCTTCGATCTAGGATGGAACTTTCTGAGTTTATAATTTACCCACAATGTTTATTTAACTTTTTAATTTGGTTTATTGTTATCGCTCTTTCCATTTCGTAGTGTCATAGGTTCAATTGTTCGTTGATGATGCCAATTGCTAAGTGCTCATGTCACATAACTTTAAGGTGACTCTATTTCGGGGTATAAAAGACAACATCACTCAGTAGGAGAAGGTCTTCTGAAAAAATTCTAAAAGAAAATCGGCACACGGTGAAGAAATCAACGACCTACCGTACATATACATAGTAAAAAGCTTTGCAGTGTTATCATTTGGAAACAAAATATGTAGGTCACCGATCGATCTATCATTTCATTTATGGCGGATTACTAGTCCTATTCGATGTATAATTGTTGTAGCCTTTGAAGAATACATTCAACTCAGATATACATATAGTGCGAAGAATTAATATAAACTGTTTGAAGGACTCTTCGAGAAGTGTATGGCATGATCCTGGCAATTTGTTAAAAGTTAAAGGGAAAGTCAGTTAAACTATTGTCGAGTCATTCAGAATAAGTCTGAAAACTAATGAATACACCGGATAATGATTTGTTCCAGTTAGAAGAGAATGTGAAACTGAAGAACTAAATCCCCGACCGATACTAATTATTTCTGTAATTATCTTTCTTATAGTTGAAACTACGCATAGCCATTATTGGCCAGAGCAATTTTGCCTCTGATGTCTTGGAAATATTTTTGGAACGGCCAAATGTTGAAATCGTTGGAGTCTTTACCATTCCGGATAAAGGAAATCGCGAGGATATTCTGGCCACCACAGCTAAGGCCCATCAAATACCCGTCTTCAAATTCGCCAGCTGGCGCCGCAAGGGCATAGCCATACCGGAAGTTCTCGAGCAATATGCGTCTGTTGGAGCGAATTTGAATGTCTTGCCATACTGCTCTCAATTTATTCCAATGGAGGTGATTGACGGCGCTGCCTTGGGCAGTATCTGCTATCACCCGTCGATTTTGCCAAGGCATCGTGGTGCCAGTGCCATCTCGTGGACCTTAATCGAGGGAGACGAAGTGGCAGGCTTCAGTATATTCTGGGCAGATGATGGCTTGGACACAGGTCCGCTGCTTCTAACACGTCAAACAAATCTTGAGCCAACAGATACGCTGGACACGATTTACAAGCGATTCCTGTACCCGGAGGGGGTCAAGGCAATGGGAGTAGCCGTGGATTTGGTCGCCAAGGGGGAGGCTTACAAAATTACACAGACTGAGGTGGGAGCTACTTATGATCCGGCCATGTTTAAGATAGAAAATCAAGTAATAAATCTTGGGCAAACAGCGGTACGCATTTGGAACTTCATCAGGGGCTTGGACTCGGTCCCAGGAGCCATAGCCACGGTTGTTCTCAACACAGGAGGTGAAGTGGTTGAAGAGCAAGTGCGCCTGTTCGGTGCCCATTTGTACTCGGCCGGTCCAGTCTCAAATGCCCAGCCCCTGCGTCTGAAAGGCCTCTCTAAGCCAGCTTTCGTTCATGAAGGTGGCCTACTAATTGAGGGAACCGATGGAGCATTTGTGAATGTGCGTCGACTGAAACGTGGCTCGAAGGTTATTGCCGCCAGTGATTGGTTTAAGCAGGCGAATCAAGAACCCATTAAAGACTTCACTGAAGACGAGCTGGCCAAAAAATGTGCTCTGTCTTCCATTTGGCAAGCGATTCTCAAAGACTCCATTGAACCATCGACCGATTTCTTTGCTGCCGGCGCTGGGTCAATGGATGTGGTGCGCCTTGTGGAGGAAGTCAAGGAAGCTTTTGACGTGCCACTCGAAAACGAGCATGTTTTCATGGCTCCTGTTTTTGAGGAGTTTTTCGACCAACTCGTTAGGATCTTACGCCAGGGATCTTCGTCCTCTGGAGGAAACCGAAAACAAGTGCCGTTTAAAGGTTTCCTTCTTAACGCAAATAAGCGAGAGATTCAAGTCCCAACCCAGCTTTTTGTCAACGGAGAGTTCGTGGATGCTGAAGGCGGACGGACTCTAGATATTATTAATCCCACAGACGAAAAAGTACTAGCCAAGGTGGCTTGTGCCTCTGCAGCCGATGTGGACAAGGCTGTGCAAGCAGCCCACAAAGCCTTCTATGGTGCTTGGAAGCAGGTTTCGGCCAGACAAAGAGGCCAATTAATGCTCAAGCTGGCTGATCTTATGGAACAGCACAAAGAAGAGCTGGCCACGATCGAGTCTGTAGACTCAGGAGCTGTCTACACTCTGGCCTTAAAGACTCACATCGGCATGTCCATTGATGCCTGGCGGTACTTTGCCGGCTGGTGTGACAAAATCCAGGGCAACACGATTCCTGTCAATCCTGCACGGCCAAACAATGTGCTTACATTCACTCGCAAGGAGCCAATCGGGGTATGCGGGCTTGTAACGCCTTGGAACTATCCTCTGATGATGCTTTCCTGGAAAATGGCTGCGTGTATAGCGGCTGGGAACACTTGTCTAATAAAGCCTGCTCAAACGTGTCCTTTAACAGCATTAAAGTTCGCCGAACTAACTGTTTTGGCTGGATTCCCACCTGGTGTAATCAATGTTCTGCCTGGCAAAGGCTCAGACGCTGGTCAGGCTGTTGCCGACCATCACCTGGTACGCAAATTGGGTTTTACGGGATCCACTCCCATTGGCAAGCACATCATGAAGTCCTGTGCAGACTCGAATCTCAAGAAATGCTCTCTGGAGTTGGGCGGCAAAAGTCCTTTGATCATATTTGCAGACTGTGACCTTGACAAAGCAGTGAAGCATGTAAGTAGTCCTCTCGGAAGCGTTAAACTTATTTTGTAATATTGTTATTCATTTTTATTTGACTAGGGCATGTCTTCGGTGTTCTTCAACAAGGGCGAGAACTGCATAGCAGCCGGCCGTCTTTTCATTGAGGATCGCATTCATGACGAGTTCGTTCGCCGTGTGGTCAAGGACCTTCGTTCCATGACCATAGGAGATCCTTTGAACCGCTCGACTGCCCATGGACCACAAAATCACAAGGCCCACTACGATAAGCTTATCGAGTTCTGTCAGCGGGGAGTCGAAGAGGGTGCTACCTTGGTCTATGGCGGCGGACCAGTGCCAAATCTTAAAGGCTACTTTTTCACGCCCACTGTTTTCACCAACGTGGAGGACGACATGTTTATAGCTCAAGAGGAATCGTTTGGCCCCATAATGATCATTTCGAAGTTCAATGCCAGCGACGTGGATTCTGTGATGCATCGGGCCAACCGCACTGAATATGGCCTAGCCAGCGGCGTCTTCACCAAGGACATTAGCAAGGCCCTCAGTTTTGCCGATCGCATAGAGGCCGGCACCGTTTTCGTGAATGTCTACAATAAGACCGATGTAGCAGCTCCGTTTGGTGGATTCAAGCAGAGTGGCTATGGAAAGGATCTGGGTCAGGAGGCTCTTAATGAATATCTCAAGACCAAGTGTGTGACAATTGAGTATTGAGATAGCGAGTGGCATTGCATTTAGACCTAAGTATTACCATTTAAATACTCGTAATTTTATCTATTCAATATAAACAATTGTATTAAAACTTGCACAATCAGAATTCATGATTATGATTGGCTTGGCAATCGATTTTTGCAACGACGACAAGGACGCTAAAAATGTCCTTAGTCGGACTTTCACGAATTATGTGCACTACAAAATAAGAATGGGGCATATTAATTTAGGACCACAAGTACATTGCTAAGAGAAGAGAGTCTATGAAAAAGAAGGTAACGATTCACAGAGAAATAATTGGCCATTGGTTATTGAGGATACCTTCAATAACACGTTTTGGGTTGTGATTCCGCGGTAGGTCTTTGACGAGTCCCATCAGCCGAGCCAGACAAAAGACGAAACTCCCACTACGCGCTCTTGTCAGGCACTTAAACTTTGCCATTTCTGCGAAAACAGCCAAGTAGTTATAACAACTACTTGCAGTTGGATTCCTCCATATACACACATCCCCTGTTAGTTGCCAGCAAGACAATTATAGCATCTTATGGTTTGGCAAAAGTTTTTGGCAGCCAAAGTGGGTCAAATTGCTTGGCTCCTCCCCCAGTTCTGTTAACGTCTCTTTCTTTCCTTTTCTTGAATAGTTCTGCTTGATTTCATTCCTTTATCCTGACAAACATTATTTAAAGGCTTAAGGGCTCTGTGACCATATTTCGACTATGCCCATTGTTGTCGGGTATCCAATTCAAGGCAGAACAATTTTCCGAGCTTTTCACATTAACTCGGCATGTTTGAAACCTCAACTTTCTCTTCGTTTCTCTCTCTCTCTCACACACACATACTCTTTGTTTGTCGCACATTCTGTAATTGATTATGTTATGTGCCTTCCGTGGTCCTTTGTTATTTACTATGCCGCTTGGTGTCAATTTATACAGCATCCTTTAATGTGTGCGTGTCCTTCTACTTGTCTCTGGTTGTAATTTTGATTGATTTATGTTAATTGGGGCTTGACAATTTCAGAAAATGGCAATAAACCAAACGATGTTTGTGTCTACTTCTTACTATGTAAAGCACATGCTAGATTTGAGCTATAATAAATACGAGTTGTCCATAAGGATAAGAATGCAGTACACTTCCTAAGAAGTAAGTTTCTTGGGCGGATTATTGCCTCATAAGGCGTAGGGGTGAGAAAAAGAAAGATTGAAAGATTTCAGTTAGTTTGTAAACTTCAGATGAAACCATTCCCCCGATGTCAATAATTGTATAACAATGTCTGAGACCCAGTTGTATAACACTTTTTCAACCAAACTCCGAAATCAGCTGAGAAATGACGTAACCAAATGGTGGGGAAAAAACTTGGAGACGAGCTTCCATTTTCCTATTCGGCAAATAAAAAGTTGCATCACGTGGCCCAAAACTCAGTTTTTCGCCTCTCGCTTCGGATTTTTTTCTCATCTTATTTGCCAATACTCCCGGCAACATTCAAGCCAAAAAAAAAAAAAACGTTCACAAGCAAATAATCAATAATTATTATATTACAGTGAGAGAGTCAGAGAGAAGGGGCAGAGAGAAAGAGTGAGTGAGTGAGAGTGCGCAAGACGTGACGGCGAGGATTTGTGGGAATTCGCCATATTGGAAAGTCAATACGCTTGCCGCCTCCTGCGCCGATTTAATTAAATGGTTTCGGGAAGAGCGCAGCGCATGAGCTCAGCCGGACGAGGAGACAAAGACAGCACACTGTCTAGATCTAGAAGTAAAACCAACTGCCAGATGCAAGTGATTTACTAAAGTTTGAGATGCACTAGGGAAATTTAGTCAGTGCATACGGCCATGGCGTGCAGCAGTTCCGAATCAGACTAAGGGATAGGATTTTGAATGTGATTAGAAATCGTGTGGGAAAAGTAAGAATTTAGGGGGCAAACGAAATTCAAAGATTTAAATTGTGGTTTTTCGTATTTTTGTAATTATTGTCATCTGCATCCTTTGACACGAAAGAATATACATAGTTTTGTAGCCACTAAAGGGAATTGCAAATCACGGCTAAAGCCGACAGAAAGCTCTTCAAACCAGCCGCAGACCATCCCCCCACGCCACCCACATTTCAGTCACTGTCACATAGGCAATTCCAACGGCAATGGGCGAATGAGCGAACCCAAAAGCAAAGCCGCGATAGCGCGAAAAAAGCTCCGACACAGGCATTTTTCCATGCAAAGCTTTCTCCGTCACCTAGCCCATCGCCGCTCACCACTCGCCCCCATTGCCACAAGCAAATCTCTCTCCAGCGTTCCCTCTCCACTCGCTGTATTAACACCCATGGACGGACTGTTAACGACGGCAACTTCGGCAGCGCCGAAGTCCCGCCGAACGGTTCGATTCCCAGCTGCAAGTGCTGCGGCGCCGTTAGGCGACGTCGACTCTGGGTTGGCACTATCATTGGCGTTTTAACTGTGGACGGTTGCTACTCGCATTCGCTGGCGGATTAACGGCACACACAAATATATATATGTATGATATACAAGTTCACATATATACATACATATGTACATACATTTGTACATATTAATTGAAACATTAAAACAAAGCAAATATATTTAACTGAAGTTGGAGACGAATATGCCCCACGAAACAAACAAGGATCCAAATAGTTGTGTTGTGTGAGAGAAAGTTATCAAGAGCTTAAAAACGGAACCCTCCTAGTTATGTAAAAAAATCCTTACCGAAAAACAAGTGAAAAGTGCCCAAAATATATAGAAATATATATGTTAAACAAAAGTCTAGTGATATAACAAGAAAAATGCATATATATAAATTGTGGGAACATTTTTCGAGCTGATTACGTCGACGAGAACGAGGACATCACAGTGTGTGTGTGTGTGTGTGTCTGTGTGTGTGTGTGTGTTGGGGGGAGTCTGTGTCTGTGAGTGTCCGTGTGTGTGACAGGCACAGCCAAGAAATCCTTGTAAAACTTATATACATACTGAAATTCGATTTTTTTCCCGTTCATCTTTGCTGCTTCTAAAAAAAATAGAATTCTAACGAAAGCCGATGGGAGGAAAGTAGAGAACACTTACATATAATAAATTTTTGTTTCAATTTTATATAATGCAGTTCATAAACATACAAAATAACCTTGAGATGGACCTTTCCGTAAGTTATGGTATAATGTCTGCCCTTCTTAAGACCTAAGCACGTTAAACCATTACTATGCAAGTTTTCCCATTTGTACAGGAACTTTCAGATTGTAGTTGGTTGTTGGTTTGTTCCATTGGTTATGCAAGACAGAAAGAAGTTGTGTACAACAAGTCATGGGCCGCTTTTAAGTTTCCAAAAGGCAAAAGGAAACAGATTCACAAAAAAGGTACAACCTTCACGATTCGCTTATGAATCCCCGAAGCGAAGTCCAGTGAAGACTGTAGTCTTTCTATGTTTAAAGATTCTGAAATAGATAATAATGGCATATGCGAAAATAAGGGGGTTCCCCCACCCCTAATACACAGACACATTCGCACACTTGTGAGGGATATCTTTATTTCTCTCTTTCTCTGTGTGTGCGTGTGTTTGCATGTGTGTGTGTGTGTGTAGCAGCCACATTGCCTACATTTCTACATTTCTGAGCCATGCCCTTTTACTAGGCATACGCCGCTCATGCCCCAGTCCCAGCCCCTCAATCAGCATAGCCACAGGCAGAAGCCAAGCCGCAGCCAGAAACAGAACAGAACAGAACCAGAGCCGAGTCTTTTGCGCGTTGCGCAATGTAGGACGTCGACAGTGACGTCCACGTCGACTGCGACAGAGCAAAAAAGTAAGTCAAAATGAGACAAAAAAAAAAAAAATGACTGAAGAATAAGAGAAAAGGAAAAAATAGAATTCAATGATAACCGCTTGGCATCGTCCAAATCATCATCAGCATATTGCGAGGGGCATCACTTCAGTTCCCCCTGTCAGCACTTAATTGAAAAGTGTGTTGCATGCTTTTGGGCGTCAGCTGAAAAATTGGAAAAGGACTAAATGCAACACAAATTGGGTAATTCGAAAACAGACTTACCTCCCGCCCTTTCCTGCCACCAACATTTGTGTATATGCTTGGCTCTCCATTTCGCCTCGATTGTACACCCCATGAGCCTCTTAGGACTCTCATTAAAATGGCGCCCAGCTGACAGCATTTTTTTATGTTCTGCCATCAAAAACGTTATATTTCCGTTCGATTCCAAAGCTGCAACAAGACAAAAACGAAAAAAAAAATAATAATAATAATGAAAAGAAAAAAGAAATAGGAAAACCTTCCAAGCTTAGTTCCAGACTGGCTCCCGCTCCCTAATTTATAGCCTCGATACCTCTCTGAAACTTTCTCTCTATCTCTCTCTCTCTGTGTGCGCATGCCCATGCCAAGAGTAGGATAGACTTGTCGAGGCTTTTTCCATGCTCCAGCTTGAGATTACATAACAGTTGGCAGCAGAGTGTGTGGCAAGAAATCTGGCTGGTGAGCAAGTGCAGTTTTTTTTACGTAAATGAAGACCATTAAATTTTTTTTTTTAAATCGCCCCAATCGTAATTCCTTTAAATCAAATCGATAAAAAAAAAAAAAAACTAATTAACAGGCGAAACCATTTAGAATTCAAAACCATCCAATCCATTGATCCACTGAGTGTCCTTGCGTCTCAAGACAAAGAAGAAACAAAGTAATACGAACCGAATGAAAAAAACCTGCGCCGTCTTGCAACAACAACTGAAAGCGAATCCAACAAAAACGAAAACTGAAAATTGCAAATGCGAAAATCAGTCAAGTCAAGTTTATATAAGCAGCAAAGAGAGTGGGAAATCGTTAGGGAAAAGCTTTGAAGACAATATTTCAAATCCTAAAACAAAACCAAGTTGATGCATAACTACATATAGATGTGTGTAGTTATGTTAATATAACCATAAGAACTCCGATTTCGAAATCCTTTTCCCCGAAAAGATATGGAATTATTCATGAGCAAAACCTTTTCTCTTTCAGTACGGAAAACTTAGCGCAAATCTAACCAATATACTGCTACAGACATTCCGATAAATCGAAACCAACCCAAAAACAAAAACCAATTTTAAAAAATGTTGTACCAAAGCAGTTGATTAAGAAGAACTTATAAAAAAAAAAAACAAAACAAAAAAAAATAAATAAAACAAAATCAATACCAATAATTACATTTATTAATAATATAAATTAATATTCATAAAGATAAGGCGTTCAATACTTAATCGTAAAGTTTAAGCAGCAGCTTAAACCAAAGGAAATACCAAAGTAGTTTAAAACTAGCTTTATAGAAGAGGCAGGACACCCTCCTATCCGATTTAACCCAAGTGACAAAAACAAGGAACTAAGAAAATCAAATCGTAAATTCAAACACAAAAATGGCCGATAAGAAAATTGGTGAATATTATGCGCCACCGCCAAAAATGGGCAAGTGGGAGGGTTTCAAAAAATTCATATGGAACAGTGAAACTAGCCAATGCCTTGGACGAACCGGTTCCAGTTGGGGTAAGTACAAAATATACCATTTTCCATATTATCTTTATCTCATCCTAATGCCACACCAAACTGTCTCCTATAATTGCTTGTGGGGCGAATCAAAATCAGAGACAATTCCCAAACAAATCAATGCGCATACGCCACGTGTGACAGGCCACTTATGTATATTCCTCGTACTAACTTTAGGTAGATCATTTGAAGGGCGTTTATTTGTTGTTCCATCAATCCCCAAATTCATTCGAAATTATAGGATATATCTGCCTGATTGAGAGACAATTGATTGACAAATTGAACTTCAAAAACGAAATCTTGTGGGTTGGGCTAACTTTGAGTATCTGTGGATTATAGATCGTGTAAACTGCTACAAATAGTTTGGTGTTGATCCTAGATATTGTTAAAATAGACTTAGAGTACATACTTTCTTTGTTGTTACATGGATGCAAAATGCATTTTTCCAATTTCCTTCGTTTCCACCATCTCGAAAATCAGTCTGGGATATCGATCCATGTTGAATACATTTACATGTTGAAAAAGTCACGTACTTTGCCCTTTCCAAATTACCTGCACCCCTGCACAAACTAAAAATAACAGTAAATGCTGCGTTCTGGCCCTGCAACCCTTCAGCTCCTACCAGCTTTTCAACCAGCGGCGGCAGGCCGGTAATAGCCATCGAAGCTCCTACGATTGCATAACAATTATTGAAGGCGCCAGCGACCCAGAAAAAAGCAGAAGGAAAGAAACGCTTTTGTAATGTTTACAATAAAAATATAGAATTTCCATAGAGCAGGGCAAAGGGAGGACATTGAAGGGCGAAATGGGTCTATGGGTCTATGACTAATCGTTTGATTTCGTGTGTAAACGCCATGACAACGGCCAAAAAAGACGACTGAAAAACACACGGAAGAAAAGGCAAAAGTTTTCTCATAAATATTTTATGGACAAAAGCCCACAAAGAGAAATTTCCGGGCCTCTTTCGGAAAGTTTATGATATCTCTCTTGATTTCCAGATACAGCAGACACAATCGACAATGTCGATAGTCGTTATTGTTTATTAACGGCTTTTGCTGTTTTCGCTGATAAATGAAGGCACTTTGACTAATTGAATGAAACTATTTTGATATCACAACAACGAACATAAAATCGGTTAGGTCAGTTATCAGATCGAGAGCTTCCATGCAAAGAGGCGACGACACGAATTCATTCTAATAAACGTATATCAGCTACATGAAAGTTTACAGAGAGTTATGGAGTCGTAAGAAATGATTTTCATCAATTTATTCGGTACGTGTTATTTTGTGCTTTATTGATATTGGATTCTTGCTTGCCAATCAATTGAGCATTCGCACACACAATGTGACTTGCATGCCCCCATCCCCATTTCCATCCCCCCCTTCCGCAAGCGTTCCGTTTACATGTCAACTCTCAATCTTTCAATTTCATACTCAAACTGTCTCTGGCACGTGCTGGCTGTCTCCTGGTTTATTTTTAGCAATTCTTGTGTCTCTCCTCCTCCGCAGGGTCCTTTCCCTTCCACAGAGCTGGTAAATTTTTAATGAAATTGAATTTTATGTGCTGTCGCATCGTATGACAAGATTAGCAAATAGAAATGGAATGATGTGAGGCTATAGATTATGGATATATACATATATATTTGGTACCCTAATTACCGATGACAAGCAAAGAACCCCTGACCATCCACCTACATATATCCGTCCTTGGACACTACATTCATTTTGGATCCTAAACCAAAAAGGGACTTATAAAAACTTGTACTTGACTTGATCAGAAACTGTTATTCAATCTTGCGAGCTTCATAAATTTTAAGCAATTATGTTTCGCTCTCCATTTACTCGTGTCTTAATTATGTGAATCGTAATTAGTTACAGGGATTTTCTTTAGATCTCCCTAGGGGGGAGCCTTCATAAATCTCCGAAGGCCGGCTAAGAGGCCTTCGTTAAACTAAGCTCTTGGGTTTAATGTCCGGCACCAGGACTTGACTTACGGTCCGGCAGTTCTGGTTCTTGCTCTAAACTGATTTCGCTCGTTCCACCAGCAAGAGAAAAAATGAAAATCTTCTCGCATTTCCTTTGGCATAGAAGAAATAAGAGAGACGAGGGAAACTTGATATGCAATGGAGGGAAAATATTTTACCATAACACGAAAGAAGTAATGGCGGTGGCTAGGTGGAAGGAACTGGCTCTGGGGGGCCAGGACGGTCGGGGTAGGAACCTGGCGTGTTAAGTGTTTAACTGAAGAAGCAGCACAACATTTCTGCCCCCTAAGTAGGTTAGAGACAAAAGCAATAAAAAAAAACCAACAAAAACAAAAGACAAGGCACGCCCACAGTTCCAACAGTGGGCGGCACTTGTCGCTGGTTACTGGAATGAGGTTAGAATTGATTTTTTCTGTGTTGAGCTTTTTAGTCAACAATATCTCTTCCACGTATGTATGTGGGTACCTAGTAGACTTCTGGGTAAGTCTTTAGGTAATTTCGGATGGATATCCGATTGAAATTTGAATGATCTCTGTGATGAGTTGTGGTGGCTTACCCATAAATCACAGCCAGCATTTGAAATCACAGACCCAGTACAATCTTTTCAATTAAAACATCAAGAATAGCATCTGGCATTCTCAATTATTGACATCAATTTGCCTATCGCCATCCCATGAAATGCCTCAAAGCAATAAAAACTCAATCAGAGAGCAGCGTAGAATCATTCGCACTGTAGGTCAGTACCTACAACTACGAGGGCAGGCTGACAAGTAGTCAGTAGTAGTTTTTCTTCTCTAAGATTCAAGTGAAGAACTTTCGCATTTGAGTGAGAACTGTTTCCATCTGTTTCCCGCCCACTGACACTCAAATTGAATGCTAACTAATATGTCAAAATGCTGCAAATAGTTGTTGCAATATCATGGGTTACATTTCCATTTCATCCTTCTCGGTGATGCTAAACATTTTGCACTCGATGGCATTGTTCACCTTCAATTAGCGAGGGCATCACACAAATAATTACACATAAAGAAGAAAAACACGTCAACATAAAGAAGAAAACACGTCAATTCTAATTTGTTTGATGGGGAAAACTTTTTAAAGGAAAAACCCAATGTAAGGAAATATCAATATGGCAAAAACACGATATTGAATGCGATGCGTTGCTCAAAAACGATTCAGACATATCATCAACTAAGCCAAAAATAGTCAATCGTCTCTAATATATGTAGCACATGAATTCCATCATTAGTTTTTCAATTGTTGCAATATACATATATGTATATAGTGTACGATTTTGTGTCATCTCATCGTTTTGCTTCGTGCTCATTTCAATTGCAGAAACTGCACGAAATATCAAATTGAAATGTTGACAGTTTTCCATGCCAAACATGAAATGGAAAGATGGAAGAAGATAGACATTTTCGGTATATTATATTTAGATGCATGCTTTTCCACTTGACTGGTCTTTGACATTTCAGAATATTTAGGACTTCTATTTACCAAATTTTGTTTGATTTCATGGCCACTTTACCTTTATTCGACTCTTCCAGTTGCATAATTTGCATAGGACTAATTGGTTTTGTGCGGTTTTTTCACAGACAGTTTAATTTGATGTCATATTGGTTTGTCTGTTGGCCGTGTTTTGCTCGCCATTGACTTAAACTAATTAGAGAGCGTTGATTGCAGGTTGCTGGTGCTCGAAATGACTTAAGTGACTGTGTGAAAATTAACACTAAACAATGATATGGAACGTTTAGCAATTTGTAGCAATTTCACTGAAATTATGCAACATAGTTCATGTAAAATTATGTGGATCATATATGGCCGAAAAGAACATAGACTTAGTTTCAAGTTTATGACGCTAAAAAAGTTGTTTCTCATATTGCAATATTACTCCTAAAACTGTTTGACTTTCAGCTTGACTACTTTTGTCCCTTGACTTTTGCAATTCGATTCTAAATTAAAATTTGTATCTAAACTAAATAGGATACAAACACATTTCAATGCATGAATCTAGTTTTTTAAGTCCTACTTTTGAATTTGCATTTCGGTATCCTGAATTGGGGAAAAATACTTTTGATTGTCGTCCGCATTTATGTCTCTGTGCTCTGTGCATCGGTCTATGTGGTATATTTATGATGCCTGCGGCGATGTGAGTCCTGCTTTTGACAGTTGGATTTTTTCTGGTTTCCCCTTTTTTTCTTATTTTTTTGTGTCCTGCGAATATGTGGTTGTCTGTGGAACTGCGAGTGTGTCCAACTGTCAGAAAGTACACCGAGAAACATGGCCAACCACCTTCGTCTCTCTTACTCTTTCGCGCAACAAGGTGAAATTGTAGCTGAAATTAAAAAAAACGGGAAAAAGGAAAAATAATAACGTGCCACAACAGAAACAGGATGAGCAAGAGAGAAGAAGACAGAGAATGAAAGGGGTAGAGAGAGAGAGAGAACAGCGTGCAGCAAAGTGAAGAAAAACTCTTCTCTGGTAACATTATTGTGTCATAAAGTGCAGCAAATGTCAAAGTTCAACAGGGAGAAAGCGAATGAGCAAACTAGAGATAGAGAGAGCACGAGAAACGCTGAGAGAGTGAACGAAACAACTACTCCGCGTGAGAGAGCGGTCCCCGTGTCGTATACGTAACATCTCCCACCGGATGGTCTCCTCCTCCAATATTGCATTCTGTAGCATAAATCAATCGCAGCCCCAAAAGACCCGTAAACTCCAACAAAAATGAAATGAATTTGTAATTAAAATCCTTTTTTGGGAATGCTTACATACTCATAAATACTTTTACATGGGTATTCGAAAAGCTGTAGTTGGATTTTCCTGAATGTTGATTGATTTATGTATTCGTTGGGAGCAAAAGAACGGCTAATTTTTGAAATTTAAGTTATATTTTATCCTGCACATTCAGATAAGCAGATTAAATGTTGCAGCTTCTGGTTTGTGGTATAGCAAACTGAAATACCGCAGTATCCCTCGCCGCAGCCCACTTGAGAAAAGCCGCAGCGGCCACTAAAACCAGAGCAAGCAGCTCGTTAAGTGCAGAGACAAAAACTCACACACACACACACAGAACAATAAAAGAAAATTTAAATAAAAAGCACACACAGCAAACTACATGGTGTCCACTCTGCCCCATCCCGTTGTTAACCCTTGAGGTTGGAATGTTTTCGGTGTTGCCAAGCAAACATTAAGTTCCATTTGGCTGCCAAGAAAGAGAACGCAGATTATGTAAGAAAGTCGGATGGATTCTTAAATTCATCTTAAAAGAACTTAATATAAAGCCACAAAGCGAAATCGCACGAATATTAAAATGTCAGGCTAAAAATATGAAAAGGAACATAAATTAAAATAGCACACACATTCGAGTCCTCAGGGCTTGTGTCCTCCCCATCGCCTGCTCTCTGCGAGCGCTCGGTCCCACGAGGACACACAAAGACCACAGAAACTAAAGCTATGTGACGTAAGTAAAGTAGAAAATCTGATTTTTAAGGCTTTCCCGTTTTTTCCTTTCTGTTTTCTTTACCCTCAACTTTTGCTTGGGCACAAGCATAATGCTTCTCAAACTGTAGGCACCTACATACTCGTTTACAGTACACAAAAGCGAGCTTTTTTTCAGGTAGGGGTTGGTGTGAACAAGAAGAAGCAGCAAAGCGCAGGCGCTGAAGACGCGTTCAAGACGGGCAGAACAATTCAACAATTAATTGACTTTAAGAAAAACGCTAGGCAAAAGACATAAAAGAATAATGACAAGGTTTAAGGGTCAAAACTCTTAGCCGAAATGTTCACAAATGATTGAACGCTTGAGTGATATACTATCCTCTGACTAAATTAGCTAATAGTTTCAATTTATAATTACACTCTAGCTGATCATTTGTTTCCATTATCCACATCGAATAGCTGCTCGAATATGCATTTCCCACGCTCAATAGAGTCCATGTTGTACCTAATTTCTGTAACAATGATTTATGGACAGAGATAAATGATTATCGCAATGTCAATGACAAACGGTTTGTCGCCTTTCTCACCATAATTTATTTCTCAGCGTCGTGAGGGAAGTGTACGTCTCTTGGAGAAAATGTCAAAGGTCACAGCGAAAATGAAACTGAACGTAAAAATAGAAAATGCAAAACTAAAAACGCGGTTAGATCAAATACAAACAAAACACAATTTTCCAACTGCAGACAGTAAGATGGAGGCATTTCCGGTTCGTTGTCCAACCACTTGGGTCCTCTCAATCACTCTTAATTAGAAAAGGGAAATGTCAAAACGACAAACTATCGCGAGAGTGAACAGGGGAGGGGGCGTATTTTCACTTCAGCTCCTCACACTTTCAGTTATAAAATGTCAAAAGTCGGGTGAGCTGCCATAGAGAGAAACACAAAACCAAAATAGAAAACTTCTATTGAACTTTCACAAAATGCAAGGGCAAAGTTGGGGCAGGACAGCGGCGGTTGTCTTCCAGCTAGTTCAGCTGCCAATTAACTCACACACTCCGACCCACACACGCGTTGCCATGGAGAAGCCCTTGGCTATTGTCTAATTGACATTGAAGGCTGACAGGTTCTTGACGGAAAAGTTAATGAAAGGATATACAAGGGATACTTTCTCATATGTAAATAAGAAGCCATCCCTCAGTTGGATAAAAGGATGGCTTCTCAACAGAAACAGCTAAAATTTGGCACTAAGGCTAATGCGGAAAATGTAATAATAAGTATTATGTACAGCCCAGTAGGAACGTACATATATACATTCTTTAATTGTTATAAAAGTATATTGCGTAAATACAAAGAGGGGTTACACTATTGTTGCCTATTTTATGATCCAGTTGAAGAAGGTCGAAGTCAATCGACCAAGGAAGAATGCGCTTTTGAAGTTTCGTTAGCTGAACAGAAGTATCTGCTATTAGATCAAGGGGAATTAAGGTAAAAGTGAATAGAAAATTTTGAATTATACTAGAAACTGAAGAATGTGTTCAGTGAATTAAACTTGGCTATGTTCGTGAGTTGCACTTCGGATCTCACTTTTGCCACAAGGAGAGTAATAGAGTCTCAATCAGAGTGCCATTTGAAATCTTTCCTGAATGGAAAAATATAATGACATGTCAAATAATGTTATATTTTGCACTTTTGATAAATTTCTTTGTACTTAAATAATCTTAAAATTCTTTAATTTATTTTCTTTGCCTTTGCTGCATTTCCAGACAACTTTCTTTGCAATGATATGATATACATGTATATGATATGTATATTTCAGTAGTTGGCTCGCATACACATAAAAGTCTAAATATGTTCACAAATTTAAGTAAAAAATCCAATTTTATTTGGGGTAACAAACATTTTTAGCTAAATGTGCGGTGCATCCCGCCGACACGGCCGTGTCTGCTATATTAAAATCTCGTCCATATGCAGAAATATGATGTTATGAGCTAAAGTTAAATTGCCAAAAATTGGTTATTTGTGGACATTGAGACTTTTGTATTTTACAAAGAATTGATTATTCTATCCAATAGTAAAAGTCTTGGACATAACACTGGTAGACATTTTTTTATAACTCTACCTAAAGTTGAGATTTTATTATAAATTTTGTTTTTGAGAGTTGCTCAGAATTTTATGGGACACACCTAAATTTGTAATAAATTAAATATACTTACACATACTAAAAACCCGACTTTTTTAATTGCATATACAGTTTTATCAATAACGTTTTTCCTTCAAAAGATATATACACTCAAAGTCAAGCAACAATTTGCAATAAACAGTAAGAAATTCATTCTGTTCCCAACACTGGTTTTCAACAACGTTATTCTCGTCAGTGTTCGAAAAATTTGAAAAAGCAAGTATGCAGAAATGTGCATTGATGTTTTATCTGTAAAGCGGCATCAAAACATTTCGACTTCATTAACTTTTAAAAATTGACATAAGTGCTCAAAAAACGGCTCAACACCCCTATGTGCACGGTAAAAAAAAAATCGAATTTTGCCCAAATAAGTATGCTAAACAAATTGATTTACATATTGTTTTCTTATGCAAGCGAAGCAAAATTCTTAAATTTCAAGGACAAATCGGACAACTATATAGCATCCGTCGTTAAATTGGACTATTTGTAGGTCTTGGGACCTTTATATTTTGTTAGGAATTGATTACACTACTTTAGTCAAAGTTTTAGCCTGGACACAGGTAACTCTCCTCAAAGTTAGGATTTCTTAATAGATGGTATCTTTAAAGAAAACTACCAATAAATAGTACTAAGCAAACTTATTTAGTTCCATCTTACAATTTATCAAAAGCGAGCAACAATTTCTCTAATGGCGGTTGTTAATAATAATTATTATCTATTCTATGTATATATGGAAATAATTCTATTTAGATATTCAACGGATGGCATTTGGAATAGCTGAACGATTAGGGCTTTAGGTTCAGTTTGGTGTCTATGGATTCCTTTTTAGTCTCGTGCCAGTTGATGGCGTTCCTTGCTATTAAATTTTAATTAGCCAGCCAAAAGGCGGCGGCAGTCGCTGGCTCCGCTTTGTTCAGAATATTAATTACCAGGGCGGGGCATATCGCAAAATGTGGCGCCCAAAATGTGTGGCATATAAAAACAACTTAATTACTTTTGACTCGGTAGCTTTAATGATTTATTTATTTATTCTGTAAGCGTATGGTCGGGTCCGTCTGTCTGTAGATAGGACTGATGTGCAGAGCCCACCCACCCACACCCACACACACATGAATACTAGGAACACAGATGATGTTGATGAGCTTGTACTAACTTTGTTCTAAATTTTCCTCTCTTGCAGCAAAAATTCTACTATTCTATATTATATTCTATGCGGCGTTAACTGGATTCTTTGCTGCCATATTTGCGGTGTTTTACCAAACATTGGAGAACGATAAGCCCAAATGGATGTTGGACAATGGTTTAATTGGATCCAATCCAGGTGAGCGTCTGGAAGATATTAATTCTAGTTACGCCTCTCGTCACCGGCCAAAAGCCAACCAAATTGAAGACCACGCCCTGAAAACGTAGATCCATATGGGCTGGATATGTGTGTGGTTCAAGCAAAACAGAATGAAAAGCCCAATTTAATTAACTAATTGGATGTTGAGTTGACCATATAGAAGAAAGGAGAAGATGGGAAAGCCAGCTGGGTTGGACGGGCCAGAGACAATCGATTGGACTTAGGCCTACTGAAAACTCTTTTTAATTTCCTCTGTTTTCCATTTTGTGTTTCTCCAGGTCTTGGCTTCCGACCAATGCCACCAGAGGCGAATGTTGAGAGCACTTTAGTTTGGTACGAATCATCGAAGAAAGATAATTATAAGTATTGGGTTGATGAAACTGCACGATTTTTGAAATGTAAGTAAAAATACACTTTTCTTTGGTTACTGTTTTTGTTTTTTAATCAATAACGTTCTCCGTGAAATACCTGAAATACTTGGTTATTGAATTTTTGTTAACTTTTATATTTTTTGCCCATTAAAAAGATCACAGTAAGTGAAATGTGTTTTTGGTTTTGATTATCAAAACATCCGCCTTGAAGTATGCTATAAAAAAGTCTTGCCAGACTAAATCTTACCTACGCATTTCCCTCAACTATTTTGATAGAAAGCGCTGTGAAAGCATTAGCTTTAGTTGTAATTCCACTTTTAGTTTTTGATATTTAGTTCATTTTATTCAGATCTTAATATGTTTAACCCTTCTCAAATGACTTAGCCTACGAGGATCTGCCCAAAAAGAATCAAGTGAACTGCTCTTTTGAGCAACCACCACCCGAGGGTAAAGTATGTGGCATTGATGCAACATCCTTCTCGCCCTGCACCTTGGACAACAACTTTGGCTATCATGTGGCCAGGCCCTGCATATTCCTCAAGCTAAATAAGGTAACAGTGGATTACATATCCATCAGTCGCATGCTCAATTAATAATCTGAATATTTTCCGGCAAAGATATACAACTGGGTGCCGGAAATTTACAACGACTCCAAAAATTTGCCCAAGGACATGCCCGAGGAATTGAGGCAGCACATCAAGGCAAAGCAGAGCTTGCGACCAAATGAAGTAAGATCCATTCCAGAGGAGTCAACAATCTAAAGCAGCTCAACTAACCACTAATCTGATCTGTACACGAATTCTTTCTCTTTTTGCAGACTGGCGTTGTTTGGGTATCCTGTGAGGGCGAAAATCCCGCCGACGTTGAAAACATCAAGGCTCGCGACTATTATCCTCGTATGGGTTTCCCGCATTTCTATTTCCCGTTCATGAACATTGAGGGCTACATACCGCCAATCGTTGCTGTGCAGTTCACCGTTGAAAGTGAGTAAATTTGTTGGCCTGATCCGTCCCTGTAGTATTTAAGTCAGTGCCTGTTGGCAATCCCATATACAGTTTGAATATTTGCTCTATGCTTTATGTTTCTCCCTTCTGGACAATTACATAATGCCCAAGTGTTTATACTACAAACTGTCTAAGACGAATGAAAAATTTGGTGTTTGTGTGTAGTTAACACAAATTCACGATAAGCGGGTAATAGAGCGAGCAGATCTCTAAAATAGAGCATCAAAATGGGACGGAGAGCTCAAATTAAATTCAACTGGAAGTCGTTTCTATCTCGGTTGTGCCTGCAACGGAAGCAACTCAAAGAATCCAGCAAACAGAACTAGAAAAGCGTTTACAAAACCCAATTTCACGGCACAATAAACATTAATAAAACCTTTGTCTGCGCCAGTGTGTTTGGTGGGAGTGCATGAAAACAAGAAAGAAGAAAGAATAACGCAACCAACAAGGATTCGTGCTTCCTTATTTCAATAGAATACTTTCTAAGCTATTAAGCCGCTTAGGACACAATTATGAATAAGTGTAGGGAAATGGGTTGCAAAATAATTCAAGAAAAATGGTGTCTCTGCGTGTGAAGGAAAGACTATATTTACAGGTCATGCCATATGAATGTTAGATTTAAAACAGGCCGAAAAGGACACAAAAGGATAAACGAAAAGTTAACAGAATAAACAATGTTAAAAGTTTCAATTCATTAGAGAAAAACGATTGTCAATCAACGCGAATATATGTATATACCACACACCATTTGAATTACTCGTTTAGTCATACGTTTTAGTTAAAGGATATACTAATGAAAAAGGCTTGTCAAATGTCTCCAGCCAATTGGACGAAAGTTTGACACTTCTCACTGTTAACATTAAAGAAATCTATATTGTAGATCTGTCCATGCTTTGATTTAAAGCAGAATGGCCTTGTAGACGGCAATTTGTTGCAAGTGCTGAGCTCAGATATCCTGCCAGGATTAACTGAGTTCTTTTTGTTTTAAACTTTCCAGTTCAAGTGCCTTTCAAGGGTGAGGCCCATATACTTAACCTTAGCCACACTCGGAAGATGCGTCCCATTGGGGCTGACTACGGGGCAGTTTATCGATTGAGTATCGACCATTCCATCAGAAGATTGAGATGACGTGTCATGCTCTTGCTCATTAGGAACAACCGCCCTCGTTTACATACATATCTGTAAATATGTAAATAGGTAAACAATGTGATAAAAAGATAAACGGGGCTGGTATACGTACATATGTATTTATGTGTAGGTGTGTGTTCGAATAATAGAGAAATGGAAGGATTCTATGCCAAGAACGTGCGAGTTATCCAGTTGTCTTTTTCATAGGCTTACGTTATTCTGTGTTTAGGTCATAGAACCAGCTTAGTAAAAATGGTTCCCATTTTGCATACAATTTATTTCTCATTTTTATGAAAGCGCAACACTTCCGCTTCCGCTTGAGCAACCCACAGGACCAATGGGCAGGGCAGGCGACCTGCTTCTTCGCTTCCTGCTGCCAAGCAATCAAAACGAGATAAGAAAACTGGGAAAAACGGATGAAGCGAAATTGGGAAGAGGACAAAATCACAAAAGATTTTCAATTTTCTCCCACCTCGCAGACAGAACAGATTGAAAAACAAGGAGGTGGAGACTCCAATTATTATTTCTCTTTGTTTTTCATTTGCAACGTGCAATCTGTTAAAAAACAGTTAGACGGGAGCTAGGAGCAAGAGGTTTTTGCTTATGAAGTAGCCCAGGAAAACCTCAGAGCAGTAGCAAGATGCATTTGGAACCATGAGCTATAAAGTACAACCCGAAAGAAAATGAAGTAAGCAATGTCAACCGTCCTAGTGTAGAACGTTAGGACAGATTATGCCCATAATGGAGTCCCCTCTTCGTAAACTTGGATTCGGATCTGAAAGTCTCCATGAACAAGGTGATAAATGTCCGGACTAACGGATGTTGTCTTGATAGTGATCAACAAAATATGTTCTTAAGTTTATGTTTTATGCTATTGGTGAAGATAAGGGCCAATTCGATGTCTTGTAACATTGTTTGACAGATTCGTTAGTTATTTACTGTTATTAATGTGGAGTTTTAACGTTTCATTTCAGCTGGCGTCTTGATCAATATTGAATGCAAAGCCTGGGCCCGTAACATTAATCATGATCGCTCCGATAGGAGAGGATCCGTCCACTTCGAGTTGATGGTGGATTAAGAGAAGCAACATGACGAAGCTGAAACGAGAAGGAAACGGAAAAGGGGAAACGAAGAGGAACCTAAAGTGGAATAAAAATGTGAAGCAACACAGAAACATTCCCAGACACCACACAGATACACCTACACACACACACACACACACACTCGCGCGAAAGTAAGATGAAGAAAAGTTAGAAAGAAGAAACCCCAAAAAGTAGCAGCAAAGCAAAGTAAACAAAAGTTTAAAACAAAAACACGAGATACAGCAACAACCAAAGAGAAAACATTAACAAAAGCTACAAAAGGAAAAGCAAAAAAAAAAAAAACAAAACATCAAGAAGATTATGACAAGAAAAAGGAGAATAAAAACTAGCGCTAACTAAGCAAGACAAATATGTTAATGATAAAAAAATGAAACCCAACGCTACCTTAAACACACCCACACATACACCCACACACACACACAGGACATAAAAACTTAATTTGTTAGGAGAATTTTATTTAGTTAACGATTTAGGCAAAAAAAAGAACAAATGACGAAATAAATTGCAAAAAATGAAAAAAAAAAAACAAATAAGAAACAAAAAAATCGGCAAGTCACATAATTTAGCGCAAATATTGTTATATTATCAACATAAAAAATGAACAAGCTAAAAACATATACAAATAAATCTACAGCAAACTTAATTGTTGTTAACAAATTCTTTTCGTTTTTTGGTTTTGTTTTTTGTGTGTATAAACAAATAAACGACTAACAGCGCAGCGAACAACAACAACAACAACAAAAAGATAAATTAATAAATAAATAAAAGCAAAGCAGCAACAAGAATGAAAACATTAAACAAAATGAACTTATTAAACACAATTTATATTTATAACAGATGAACTACTGCAGCATCCGAACAACAAAACAAAACAAACAGAAAATAATAATAAATATAGACACCCTATATAATTTGTTTAAATTTGTTATAAATTTAAGCAGGCAACCCAAATCCAGCATCAGAAAGAACAACCCCGATATAAGGATATAAAACAAAACAATAAAACCGAATGAAAACAAACAAACAAAAAAAACACAACAAAAACAACATAAATAATTGTAGATTTTAAAATAAAACAAAGAAACAAAAAACAAAAAAACAAAAAATTAAAAGCATAAATAAAACATATTTAAAAATTAATACTCTTCACTTATTATTGATGAAAAAACAAAAAAAAAACAAAACAAAAGATCATAAATGTGAGAATTGCATGAAAACAAAAGTGGAAAAATGAATGCCCCTCCCCCTCCCCTCCACCACCCTTCCCCTAAACTATATAGTTATTACTGAGGCAAAATAAAATTTACATAGCTGAAAGGTAATAGAACTAATTAACAACCGAGTTACTAAAAGGGAAACAACATAAATTATATTAAATTATGTACACCGAATTAAACAAAAACCCAAATTAACCCAAAATAATAAGAAAATCAACAAATTTTCATTTCAACAATGAAACTATTTTCCCTTTTCAAATTCATTTGTTTCCATTTTCCATTTTGTGGTTTTGTTGTTTCTTTAAGCACTAACAATTTGGGCCTCAGCAAACTTATTAACCAAATCTAACCAAATCGAAAATCTCTCTCTCAACCACCAAAAAGCAAAGATAAAGTAACGAAAACCAAAAGCTTAATATGAAAGTAATCCCCCTTTTTCCATCCAAACAAAAACCAAAAACAAAAAAACTATATATATACATATATATATGTACATATATGTGTGTATATGTATATGTATAAATCCAAAAGTAAAAACAAAAACTTAACTAACTAGAGTAATTTGTAAGAAGCGAAAGCATAAAATGTTAAACAAACAAGAAATAATAGTTTAATGGATAAAATGTTATAAATAAAAAGAAAAAAAAAACATAAATATATATTATAAATATATATATTATCATTCAATGAAACTTTGCTTAAAAACTGCAAACCAAAAATTAAATACACACACACTCCCACACCCACACCCACACACAGACATACACATAATGGAGGAGGCCTCTGTTCTAGGCCAGGTTCAAACACTTTTGTTGACCATTCAATACCGATTTTTCGAACTTCCTAACGAATTCTCAACTTCTTCCCTGGCCTCACTCAAGTGCATTTTGTTTTAAAATAACTTTTAGTTGTTAACCAAGATTAAAACACAAAACCAGTAAGAAAACACAAATTGTTTAAACCACAACCAATGCCCCAGCCATCACCCTACCCCGAAACATAAAGAAAGGAAAAACAAAACAAAACAAAGGAAAAACATAAAAAATAGTTTTCTAAAATTTTTGCTAGTGCATGTTTTCCTATGACTAAGCTAAATAAAATATAAATTAATTAAAACAAAAGCAAAATTAGATAAGTAGTCTAATCTAATACAGCTGCAGTTGTTCCCTCGATCACAAGGGAGAGATCGAAGATCGATAAGCTGATCGATAACTGAAATTCATCGATTACTTTACATTTTACGCACAAAATTTTGTCCTTCAGTTGCTATTCAAGTCCCGGCAAATGTGTTCCCGAAACCGCCGATAAATATTAGTAGATTATATAGGGTAATAACGAAATAAACATAAAACATAACTAATGAACTAATAACAAATTCATATATACATATAATAAAAGAGATAACAAAAAAGAACTGCCACGTAAATGTTTGACCCTCTAGCAAGTGTATGGAAATTGGCGCAGAAAAAAAATATATTTTCTTTGATTTTGCAACTTTCCCTTTTCGGTTTTCCCTCCTTCTCATTCGATATATCATTACTCCCAGGCCAACCCGCGATTCGCGACTTCAAAAGTTGAATCTCTAGGTTTGTCATTGGCCTTGTCGCGATATATGTATATGTATGTGTATATATATAGAGTGAATGTTATACCAATTCGTTACACACTCGAAATACTTTAGCAATACTTTACGCTCTTTCCCTAGAGTCGGCGGCAACCTTACTAGCACACAATTTAAAAGTATAAATTATATATATATTTAACAAGCATATATATGTATAAACTGCCATTTTTTACACAAAGTGTATGTAAAAAAACGAAAACACAAAAAAAGAAACATAAACAAAAAGCAAATACCAAAAAATATATAAACGAAACAAACCCAGGAGTAAAGCAACAAAAACCATTTCTAAACGAAACGAAAGTCGAATGACTAATTTGGTTGAGGTTGACTAAAACGAACGATCCAATTAACCCAGGCAACAACAACAAATGCTCATTCAAATGTTTTTAATCGTTTAACCGAAACAAAGGACGCATTTTCGAATCACTTCTTCTGCATTTTCCTCTTCGACTTGTCCTTTCAGTCACCAAAAGTCAGCGTAAAGTTTGCTAAAAACAAAAAACAAAGATAAGAACAAAAGCCATTCCATGCTTTATCGACTTTCCGATCAATTCAGATCCGGTCAGTGCGGATCTCTCCCCCGTGAGGAAAACTGCGGCAAATATACGAAACAAAATAAAAACTATGTAGTAAAAAAGGATATATATATATATATATATATATATATATATATATGTATATGTTGACTTCATTTGCATTTGCATTTGGTTTTTAGCAATTATTATGGCAAAACATTAGCAGCATTAGAAAAAAATAAAAACAGCAAAAAGCAAAAAACAAAACAAAAAATAAAACAGAAACTCATGCAAAAAGTGTATTTATTCTTAAGCTAACATATAGGAATTAAGGCATATAACATAAAGTTACATATACATATATATGTATGTATGTATGGAAAAATGTTATATACGGAAATGGTATCAAATATAAAACAAAACAAAAAACAAAAATTAACAATTAAGTATGAATTATTCAGTTTGATTTCTGTTCGAAACAAAGACAAAACAAGACCATGCCTCCAAAATTAAATTACTCCCCTTTCTGATTTAATTGGTTCATTTTTTTTGTAACTTTTGTTTTTTGTTTTCCACGAAATAGTCTCTGGCAATAAAATCGTTCGATTCGTTCGAGATTTTCCAATTCTACTTGAAACACGCCTAAAAAAACAAAAACAAAAAATAGGAAAACCTAACATGATTGCTTTAATTTAGGTTTAAAAACAAATTATTAACAAAAAAGAAACAGAAAAACCTTCATTAAAAATCATAGTAAAACTAAATAATGTGTGTGTAACAAGAAGAAGAAGAACAAAACAAACACTGCTTTTGTATTATTTAAGTTAAACTATAAAAAAAAAAAACCAAAAAAAAAAAAATAACAAAACAAAAACCAAAAGGTTAAATATTAAAAAAGAAAAAAAAATACAATAAAAAGAAGAAACCAAATATAAGCTGTAATATTAAACAAGAAAATGAACTTACAAGAAAACAAGTAAAGTAAAATAAAACAAACCAAAAAACGATTAAACAAAAAAAAAAAATTAAAAGAACAAAAAGCTACAACAAGAACAAAAACATTGAATAAAAAGGCAAACAACAAAGTAAAAACAAAAATACGTCGTGTATGAGTAACGAAAATGAGAAAAATGTTTGAAAAATTTTACTGAATTCAATAAAAATATTATGTTGATATGGAATTAAGTAATTCCAAATAAACAACACGAATGCGTTTTTATTTTCTCATTTCATATTTTCAGTGCCAATTCGATTTGTCGGAATTCGGGATGGGAAAAGTGGAAAGGAATTTAGAATAGCAGAGAAGATCCTTTTATGAAAATCCTTTCCTTCATTCTTACCCAAATTTTAAAATCTGCCAAAAAGGATCTTAGATTCTGTGGAAAGAAGGCGTCGTTAGATGTGACCTACATTATTCAGATTTGCCAGTCTGCGGATGAAGAAGTGAGGGTTTTACTGTATTAGCTAAAGTTGTAGAACTTCTTTGCAGACTATATAATTAACCATGGTATACTTTTTATACCATGCACTAAGCCCTCTTAGGGTGGAAAGGTATATTAAAGATGTCAAATGTCACTTGTACAGATGTCACTTGTACACGAAGACGGGAGACGAGATGACGATCAAGGAAAGAACGTGAGCGTGTGAGAAAAGACGATCAAACAAGACGGACGTGTTTAGAGGTCGTGCGTCATAGTGGGATGCAAGGTCAACTCGAGTACCATAGACGGGTGCTAAAATTCGAGTATCAAAGTCAAACACTAAAAGTCGAGCGCCAAAGCCGGGCGCGAAAAGTCGAAGTGTCATAGACGGACGCCAAAGTCGAACCGAGCCAAACGTCGATTGTCTTTTTATATCGTGTAATCTCTATTAAGTCGTATTTTCATGTAAACCCCCTAGACTATATATTCCTGATCAGCATCAACAGCCGAACCGATCTAGCCATGTCCGTCTGTATGATCACCTAGATCTCGAAGAGTATAAAAGCGACAGCCACCAAATTTAGTATGTAAGCTCGGTGTGGTGCATATGTATGTACATATGTATGTGATCAAATTCCCGCTACGCCCCCTTGCTCCTCCGTTTCTATTAGCTAGACCCACGGCCCCTTTTGGACTATCTTATACTTACGCGAAAAGGATATATTAACTGCACTTAAATGTTCCTAGTACAGTCGTTTATAGGTGTTATAATTTTAAATTTTTAGACCATAGTCACTGTTCGTGACTTTACTGTTTGTATAGGAGCTATCTGATATAACGGTCCGATCTAGCTGAATCCGAGATATACAAACTGTGCAGTATATACAAGCCTACATGCAAAACTCTGTTGCTCATCCTGTCTAGGACGAATTCGCGTCGATCCAGACGGACGGGCAGGCGGACGGACGTCGCGCTGATGAAAAATATAAATACTTTATATGGTGGAAGATGGTTTCTTCTGTGCGTGAACACTTCTGGCCAAAATTTAAATACTCTTTTCAAAATTCGAATTGGTTCGACAAATTCTATAGTGTTTATAGAAGTGTTTGCCCATTGGAGGCGTTTGCAAGGAAAGGTTTTACTGTACCATAATACATTACTACCATGCCATCCTAAGTAGATGAGTTATCCAAATGCCCCTTTCATAGAGGCAACAGAACAAGGAGGATCCGGGATTTAATCCCAGGTTAGTCTAAGGTTTTTAAGGTATCCTAAAATTAACAATAATAGAAAAACAAAACAGTTTAACAATTTGAAACACTCTGTACATTATTTATATCTAAACATACAAATGTTAATTATTTTACACGTCGTTTCAAGTAAATGTCTGTATATGGAAGACGCAATTGGTAGTATCATCATTCATCTCTTCAAAATTTAATGTGTGGCACAGTGTGTCAATGATGATTTTTCACTGTTGAAGTTGGTCGTCTAATGGGTGATTAATTAAATAATTGCAACGGTTTTCAGCTGGATTCAGAGGATGCCAAACATTTCGGACAAAACCTACCATAAGTAACCGAAAAAGGAACTACAAATATTATAAGTGACAGCGGTTTTCCAGGCACCAGGAAGCCAAGCTAGCTTTGTCTTTTAACTTCTGAAGTTAAAATACCCTTTCAAGTTTTCTTATTACTCTTCCTTTACCTATAGCCTATAAGGAGGAAAAATGTTTTATAGTTCTTCGTTGCGTCAAAAGCAACAAAATGGTTCATAAAAGTCACTGTTTTCAACCGATCGTTCCCATGGGATCTGTACGACATACTCATCCCATCTTTATCAAATTTGGTACGCTCAATTATAGTTGTACAAAACTGACAAATATTAAAATTTGTGACAAGAGACAATAGATAATAACGAAATTTCTTAGAAAAGTCACCATCAAAATTCCAGCTCTGTAGAAGATCCTGTCGATCCAGACAGAAGGAGGGACATGGCTGTATGATTATTGAGGCTAAGATCTTTAAAGTCACACTGTGCCACCGAAAGCACATCAAATTTTAAAAGAGATGAAAATATTAGATGAAGAGCAGCATTACAACAAAGACGACTAAGGAGATCCGAATGTCACACGACAGTCTGAGACTGCCGACTGCCACTCCCACATACATATATAGACATTTACCTGGCAAGAATTAGTCCACGACTATACGACAAACGGAGCTGACGTGTAAAAATATTGTATGTATAAATGGAAATAATTGTACAGTGCGTCTCAAACTGTTAAGTGTTTTTTTTTTGCATTGTTGGATTTAAGTACATTCATATACATACATATGTGCATATTATATTGCCAGTGCAACGGAATTCAAAAATAAAATGAAAATCTTTGGTTTGAGTCTCTCAGAAAACGTCACCTCAAGCCTGAGAAATCCCAAATTAAACAACACAAAAGTCGTTAGATCAAGAAATAATAAAAGAAGTTTTTGCCACATCATTAAAATGAAATGTAAAGGAAAATTATTTAAAATGTCCACCCCAATTTTCGTAGATGTTATCGATAAATTCGAAACCTGCAAGTATCGATAAATTTCTAGCTGCACCGATAGAAAGTGTCGTGACATTAAAAATGAGCGAGTCGAATAACTACCAGCTGAGTGACAACTACAAAAACTATCAAGTGCCATTGGAGAAAAAATAAGAAAAAAAAGTACTAGTTAAAGAATATTGTTCAACATGTTTGTCAATAAAATTGTTGTCTGCACGACATTGCTTCTATTGAGTAGTGCTGGTGAGTAAGACGAGAAACGGCGGTAATATTTTGTGGAAAACTACGCGACGACCCCTGCACCCGCACCCCTTAAACTGCGTCGCAAAAACCTGGAAAGGTCTTTGTTCACAACATTTTTGCTGGTTCATCGCAATTTATTTATTTTTTGTTTTTTTTTGTTGTTTCGTCTCGGTCGGTGCACACACGTAAGTCGTTGTGTTCGTGTGTCTGATATGATGTATGTATGTACATATGGATATATTTATATACATATGTACATATGTATACCTAGAAGGCTTCTTGCTATTGTGGGTTGAAAGCCAGAAAAAATGAAGCAAAATGCGAAATAGTATATAATCTAGACTCTATTTTCGATACTCATACTTTATTGCAATTCGCTGACAAGATGGTGGATGGAAAATACAGTTTCTTTAATTTCTAATGCTCGCCCCGCTCCACCTCTTATCTAACGGCGCCTACCTGTATGCAAAACTCTCGCACGCACACAAGCACGTTGTGCATGGGAGAATGAGCGTGAAGACGCATTAAAAAGTTACCCTTCTCGGACCATTTCCCCCCATCCGAAAATGCAGCCATCTTTCCCATCCCATGTATACAGCTCGACATTTTTTTTATTCTTTGATTGCACACTATTATTATATTCAATTTAAATGGTTATTTGATTTGTTAATTTATTCTCAAACTCTACACCCACCCCTCGGCTTCGTATTTCCTTCCACCTTATGATGCGGGGCCTCACATTAGGCAGTCCCTTCCCTCTGATAACTAGCATGGATGGTTCTTTGTCCAAACTGGTTCCTATACATCAAACGGCAAATGGAAGTTTCCAATTACTTGTGGTTTATAGATTTTACAACAAATATTAGCTAATCTTTATCTGCATTTAATACATACAAATATGACTGTACATACTCTCATTCTGAACAAAGACGCAAAATGTGGCACAAATGTACATATAATATGTATTGTTATTTTTCCACACATATAAATATTCATACTTAGATATATGTATATGTATATGTTTAGGATTATATTAACGGGTAAATCACAATACAGTATATTTCGAGTGGCAAAATACATATTTTACTGATAAGAATTCTCTTTGATTCACATACATATGCACATAATTTTATATCTATGGATTTTTTAAAAACCGATAGCAAATTCGAATATTTTAGTAGAGCGCCTACAATTGTTTTTGTAAGTTTTCGATAAGGTACACTTTAAAATAGGGATCCCCGTTATCTACTAAACTACCGATCAGTTGAGTTGATGAAAAGGCTTAAATCCATCAGTTTCCGTCTAGCCTTCCATTAATCTCATGGTATCAGTTGGCTTTCATATCAAAACGAACTTTCACTTTATTCTCAATCAATAAACCAAATAAAACCAAATTTGCCCACGCTGATGTGAGGAGATAGTGTCAGGCTGTACTCGGTGTCAGGGGTGATAATTAGTTTATATTATAATTGGTAATTTCGAAATAAACGAAACAGCGACAGACCATACACATAGTTGGTTAATCCAGAGGTGTAGAATCGTCCATTAGAATCCTTTCTTAATTATCGAAGTTTATTCCTATTCCTACATGCCTCCTGTTGTTGCATGTTCGAGTCATATAAATCCGATTTTAATTTCCTTGCACTTTTCTCATTCTTTTTTTTTTTTTTGCTCTTTGAGAAATTGCATTATATGTACATATGTATGTCTGTCCGTGGGAGAAAGTCACGCCCCCATCGTTGTATTTCCGTCTGTCCAGACAGACGCTTAAGTTGCATTTAAAGGTCATCTTTGGAAGACTGTAAAATGGCATTGAACTAGAACGGGTGGTGGTAGCGGCAAGGGTCGGCCGGTGAAATGAATAACCGCAGAGGGCAGAGTCCAGATTACTTATATGTATGTATGTATGTACATATGTACATATGTGTATATGTATGTATGTGTAGACTAAAACTGCTTTAGCAACAAATTATTAAATTAAAGCTACGTTGAGTCATAAAAAATACATTGTTTTGGTTTTGTTTTGTTTTGCTCGTTGCGATTTCAATTCGAGTTTTAAGACAAAACGATCCCGTGACCCAGGGGGAGGCGCCGCCTAGATAAAATTGTTGACTTGTTTCGCTCAATAACACTTGGATCGGATAATACCCGCATGACGACGAATATTGCTTCCCTTTATATATATTTGTATATTTTTATGTACATATGTAAATTTCCATTTATACAATTATGTATGTACATACATACATATGTGTGTGTGTATGTAAGTTTATCAATATATGGCGATTTATTCGTTTATCAAAGTATTACTCGAATTACTCACTCCAACTTTTGTCCATTCCGAATTAACTTTAGAATATGACTCACACCTAGTTCGATTGAGTTTCACAATTCGCGAGTAGAAAAAGATAAAAAATGTTGTATTCTTTGTTTGATAGATCCTTGCCTGTAAAAAGCAGGGATGCTAGTCTAAAGTTTCTTAAGAGTTCCTGTTTATTGAAAGACAGATAGAATGTTTTAAAACAAAAGTTTACAAATTAAAACCCTGCAAGACTTAGTAATTACGTTAGGTTCCTTGATATTATATTACCTTTAGATGAGTTGTCCAAGTGGCCCAGTTATTTAGGCAACTAAAGAACGAGGATCCGGATTCGTTGCCAGTGCTTGTAAAATATAGTTAGTATGTAGTTTACAACTATATCCTATACTGATAATAACAATAATACATACTTATAACGAGTTGAGTTCATTCATTTCACTGAGTATCACTATAAATGTTAATAATTGACAAAGGAATGAAAACAAAAAAATGATTTTTCTTCGTTTAATCTTTTCAGCTTATTCGCAAATATTGTTTGGTCTGAAAAATAATGGTCCAACACCAGCGGCTATCGATGGACAGGAGAGCTCACCACCCAATCCATTATCAAGCAGCAGCAGCAGCACCACCTCAACAACGAGTACAGTAAAGCCGAGCTCCTCTACTTCGACCTCCACTTCGACCTCCACGTCGACTTCAACTTCCACATCAACCAGCACTGAGCCACCAAAGACCACAACCACACCAGCTCCAGTGCCGACCACCACCCATGCTCCCCAACCTTATCCGCAACCAACAGCCGGCACTTGGAATGCCTCCTGTATTCTCCTCACCATGGCCACCCAATTCAACTTCACCTATACGAAGAAGGGTAAATCATATACAATTATAATATTATAAACTGAAATTGGCATTTCATTACAATATTCTTTCAATTCATGTGCATAGACGGGAACACCACCTATGGTCTGGCAAACATACCTAGCAATGCTACTATTGGCGACCACGTCTGCGACTCAAAAACAATGCAGACGATTCAATTGAGCTGGGGACCTGAATCATCTGTACATTCATTCCTGATGCGATTTGAGACAAAGAATTCATCTATTGTGCTAACCCAGATATTTATTACATTCACTTTGAACGATGACGAGTATCCGGATGCAAAGGGTAAGTGTGACAATCTCCCGTGCTGAGTGTATGATTTTCCAGTAGGAAAACTTGAAGATAAGTTTGCAACCGCGCTTTCATAATGAAATGTAGGCAGCTATCCTCCGATCCTGCATAATTCAGAAATATGTATGTTCAGGAGATATGCATAGGGCACGCATTATCCATGCGTGCTTATCAAGTTGATCTATGCAAGACATGTAATTAGTTTAAAGTTCTGCATTGTCCTAGGATCTTTTCACTATAGATATGGAGATTAGATTAGATTCAATTTAGTGTGTTTTTCTCATTTAATCTTTTCTTTACAGCCAACCAGACCATTCAGCTGCAGCGTAGTCGACAAGATGATTTGAAAACACCAGAAAAAATGTCATATCACTGCACCCGTCCCCAGCACTTCAATCTGACAGAGACCTACGGCAGCGATAACACCACTGGCCTACTAACAATCAGCCAGCTCCAAGTGGAGGCCTTCCGACAGGCTAATGCCACCGGATTCTCCTCCGTTCACGATTGCGATAGTTCTGAGACATCGGATGTGGTTCCAATTGCCGTGGGCATTGCCTTGGTTGCCCTGATCCTTGTGGTTCTCATCTCTTATTTGTGTGCACGTCGTCGGTCAACTTCGCGTGGCTACATGAGCTTCTAAACTAAGATCAGTAGGTAACGGGAGCATAGGGACGTAATTAGTGAGAGGACGACGCGGAAGTAGAGAGAATTGTAAGATTGATTTTTGATAATTGGCAAGTATATATGAATATATATATTTTCGATTTCGTTTGCTTTATGCCCAAATTCAGAGTGAATGAAGAATATCAGAATGGTTTTGTTTATCAAAAATCTAGATAATTGTGTATATGTCTGTGTCCGACTTAAATAAGTAATTGTATTTTTCTTTTTGTTTCGTTAAGACTCATTACGTAAATTTTACTCTTTTACTTTTTGATCAAAAGAGTCGGTTCTTAAATGTATAAGAAGCTTAAAACTATTTGGAACCATATTATTTTACTCAATCAATAATTCACGTCGCATCCAATGAATGTGCAATGCGAAAAATAAACAGACATGCAGGAAAAACAGGAAGAGGTGAAAACAAACGACTGGGCTCCTAGGGACATTAATAGAAAGACGTTAGGTAACACATTATTTTTCCGCTCCCCAAAAATAATAATTATGCAATTGATTTTAAATGATCAATGATATCAGTTAAACCAATAATTAGAACCACAACAAATTTATGTATTATTATTGGCCTTAATCGTGAAATAAAATAATATGATATGAACAACTCTTCTAATTTTATTTAATCTTCCATTTATTTAAATGTTAAGTCCACATTACAGCGTAAAATTTGTTCAAATGGGCAGCAAACTCTCAGCGTTCATCTCAGCATCATCGTCCGAGTCATTGCTCGGCTGAGAACGATATACTCCAGTGCGAGGACGTTCTGCTGGTGGGCCCAACGGATCGTATTGTTGCACTGATTTACATTAATACAGATAAGGAGGATTGTGAATGACAATGATCGAAGGCTCTTCGGATCAGCAGTTATTTGACTTACCCGAGAAAGAACTGGACGAAGTCTTGCCAAAATGCTCTTGGCCATTGTAGTTGCTTGTGGCTATAGTGTGAGAAATCTCATTATTCTCCAACAAGCGTTCCTCATTCGATGGTCTTAGAGCTAAAAAAAAGCATGCTTATTTCATATTATTCTTATAACAAATGGAATACTTACCTCTAATCCGGTTACTGGTGGCGGAGGATAGCCGCTGCTGCTGATAGCGTTGCTCCTGCTGTCTCTCCTGTTGCTGCTTATGGAGCCTAGCATAGTCCAGGGAATACCTTTCGTGCAGTTCGCTCATGCCCAAGGATTTGCTTACCTGCATAAGGGCTCGAACACAGGTCATATTATCCGGGAATCGAGCGTAGATTTTCTCAAACATGCCGAGATATTGTTTAGGAGGTAAATAGGAATTCCGAAAGCAGCTTGCTATGCGCAACATCAAATTTGGATCGTTGGGATCGGCCAGGACAGCACGTTCATAATAATACAAAGCCTTCTCCGTGGCCTGAAGTTTTATGTAGTACGATCCAATGGAGCTGGCAATATTAATGTCACTCATGTTAATTCGATAGGCCTCATTGTAATATTGATTGGCCTCCTGATGGTCTTGTATTTGCTCATACATCGAGCCAACCTTCTCAAACAAGCGGGAGTCCACGTCCGAAGCCGAAATCCCCAGGACCTGGAGGTACGCCTGAAGGGCACCCGGCGAGGGAGTGGACTTAAAATTTCCGGTTCCCTGGCTAAGTCTTCGCTCTTGCAACTTCGCCAACTGATAATAGACGTGACTGTGTTGTACTGAATGCGGAACCATCAGCTGAGACTTGAGTAGCTCGAACTTTTCCTCAGCCTGCTCGTAGTCCTGCTCAGCTAACGCCACCAAACCCAGATTATAGTTTGCCTCAAAATTTGTGGGCTGCAACTGCAAGGCGCGATGCAACTGCTCTTTGGCTGATGACAGATTCTGCTTCTGAATTTCCACAATGCTGGCGTTTACCAGGGCTAGAGCATTGGTTTCCAATGCTCCCAACTCCTTCAGTTGATTGAGGCAGTGCGAAGCCATTTCGAGGTTACCAAGCTGTTGGGAATTACCGAACTAGGTCTTAACTCTTTCTGATTTTTCAAATCTACCAGCTGAACTTACGTTTATGTAAATGAAACTGAGATTGGTTAGCGCACTAGCCGTCATCGATCCTTCGCTCTTTCGGTCATACATTTGTAGAGTTTCGATGGCCTGGTTAACATCGTTTTGCCTTAGATAGACTAGAGCCTTATTCAGCTCCAATTCGTTGGCCAGCCACGATAAATTCGAAGTTCTGATCACCTCGATGCACCAGTTGTAGCCTAAGAGAAATTGTGAATGAAATATTGACTTTATCGATCGATATACTTGGCATCTCACCATCGTTATAGTTCTCCTCGATAATGGGTGAAATGAGATCCACAATCATGGTGATGCTACGCTTCTCGGAGTTTCGCTTTTGCTTCGTGTATGTAGCCAAGTCGTCTGTCTTTAAGGCCTGCAAAACATACCGACGGCTCCGAGATTTACCCGAGCTCTGTGCCGTAGATTCACGGACTTTGCCAAATGTGGCACTACCGCCAGATGGGCCAGCGCCGGCTTCAATAACAGCCACCTCAGCAGCAGTATCGGCATTGGCCTCGTTTTCATCCTGATCCTGGCCAGCTACAGTTTGTCCTTGCAGCTTTATTATATTGTTCTCATTCTCCAAGTCACTGTCACTCTCCGCCGGCTGGACATCACATAAATTGCGAAAAGTATTTTTGATCTTCTCCACATCTCCCATGGCATAGTAGCAGAGTAGCAAGTGTATGCCATTCTTAACATCAGCCCGCTCGGACATGATGAACTCGAAACTAGAAGCCGCATCGGCATATTGGCCCATCCGTACGAATAAGACTCCGATATTTTCAGTGATTTTCAGCCGCAATTGTTTAAGATTGTTGGGTACGGAGTCCAAAGCCATGCGATACATCTTAATTGCCTTTGGATAGATGCCCATTTTGTGGTATATGTTTCCCATATTAAGTTTCAGCTGATTGACATGGGGAAACATTTTGTTTTTGGTCATAATGCTGTAGGTGTTAAGCGCCTCAATATGCATCTCATTCTGCTCGTATTGCTCGGCTAGGTTGAAAAAGACCTAAGAAAACACAATGGGAATGCGGAATCGAGTTTACTCAACAAGTTACTCCACCAACTTACTGCATATGTAAGGTCAAAATTGTGAAACACATTCTCGCCCTGCTGATCCCGAAATCGATGCAACGTCCGATCCAAGGAGAAAGCTTCCTTGGCTTTGTTTAACGAATCGGAGAGTGAAGATTTGGTTTCGGTCGTCGAAGGCGTCCTACGAGCAGCCAACACTATGGACGACTCCAGAAGTTTGACAATCTTTGCCTCTAGGTTCTTGTACTTGATTTGAGGACTGTAAAGGGATTGCTAGTCATTGATTCGGCACAAGAGTGTCCCTGTCTTGTCCAACTCACTTGACCTCCTTGGCTGCATCTATGGAGGCGTTAGCCGATGAGAGCGTCTGTTGCTTAGCCTTCTCAAGGAAAAACTGATCGAATTTTTGTCCAGCAGAGCCCGCACTGTTATTAGCCGCGTAACCAACAGCCCTCACTGCGGTGGAAGGTCTGGCCAGAGAGGTTTTGTCAGCACCTCCTCGACTGCTAACCAGATTGCCTCGCTTTTGGAATTTGAAGTTGATTTCAATTGAAACTGCTGGTTAAGGGTTTTCGCGTTGTCTTACCGAGAAGAGCTGAGATGTAGGAGGCCTAGGTCTCCCAGCAGCCGTTGGCGGTGGTGGTGGAACCATCTCCGATTCACTAGGATTCCCAACAATTTTATCCTTGGCACTCATTTGGCAAAGAATCAACTCTGCTTTACTGACCAAAAAGAAAATAAATATTATCTTCTAGGGGTTGCTCAATGTTTTGGTGCAACGTTGCCATGGAAATTCTGAAAAACAATTTCCCAGACCCCTTTTCAATAACAAGATGGTTGGCGCTTTGTTAGCCGAACGATTGGCCCATGAAAGACTCTTTTGTTCGAATTTAAAAATTTTTCTGAACTCAATGAATCTGAAAGATAACAAAGGAACAAATGAAGAACTAACGACAAATGAACGTAGCAACTGATTATTAGATTGTCAAGTGTTAGCCCTTTAGAAAGGTTTAATTGATTATGAATCCTATATGCAATATCGACATAAACAGTATGGAGTGCCAGAAATGGATGATTGATGTTTATAACAGATGTAGCCAGCTCTTTACACTTGAGCCGGTGGATCCATTTGAGGTATGGTGGCATGATGATACGCCGGCAAGGTACAAATCCGACGTCAATACCATGACTGCATACGATTGCCATAAACTGAAACGAGACCTTGGGCGCGAAGTAGCTGAGGTGATTCCCAGGCCACATCTGATCTTGAAAAACTGCCCTCTAGGGGACATAGTTTCTCTTTTGTGGTTCCTAATACTGGTCTCAATAGTAGTTATCATTATCATTGTCATGTGCGGCTGTTGTCAAAGTGGCAAAGACGCCGAAAGGTTGGCCCTGGAACCAGAGAACCCACCAACAGAAGTCAAATTGACAACACCAATCGAAGATAAAAGCAAAAAAAAGAAAAAGCGCACCGTCAAGGCTTGGTTGCGTCATAGAAGTCGTCCCGTCTTTGTTCACAGTGAATCAACTTTGGAGCGTCAGAGGTTTAAGCGGCAGCAGGAAGATCGCGCCCGTGCGGCTCATACCCAAAGAAAGATAAAGAAATGGACAGTGGATCGACAGCACGCTCTCGAGGAAGCTAAGAAACAACAAATAGCGAGAGAGGAAAATGAAGATAATGTTTGAATCAATCAATAGATATTTTCGTGGCCTCGAAAGGAGAGGATTCTCTACAGAAAAATAAAACATCGTTGATGTCTTTTTTTTTTGATTGTTATATAAAAATATTTAAAAAAACGTTCGGAAAAGGGGAAAGTTCGCCAATGTCGCTTGTTGATGGGCATCCTTATCATCGCACCTGGAAGTCTAGATTCAAAGGAACATGTGTATGTGACCTGTCTGAAAATAGAATTAGCCAAACAAGAGATTATTTCAGAACAAATGTTAATTATATTGCACATAGTGTTCAATTAGTATTAACAATTTAAAAATTGACCTGCACAAACAAATTTCATTTATCTTTTAAGAAACAATCGACTGACTTAAGATTGTTTAGACTTTAGTCAACAAGATTTATTGATCGGAACAGTTTTCATTATAAATATTTATCTTTATTTTTGTTTTATTGAATCACAATGAATATTGCTCTCTTAGAGTTAATTTGTTATCAAAATTTGTTCTTTAGCACTCCAAATGATATTTGTAAGCAATTTGTACATTTATAAAAAAGACTTATACATTAAAATACAAATTGTTCAGCGTCTAGGATTCATTTGTAGTTCTCCACTAAACTAAATACAAGCCACTAAAAATGTGCGTACTGTAAAGTTGTTCTTCGTTTAAAAATCATTTTGGTTTGTAAGGCTAAAACTTGTAAGTCACTTCTTTGGTTTCTTGATTGCATTCAGCGCCTAAAGTACATTATTTTGTTTTAATGCGATGAAATGTATTTGAAAATGTCTTTTGTTTTTCATGTATTCCTATAAAATGTCAACCTTTATAACCAGCTGGTGCTCAATGTCTGTGTATATTGTATAAAAGGCTCACTCAAACTGTTTCGGTTTGTTTTTTTTAGGATTTAAAGCGAGATCAAAAATATAACAACAAATTTAAAACTTAACATGCAAATATGCTTAACAAACTTTCTGTTTTCTTTTTTCTTTTTTGTCTTCATAGGCATCAGTAGATATCTTAAAAATCTTATCGTTTAAACCGTGTTGTGCAAAAAAATATAATTTTAGTTTAGCTTTAGTTAAGGTTAAGGCTGCTTTGGTCCAGGATTGTGTTCCCATATATACAGTCGTCCACTTAAGGGTAGCAAAGCTAAGTGAGTTTCTTGGCCCATTTCATGTCGTCATCGCGTGGCTTGAGACCCGTAAAGTGCTCTATAATAAGCTCAAAAGTCGACCAGAATCTGCATTGCAATAAGTTAATTGGGCACAAATATTTATATATTTTATTAACGAACCGCAATCTTTCCAGTGGCCAATTCAACCAACCCGTAGTTATACAAAAGTAAGTTTCGTGCGGAGCCACATGATGAATGCGATGATGCTTGCGGGGCAGAATAATGTGACAACTCTGTAGGAAGAGCACCCATCTGGGAAGTCCCCAATAGGTGTGCGACCATTTGTGAATCTGAAATGGAAACCGAATGCAAACTGTAAAATCACATCACCATAATTTGGGTTTACTGCTTACCTGATTCGTCATGACCACAAATATGGAGCAAAGAAACACATACGAAATCCACCCAAAGTTAAGTTGAATCTCAATCGGCGATTTGGCATAGAAATAATGGGCCAAATAGCCCAAAATTGGAATGCCAACCATGAAATTGTCGCCGTTCGTTTCAATGAAGTCGTGCCTTGTGATTGATGTGGGATCTAGATGGTGCTCCCGAAAAGGACGTAAAAAATTCTGCGAAAGATGGCTTAACTTAGTATTTATGGGTTTTACATCTATTTGATGTATTCAATTCACCTTTCCTATCAGCGGCAACTCCACAGAGCCCCACGTATCCGCAGCCCAGTGCACTACTCCAGAAGCAAAATCCGCCGTAATGATACCACACAATGCCGAGACGAAGGCCACATTGATGCGTTCCCAGCGCATATGTTTCACTATCAATGTCAAATTGATGATCATGAGGCCAATACACGTGTAGACACAAATAATTTCCTGAGCTCGTTTACCTGCAGTACATTTATAAAATAAACTTTAGATAACCCAACAATTTTCAGGTCGTCGATCAAAACTTCGATGGCAAATAAAAGTAACTAATTGTAAGTAGTCGCTCCGACTTCTGTATACCATGCACCAAGGGGCCTGCTGTCAATTCCTATGCCCAACGCCCTAAACTTATATCATCTACAATAGACGGACAGATAGAACAAGGGATCGACTCGAATGTTGTAGGTGATCAATAAAAACCCAATTATTTCAGTGCAAAGCATAATTATAATTAAAACAGTATCAACAGCGTTTGCCCCCCTTTTAAAGATAAGTGGGTACAATTGATAAAATCCCACACATTTTTTCGGAAATCAGCGATCAATAGACTATAAAAATAACATTGGGAAGCTTTTAATTATTTTTAAGGCTTCTTTCTCAAATTGGGTTTTTTCACTTTCGAAGTGAGTCACAATAAAACACATTTCATTCTGACTATAATAAATACTGACCTGGACTGTACAGCGAGGCCAACTCCTGTGCACCCTTGTTCTGAGGTCCCCAACGAGGAGATGTTGTGGCTGCTGCGGCTGTTGTCGTGTTCTTGGTTGTCGTGGCCTCTGCTGCTACCACTGCGTTGTGGCATTCCATGGTGTGATCCTCTTCTATTGTTGTAGGCGCTGAATTGCCATTTGGATCATCCTCATACATGGAATTCGCCAGGATTTCCTTATCACTCTTGGCCGTCATTGTCTGCAAGGGAAAGAGAGCAGCTCGGTTAGAATGGACAACCTCAAAGCCTTGACAACTGTCCCTGAATGAAAACCCTGGGTTGAATTCAATGTCAGACCACCAATTTCGTCTATGTGAACTTGTCCAGATGTGTTTCTACCTCGAACCCTTTTGCATAATTAAACAATTCGATGGGAAAAACAAAAGCTGAAGACATGGAGCAACAATGATTTGAAGACCTCTTTAAACGCTCTTCAAAGTTTCCAGGCAACGGGGTAACATCTCATCGACCTCTGCAGATGTTGATGTCATTACCTTGAGACTGCACTAAACTGACTTCTTCTACACCATCGCTCGAAACGTGTCACGCAATATTTCGGGATCATGGAAAAGGTGTCCCCATAGAACTGTGGAACCGCAGGAACCTAAATGAGCTGTCATTTTTGGAGGCGCGGCTTAAAGCTACCTTAATTAGGCAAATTGGTATTTAAATTGTGTTGTAAATGGTAGAGCTCTCTGTTCTCTTTGAGGTAGGTTGAGGAAATTGTGGAAATATTGTATATATATAAAAATATAGTCCTGCGCTTTGATGGAAAATTTTGTTGTGGCAACATGAGTAGCAAACATAAACTGTGCATTATTAAGCTGAGGACTATTGGAATTTATTATTTGCGTTTATCGCACGGGCAGAAGGTCTTAAAGGACTGTAGGTGGGGCGTCCCCCTTGACGCCTCTTTCAATAAAATATTCCAAGTGATTAACATTTTCTTAAGATTCCTTAAATATTCTCATATTAACTGAGTTAAAGGGAATTCCTTAATGGTAATTAATAATTAATGAACGGCTCCAACACTAAGGCTTACTTTTTTATGTAATTATATTAATTATGTCGATTAGAATAGGAAATTTTAGCTTAATTATAACTATTGGGAGGTCGGATCCCCATTTCGTGTGTTGATGTGAAAACACATTAATCAAAAAACTGGGCAATCGACTTATGTATTGGAAAAATGAATGAAAATGGAACTGACAGGCACGCGTTGGCTTCTCACACGTAATGGTTATGCGAAGGACATGAATATGGGGCAAACGAACCCCATAATCTGACGGTGTGTAATTCTCCCACAAATAGAAGTAAAGAACGCAAACACATCCCCCATGACGTGCAACAGCACAGGATAAACAAACTAGAAAGGACAAAAAAAAACATTTTCACAAATAAAACGGTGATTCAAATTTCAGAAATACACACATACATACATACATACATACGTAAATGCCAAGTAAAGAAAGTGTGGGCAGTAAATATCAGAGAAAGAAGAAATTTTAGTTTCGACTTCGGTGACGCCTACCAATGTCCTGAACCCTTTGCAAAAGAGCATTTGAGTTTTAATACGAAGTTGGTAAAGATAATTCCCCAAATGCACAAGTTCATACTTCAGATGTGAATAAAAGTAAGACATCTCGTTTTTCATTCAGAACTAATTGTCCAAATGGAAAACTTGCCACAATTCATTTAATCAGCTGATTGTCGATTATTAAGGTGAGAATGTGTACGACCTACAATAAAACTGATACGCTCCCTAATAAACTGATAAAAAATGTAGAGGTTTCGCTCAGCTTACATGAAAGTATTTAAATACCTTTATGTAACATCGAGTTACATTCATTTACAAAAGCGATGACATAATATATGTATGTTTTAGTGGCGTTTGCATATAAAAATAACATTGTTCTTATAAGAATAGCCTCTAACCAATAAGTACTGTATCCATATATCATGTCATCTATGGGTTATCTCGAGACGAATACTTATGAATAAGATTACAAGGAACTCTTCCAAATAAGTTTTTCAAAAATATTATGGGCGCCTACAACCCCCGTGTGACAATTTATACACACACACAGTATGTAGTGTAATGTAAAAGGGTTTTAAACCTTTTGATTTCTAGAGTATTTCAATAGTCGATCACACCCTAATGGGGATCCGATGTGTTTGTAGGGCCCAACAGGTATTAATTTTGGCACAACATAACGACGATTTGCGTTCGTATTTGTGTGAGAAAGGCGCCAAGAGACACTCCAAAAGTTTCGTGCTGCACCCTCGACACCCTTTTGCCCTGGTGAAGGATGCCACAAATGACGCTGTTTTGTTTTACTATTTTTTGTTTTTAATGTGTTTACGTTGGCTTTACTCAGCAGTATTTATAGCATTCAGGTTTTACTGTTGTTTTTGGTCGTTTTGCAAATTGATAACAAAATTCTAATGTGTGACTTGCATACATATGTATGTAGGTATGTACACACACATACACATGTACATGGTGCACGCCTGCCCGCCCGTGTTTCTCATCGTCCCCGACCACTCTATTTATAAAAACAAAAAAAGCTTGCTACAACACCCGTGTGACAATTTGACTCACCTTTTTAGCAAGTAACGGTATTTCTTAAGGCCGTTAATATTGCTAGTGGCAGCAGCGACACCTGCAAAGAAAAAGGGGCAACGCTCGAACTAATGTACTAATGTAAATAGGCAAATCGGTAGGCTTATTTCACATTAACACAATTAAAAACTAATTGACCCATCCATGTCTAGCCAAAATATTGATTAAAGCCAAAAGAAATTTCAGACATGCACGCAAGCGAAGGGGAAAATGATCCTACACTAAAACTAACTGGAATATTACACACGGTGAGCTTCGTCCACGACTCCTTCTAACGGGGCAAGAAAGTAAATAAACACTGTTTTTATTCACGTGATTTAATGCTCTGCCCCCACCAGCAACAACAACAACAGCACAACAAACACACAGACGACGAATCTCGCGAGAGCGTCTGCGACCACAACACTTTGACCGTGCACTTCCGCCTCGCCAAAGAAACTAAAGAACCTAAATCGGCGGTCGGTGTATGCGAATGGATGTGGGTGGATGACCGTTGAGCTTTTGCAGGTGTTTGCGCATACTCACGGTTTCAAGTCGTAGCTTCAGTGGTTTCTCAGTTTTCAATATTCTTTTGTGCAAGAAAATTTAATTAAAAATTTAGACAACTAAAGCAAAGCATGACTAATTCGTAAATGTATCTTTAAGTTTTTCATTAGATTGCCTACACGGAATTGCCTGTAACGGAATAGTGCCAAGGGCTTCTAATCGATAGTAAATATTTGCTATCGATAGGAAATCGAGATAGCGATAACTTGTCATCTGTTATCAGCTGTTCCTGTCGGCATTAGCTTGTTACCTCACAGCAATTTACCAGAAATTTTGACATAAAATGTTGCCGATGGCACGAAGTATTCTCAATGGACTCGTCCAGATAACCCGGAGCAGCCGCGGCGCTGCCTTCCATACATCCAGTTTAATGGGATGCAAAGCTGGTGATACTGAAAATAATAACACTGGAGACAATGCGGGTGCGGATGCCGATGCCACCGAGGCGAACACACAAAGCTCCGTTCCAGATGTCAATGATCGCACAAAAGTTATTCCTGTAGAGTCGTCGATACGGTATCTAAAGAGTGCGGCATATAAGCAAACCTATGGCGATGATTTCGTATGGACGCAATACCGGTGAGGCCAAAATCCATTCCAACTGAAATCATTAATTTTAATTAGCTTCTGCTCTCTATTAGGCGTAACCACAAAGGTATGTATGCCCCACGCAAGACCCGGAAGACATGCATACGCCAAGGCAAAATCTCCACTGGTAATCCCTGCCCCATCTGCCGGGATGAATATCTGGTATTAGATCATCGCAATACGGAACTGATTGAGCAATTCATATCCCCACACAGTGGCGAGGTTTTGAGCTACTCGAAAACGGGTCTCTGCCAGAAGAGTCATCTTCGCTTGTTGGTTGCAGTCCAACGGGCTCGTGATTACGGTTTACTCACCTATGATGTACCATTCAGAGAATACGATTACAGCGAGTACTACGGCCAACCAAAACAGAAACAACAAAAGTCTTGAAATGTGAAAAAAATTGATTAATATTCTTTATTAAAAAAATACGAATAACGCTTTACACTTGATCGCTTAATTTTTGATTTTGTCAATAGAGCAAAACATAAAAGTAAAATCCGTTTTATAAAAATTCAAAAAGAAAATTTAAATTTTATTAACAAATTAAATTGAACAGCATTCATATTCAACATATATTTAAATGTATACATTAGCATTATTCCAGTGCTTTAAAACTAGGACTAACTACAGATCAGTAAATGGGGAAATCCGAATCCACTTTTTTAGTCCAGGCATGGAGTCCTCCAATCAGGTCACGAATGGAATGGTCGGGAAAGCGATTTCTCATATGCTGCACGGCAATTTGTGAATCATTACCCCGCCGACAAAGCACTATAATTGGCAAGTCTTTGTTTTGGAACTCTACGGCGAAACGCTTCAGATAGCTATCATCCAGAACCTCCGCCAAAGGTAAATTAACCGAATTGCTAGATAGTTGGCAAATTTCGAATTCTGCTGTTGAACGAACATCCAGCAGTAGATGTGGTTGGGATTCCAGTTTGTCATGGTATGTTTGGACATCAAGGCGCTGATCGGGCTCAAGCAGTTCCAACGGATGATCCTTGTCAGTGGCGTGCATTCCACAAAACAACTCGTAGTCAATGAGGTCTGTGATCAGCGGTTGAGAAGAGCACGAATGGCAATTGGAACGCTTAGAGCGGATGCGAATGTTACGGAACTGGCCGGTAGTGCCGTCAAATATAAGCATTCGTCCGGCCAAAACATCACCCAGACCACCCACTATAATTTTAATAGTCTCCAACGCTTGTAAACTACCAATGACTCCTGTGACAGCGCCCAAGACGCCTCCATCGCCGCAATTGGTCACTGCCTCAGGTGGTGGTGGTACCGGATATATGCAACGATAGCATGGCCCTTGAACTCCATAGTTATAGACTGTTAGTTGACCGTCCATTTTAAGGGCACTACCTGAGACTAGAGGTTTGCGGAACATCACACACGCATCGTTAAGTAGGTATCTAGTTGCCACATTGTCGCTGCAGTCCAGGACCACATCGTAGGAGCGCATTATGTTGGAGGCATTGTGGCTGTTTATCAACTCGCTATGACAGTGTATTCTGCAACTGGCGTTTAATTCGAGAAGAGCTATCTTCGCAGATTCCGTCTTGGCCATCCCACAACGAGCCTCAGTATGAAGAGTCTGACGATGAAAGTTGCTACGCTCCACTTGATCGTAGTCTATCAGGCCCAGGTAGCCCACTCCTGCAGCTGCCAGATACTGAGCCGCTGGGCAGCCCAATCCCCCCATTCCCACTATGAGAACAGAACTATTTTTCAGCCTCAGTTGGCCTTGAACTCCAAAATTTGGCAGAATAAGTTGTCGGCTGTAGCGTGCTATGTCATCATTGGTGAGCTGAGTCTGTATCGTTCCGGTATTCCTCTCGCCGCCTTCATCGCCAAGTCCATCTTCGTTGTCGCCACCATTTGCCAGTGCATCCTCCAATTCACGTAGCCTCTGTTCTTTCTTGCAAATTGCAGATCGAAGATCGGCTATTTCCAGTCGGAGTCTTGATCGTTCGTTTCGCAGTGCCTCAACTCCTAGCATTTTGTCTGAACTCTGCGTACTTAAAAACAAAAACAATTCCAAGAAAACGTTGGGTTTTTTTTTGCCACTATTTACTTACAAATAGTGGTACATCGTGTACCACTATTTACATCGGGGATCTTAAACATCTGTGAGACACTGCACTCGGGCTTGTGGACACATCTTTCCTTAGACTTGTTGAAAAGTGTGATCAGACGTCTTTTTCTGCAGGCTACGATCTAAATAAAATAACATTGAATAATACATCATTTAATTTTTAATGTACAGCATACAATAGCACAAACACACATTTAAAATTTGTGCAATTTCACAATTTCAATTAATCAACATGTTTAAAAAACCCGCGCCACGAATTTCCTTTTATTTGGTTAACCACATACGGAGATTTCTTTACCTTATACTGGGATTTCGCTTCCCTATACTGGTTTTGGTTATTTTAAACTTTGCGCCAAACAATTCATATGGCGAATAATATACAGTATGTCCATTAATTGTTTGCAAAATGAAAAAAGGCAAACAAATTCAGGTTAAACATGGAAAATTTAAGGAAAGGCATAATTTGGGAGTTTTTTTTATTAACAATTATTTAAGTGTAATTCAGGTTTAGGTATGACAAAAAAAAAAGGGTAAAAGAAATAAAGAAAACTAAGAAACGGCATTTTTGACTCTGCCTATTCATTCTTTGCGAAATGCAATGCCTGGTAAAAGAAACGACAACAATTTAATACAATTGGTTTATTTCCATTATAATAAAGGAAAGACAGCAAAAGAGTTGGCTGAAATGTTCCAGGTCAAAGTGAGAACAGTTTATAACATTATAAAACGTGCAAAACAGGAGAATAGGCTGGATCTGCAGAACTCCACAGGCAGGCCAAAAAAGCTTTCTCGAGGGGATTGTTAAAAAATCCTATAAACGATTGAAAACAAACCGCAAACAAGCCTCAGAGAATTGCCCCGTGTGTCCTAAGACTGTTAGAAAAGTGCTAAATATCCACAAATATTCACACGTAGCAAGGAAGAAGACGTTGCTTTCAGCTGCTAATATTGAGAAACGTTTAAGCTTCGGAATGTCTAATGTCAACAAGCCTTTGAAGTATTGGAACGATGTCATCTTTTGTGATGAGACCAAGATCATGCTGTACTACAATGAGGGCCCTGGAAAAGTTTGCCGAAAACCGGTAACAGCCCTCCAGGCAAAGAATATCGTGCCTACGGTAAAATTTGGCAAGCTGTCAGTCATGGTTTGGGGTTGTATTTCGTCGAAAGGTGTTGGCGAGCTTCGCATATTCAACGAAATTGAAGTGCACACAATTTTGGCTTCTTGACCCACAAAACACCAGCAAACTGAAATACAAATTATACCAGGACAACGATCCGAAACATAAGTCGTTCCTGTGTCGCACTCGGGTCCTTTACAATAGTAGTAAAGTGATTGACACGCCCCCCCCAGACTCCGGATCACAATCCTATAGAGAATTCGTGGGTCTTGCTCAAAAAAAGGTAGCCAAACGATGCATAAATGAGGAGTGGGTAAAAATACTACGATGAATGCCCTTATATCCTTGATGTCGCGACGTCTCAGAGGAGTAGTGGGTGCTAATGGAGGGCATACAAAATATTAGCCAAATATTAGCTTGATCTTCGAGAAACACAGTTTTTCGAAAATTCCGCTTAGCAACAAGAACAATGTTTTGTTACTTTGTCGGTTGTTGCTTTTCGTTTTCCGCTTTGTCGCGTGCCGAAAACGCAGAGTATAAATAGGCAAAACCGGTAATGGAAACCTGTTTGTCAACATAATATAAAATGTACATATCTATAAAAGGTACCAATTCGTTGATTAAATAATCAATGTGTAATTAAAAAATGAATTATCTTAGAATATAAATTTTTTGTATATAAAGAATTTAAGCGCCATCACATTCTTGTCAATTGTTTTTTCCAAACTTTTTTTCGGCAGCCGGTTGTGTTTGGAGAAACGAAGTTATTTCGTTCGGGTGCCGTCGGCTAGCCTTTTTTCTGCCGACGTCGGTAGCTCGGACCATGATGAAATAAGTACATGGTGGTCCCATCGGCAGCAGCGCTGCTCACGACGAGGTCTTATTTCAGTTGTCGTTCGACTTCGTTAGCTGTCAGTTGTCAGTTTACTTATTTCATCATTGATACAACCGTATGATTTGCCGACGGGACCACCTTGTACTTATGACCATTTTCATAATTTTTCTTTTATTTTTTTCCACATGACCAATCACTCTTAAAAGCTAAAATGAAAACTAATTCTAATATCCCATCTAATACTAAATCGTACTCACTAACATTAATTATTTTTCTTATTTTTCCCTTATTCTCTAGGAAATGTTTTCGCACTCTACCATTAATTGGATTGCCATCAACAACAAAGCAAACCAAATTAGTGGATATTTGCCATCAAGGGACACGGCCATCATAGTGAGAATTTTGACACGGGGACATTGTCTCCTGAATTTTTTTAAAGAGGTTCCGGCTTCCTCGTTACCCTTTCCGGGATTAATTTACAAAATAATATTAATATAATTTTAATACATTTTTGTAACTCTCTTAAACCTACCAGGGGGAGCAAAAATAGCTCGTCGATGCTAATGAAAAATGCTTCATTTAGAAAATCATCCATTGAGTTAATATTCTCCAATATTCTTTGTTTTGCATTTCTTTGGAATTTGCGGCAATATTCTTTGAATTTCGCAATTCCAGCCAAAATTTTTGCGTGGGGAATCCTTTCCAAAACAGAAATTTCATGTGGAGTTACTTACTTTGCCACTTTTATTTCTTGTTTTTTCGTTTTATTTGAATTTCGATTTTGCTCCCATCTCAATTGGGATGAATTTCCCCATTTCCCTTTTGTTTCGATTTCAAATTAACTCCCATCTCAAGCAATTGAAATTTTTCGTTTGTTTTCAAAGAAACATTTCATTTATTTAAAGCATTGTCAGGCAATATCGCCAATCTCAGAAGAAGTGAAAAACAAAAAATGGTTAGTTAATGGTATGACGAATGGTTTTTACAGAGACGGACCTTTCGTGCTCCTCAAAAGGTTGGGCCTCCAATTCCAAAGCACTAACAACAAGTCAAGGATTTGTCATTATTTTCATCAATATTTCCTATCCTCTCGTGATCGTGTTTAATTCCAAAGCACTAAGTCGGGGATTTGTCTTTATTTTCCTCACTATTTCCGTTCCTCTCGTGTTCAGAAGGAAGCTTTACAGGCCCCATAAAGTACATGTGTACATTTTTAGTGGCATACAGCCGAGAAGATCTAGCCATGTCCAGGCCCGGACTGGGACCCTAAGGGACCACCGGGAATACAAGTTACTTTATACAATATACTTTATGTAGCGTTGATTTACCGATCGTTACTATATTTATTTGTTTATTGATATTTGAATTGTTTGATGACAATCGAGTTCAAGATATTGTTAAGTAAAATTAGTATAGTATGCAAACTCGTGTAGTATGTACATATGTACAGTGATCGAGTTTATATAAAATTTTAGCCACGCCCATTTCCGCCATCGCAAATGAAAGAGTCAATAAATTTGGTATGTATTTCTTTTGCCATGCCCACTTCCTCATCTATAAGTAAGGAAAAGCCGAAATCAAATTCAGGTAACTTATTAATCCTACAAATTTCTACCTATCAAGTTTTAATTGATAATATTAAAAATTCTAACGTCGGCTATTCCAAAATATTTTTACATATTCCAAACCCCTTTTCTGTAACTCAATTCATCAATGCACAGACAAACCCTTCCAAATATCATTTCCATTTATTTTTTTTCTTGTTCCCCATCCCCTTTTACATACATGCATGCCGCCTCGTACGCATACACATATAGTTTATGTAGCGTTGCGTCTGTGTGTGTATGCGTGTGCTCTGTTAATTCGAGCAATGACGTAGCTGGCTGCTGGCAGAACTGCCGGCAGAGCTGATTTATATTGACTGTAACTTCTGTTCTATTTATCCAATCAGGTTGAAATTTCATATACATATGTACACTGACGAGCAAAACTGTAACACAGCCTCAATGTTCTCACTTCATCGGTCTGTACTATCTGTTCTACTTGATGCATGTTCAAGATCATAGTCTTGTTTTGCAAATCAAATATTTGGCTCGTTTTGAGTCAGACGGACGATCGTGGTATTGGTCTAGGGATCCCAAAGTCCAATCACCAAATACAGTGCAGCAAAGCGTTAAGCACGGTGGTGGGTCCATAATGGTTTGGGGCTGTATTTCTAAAAATAGAGTGTTTGCCGATGGAATAAGGAGCAGTACTTGCAAAATTTGGGAGGAGTCATTGGCAACATTGAAAAATACATTTTTCAGCAAGTCAATGACCCAAAGCACACATCCCATTTGATGAAAAATTGGTTAACAAACCAAAAATTTCAAACTATGAAGTGGCCACCGCAGTCCCCGGATATGAATCCAATAGAAAACCTATGGAGCCATGTGAAATCGCAGCTTGCGAAATATGCGGCCCCTCCGAATGGCATAATGAAAGCGAACGAAGGATGTCTGGTACGCGATTCCACCTGAAATCGTGCGAAGCTACACGCAGAGTATGCCAAACCGTATAGACAACCTCAAAAAATAAAAAAGTCTGTGGATCCGTTTTTAAAAAACAATTAATAAAAGATTTGTTTAAAAATACTTGCAGTGCAAAACTGACATTGGACTTCTTTTTACAGTTTTAATTGGTAAAATTCTTTCAGCTTATCAAATAACTTGAAATTTGTAGATAATATTTGACTTACGAAACAAGACTAAGATCTTGAATACACATCAAGTAGAACAGATGATACAGATTTCTTTCTTCACTTATGTATGTATGTTTCTTCTATAACTATATGGTATAGTGATTTCATCCTAAAATGGTTTTGGCTACTTACAAAACAGCTCGTCTAATCGTCATTACCGATCCAAATGGGGAAATCTCCAATGTCGGCGATGTTTTAATCGGAAAAAAATCTTTTGAGGTGTGAATTTTGAAAGACGTTTAAATAATTCTAATATTACAAAAACCATTAAACAGATTGCAGAAGAGTGGCACATTTTGCATTAAATAGTAACTTTTTTAAAGCGAAAGCGCCATTATTTTTAAGAAACGAGGAATATGTTTGCATCGCATATTTATGCGAAATCCTACGGCCTTTTGACTACTTAAGGAAACAAGCTTTAGCCGTAAAACAGTATCAGCTAGACCCTCGCTTTAAAAAAGAAGGTTTAGTAGTGAGCGAACTTACAAGTCTAATAAACGCTGACCAAAATCAGCCACCCATCGATAAACTGTCAAAGCATCATAAAAGCATTTGTTGACTGATATAAGACAATACATTGAGCAGCGCAATGCTGAGCAGGATATTGATCCTTTGGAAATTTGGAAGGTAAATATTAAATGAGGTTATGTCTTTTATAAATATCAATATATTAATTCCGTGCAATTTAAACACAGTGCAGTTGGATTCCATGTCTTGAAAATGCGTGCCAGCCTGGATTCAGAGCGAACTTTCAGTAAAGCCGGTTAAATAATTGGGACAAGAAGAACACGGCTAAAACCAAAAAAAAAAAAAATGTGGACACGCTCCTTTTTTTTTATCCATATTGTTATTATGTATCACTCTTTTTTTGTGACCTTATTAATCAAAGTCTGACTTTTTAAATTTTGGTTGATTTTTTAATCAGCTGGAATATTTCTTATCTCTCATAGCTTTAAATCTAACAAAAATCGATGGTTTTTCTTATATGAATCTGATTCGGTGATTTTTTGAGCGCATCAAGCCATGATGAAATAACCATCTCACTCACACTCAATACGGCACCCAATACACATGTTCCTTTCACTCGCACTTATTGCAAGAATACTTTAGAGACCACCTTATGTTATTTCATCATGCATCAAGCCCAAGAAACGAAAGAAAAGCCAAAGCAAACCAAGCGAAAAAAATTAATACGGTACTTCTTAGGAGTATGATTGGTACTTTTAAGTATTCGCGAGTATGGACATACGTTTGTATGTATGTATGTATGTACATATCGAAATTTAATTCGGTGTAAACTTTATTCTTTAAAAAGGCAGAGAAAGAGAATTTGCGAGTTTCGATGTATGATGCATTTGAAAACAGAATTGGGAATATAATAACTGTAGATACTAGAGATTTCAATATTTGAAAATGTTAAAATGCCAAAAAGTCTAGAATTCATGGTTGATATTGGTAAACGTTGACATTAATGTTACCAGAAATTAAATAAAAAAAAAAATGTTGACTTAAACAACTTGACTTCGGAAATCTGACAACGCAAAGTGAAACTCAGTAGTCCAGATTTTGAAATTGAATTTTATCCTGTGAAAATTATTCTAATTTATTATTATTTTCGGCACGGCTAATCCTTCTGACAGAGGGAATCGTGCTCTAAGTGTACTCTGTGAACAACTGTGGTTTGATAGACTCGAAAGATTTGTATAATTCTTTATCCTAATTTGATTGGTTGGATGAGAATTAAAAGTGATTGCACGTAGGTGGTTTCAAATGACAATTGATTATTTTTTCTATCGGCGAAGCAAAATGGTCGGTTCTGGAGTATTGTTATAACCGGCATCTAGTGTTTTGAAAATACCGCCAATTGTAAAATAAAAATTGGACATCTGGCAATGTCATTTATCGTACCTTCCACCACCATCTTAAAATTTGGCCACACTACTTTTGCCGGAAACAGCTATAATCCTGCCAAAAACTTAAATTTATTTTGTTAATTACACAAAAACAACGAACTAAATAACCAAAGCGATTATTCTCGTGGAATATTTTTCTTTTTTTATATTCTTCTTAATAATGGGTGTAGTTTAAGTAAATATTTACCAAAATTATTGTTGCAATCGGCCTTAAAAATTAGCCAGATCTAGCTACAAAACAGCTGATTCGGCAACACTGCCTCTACGACCTACATATTTTTCTGCCGTCACTGAAAAAGCAATAGATTATTGGCGAAGTGAACACACAGAAATTGTAATATTTTTAGCACAAAGCAGTCCCGTCCGCCAGTTGAAGTTTGATTTTTGCGATAAAGCTATTAGTGCAATTCGATGAAGTGACACAAAATGAAAGTAACAATCAAGTCATGGACAGGAGTGGCATCTTGGCGCTGGATAGCTAATGACGAGAATTGTGGTATTTGTCGCATGTCCTTTGAAAGTACTTGTCCAGAGTGTGCTCTACCCGGAGACGACTGCCCGCTGGTGTGGGGCGTTTGCTCGCACTGTTTCCATATGCACTGCATTGTAAAGTGGCTGAATTTGCAACCGTTGAACAAACAGTGTCCCATGTGCCGACAGAGTTGGAAATTCAATATACACTAAGCGAAACAAACGAAGCGAAAGGAGAAGGAGTGCGATTAAGGACACAAGGAAAAAAGGAAACACAAGCAAGCAAAACAAAAACAAAAAATACAAGTAATATTAATTCGATTTAATTAAGAAGAAGAAGTAAGAAGAAACATAGCCAAATGATGGAACAGCAAAGCGATCCTCCCCAGCAACACACTTTAAGCGGTCTGCCGCCACTGCCAAAAAGCTTGAGTACTGCCGCTGCTGGACCCCAATCGTCGCCAGCAGCCGTTGCAAGTGTGGCGTCCTTAACGGCCGCCACTGGCGAACTGTATTTAGGACCATCCACATCCACTGCGGCCGCGGCCAGGCAGCGCAATCATAATGGTCACGGCCATGGTCACAGCCAGCGTCACGGCAGCCTCTCATCCACCCAAGAATCGCTAAGCGACAGAGAATCTGTACACAGTCGGGCCTCCTCCACTCACAGCGCGGGCAGTGCAGGAGCAGGCGGCAGTGGTTCTTCCACCATAGACAGCCAGTTGGCAATTCTAAGGCGGGAAATGTATGGCCTAAGGCAGTTGGACTTGTCGCTACTGTCCCAATTGTGGGCCCTCAATGAGTCAATACAGGGGTTTCGGGTATTCTTGCAAGAGCAAGAAGCCATGTCGCCACCCTCACGATCGAGAACTCCCTCCGATGCCAATTCATTGTCATCTGATGAGGATGATGATGGCAGCTCTTATGCTCCGGTGCCAGTGGCGGCTATAAAAGTCAATGAGCAGCCGCCTCTATTGACCAGGAGCATGGCCAGTTCACCTGGAGCAACAGTGACAACAGGAGCGACTACTAAATTGGCAACAGGCTCTATTACTTCCCATGCATCCACCAGCTCCACTTCTGGTACCTCAGGTTCCTCGTCGGCAGCTTCATCCATGGGCAAGCAATTGCATCACCATCAGCATCATCATCATCAACAGCAGCAACAACAACAACAAAGGCCTGCACCGCCACCAGCACCTCCAGCACAGCACAAGGCACATCCTCAGCTGCCGCGCATTTTGCAACAGAGAATGAGGCAGGCCCCGCCCCCACCGCCACCAACAAGACCCAAAGGAACTGGAGGAGGAGCTAGTAGCAGCAGCAGCAACCACAGCATCAGCAGCGTAAATCAACACCAACATCATCCGCATCATTCGCGACCCGTATGACAAAACCCGTTCTTGGACTAAGAAATACATTGGCCCAAGAACAAATCAAACATTTCCGGGAAAAAGAGTCAATTAGACATTTCTCCAAAAGTCAATTTATCGAAAATAGAAGACAGAAACTGAAAACCGAAACCGAAATTCATACACCAATTGTCGTTCGAAATTGCTTGCCATGCTAAAATATCTCATTCTTGATATTCAATACCAACAAAAATTATACTATCGTGATTGTTCTCAATTCTGATTCGGAATTACCCCCATCATAAATCAAATCCCAATATTTCGACATATTTTATATGGCTCGGCATTGCGAATCGGAATTCAGAGGCACGTATCAAAAATTTATCAGTATGTAAGGAAAAGACCGAATTCTTTCGCGTTGAATAAAACCACAAAACACAACAACAAATTGTATTCAATAATAATCTCTAAGTAGTAAAGGATAAGATCCTGCTATATGGCATATTTATATATTATATTATATATACAACAATATATATATATATATATTATTCGATTTTGTATAAAACACCCAACAGCTGCATATAATACCAGATATTCCGCATCGTATTCATACAACTAGTTACATTTATTTATGTTCCCAAAATTATTTGTTAGATCCTATACACCTAATATTAAACACTATCAAAAAACAAAACAAAAAGAAAAGAAAAAAAAAAACGTAAAACAAAAGAAAACTATTATGAAAAAATGTTCCACTCACTTAGCACTAACCAAAACTAAACTCTTGGCCTATATATATCTTGCTATCAAAAAAAAAAAAAAAAAAAAAAAAAATAAGAATATTTATACGAATATATATATATATATATAAATCATTTCAAAATCTGCTTATAAATGAAATAAGATGAAAATTATTTTATACGGAAAAGTGTGAGCCGTTCATTTAAAGTTTAAAAATGTTGCATTCAACACCTCGAAAACCATTACTTTCTCTATGAAGTAATACTTACATTTTTGTGGTTTCAAATTTCTAGATTCCATTAAGTTTCCCTGCGATAACAAATGTTTCACCCAAGTCCTCATTATAACTATTCTAGAACTTTTGTTGGAAAACATACAAATCGATAATAATGGATAGCCAAAATACACCCAAAGTCTTTTGTCGCACAGATCCAACTGATAGTCCAATGAATCATTGAATAGATTACATGTAATGGCTCAAAAACATACACATTAATTAAAATACCCAACCAGATACATACAATTTTTATCATGTTCCAGAATGATGGCTAACATACAATATTTCAAATTTTTGCATGGAGAAACTAAGAGAAATATCATACCCGAAAACTAAGAAACCGCAGATATCACTACACATAGATACTTACGAGTAAACCTAATCGAAAATTTGCAATTAATGAAGTTAATTCCTAAATCTAATTCGTTTTGCTGGGTTCTGTAGTAGTTTGCGAATCTTCACCTAGAAAATTACCAATCAATTCTCGTCTACCCACACACACACACCAGCCACATAAAAGGAAAACACCTTGAACTGAGAAACTCAAATCAATAACTAAAGTAGTTAAACGAACTCCGTGTTCAGGCTTGAAAATCCCCAAAACAAGTTTATACACTTACACAATTTTGAGAGCTAAATGCTGTGTACAAAAAAAAAGGGAAAATCGAAAAGCATATAACCAAAATTTACACAAAAATAGTAATAACAAATGTGTGGGAATATTTTGTTCATTCGGCAAGTGAAAATTGACATGAAAATTGAAAATGAGAAACACACAATTTTGTGTGCAGGAAAGAAAACTGCAGAATTGGAAATATCGTTAAATAAAAAACAACAAAAGTCTATTGTATTATGAAAGAAACGAAACAAATGAATCGATGCAATAAATATCAATTTAAATATCATTATTGGTCATTGAAATCGAGTAAAATGTGGAGTCTTGAATTGGCGGGATCGGAAGCTGGTTATTCGATCTGAAGGATCGAAAAGAAAAACAGTTTTATATACTTTTCCTAGATACTTTCTAGGTAATCATTTAATTTGTTCAAAATATGTTTCTAAAATTTAGTAAATTTGATGTCAGTTGGTTCCTTATGTGCTAAAAGGTCCGCAGCAGTCGGATGGGATTTCTGGAAGGGACAATTATTGAATTGTTAGATTGAATAAATCTAGATGATAGGTAGGTAGGAACGATATCTCAGGAATCAATTTAGGTGGCTGAGATATGGCCCCTTTAGGGGATGAAGGGGAAAGGTTCTTTAACTTACTGTTTGTCTCTCCCCATCCCAAGGGGACGCCAAGACGACTGTTCTCCTGTTTAAGCCACTGATAGAGGGGCTCAAAGTATTCCAAGAGGGCAGAGGGATTCATTTCGGTTTCGCCTGTGAATTCTTGTAGAGCGTCCTTCCAATGGATTGAGTTGCCGAGTGACAGAAATTTACTCAAAGCCTTTCCAGCTTCCTTGCTACCAAAGATGTCGCAGTTGTCCAGGGTAAGCCGATTGTCATTCGGGACATATTGGCCAGCCAACTGGCAGAGAGCCTTATGGAACTGGAATTGAAATATGTGGGCAGCAAAGTACCTCAGGTACTCCACATCGGCGTCTATGTGATATTTGGCAGGGGGGTCGAAGTTCTTGTCGGAACGATTGATTGGCGGTTCGACGCCACCGAACTCAGATCTCATCTGCCAGAAGGCACAGTTCCATTGGGACTCATCCAATTCATTGCGAAAAACGGCATAGCGATATTTGTCCATGGTGTAACCGAATGGCAAAAAGGCGATTTTCGTGAGAGCCTGTTTGAACAGCTCGTTGATGCGGCTTTTCTCGTCCAGTCGCCCACTGCTGGTGAGGCCAATGCTCTTCAGATGCTTTGCCGACATGACAGACAGGGCGATGACATCGCCCACGGCTTCGTGAAAGCCCGGATTGGGGGGCTCCCCGGTAAACAGCCGGCTGCTGTTCATATTGCAGATAATATTGAATGTGACCCAGCTCGTGATGGACCACATAGAGGTAGTGGGTATCCAATTCGGTGCACATTTTAATGCGTACATCGCTGTCCTGATAGAAATCCCAAGCGGAAGCATGGCACACTATCTCCCGGTCTTGGGGCCTGGTGAGGACACTTAAGTTCCAGAAACTCGGAGGCAAGGCACGCATCCCCAAGGATTGGAAAAACTGATCGCCCAGCTCGAACAACTTGTTGACCGTGTACTCTTGTTTCTGCATTTCGGATTTGACGTCGACAAAGGGTTTCTCCGGATACGGCGTGAAAAGATCAATAACCTCGTTCCAGGCCTGACCCCACATATTGCCCAGCAAGTGCATGGGTATGTTTCCCTCGGCGGGGACCACATCTTCGCCGTAATGTTGCCGCAAACGATAACGAACGTAACCATGAACTTGCCGGTAGAATGGTAAAATGGCTTTAAATGTCGCATCCAACTGTCGCTCGAAGTCGGGATCTTCATAAAAGTGAACCCAATAGTCGGCATAAGAGCGATAACCTATGTATGTATGTACAAAGACATGATGTATATAAAAAGTATAAGAATATATAAATAGAAATCGAATCAATTTGTTGAAACGAATGAATTGCATAAGCCACCGTAACAAATAGAAATAGATTCTGTCGAATCTGATGTTCCTCCATATTGAATGGATATATGATTTTCACATTAAACACTAAAGGGTCATTGATCATCCCATCACTTACCATTTAGCTGGGAGGCTTTGCGGGTGAGATTCACATATGTCGCGAAATTGTCCCGCTGCGGAGTGCCCGCCTTGTCGTACCATTCTTTCCAGTACCAGGCCAACTCATCCGGATCCCGGCTTTTCGATAGACGCTCCTGTATATGCGGTTCCAGGGTGAGGGAACAATCGCTGTGATTCTTATAGGAGCACACATTGGTGGTCGCATAATTCGACTGCATTGAACTGATTGCATTCTTGAGAGTCAGATAATCCTCCGGATTGAGGGCGGCCGAACCCCTTTCCGACAAGAGACGCGACTGCCTTCTGATGTCGGAGTCCGAGGATTGGTCATAGTCGGATGACTTAATCAGCTCGGCCAATCGTTTGGTGTCCTTAGCATTTTTGGCAAAAATCTGAATCATCGCCTCCCGATTCGCTTCCGTGACATTCGTATTGTATGTGTATGCAGCCAGAAACTCCTCATGGTAGCGCTGACGCAGTTGCTCATTCTCCAGCTGAAAGAATCGACGAGCTTCGAGGACAGATGCAGAGCAACTATTGCCATTGCCCAACGCCAAATGGGGTAGCTAAAGGATACAATTCATATCACATCAGAGGTTGAAAGACCGACCAACTACTCCACAGTTTCACTTACCCCAACCCAAAAGACTGCAAGTACTAGGCCAAGCATCGAAAATGCATTCATCTTAACCGAGACGCTGACGTCTGCCACTCTATCCTCTGCCTTATCAGTTTTGCCCTTTGAAATTTATAGTGCCAGACGGTTTATTTTTAGTTTGACAAATCCAGAGTTAGCTACGACGATCACCACCGCTTCGAAGATGCTGCTTGGCTGTTGTCGGGCGTCTAAACAAGTGAGGCCTACTCGACGCTCTTTATATTCAAGTTGTTACTCCGCAGACCCAAACAAGCAGAGGCAGTGGCGGTGGCCGGGGGGTCCGAAGCGCATCTGAACTCAAATGGCAAATGTAGATTTTACTTTTTTACAAATTGATTTAGTCAAAACAAAATTCAAAATCTTTAAATATAAAAATCTAATTGACCGAGCACTCCGATTTTTTGTCAATATCTGTAAAGTCGACAAAGTAAAACGATAAAACAAAGTTGGTTGCCTGCAAAGTCGATTTGCTAACGGTGAAATTCTGTCTTAACCTTTAAATGAATCCAGTCAAGACATTCTCATCTCATTATGAATATTTTGAAAAAATTAATTAAGTAAGGCAAAGTAAATCAGACCAAAACTAACTCAGAAATGCCGCGAAAATGTTCCAAACTGAAAAATCGATTTTGGTGCTAATAACAATACATTTTTTTGACTGTAATCGAAATTAAATCGTGTTCCTTTTCACTTCGTCCACAAAATACCCTTTTGTGAACCCCTTTTTCAGATAATGAAGTCTTAAATGAAAGTCTTCACTTAAGCTCCGTAAGCGTAAGAAATCGCTTTCGTTTCGTTTAATCAAATTTCTTCAACAATTGTGTTGTCTGTTCTTTTATAAATAGTAAGTCGAAATTTCACATCCTTTTACTGAATTCGATTAACCCCTTTTGAACGAAACGAACCCCACACGCCACTGCATACACGCAAAGATATCGATTTAAAAAAAGAAGAGCCTGCGCTCCAATTGCAATCAAAACTTTGCTGAAACCAAATGCTTGGAGCACCTGCACATGTTCGCAGAAATGTCGTCTTCTTTCGTGTTTATCAATCATTTTTGTTGTTATTTTGGGGGGAATTCGTTGGCGACTGCCCACTGTAGAAATCAGCTGTTCGAACAGCTGTTCTCGCTTGTTGTGGCCGTAGTTTACGAGGATGTCCCGTGATTGTGATTTCTTGATTGTGGGCGGTGGGATAGCCGGTGTGAGCTGTGCCGAGTCCTTGGCCATATGCTGTCCTTCGGCCAGCATTCTCCTGCTGACCGAGTCCAGCGTGGTGAAGAGTGTGACGAATCTGGTTCCCATTGCTCGTTATTTGCACAAATTCGATGTACAGGAGCAAAACATATCAGACATTCGTGCTCAGTTTGAAACTCATGTGGATCAGCTGGAGTACATCAATAGCAACGAGCATTGGGCACGCACCAAGAAAGGATTGGTCATCAAGTATGGCTATCTCTGTCTTTGCACCGGTGGAGCACCGAAACTGTTTAATTCCGGAAGGGCGGGCAAGGACCAGGAAGATGCATGTATTATAGGTATACGAGATACGGATTCGGTGCTGGACCTGCAGCAAAGACTGGGTCAGGCGAAGGAAGTATTGATCTTGGGCAATGGAGGCATTGCCAGTGAATTGGCCTATGAGCTGAAGGATGTTCAAATCCACTGGGTAGTCAAAGACAGTCATATATCAGCTACGTTTGTCGATCCAGGGGCTGCAGAGTTCTTTCAAGTGTCTCGACGTGAAGTCAAGGAGGAGGAGGAGGACGCTAAAGGAACGCAAACGGAAACAGCTGTAAAGAGAATCAGATATAGCGAGATCGTACCCAGTGAAAACGATGAAAGCAAGCAAAGAGCAGCTTTAGGCCCCGACTGGCATAGGAGCTACAATTTATGTGGTGGACTTGTTAACAAGGGACGAATCCCTCCAAAAATTCACTATAAATGCCACATAGATGATTATTGTATGCATCCTAATGGAAAAGGTGGTCTACAGATCAAGCTACGCCATGAAGATGGCCATTTCGAAGAGCTAAGTTGTGATTTTATAGTCTCCGCTACGGGAGTGCAACCTCGCCATGATTTTGAGACAGATCATTCCTTTAATATTTCACAAGATGGTGGCATTTGTGTGAATGAGATGATGCAGACCAATCTCCCTGATATTTATGCTGCGGGGGATGTTTGTACTGCTACCTGGTCACCAGCTCCTCACTGGTTTCAAATGCGTTTATGGACACAGGCGCGGCAAATGGGTTCCATGGCCGGACGCAGTATGGCTGCAGCTTTTGAGGGAGAGACTATATACCAGGATTTCTGTTTCGAATTGTTTGGGCATGTAACACAACTTTTCGGCTATCCTGTGGTTCTACTGGGGCGTTTTATTGGCCAGGAATTGGGACAAGATTATGAGCTGCTTGTCCGCTGTACCCGCAACAAAGAGTACATAAAATTTGTCATGCAAAACAATCGCCTAAGAGGAGCCATTCTCGTAGGCAATACAGACCTAGCCGAAACGTGTGAGAATCTTATACTAAATGGCATAGATCTGGAGCCCTATGGTGATGATATACTTAATCCCGACATTGATATAGAAGATTATTTTGATTAAAAATTAAATTTACTTTTAAATGTAACTATTTCCTTAATTCTAAATGTGGTTTGCGGCTGGTTTTTTGGGTTTTTGTCATTTCAGCTTTCCCTCGTTCCCTACAAGGACAAAACAAATAAAATTAAATAACTGCAGTTTTTTCCTTGTGCCAATATACCAAGATACTCACCCACGTATTTGATCTCATCGAAAGCCTTGCGAGCCTTCTTCAGTTCTTCGTTCATGGTCAGTAAGTCCTTGACTCTGGCATATTTACGTTGATCTTTACGGACAAGAAATATGATATCCTCAACCTGGACACGCCCAGTGCGTCCGATTTCCATCGCACGGTGCGTCGTCTCCGCTATATACTCAATTACCAAATCCTCCAACAAGTCCACAGTCTCGGTATAAGGATTCTTGTCATCGCCAAAGCCGAACATCATACACCGCAGCTCCTACGAATGTAAAAGATTTCAATTTAGTAAACAATTGTGTGGTGGAGGATCAATCTGCACACCTTGCTGAACAGACGCTTCCTGCCCAAGTTGCTGCCGGCCACCATTTGCTCGTCTTCATCATCAAATGGGAATTCTCCGCCTTCAAAAGTCTCTTCCGCAATGTTGTTTGAAGCCATTTTAATTTATTTTGGTTTCGTATTTATTATTTCAAGATTGCTAGGAAGTCCGTCGATAACACCATCGATTTATTATCGATTTTTTCTTTTTATTCGCTCCGCAAGTAAATGCAAATTCGCCGCAGAGTTTTTTGTTGCAGTTCTGCTAAATTTAACAGCATTACTTTGGAGCTCTGTTGATAGTCTGTTACATTCAAAAATAAACCAGAGGGCCGGGACTGCGTCAAAGTTTGTATACCCTTGCAAATTTTGTGGTAACTCTTTCCTTACCTATTAGCCATCAATGTGGAATAACGTTTTATCTAAAAAGGCTTATGTTTGCGAAAGAATGGCCTACAAGCATAGGAAATAACGAAGATATTGATTAAAGTCACTGTTTTCCACCGATCGTTCCTATGGGAGCTATATGATATAGATATATATTAAACTAACAAATGTTAAATTTGAAAGCAATCGCGCTAAAAGTAACGAAGTTATTTACAAAAGTCACTGTTTGCGACCGATCGTTCCTATGGGAGCTATATGATATAGTCATCCGATCTTGATCAAATTTGTCACAGTCGTTTATAAGCGTAATTAACTCTCTAATATTAAGTTTCACGATAATAACATAGAAAATAACGAAGTTATTGAGAAAAGTCACTGTTCGTGACTTTGGGGTTTGTATGGGAGCTATATGATATAGTGGTCCGATCCGGCAGAATCCGAGATATACAACCCCTGCAGTATATATAATTTTGCCTATGTGCAAAATTTCAGCTCTGTAGCTCTTACGGTCTAGGAGGAGTTTGCGTTGATCCAGACGGACGGACGGACGGACATGGCTATTTGAACTCGTCTCGTCGTGCTGATCAAGAATGTATGGTCGGAGATGCTTCGTTCTATGCGTTGCACACTTCTGACCAAAATTAATATAGCCTTTTTGCAAGGGTATAATAATATTAAGATAAATACGACGATTATTAATGAAACTTATTTAATTCATCGTCGTTTTATACAAATTCAGCAATGATGTAAAATATGATTTGAAAACGCAGATATTCTTCTACCAAACTGTTTAAATTAAATTTAGTAAATTTTCCTCAATTTTCGTCATGTGATAAGCGAAGATGTCTATATAAGTATAATATATTTATTTTTTTTTTTTTTGGTTTTTGTTTGATGGTCAGCTTCCACAGATCAGAGACCCAAGACAGATCTTTAATCAGCAAAAGGTCAAAGAATTGTCTAGGTTTTTGGGGACCAGGCCTAGGCCAACTTCCGAAACGAAAGCTTGTTGTGCGAGTGTGTGAATGTATTGTGTATAGGCACCTGTATTCGTTTCCGCCAGATTGGCGTTATTGTTGCTGCTGAAGTTTTGATTCGGATTCAGTTAACCGACGGCTGTTGTACCTCCCACATGTGCGCGCGCGCGGATCACACTCACTCGGTGTTCTTCTGTCATATGCATAAGTGAAGTTTTTCATGTAAACAAATTAATTATAATAAGTGTATACATACATATATAAAATAAATCAAATAACGCAAAAAGCTGCTCAAACAAGTGAAAAGAAAGTGATTGCAAGGTAAATGTGAAAAAGCCAAGAGTCGCAAAAAGGAGACTCATTTGCAGGCAAAACGGATGCGGGTAGAGCCCGACGCATGCATTTGTCGAAAATTTTGTTTTGTGCCTTGTGTAAAGTGAATGTCTTTCGAGACTGAATTGTATGAATTGTATTGAAGAACCTGTAATTGAAAACGCACTTGAAATACAAATAATCATATGCGAATACACATACACACAGACACTCAAACCATACACTGTGCAACACGTTGTTGACCCTGAAGGCTTCTCAAATGCCGCGTGATTTTTCCAAGAACAACGACCGTAACAACTTGAACGTGTTCTCCAAGACAACTTGCCCATTACCCTTCCTCCCCACTCCCTCCCTCAGCAGATGTTTATTTCTCAGTCTCTCTTATTATTAAATGCCAATTATTTAGCATAAGAATGTATGTACATACATATGTTGCCTTCCCAACATCATCAGGCGCTCTTCCCCTCTCTCACCATACAAAATAACCGTTGTGTCTGGCGGCCTGAAAAGGAATACAAATATGTGCGGCTTCTTTCTCTCTCAGGGTTTCATTCAATCCAGGTTTGGTCATCTCTCTCTCTTGACTTTTCTCGATTTCTGCGAAATTCCTTCACACACACACACACACATACACATTGGTGTGCAATTAAGTTTGATTACAAATCAAATTTGAAACTCACTTTTAAATGTGCGATTTTATGCGATTTAGCCGACTTTGCCTTGTCATGTGCTACGGCAATAAAAGTTGTTAATAACAGCAAAAAAATAAATACAATTAGAAAAGGTACACACATATATTCATACATATGTACGTACAAACAAGTACCTAGGTATGTAGGTAGAAATACAGAGATGTGGAAATGGTCGAATTTGCATTTTAAGTTGAAAAGCTGGAGAATTATTCATCCTTTTCCTATGAAATGCTTAGAGTGAATCACTGAAAAAGTCTCTTCCAACTACCAACAATGGATGATTCAATCGATCTCCTTTTATGCAGTGCGTAGCCATTCTCCCTTTTTAGAATAAAATCTGGGAATTGCCAAACGTCTTTCACTTTTTAAATTCTGTATTTCACCATCGTGTATATCTAATCGATTATCTTTCCTATTTTCACGACACTATCTGATATCAGCCTAAAGCTGCATTGACGAAATTGGTCACACGACTTTTGAAACGGGCAGCATTAGAAACAACCAAAATTGTCAGACACTTGTCGTTATTGATAAGGCCAAAGGGGCTCCAACAATCGCTCAGTGTCGGCTGTAAACAAAAACAAAACAAAACCAAAAAGATATTTAGCAATAAAGTGATTTAGTCCCCACAGAATACAGATAAAACTCGTCGTTAAGATTTCTGTTACCAACAATGTGTAGACTCACACATACATGCATACTTGTACATTTATTTTTATATTAAATATGTATTTATCGTATATTGCTTTGCTTTTAAGGAAGCTTCTGAAACGAAACGTGTAATGAATGATTCAATAAATGACTTTTTAATACGCCCATGACTCACCCTTTGTGTCAGCCTTCAAAAGGCGGAACTGTAACTCCGAGATAAATATCTACCTACATACTTATTAACCGATTAAGTGAGAATTGTCTATAACACAAAGCATTCTGTGTTCATTCATAAAATGGAAACATTCAATGTCATGAGAATATCCCGATTTATGTAGTTCCGTGATTGGTGTAACAATTCTCCTGCCCAAGGTGTTTCATCTTCCCCTTCCCTTGGCTATATGTCCACACTCACACTGACCTGATAAACAATTTGGGAAACCTGTCTGAAGATAGGACTAAAGTGCTTTATAAATATTTGATTACAAAAACACAATTTAACAGGCTTTGCAAAACTAAATACTACTTGAGTACTTCATGTACAATCTACAATCATATAAAAACAATTAGAGACCCACAACTAAGTGCAACAACAAAAGAAACAACCTCTAATTACATCGTGTACGGAAAATACATAGTCGATGGAGTATAATAAAACCTTATTGTAAACTACGGCTTCCGACTCTACACAGAGAATTCTAATCAGCAACTATTAAAAACGCGTTTATATACTATAATCAAAAGTCACTTCAGATTTGAGCTCTAAATTAATTCATTTATCCGACTTTTTGAAACGAAAACTTTTCAAACTATTTGTTTTCAGATTACCATTCCGTTTTCAATTTACTTACTTTGGATCTAACTTGCTAAAAGTTGGCTGAAAACAGTTTCCAAGAGCAAGACACTAATTTCTCAAGGGCTAAAAGTTGGCTGAAAACAGTTTCCAAGAGCAAGACACTAATTTCTCAAGGTCTCAAAATAAGTTTCTCTTGCCGACTTTGGAATACCATGCACCAAGCATTAGCAAACTCGCCAACTTCGGCTTTATGACCCACCTAGGATAATGGGTTTATTAAGGGTTAATTTGGTATGAAATCGCTAGGCTGTTCATACTGATGAAGACTATATATACTTTATGTGATCGGAAAGGCTTCATTCTCCCTGTTACATACACTTTGGTGACTTTAATATAGCACTTTACCCTATGGCTGCGTGGTATAAATGTAGAGTTATCTATACCAACTAAACAATAGATGAATTGACCACAATTATTCATAACGTGTTGTTTAATTAGAACTATAATATTGTGATTATAGATTGATAAAATCTTCCCAAGCAGTAGGAGTCTGTAAAAGGGTATTACAAGATACAAATCTGTATGTACATATAAAATATTAGTGGCGGATCCTCGTGGGGTGAGCAAACTTCGATATACAATGAACGATTTTCCCCTCAAATTGCCGAATTACCATCTTCAAATGACCACAAAAATGAGGAGCTAGATTCGCTTAAAGTTTCACCTACTTTATTTGGCTCCCTGTATTCTGAGGATCAATCCAAATGATCACGGCTTGAGATCTTAAGCGAGTTAATTGTCAGATTAGTATCTAGCTAATTACCTAGATATTTAAGAAACTTAAGATCCGCGTTTGAAGCAGAGAGGCCCTTTTATCCTTTGTTTTAAAATATTAGACAGACATTTTTATCAGTAGGATAGAATGATTGTATTTAAAAGTTTGATTTTGTAGAAACAATCATTTTTTCTTTCAAACAAATTAAATCTTATCTTTGCTCTACAATAGATAAAGATCGGTTATTAAATTTGAAAATACTTTCGATTAAAAAGCATATAAGAAATGTGTTGCTGTTCGATGTTTTTATTAATAACTTTTCCTCGAAAATAGGCAAGGAAATCGATTTTAGTAGGATTAAAAAGTGGTTTAATTTCTGTTTGGGGAAAAATTAAGAAAAAACAAGTTATTGAAATGACATCTTTGTACAACTTAACAAATTAATTTCTGATTGATTTATAAGTTATAAAAAATATCAATAGCAAGTTTAATTGTCCGTTTATGGCCTGGGCTTTTTTTTTTTAGATTCCATAAAAAATAGGTGGAGCTTGAAAAAGTGTATATTTTATTGGGAAACTAATTTCAACAAGATATTACTTTCCAAATATTATTAATTCAGCAACAATTTGTAGGACACTTTTTTGTCCGTCGGAGCGTCAACCAGTTCAAAAGCTATTAGACTTAAAATAAATCGCCTGGATCGGATTAGTAAATCATTTTCATTTTCATCTTTTCCTTTGAGTTTTGTTAACTTTTTGCCCATAATCTTATTTCGAATAAGGAAATATGATCCAAATCCTTTTAGGACCCAAAATATACGAAAACGACTGAAAATTGGTGAAAAAAAATACCAATATTAAGTGATAATGTTAATTACTATATATAACGCCCCTATTCTCCATCTAGTAAAAAACGTTAATATGCATAGCTTAAATCCAATTTTTATTTGGTATATTGAGTGATAGTTTTGATAAAGGAAAAAGAAAGGGACGTTGGTATTTTTAGGCAATAGATCAGAAATCATAATGGTCATTCAGACGGATGGACAGACTGACATGGCTAAATCAACATGTCTGCTGATCAAAAATATACCATAAAAAACTTTCAGATCGTCAAAAAAGTTTTTTTTGTTGCTACATACAATTCGGCAACTTTAATATACCATTTCATCCGATGGGTGCCTAGTATGAAAATAAAATCTAGATTTTGAAATCTCATTTTCGAGTTCTGATTTGTTTCATTAATATGAAAGTATTTTAAATCTTGATTGATTTAGAATATTTATCTATTTAAATTACGACCTTTTTGATATTAAAGTCAAACCTTGCTTTTAACCCGTGTTTATTTAGATGCAATTCCCAACAGGTTTTAGCTTTGAACACATGGCAATTGCAAGTCTGGAGTTCTTTTAGCAAAGTCTGAGGATGATGTAACTTACAATTAGTAGTTCCTGATGTCTTTGAACTTATCTTCTTTTGGTTGTAATCTTAACTTAAGAAGATTTAAATAAAATTTCCTTCTTGGTGCAAAGTAAACTTAAGGCGTTTCGACGCCATTTCTTATTTGTATTTACATTTTTTTTTAAATTTCGTTGATTTTGAAGATTTAGGCATTGTTTACTTACTTCTTGTTATTGATCATGTAATTGCGCTTGGCAAATTGACTTATTCACACATCGCTGAAAGGCAACTCAATATTTGCTTTACACTGAAAGTTGGCTTCAGAATTTCTACTCATTACATTCCCCCTTCGATCGACGAGGTGTCAATAGCCGTTGCCCCTCATGGCCCATGCCGTGCAATGGCCCCATTTTTGTTTCTGTCGTTTTGTTTTTGGACTGTGACAGTTTCAGACATGACATCAAGTCAAGTGGTTTTAAGTTGGACGCACACCGATCGAGTTTGAGACTTGGAAATGCAATCGAGCAAGTTTTGCCTTTCCCCCTTGTAGTTTTCTTCGCTTTTCCCCGTCAACCACAAGGCCCTCTTTTAGGCAGTTGATTGAAAACTCCATTCTGGAATAATTTAAACTGTTTTTTTCCAGTCCCCCCCTTTCTGGAAAATAAACGCACGCGCTTCGAACTCTGTTGATCTAATAAATTATCATATCAGTCTTAATTTTAGCTTGCAAATATTAGAATGCTCGATTTTAAAATTGTTTTGCAAACACATGAACTTTTACTAGTTAGTCAGGTCTCCAAATCAGTTTGAATAGTTTATTCACAGTCATTTACATAAGTTTTTCATTCTCCATTCATTGTTTCTAAATTTAGAAGTTGTTTTTGACTTTCTACTTGAAATATAATGCAATTGGTCAATTGATGTCAATGAATTTGACTCTCCATAAAATCGTGTGAGTCGAGTTTGAATTTCCACTTAGCGGACTTGAGTCGGAATAATAAATACTAAGTAGTTAGCTTTAACAATAACTCACAAAGTCTATGTAAATATTTATTAATCCAATTTGGAAATTAATCGGGATGCATTGAAATTTTACCTATTTCTTACATTTTTTGTGCGGAAAAAACCTTGAACTTACTTTTTTTATTTTTAAATTCCAATTACATCTTTTTTTGAAACCTTTTGAGACATAACTTTATTTTTAGATTTAGGGTATATAAATGTCGTTGTGACAAAATGAAGCGTTCAGTTGTAATTACTTTTTTGTACTTGGGAACAGTGTTTTCCCAGTGGACGATTCAAGATAATCTATAGACGATGTATGTATGAATGTATATATTTATATTTTTGCCATAAAACTTGTTTGCTGATCGTAAAATATGAACAAGACTGAGGCGGAGCTATCAAACTGAGGAGATCTGTCGAACAAACAATTAATAAAGACTTAAAAGATTTGAGTTTCAAAACTGGAAATACCGAAATCGAAATGCAGTTGCATTAGACCCATAAATTTGAATGTTTGCCAACAATCCGAACTATGGGAAACTAGAAATTGTATTATGCCCCGATAGATACACAAGCACAATTATTAGTTGTGGGCTTAATCAAAAAAGAATTCAGCGCTTAGCCCATGCAACGCTCGAGTGACTCCCTGAAATCGTAAACCATAATTTCACTTCATTGTTGGCCGTCTGTCTGTTTCATTTCTGTTTTGTTGTTGTGTGTTGACTGTACGGAAGTAATTTACCAAATTCGCTTTGCCATGCGATTCCAGCTAAGTTCAAAGGCAAAACAAGTTAACTTCGGCCATGCCGCAGACTGAATACTCTGTAAAAACACAGATAAACAGTTGGTATGGGCTAGGTGATATGATAAAATCAATTGATTTTGTTGACGGACGAACTTGACGGACTTTTGATCACACTAAATATACCCGTTTCAGGTAAGGGTATGAAACCTCCATTTTAAAAAAGGTTTCAACTAAATGAACTGGCATTTTTTTCGTATTTTCGACAAAACTTGCAATTTGCGAGCTTTAATGCTCATTATATCCGAGATCTTTATCGGCAGATGACTTAAAATAATGCAAGCAGCAGTTTTATCCCCAACCGTAAGAAAAAACACTGACTAAGCCAATTTAATTCTGTGTTTAGGGCGAACCATTTGTCAATTATTTGTTGCACAAACAAATGTTTTAATTGATTCACAGAGAGTTGCTTGACTTGTCTCAAAGCTAATTGCAATTTATGGCAATTGCTTTAGCACAGATTTTTTATAGCCGCTAAGAGAAAAGTGGGCCCTTTCAGACACATTCAAAGATATGTCTACATACCTGGAGTCACTTGCTCGCATTGATAGATAATCATCATTAACGTAATCTATCCGTAGTGTATATTTTTCAGGTACTTTGTAGGCATTTTCATGATTTAAGTTAAACCGGATCATAAAGTTTAATTAATTAGTTAATAGGTTGAATGTAATAGAAAAACAACTACTTATGCAAAAAGTTAATAAAATTCGTGTAGATGTCTTTATTTGCCCAATCAGAGAGCTTCTTTAAATCGATACAAACCAAATATTCGTAGTCTATCATTGGTTGATAACATTATCAAAAGATTTGTTCAAGATAAGTATCTATCAGAATCGTTCCTAATGATCTATCTATCAACATTTGTACAAGTCAGAATGGGGTGAGCAGTGCTCATTTAGCTGAACATGTTAACTTGTTATTGTTTTTGAAGTGAGTCAAGTTACTCATTTGGTTCAGAGTCTCACATTGGTCATTGGTTCAGTTTCTCAGCATAAACATTAGCGAACAACTCTTTTAGGCTCACTTACTTAAGGTGCCACCCGACACCAGGACAAATGCTTACCTGGGGGCTGTGTATCGCCTCATTTAATCAACACACACATACATACATATGTACATACAAATTTATAAAACTTAGTCATGTTTCGATGTTTATTTCAATGCTTTTCATAAGACAAAACGAATAGCCATATTGATAAACGGACTGACGTATGACAGATATTTGTACTTTAAAAGTTGACCAAGAGAACAATTAGATCTCAGAGACTATAAGTGCTAGAGTCACCAAATTTGTTATGTAAACTCGATTAGTGAGCGATTGGGTCAAGTTTATTTCAAATTTGTGCAACGCCGCCCTCCGTAATTTGAACAAAAACTGTTGTCTTCTCCAATTATTAACTTATTACAATCAATTTCGACACATTAATATGCTAAAAATTCGAAGCATTTGAAAGGAATTTTTAATACATATATTTAGTCTTATATTTGAAATATTTGTTTCACTTGTGTATCTTGATATATCTCATTACTTCATTCCATTCCCAAAGACTTAACAGTTTCTACAAACTAAACTAGGAATCCCTAAAAAAAACAATTTAGTCCATATTATTTATTACACCAAGTGTGAAATGGCATATTGAAATAGCCAAAATTTATGTAACAGACAGAAGGAAGCTTTTCCGACCCCATAAAGTATATACCTATGTATATGGATCAGCGGCTGAGTCGAACGGTCTGTCCGCCCGGCTATATAAACAACTCAATTTCGGAGACTATAAGAGATAGAGCCACTAAATGTTGGTATGCAGATTGATGTAGTATGTAAATACTAATATACATACTAATATTTGTTGCCAAAATCTGGCAACCAAAAACTATCAACTTCGGATTAAAAATATCGATGTTATGGTTTTAAACGATTTTTCATAAGTTGGGCCATGAAGGCGAAGTTGGACGTTAACCTGTGGCATCGCTACTCCAGATAGTGTAGTGGTTGGAAAAGTATTTTATACCTATTGATGACTTCTTACTTACTTACACTTCTTTAGTACACAATTAGAGTTACATTGAGGCTTTCTATGCACTAGTCACCCTTTTAAAGTCAACTCATTCGATTACAAGCAGTTAAAGCTATAGCTCAGACAATTCTTATCCATGAAGTAACAATGTATCCTCTTTATGAAAGTCAACAGTTTTGGTGGGACTATCTCTTCTTTGTCCAACCCAAAAGTCTTAATTGTAAGTGAAGTCGATACAAAAAGATCTGCGCATTAATACGAAATCACAATAGTAAAGATAAATAATCCTCAGGCAGAATCTTTAACTAGGACAAATAATTATAATAATTATAATTGTTCATTAAAAAAAAAGCAATTGACACACATTTAAGTGATACACAAACAGTTTTATTAAAAAGAAGTTAATATGGCGATCGAGCATGTGACATGATCATAGTGTATAGCCGAAGCACTTAAAATTCTAATTCGATTAAAGTGTACAATTTCCTTTGGTAGAAACTTATTCTTTTAGACCATGAGAGTATAATTAATGTATATATGTATTTCCTGGGAAAGGGATTCGATTTTGTCATTCATGGAGTCCATAGAACTTTTATTATTAGTTTATCTAGCACATACATACATATGTAGCTAATTCGAACAACAACTTGGCTGACTATGCAGTTCAAACTGTCCAACTTTCGTAGTTGGTAGAACGCCATTAAATGAAATTGAGCCAATTGTAAACGTTGAAATCGTTTGACAAGGAAACATAAATCTAAAGTGTTTATGCTTTTCTATCTATTTGTTATTAATAATACTCTCAAAATTCATAATAAATTATTAGTGGTAAATTGTAGAAAATGCAATACTCTTTCCAGGAATCATTGAAAGCCGAAACGTGGGACTAGGTATCACAGTCTCCGTCTAGCGAAACCAACGCGTGAGGGGGAGATGGCACGAGTGCCTGGTCTAGTATTTATGTACCTAGAACTTGAATTTTGGTTTTAATTAATATCTCTGAATTTGGTAGAAGTGAATTTTTCACGTTTACTAAGAATGTCGCATTTTTAGACTCTTGAAACACACAAATCACAATCCACACCCGAATGTACTGTAACGAATTTCAAGTAGCTTTCTACTAGTAAAAGGGAAAATAAGAATAAAGGCTTTGATTGAGGACCACATTGTATACTCCCATGAGCTCCAACTCAATCTTGAGTAGACAAAACTTCGTCCTCTGCCGCTGTTCGTTCGACATAGTTTTTACTGTGTCGGTTTGATGATTTTGTTGTCATAACAACCTGTAAAAGACACTGCAACAATAATTTGATCGTCAGTTGCATTGGAAATCAACCTGTAACCGATCGCTCTTGCCAGCCAGTTGACTATAGTTTTTCGTGTTTCAACGACTGAGTGTTATTGTATAACAGATAAATCAGGTTCAAAATGCGCTACACGCACAAAACGTGTAAGTGCCAGCAAATTGCATTACAAATTTAATGACAACGAAAGAAACGACAGCAGAGAAAAGACAATGAACACTATTAATATCAGAGAGACGAATAAAAGGGGGAAACACAATACACTGATTGACATTCAATTACATATTGTTGGGGCACATGGGTTTCGAGGCGATTCGTCGAATGGTCTTTAATGACTTTCCAGCCATGATGAATTCGTCGAAGTTTTGTCAAAACCTCTCAATTGATTGTTTATGCTGTAATTGGCGTTTTAGTCGATTCACATGATGCCGATGATCTTTGAACTGAATAATGTTTGGTTGAATGATAGCTTTGTTTATTTGGTTAATATACTTCACACCTCTGGGGCCTGAAAGAACGAAATGATACCCACTGTTACTTATCTGCACTCAGAGATTACGTTCTAGGTAATACACTCTAGAGCCAGATAAACCAAAGTGGAAGAAGAACAAAAAGTCGGACGAGTTTTGACACTTTAATAAAGCTAAATTTCCCAATCGTTTAGATAGTATATGTAACGTTTATAGTAAGTAGTACGAATGGCGTTTTTTAAATTTGTAGGGCAAAGAAATCCCTCATAAATTCCAAAAGACATTAAAAATCAATTTACTTATCAAAGCGATACAATTTCCTTATCGGACTGAGTTTACACAAAAGACATATAGATAAGCAAATTTTGATTAACTCAAAGAATACTTATAATGTCCATACACACACGCACACACATACATACATATATACTGATACATATGTATATCTGGCATAATGCTAAAACGGTTGATTTCTTACAATTAGTCACATTTAAAATCCCTGGTAATTCAAGAAATTAACTTAAAAAGAAATGCCGCCCAAAAGTATGCTAGAAAATGTTTCTTATTTCCTATTTTTCACCTGTGCCGTTGGCTTGGGGAATGTGGCCTCAATTTGCAGACTCTTTAGCGCCTTATCGTTCAAAAGTGCTAAGTGAACGCAAACAACAAACACACACACACAGAGAGATACACACAGATACACTCACATTCATACATACATATGTATTTGTATTTTTGTCTCAGTTTACTTGATATAAGTTAAACGGAATATCAACACAAAAGTTGAAATTGCAACAAGTTAAGCAAAGCTTGTGATTGCTGCCTTTGCAGGTGTGTCACATTGTGCCAACAGGTTACAGTGGGACAAGGTTTGAAATACTCTGAAAGGAATCAACAGATACATACATATACAGTGAACATTGATTCCTAAAAGTTTAAAAAGTATAAAATTATTGTCCATGCTTTTGAGTTGACAACTTCAGTTCAGTTAGTTTTAAATATTTCAATAATAAAAAAGAATTGAATAATGTTCAAACTCTTTTTTACCACTGTGCACACAGTTAAATCCGAAAAACAGAGAGAACATTAAACTGAGACCACAACATCAAAAGAGCAAGAGAGCGACAGAGTGAGAGAGAGGGAGAGACATACACTAAGCGTCTTTGAGAGAAATCTGGCGAAAGCTTTTCGCTAAGCGCTCTCTCTCTTCAGCTTTTCTTTCCTCCCTCTTCTCCAGCCAGCTAAAATTTGACACTTACATATCATAAAAAGCATGCTCGATCAATCTCAAATCACTCTCACAAATCTCGCTGCGACCTTCTCTAAGACATAAAAAAAAATTCAAACTGGTACCACAGACCGACCCGACTCCGGCACCCGATCAAAGCTTGTGCGCGTGAATGAATTAATCGAAGAGCAGAAGAAGCCCCCCAGACCAACAATATCAGCTCACTTTTATCACGTACTCACTCACACACACACGCACACACGTGGCTTAGAGAGAGAGAGAGAGCTCACCGGGCTATCTGCGATATATACAGATACTCGTACTTTTTTTTGGGGGGGCACTTTAGTTGCCGATAAAACGTCAAGCGGTCGCCACGCTCCAAGCTCCTCCTCCACGCTGCGTCACGAAATCGACAAAGTTGCTGAAAGCAGCAACAACACGAAACACTTTTTTTCGAAAACGAGTCACAGGCCAGCAATATAAATGTAATTTTCTTCAACAGAAAATTAAATCAAAAATCGAAGCATTTCGTCACAAAGCAACAACAACGACCAACTAACCAAATAAAAAAAAAGCAACCTTATCCAAGCCTTGCGGAGCAACTGAACAAAAATGTGCCGCTGCTTTCAGAAGTAAGTAGTAATCTTTGTTTTTTCTTTTCTTTTATTTTGTTTTGCTTTAAAATTTTGTATTTTCTTTCCCAATTTTGCTTGACTGACACTTTGAATTCAAACGGTTTTTCAGCTGTTGGGAAGATTGTTACTGGAATTGCATTGAGGAGCGTTTCTGCTATGATGAATCGATCGGTAATTTTTAACGCTCGTAGATGACAAGTATATGTACATATGTGCATACCTAAGTATGTATGTATGTATGTACCTAGTGGAGCTCGTCAAAAATGTAGATCTCGAACGCACAATGTTGCGCCTTGGGGTACGGGTACGGGTACGAGTTGGAGTACGAGTACGACTTTACGTGTTTGGCATTTGCAAACAGGCAGAAGAGAGAAAAGAAACTGATGTTTTTTGAAATTGAATATGGAATATTTGCGACTTTTTTATGGCCGATCAATACACCTGCTCAAGGGCAATCGATGTGGAGTATTGCGTATTTTGCCTTTGTCTTGCCACAAATGGAGTTTGTATTAAGTTCTTTGGAAATGTGGCCTACACTCTATCATAATAACGTGTTAGAGATATTTAGATAAACAATGAAGTTTGTTTACTTTGCGAAATACGAGAAGGAAAGTATCTGTTTAAGGTGTTGCCAGTTAGAAATTGAAATAGAAAGGAAATTGTGTTTTGGCAATTGAAAGTTATTATATTTAAACATGACTTTAAGAAAGAGTTGTATTTTTAGCGATAAATTTCATCTTACAGAAGATTCTAGAACAAGTTAAAGAGTTTTTTATTTAGCTGTGTCATGATTTACTAGTAATTTTGTTTTACCTTAAAGACGGCTTAATTATAATATATGTATGTATATATAGTCATTAGAAAGATTGTTAAAACGTGAACATGTGAAATTAATTGCCAAGTTTTTCATTCCAGCCAACTATAATCCCGAGGACGACGAAGACTTTTTGGCATCCCAGAAAAATGGCACCATTATTGGACGCATTCAACCCACTGTGGCGGATAATAACAATTTGCTAACCGTACCACAGCCCATTTGCGATCAGCCAATGCGACGAGGCAACTCCGGCCTGGGTCTGGGACTGATGAGGTACTAATTGCCAGCTTAAATATGTATAGTCGGTCTTTTTTTCGCACATCTTTGTGGAGAATCGAATAGATCATTGGACAGAGAGTGAAGAACTGACACACTGATTTAGTGATAAATTGAAGCTCGTGTATTGACATGCAATTTGACTTATTTAACTTATTCATTTGCTTGCCTCCCCTTTCTGTTATCTTTCATGTTAGTGGCAAGAACCACGAGGAGGACTTTCGTCGCGAAACACAGACAAACGTTCCCATGCTGGGTCCGGAAATATTGGCCGTGTTCGCCAACTCCCAGATCTTCCAGGACCATCAGCCAACCAAACTGAATCGCATCAGCACCAAGACATATTTGCCTGGCATCCATTCGCCCAATAAGGAGATGCCAACCACTCCGCGAATGAGTGATCAGGATCGGCTGCTGCGACGCCTGGAGGGAGGTGCTGGCCTAGGTAATGACGTGGTTAATGGCCACGGCCATGCCCACGGCTCGGGTAGCCATGCTCATACACCCCTTTTGGGTGGCAGAACTAGTGGTAAAAGCACACGCAGTAGTAGCATTGTCTCCAGCGGAGTGCCCAAGGTTAAATTCTACTTGAGTTGAGATATTCAGATTCCGAGATACATAGATTGAGGGTTGTTTTTATAGATACTTTTCTGCAGTATTCATGCCAAAGATACACATGTAGAACGAAAAAGGGGACTACGAACGGAAACGACAACGAAACCTCTCGACGCAAAATGTGACTTAATACTATTTACTTAATTTGCCAGTAAGTGTTTTTTCTTTTTTTTTTATTTATCGAGTGAAATCGTCGTGTAGGTCAACAATGAAATTGTTTATTTTCAGCCTTTTTAGTATTACTTGTATTGTAAGTAAGTAGCCCCACCCTTCAAGCCCCCTCCTTTCGCCCCTTTTGTACTTAGTTTAGTTTTAAGTCTCCTACACACATAAAGTACTACACATACATATGTATACACACACGTATTTCGTCATGGACTTTGCTTATAGACCTTGTAATTTGTAATCATTAGACCTAGTTAACGTATATTAGTTGATTAATTTATAATGTGAGTAAAAAAAACAAAAGAACCAAATGAAAAAAAAAGAAATGCTAACAAAATATTATCAACCAAACAAATCGAAAACAAAAACTAATCCCAGCTGCTGTCGATCACCGTGAATATTCTTTGGGTTCTTAACTTTGACATTCTATATGCAAAAATTGTTCTTCCCTTAGTCACATTTTTCCTATCTGACATATGTATTCGCCGTTTTTCATTTTGTTTGTGGCTTACTTTGCGTTGTTTGCACATTGTATGCATTAGTCAACAGTTTCAGATTGACTAATTGCTTGAGATCATTATATAATTACATATCGGTTACTAGCAATGCATTTAACTTATGTGTAATGGATGGGAAAAATGTGCAAACTGCATTAAGCTGTCCAGCTGAGATCTCGTAATCGTCGGTGGCTGAAAAATGTTTATGGAATTCATCCAATGGCAACAGTTTTTGGCCTGAAGTACATGGCCCATGTAAATGTTTGAGTCATACAAATTGTTCAATCGATTCTTCAGGACGGATCGTTCCTATGTTATCTAGAAGATAATAAGTTTATTTAGTTTGCGTTGATCCTTTGAAAACAAATAGTTGATAATTTGGTCCATTGGACTCTTAGTTTTAATTTAAAAACTCATGCCTTTGGGAATCCTTCATTATAAAAAAGAGAAAGAGTTTGAAATCAATTTTTACAATCAGTCAAATTTGTTTAATAATCTTTAAATGAAGATGATAACAAATGTCGAATGAAATAATCAGCTTCGACATTTTGTATTCAATTCACAGATAAAGTCTGGATCACTGAATCACACAGAATGGACGTAGTCACGTCCGTATACTTGTCCGTCCGATTCAGTTTAACTTTCTCAGTTAGTTTAACAGCCAAGAGAACTATTGTGAGAGTCCTTATTTGAAGATTGCTCAGGTCAACAGCAATTCTACGGCAAGGATATCATATCCTATTTTAGGATAATTTGCCGTTTCTAATTCCGAAAATGAACTTGTTTCCGCAATATTACAAATAGTTCAAGACACTTTAAGTGTATTCGAAGTATTCAACATTACTGCAGAAAAGAAAGTCGGGTTGGAGGTGGTCAGGTATCTGCTTGGGTTCGCGCGTAACAGGCTTTGTCCTGGTGTTCGTAGGAGCCACTTGAACGTACTACGCATAGTATCGTCTATGTCCGTTAAATATCCTTGCCGTAGAGGAAAAGTTGCTGTTTTTTATTTAGATGGACAGCTTTAGATACTTTCATATTAAATAGAGTGAGACACAAAAGAGACTTCAAGGATATTCCTAGCTTCAAATTCCAACCCCATGGCAAGTTATTCTCGCAGTCGATTGATTCAGAAGCTTTGAAATCTTATTCCAACTATACTCCAACAGGAATTTTCATCCTACACCTGTTCATGACGATCTGAAATATAATTCCTTGTATCGCCCAAATTGCAAACAATCGTACAGATTTCATCATTATTAGCCAAAGTAGTAGATGGTTTTTGTTAAACTAAAACTACTTTGCTTAAAGATCTTTTGCTAATTAATATAGTAGTCCGATATGGGTGAGAAATGCTATATAAACTCGGTCTTTCTGATTGATCAATCTGCGCATGAAATCTCTGACAGAATGGACCAGTTCTCTTTGCTAGAGCAAAAGAACCCAAAACTGCATTCGTATAAAATTTGAGTTTCTTGGAATTACATTGTATAGGTACATATGATAACTTCCTAATTTGAAAATATTTCCACTGCGGTTTCCACTCGCAAATTCAGGAAATGAACCAAAAACGAATGTGGAATCATACGATCCGAGTCTAAATTTAATTAACAAGATTTTATTGGAGTGACGCAGAGTTTGTCTTGTGTATATAATACTGGTTATCGGTCCAGAGGGTGGGAGTGGGAGAGGGTCATAACATTTGGCGCTTCTTTTTGTCACCATCTGCTCCAGCCCCCCCGATCATCTTCACCACTTGCGTCACTCCAGAAATGGCTTATCGCAAGTGATAAAACCCGACCGAGATCAGCGAGACGATGGCAATTTATTGTCATTATTTATTTTTGTTTTTGCTTTAACCCAGAAGCGTTTTATCATAATTCTGTGCATTTAATGAGCAAATTAAGCAGTAAATATACTATACCAAGGGTCTAATCAATGATGGGGCAATGACAATCCGATTACCCACATCATTAACTCGATTCGCAGTATCGAGATTCCCGTACATAAAATTGTTAACAACAAATAAACAGTAAGCTCACATCGAAGAGTATATTCCAATAAGTATTCCAACATATATGTATGTATGTACATACATATGTACATAAATAGATAGGTATTTATATAGTCAGGGGAGCAGATAATGCCAGTCCATGTTACTTATAATCAGGTTGTTTCTATCGAGTCGTTCTCGCGACTCTCTTTGGCAAACAGTTCGGAACAGAAAATACTCGCAGCACGTAAATCAGTTTTTCTTTATTTTTGTTAGCTGATAAAAAAAAAAAAAAAACGAAACCATATTTGTACCTCACTGATAAAGATGACAAGAAGGCGATTTTGCAATTTCGCATTCCAGCGACGTTGGAGTCGCAAATGCGCCAAATTTGCTCCCCTCTCTTAAGGGGGATGAAAGCAGAAAGGTCAAGATTATATTCAGATACTCACAGTGTATTTGATATCATCGTCTATCATTATCCTATCGATTTGCTGTTAATATCAATAGTTCACAAGGCTCTTAACTCCAGAATTCCGGCCCCTTTGAAAGAATTGAGAGTTCATAACCTTGCGGACTTGGTACGTTGATGTCACCATTGCAAAATTGAAGACAGTGAGGTTTGATTCAAGTGATAGTCTGTATAATCTATATGACAGGTATCAATCAATTTGAAATAAACGATAATAACCATTGTCTTTGCCAAAATGTGACATAATTCAAATCAAATCTTCAACTTTAGTCATACACATTTACTTTTTGGAACAAGTATTTAGTGTCTCAGATTCTGATCAAAATTGTCATTGAGGTGATGAAAGATTATACTAAAGGGACATACATATGTATGTATACATTGAGATACTTCATAAGTAAATAAGTCGTTATCGGAGACATTCTCAGAAAACTTACGATCATGATTAGATATATTTAACAATAGGTCGGCTATCAGTTCTTTAGTATGTTAAAGTATATCTAAACTCTTTATATAAATATATGTCTATCCATCATCAAAAATTCCTTAGATCGTTTTGAATGATTTGTATTGTTAATACAGAAAAGTTTATCTTAAAACTTACTTTGCGAGTGGAAGTTTTGAAAGTGTTTTTCTTTTAATGCCTAATATGTGAGGACACGCCTGTTCAAATCAGTCTATCTATCCACTAGTCATGAGTGAGTGAACAAAAAGTATTGATTACTAAACTGAGCAACTGAACATGTTCTCTTTCAATTGTTGTTCTTTTTCACTCGTTCTTTTTTATTCACTAACTAATACTAACAAATTATATTAATAATATGAAAATCGATGTCAAAATCCTTACGTTGAGCAACTGAACAAGTGAGCAACTGATTAACTGAATAGGGAAGTCAATCAGTGAACAAATTGAGTGAGTTAACTCTCTCCGAAGAAAAGAACAAGTGAACATGTTCAGCAAAATGAGCAGTAATCTAAAACTACTAATGATTATGTCAAATTTGTGTGTGTTTTAGGCAATTTCCTTCCTTCTAATGTAATACTTATATCCAAACCTGGCTAGTTAGCTACTGAAGAGCTTATAGAAATGATCCAATTAACTAAGGAAATTCGTCGGTTTTCTAAACTTTGGGTAATTAATCAGACGAAGTCTCAGTTTGTTAGAGTCTTTGAGAATGTTTTAAATACATTTATTTAGTTTGAATTCTGAAAGGACCCGGCCATCTCTATAAAAACATGTGTTACGTACATACATTTGTATATATATTCTATATCTATTGTGTATCTACATATGTACATATACATATCTTAATAAATTTACAGCTTCTGTTTTGTTGTATGGAAGATAAAGAGGTGAGCAACTACTTTTGTTGTTGCCATTTTCTACCTTAACAGCATTCACTTATTCATCACGTTTTTTTTTTATTATTACTTTTTTTTTTTAAATGTTTTTGTGCTGGTGGTGAATGACTCTATAATTTACTAGTTCAGTGTATACACTGGGCAAAAAAAAATGTGTGTTTTGCTATCTTTTATGGCATTTCAATGTGACGATTTCCGTTCAACTGAACGTACACACGGTTGTATGACGGTTGGGTAATTTACCCACGTCATGTCAGCGATCACGTCGATTTTAATTTTATAATGCTAATGAAGATTACTGCCGACCGACTGTTCCGATTCCCTATAGCCATGACGTTATTTTTGTTGAGTTGCTGAAATAGAAAAAAATTGATTATTAGACTTTGGTCACCAGTTTTAAACTTTAGGTTTGCATGAAAATGTCGTCAGTTTGGATGTATTCAATGTATCCACGAGGAATCTGAATCTACTTTACACTAATCCCTTGCTGCGAGGCCAAGTGCTGGCCATATCTGTCATGAACTCTAGTTCTTTATCTTGTTTGCCCGCAAACTCTTTTATAGAATCTGTTTACAGTTTTCACAAGGAACAAACTAACTTTCGAAAGTTGCTCATATGTATTTTCTCTCCACACTTCTTATAGATGGAGACTCGACGGACTCTAAGAAACCAGAGGCATCTTCGCCAGAAAAACGAATCACCTTCACATTGGCCCCCTCATCAGCAGACAGTTCGCCAGAGGGAAGTCAAACGCTGTCACCGATGAAGTTCGATCCCATTGCCGAAGAGAAGGAAGGCGATGATAGTAAGGATGAGGTGATATTGCGACCGCGCTTGATCGATAGGCATCCCCATTTGTCGGCCACTCCCAAACGCATCTTGCGCTCCGCCAAAAGCGTTCCTCACATGAATGTCCATGTGCGATCGGCTGCCAGTGAAACGGACATATTTTCCATCACGGGAACCATAACCAGCAGTCAGATTAGCATGACTCCCGAAGTTCCGTCCATTTCGTTCAGCAACTTGCCCAAGAACTATGAGGACACTCCGACCATTGAGAAATACCGCGTCTCTCAGAGCCTGTATTCCATTCAGACAGCGAATGCTGCTCGGGCCACCCAAGATGATTATTCCATGCCACGGTATTTCCGGCGATCGGCCATGCTCATGACACAGAGCTCCGAAATGCTGGCAGGTTCCAATTCACTGGGTTCCATCTCCACACAGACATCCGTGGCAACGACTTCGGCCGCCTCATCTAGTTCGAGAGATGAAATACGTCGCCCGGAGAAAAACAAACGACTACAAATGTTGCGGGGAAATTTGCCCCCATTGCTCATCCATTCCGTCTCATTCAAGCGGAATAGAGATGAGGCCAAACAGGTCGACTAACGCATTAACGGCTGGACTACTGTACATATATTCCGTATTTTTAGTTCGTACTTAAAGAGCAAATTGTTTATTGTTGTATTATCTAAATTTTAAGTTTTACGTTAAGACCGTTTCCCTGTAAAGTCCTTTCATTGACTGCATGTCATGTGTCTCCCTCCACAGTATTTCCATGTACTTATATATATTGATATTAAATAAAGTTTATTTAAAATTACATATACAACCCAATTTGAATTCTTTGGAATTTAATTTAAGTACTGATTTATTTTTTAACATTATGTCCTTTTAAATAATGTACTTATCCCAGCGATGGTTTAACTGTCTTCAAAGGAATTTTAAATTTCTATGTTTAGTACATTATTTTACATGTTTCATCATAGCATATGCTATCTGACTCTTACAAGCACACGTGCACTCTAGCGCCGCCACTAGCCAACGGCCAACTCCGCCCATATGGACCGCTTGGAGAAACTTGTTTATAAGGATATTTCGCGTGTTTCTAGTCCGATTTCAATAAAATTTGATAAGTCGGTAGACGTGAAGAAGACTAGCCAGTGTGCCGAATTTGATTTTGTTTGTCAAGAAATTGCAGGAGGCAATCGGTTTTTATTTAACTACGAAGACGGATGTGGGAGTGGCAAAAATTTTAAATATTCATAATCTGCGGAAATACTGTAATAATCTACAAACCAAATTTGGTGGTTCTAATTTTGTTAGTTATTTAATTTGCGGGGGCAGAAGGGGGCATGACAAAAATTTTAAATAAACTCGATAACTGTACATCCTACAATAGTCTCCATACCAAATTTGGTGGCTCTAGCTCTTGTAGTCTCCGAGATCTACTAGTTCATACGGACGGACATGGCCAAATCGTTTCGGCTGTTGATGATCAAGAATATATATATGTATATTTAAACTTTATGGGATCGGAAAAGCTTCTTTCTGCCAGTTAAATACCATTTCACCCTTTGGGTGCATGGTATAAAAATAAACCAACACACAAGCAAATTCAATGTCGATGTTAATATTTAGAATTTACAGGTAATTGAAATTAATATTTGCGTCAACTAATTGTAAGATTGTGCCTGTTTGCCAATTATACATACGTTGTTTCAGACCAGTGTGCAAGCCAGAGAAGTCTGATAATTATTACTTATGAGAACGTATTCCAGTTATTCAAACAACGCCCCCAAAATTTATGACATATGCATCTACTTATATGGCTATTAAATCTTGGCTCATAGAATTTAAAAAAAATTATTAACTACAAAAAAAAAAAAAAATCACATCTCTCCCCCGACGGGGAATTGAACCCCGGTCTCCCGCGTGACAGGCGGGGATACTAACCACTATACTATCGAGGATGTTGTTTGCCGACTGCCAAATGCCACATATGAACACACTGATGTTTCTTAAATTTAATATTCTGTGTTATAATAAAACCATTGTAATCTTTATCTGCTAGAATAATGTTGCTTTAATTACATATAATCATCTTCAGAACTATTGGAAATTTTAGCCAATTTGGAAAAATTACATCTTATTGTTAGCATCGGAGACATAATTTTCTACAGTTTTTACTGTACTAACTAGTACTACAAATACGAATACCAATTCCTTTTTTGTAAATTTCTATAACAATAACCGTTTGCAGCTACTCTTATTATGAGGTAGTTCAATATATGTACACATGATTGAATTGAAACTGCTTTATTTTCAAAACTATATTATTATTCACTAGTGACCAGTTATAAAATTTTCTGCATTTAAGTCTCAATGCCGAGAAAAATCGACTTAAAGGTCATTGAAGTATAACTTAATTTCAGATTTCAAGGTTTCGGAAGATTTTGGGCTCCCGCTGTAACAAGACCTTAGTATGCGATTTACCACATTTTTGCGTCTAATGGAACCAGAATTTTGAATTATTTCTTGCTATACATTTTGGTGCAAGCTTGTAACAGTGTTTGGTCCGCCGGCAATCAACATCCTCGATAGTATAGTGGTTAGTATCCCCGCCTGTCACGCGGGAGACCGGGGTTCAATTCCCCGTCGGGGAGAGATGTGATTTTTTTTAAATCTAACTTTTGTATGTATTATAAATTTTAGTTTTACAAATGTCAATTCAATAACAATGTGACTTTATTTTTTGTTAGTAGGTTGTACCTGGATTACAAATATTTATAAACTTCGCATCCGAAATCAATTCCAAGACCCGATGAGAAGCAAAAAGATTTGGTTGTAAGGTTTTTAAATATGAGTAACATATTTCCCAATTCTTTGAATACTAGTCACATACATATCGGATGTAAAAATTAAAAAAAAAGATAATTACATCTCTCCCCGACGGGGAATTGAACCCCGGTCTCCCGCGTGACAGGCGGGGATACTAACCACTATACTATCGAGGATGTTGACAGCTGGCTGTCCAAACGCTGTTATACGCATACTGTAAAATTCATGGAAACTTTATACAAAATCTTGCTTTTATTAATAAACGAAATATTAAATTTGAAGGTATTGCCAGTAACATTATGTAATAGAGAGTAGAATTTCATTAATATTTATAAGACACTTAATAAAAAACCTCAGTATGTTGAAATGTGATATTTGGCAGACGGCCAACAACATCCTCGATAGTATAGTGGTTAGTATCCCCGCCTGTCACGCGGGAGACCGGGGTTCAATTCCCCGTCGGGGAGAGATGTTATCTTTTTTTTTTGTATAGCTTTTAATGATGTATTTATGAATTCTTTTATGATTCATCTGATTTGATGTAAATATAACATTTATCTGTTTGTAAACAATGTTCTTTTATCTTTTTTGCAGATTCCAATAAATGAACATCTTTGTACATATAAAATTATTTTAACATATTGACTTAAAACTCTAATAAATTCTACGTATTTTAATTATTAATCAGATACGAGAATGACAAAATAACTTAAATTTAAACAGTTTTTCAAGTCTATAACTCTTACAGTTTTGATTAACAGACTACTAACTATCAACTAACAACATGTTAATTCATAGTTAAATTTAAACTTGTAATATTATACGATCGCACAATACAAAAAGCACATAAATATTTATATATTTATTTCTTTGTATACTAAAAAACATAAAGCACTTATGCATAAAAAATTACTATGCTTGTTCAGTGTACCACAAATCAAGCCAAAATATACTTTAGAAATAAAACAGTCAGTTATAATTTTTAAAATATATATGAGGTAAGTTCTAATTACTGATTTTAAGAGGCTGGTGTATAAAATTCGAAAGTTGATTAGAATATAAACTCATGTTATGGAATCAAAATCAAAACAAATGTCTTATGTTGTTAGAAATGACATTGTTGAATTCAAAACATAGCAACGAAATTTTTGAATACGGGCCACAAGTTAAATCAAGTGTACCACTTACTTTTGAATATGTTTTCTACAGAAAATAAATAATACAAAGATAAATTAGATATAAATTTAATTCAACAATTGTAGTGTGCGCTAGTTTAAACTTTGGTAAATATTTACTTAAGCTACTCGAGATTTCAGTGTTGAAAAGTGAAAAAATCGGCTAAAGCTAGATTTCAGTGTTGGCAAACCTTATTTTTTATTATGCGCGTTGTTTGACCGCCCTGGTAGCCAAATATTTTACTCTAAATTATAAATTCCACGAATATCCAGGAATATTCGGCTGCCAGAGCATATTCTGTATTCTGAACTATATTTGTTCTATGAAATCAAGAAATAAGGTACGTTTTACATTTATAACGCCACTAATATATTTTCATTATTGGTCTAACGGTACAATTTTCGTTGTTGCAATGTTTTACCGAAATACTTGTTGGGACACAACAACAACATATACGAACTTTGGAATTAGTGGGACTAACGGGACTTTTTTGTTTACGAGAATTATATTTTAGGCGCGTTTCATAATTATAACGCCACTTTCAATTAATGCGTTTTTTTACTATAAATGTTAACAATTAGTGATAATTTTATTCAAAATATTTTAAATTTGTTAGCCATTTTTGGCAATAACCCATCTCTGGGTCAATCTCCAGCCAAGCCTCCTTTATCGCATTTTTCGGTTCTTGAACTGTGTTGAACTGGCGATTTTCCTTGTAGACCTTACGGACTAAGATGCCCCACAGATTCTCAATTGGATTGAGGTCTGGTGATCTCGATGGCCAGGACATAAGGGCGATATTCTTTGAGGCAAACCACGACTTCGTCTCCCTGCTGACGTGGATAGCGGCATTGTCTTGTTGGAAAATCCAGTCTCTATCCTCATTTTCATTCAAAAATGGGACGAAACTGTTTTCCAACACTTGGATGTAATATCCACTCTTCATTCGTGATGATACGAATTGGAGATTCAGGCATCCAACTGAGGAAAAAGCTTCCCAAACCATCACGCTTCCTCCTCCAAAATTTCGCTTAGAGAAAACTTGTGGCTCTTTTCTCAGGTCATGCCAATATCTCCGAAAACCATCAGGACCATCCAAATTCCAATTCTTTTCATCCGAAAAGATGACCTGCAATTTTAATCCTTGCAATAAAAACGAATTGTGTTATTATTTTGTGTGACTTACGGATGACCACTGTGTCTCCATATTTTGACGCCCAAAATCCATCCGAGCAAGTTTGTGTTCAGCTTTTAAAGCTGGAACGTAACTCATCAGCTTGTTTTTTATAAAGTTGGACCTATTTAGTGTCCGCTAAACGGTGGTACGACTAACATTTTTATCGATTTTTTGCAAGTCGCGCAAATTCTTACAAGTATTGCTAGCTTTATTGATCATTTTTCGCTCATCTCGGCTAGAAAGTAATTTCTTCCTTCCTGACCTTTTTTTTACAGACATAGGATCAGTCAGGATCCTTCAAAAAATTTTGGATAAGTCGGTGGCTCCTGCCAGTATTCACTTTCACATAAAGAATACTGATCTTATCACTTGCACTGCATAAACCTCATTAATTGAAAGTGGCGTTATAATTATGAAACGCGCCTAAAATAGAATTCTCGTAAACAAAAAAGTCCCGTTAGTCCCACTAATTCCAAAGTTCGTATATGTTGTTGTTGTGTCCCAACAAGTATTTCGGTAAAACATTGCAACAACGAAAATTGTACCGTTAGACCAATAATGAAAATATATTAATGGCGTTATAAATGCGAAACGTACCTTATTGTAAACTCAACAATATTTTCGTTTGTTGAGAATAGTGCGAACAAAAGATTCAAAAAGCCCGCGTATTCGAGTATCCAAAATTCGGCATTTGGCAACACCATCTCAAAATTGAACAGCTTTTTTTAGCCGGAAAAAGCTACTTTTAGCTATAGTCCCGCTAAAAATATTAATTTTCTTTTGTTAATTACTCACAAACTACGAAACAAATCGCCAAGGCGCACCTGAGGTCGTGCTCGTGGAATTTTTCTCTTTCGTTTGAAACCAAAATTATGTAGTTTAAGCGCGTTTTGGGCCCGAGTAGTAATAGTAAACATTTACCAATTTTTGTCTTTCGTTTGATACCGTTTTGGGCTCGAGTAAGGTAAGTAAATATTTACCTAAACTTTAAAATTTTTTAACTTAACGACTTTACGCGGCACATTTCCAATAGGGATCGATCGATAAATAAAAATATATTGGCATCGATCAATCGATAAATGCGCAATATGGAGATAGCGATAAGTGATATATCGTTTTTCTTGATGTGGCAACGCGCTGCATTTTTGCTAGGCGTCATTTTCATTTTAACACGGAGGAGAAAAGTTGTGGGAAAAAAACTTAAAACTTCCTCCCACAGTGCATCGATGGAAGGCCTTTCATCGACTTAACTATGGGGTAAGTGCCTAGTGTATTAAGCGGTATCAATTCGGCGGCTTTCAACCAAGTTTTGGCGAACTATGGGGTGATGGTAGTCAATTAATACTCTGATTTGTTGATGTTTCAGCGTTGTATGATTAACCAAATAACAAAAAAAAAAAAAAAAAAAGTTTTCCGTGTATAATGTTTGACTTGAAGCAAAGTGAAAAGTAATGAGCAAATTTGGGATTAAAAATTCAAAATAACCCTAACGAATTAAAAAAAAAAAACATGACAATAAAAAATGAAGCAAGTAAGTCGACTCGTCGACTCGGGTATACCATACACCAGGTGAAACAAATTTTTTTAAATTTCGAAAACCAAATGTACATATGTATGTCTATTAAATTGTTTTTACATGTTTCATAGTATGTGCTATCTCGCTCACTCTACGAACACACGAGCACTCTAGCGCCGCTACTAGCCAACGGCCAATTCTGGCCTTGTGGACCGCGTAGTAAAATACGTTCATACGCATATTTTGCATGTTTCTAGTCCGATTTCAATAAAATTTGGTAGTTTTGTAGAAATAGATAAGATTAATTAGTCTGCCGAACTTGAATGCGATAGTCAAAAAACTACAGGAGAAAATCGGTTTTTTCTTAATTATGGAGGCGGAAGTGGGCGTGGCAAAATATGAAAATATATATACTCTGCGCGAATACTAAGCCAGTATACATACTAAATTTGGTGACTTTAGCTTTGTTAGTTTTTGATAAAATCAGTTTTGTTTAATTTACGGGGGCGGAAGTGGGCGTGGCAAAATGTTTAAATAGCCAATATCTGCGCGTCTATTAAGCTAGTCTACATACTAAATTTGATGTCGGTAGCTATCATAGTTTTTAAGGAAATCACTTTTATGTAAATTCCGGGGGCGGAAGGGGGCGTGGCAAAAAGTTTAAACAATTAGTTTCTGCGCGCTAACTAACCGAGCATATAAACCAAATTTGATGTCTCTAGCTATTATACTTTTTAAGAAAAACAGTTTTGTGTGATTCCTGGGGGCGTAAGGGGGCGTGGCAAAAAGTTTGAACAGTTAATTTCTGCGCACTAACTAATCGGGTATACAAACTAAATTTGATGTCTCTAGCTGTCATACTTTTTTAAGAAAAACAGTTTTATGTGATTACTGGGGGCGTAAGGGGGCGTGGCCGAAATTCCAATTAATGCTGAACATGTGCATACTACACGAGTATACATACCAAATTTGGTGGCTCTAGCTCTTATAGTCTCCGAGATCTGCGTGTTCATACGGACGGACGGACGGACGGACAGACGGACATGGCTAGATCGACTCGGCTGTTGATCCTGATCAAGAATATATATACTTTATAGGGTCAGAGAAGCTTCCTTCTGCCTGTTACATACATTTTGGCGACTTTAATATACCATATTACCCTATGGGTGTATGGTATAAAAATATACATATGGTTATGTATACTAACTTGATTTATTATACCATACACCCATAGGGTGAAATGGTATATTAAAGTCGCCAAAATGTATGTAACAGGCAGAAGGAAGCTTCTCCGACCCTATAAAGTATATATATTCTTGATCAGGATCAACAGCCGAGTCGATCTAGCCATGTCCGTCTGTCCGTCCGTCCGTCCGTCCGTCCGTCTGTATGAACACGCAGATCTCGGAGACTATAAGAGCTAGAGCCACCAAATTTGGTATGTATACTCGTGTAGTATGCACATGTTCAGCATTAATTGGAATTTCGGCCACGCCCCCTTACGCCCCCAGTAATCACATAAAACTGTTTTTCTTAAAAAGTATGACAGCTAGAGACATCAAATTTAGTTTGTATACCCGATTAGTTAGTGCGCAGAAATTAACTGTTCAAACTTTTTGCCACGCCCCCTTACGCCCCCAGGAATCACACAAAACTGTTTTTCTTAAAAAGTATAATAGCTAGAGACATCAAATTTGGTTTATATGCTCGGTTAGTTAGCGCGCAGAAACTAATTGTTTAAACTTTTTGCCACGCCCCCTTCCGCCCCCGGAATTTACATAAAAGTGATTTCCTTAAAAACTATGATAGCTACCGACATCAAATTTAGTATGTAGACTAGCTTAATAGACGCGCAGATATTGGCTATTTAAACATTTTGCCACGCCCACTTCCGCCCCCGTAAATTAAACAAAACTGATTTTATCAAAAACTAACAAAGCTAAAGTCACCAAATTTAGTATGTATACTGGCATAGTATGCGCAGAGAATTTAGATATTTTCACATTTTGCCACGCCCACTTCCGCCTCCATAATTTAGAAAAAAACGATTTCCTCCTTTAGTTTTTTGACTATCGCATTTAAATTTGGCAGACTAATTAATCTTATCTATTTCTACCAAACTGCCAAATATTATTGAAATCGGACTAGAAACATGTAAAATATGCGTATGAACGTATTTTACTACGCGGTCCACAAGGCCAACATTGGACGTTGGCTAGTAGCGGCGCTAGAGTGCTCGTGTGTTTGTAGAGTGAGCGAGATAGCACATAGTATAAGACATGTAAAAACAATTTAATAGACATACATTTGGTCTTCGAAATTTGAAATATTTGTTTCACCAGGTGTATGGTATACCCAAGTCGACGAGTCGACTTACTTGCTTCATTTTTTGATATTCCTTTGATAACACAGGCCGATATTTTTGAGGTCATGAAAAAGTGTTTGAAGTTCAATAGGTCTCCTATAGTAATTGGGGGCTGCTAATCACGGCCCTGTACTTAGTTTTTCTCCATCACGTCAGGATTTCGAAAAAAATGCGTTCAAATTATTCAAAATTACCTAATTTGCAATATATTTTTCCATGATATAAGCATAATATTGTACTAAAAACATTATTATTTTATCCTATTAATATATTAGGCTTGATTGAAAATGAATTTACAAAATATCAAAGAGTTATTTCTTTGTTATAATGGATAATATCTTACACTCCGGATATAGATCTATAATGAGTAAAATTTCAACCAAAAAGTATGCTATAGAGATTTCAAGAATTGTCTGCTTTTAAATTTTAAAGAATTGTGGGAATTTGCTGCGTCTTACAAATTGTATATTAGTTATATGTGCAAACAAGAACTAATTTTCTTACACAAAATATTCTAAAATCCGTAAAAAAAGTTGGAAATTTTTGTTTAAACTTTCTATGGTATACTTTTGGGTGCATATTTTCCAACCCCAGATCTCCAAATTTCACAAAATCTAGACGTGATGGACAAAAACCAAGTATGCAGTTAGAATCAGCGAATTAGTAAGGAACACCTCTCAAGTTAACGTCAGCAAAAATCATGTCGGCCTGTGTAATTAATAACATGTAACTAGTAAGCTCTCTTTTTTTCTACTAAAACTAGTGTTTTAGTCCCTCTTATTCAATAGTTTAATTTACTTCTGCCAGTCATTGAATTGCCATTTTAAAGTTAGTTTCAGTAGAGATCCTATAAAAAATTAAATTTTATAATTAAAGCTTGAGATTTCAGCAAACAACCCCCTCACCCCGCAAGAGCTACGGAAACAAAGAATCTCAATCTGCTGCCTTCTTTCGGTTATCGGTCGATGTATCGTCGCTGTGATAGGATAACAGATTACATTAAAATTATGGCGCACAACGTGGAGCCAGATAGGAAGGTAACACAACTGAGTGCCTCAATGTACATCGCATATGCTTTAGTTTATGTTATGGAAGGAACGTAACAAATTCATAATAGGCTACCTACGAAAGAGTATTAAAATATGTTAAATAAACGCCCTTTCAGCGCGCAGACTCACCCGGCAGCCCACTAAGAGAGAGCGGACCACTGGAAACGAGACACGAGAGAGAGCATGAGTGTGTAGCATTGTTGAAGGAGGAAGTGGTGGGAGTAGGAATGTTGAGTTTTCTGTTTGTAGCAGACTCAGAGATGAGCAAACTGTAAGTAACAGACTCAATTATGAGTCTTAACATAGGTGTTTGCCTCTGTTAGAGGGCTACTTCAAAGGTTTTGCTCAAGTGGGGGAGGGTATTTTCATGTTGGTCATAACAACACATGGGAACAATTTGATGAGTGAGAGAGAGAATTGTTTTTGTTTGTTGCTGTGGTGCTCTCATTCGTTAATGAAACGCTGGCCGAAACGGTTCTCGGTCCGGTCCGGTTGAATATTTTCGGATGAGTTTTGCCGTTGAATCGCCGTTTTCGTATCACCGATTTCTGACTGCAATTTGCATTAACATTAAAGCAGTGAATTAATAATACAAATCGAAACAAAAACCACAGAATAAATAAAGTAAATTTGCTCTAGATATTTAAGTGCAAGTTTGTGAAGTTTTTTTTTGGGTAATTTGCCAACAATTCGTTTTCAAAGTGCTACGAAATATAAAATTCAAATTGGCAAATTTATTAAATTGGAATAAAAGTGAATTGATAAAATGCATATAATTTCTATCTTCAAAATCGTACTAAAAATAAAACAGTCAATTGCGATTGTTCAGAATGAAAACAACAAATAGAAAATTTCGGCAATTTTTCCAGATATTTTTCATTGATTTTTCGACTGGCGCGCACACCTCCTGCCACATACAAAGGAGAGGGAAAGAGAGAGATAAAGCCAGAAGGAGAGAATTAGAGAGAGAGAGAGAGCGACAAGATGAGATTTGCGGGTAGGGGAGAAAGAAGAAGTGAGCCTGCCGCTTTTATAGTCTGTTTTGGTATATAAGCTCTCTCACTTCACCACTCTATCACTACCTCTCTCTCTTCTTTTTCTCTCGCTCTCTCTACGTCTCTGAATATGGGATTATCCTTTTTTATATTTTGTTTATTTTGTAGGCCGCTGCTGTTACTCTCTGTGGCTCTCTTTCTCTATGCCTTTCATCCGCTCCTTCTGGTTTTTCTTATCGCATCTTTCTTTTGTGGCTTTCATTCGTTTCGCTGCATTTCATTTCACAATGTTTCAAATTGGCCACACAGAGAGCTCAACAGAGAGACAGACAAAAAGCGAGAGACAGATAGAAAGAGAGAGTGCTAGATGTAAATGTACTCTCATTCTCTCCATCTCTGCTTGGTCTCTCTCTCTCTCTCTCTTTCTCTGACACACACCCCCCACGAAATGTTATTGAATCCTACTGCTGCTGCTGTCTCATTGCAGTCGTTGTCCTTTCGGCGTGTGCGTTGCCAACCAAACAAAAAAGGAAAACCCGAAATTTTTTTCATTTGTTGTCATAATAAACGATTCGAAAAGCAATTTCGGCACTCTGCTAATCATTCTCTTTCCCTTCTCTGCTAGCATTTTCCATCAGTGCATCGCCAAAATCCAGCATGATCGAATAGAGCACACACATTTTCAATTGCATACTTATCGGAAAGCAACTATAAACTACAAACTAACGAAAATATCGCCAAAAGTATCTTTCGGTTCGCGTATCTTTTCGCCCACACCCCCTACGTCCGCCTTGTATCGTCGTTGTCTATCGCACTATCCATTCTATATACATACATACATATATCTATTTAACCGCGTGCGTGTCTCTCCGATTCTCCTTTGTTTGTGTGTGAGTGCGAGTGTATCTGTATCTGTGTTTTTGTGTGTCGTGTGTTCCATCTGTACATATGTACAATATTTGTCGTCGTCCTCGTTGTTGTTGTTGTATTTGTCGTATTAAATAAATTACCACGAAAAGAAATCAAAGAAGAAGAAGTCCAAAAAAAGTGAAATAATAATATAACAAATTTTGTGTTCTTTGGTGTTGTCTCGTGTAAGTGTCTATATATAATTTGTTCTTAAATACGACAAAAAAAAAAAATAAAATTGATACAAAAAAATAATTAAACATCCGCGTCCAAATCATCGATACGAATATTACAACAACCTTAAACTAAAAACTACCAATACTGCCCCCTGCAAAAGGATCACCGGAATATAGTCACATTGAAAGACCTCTGCGAAAGGTTCAATTGCATTTCAATTGGGAATTGTGGGATTCGATCGGACAAAGGTAAGTTTTGTCAATTGATAGGATCGAAATTTTATAAGGAAAACTATCTCTCTAAAGTTTAGATTTATAGAGTATTATTTAAAATAGAGAACTTACCAAAATGGCAATATGTACCTGTATATAGTGACCGAGATTATCGGTGGTTCTTGTTAGGTTTCGAATAATTTCAGACTTCTCCTTCAAATTGGTTTAGATTAACTCATCTTCTAGAAGTTAAAAAATATTGGATAGGTTTATGTTTTTATACTCTAATAGAGAGTAATTTACCGACCCTATTTTTGATCAACGTGAAAGGGCACAAAGATAGAGCCACGGACGATTAAAATTCGTGTTAGAGCTTTTTATTGCCCGAGATCAAGTTTGACAATCGATGGAAATGCCTTCTTTGACATAGAAAAATCTTAATAAAGAAGACTTGGTGAGAAATATAGAAATATCCAATGAAAAATACGATCTATCTTACATATTATTAAGGGTATTCATGACATGGAGACGGAAGATGTGCAGGTTTCTTTCGGCGACGAATCTCCATTTCGTCTCTTGTCAAAAAGGCTGCTGAGGAGCTTACTTCTTTCTAGACATCAATACCTGCTCCAGCCTGCAGCGGTATCGTAACTGACAAGAAGTTTATTGAAAGATTTGACGATTTTTACGTGGGTCGCACTACAAAGGTCCATGAACATCGGGCAAAGTTGGCTTTAAGTTTCTATATCAGCTGAATTATTAATTTGCACAATGGATATCAACGTTAAAAGGGAGTCCGTATGGCATAAAATATTAGTGGAAAAATTAAATATTATATATTTATAATAAGAATTCCTTGTGGAATAAGGCATTATGTTTTTCCAATCCACTGTAAACACACTTATAAACATGCATTCAAGTATGAAGAGGAGGACCAATTCATTAGGGTCTTGGAAATGAATAAAATACACAAAGGAAAAGGGGACAATCGATTGCAGACGACATATACGGATATTGGAAACTCGACGTGCCGACTGACGATGTTTGTGCGAGTGACGTTGCGTCTCTACTGCTTACTTAATCTTGTTCTCCCTCAATGAGTATTCTTTATTTTGTCAAACGCTAATGCGTTGTCCAGCACACAGAGCACAAACTGACAGGAGGACATTTCCAGTTGCACGTCCAAAGGATCGAGCGTAGAAGTTCTCCTGCAATCTGATATTTGCCTAATGCCCACACGATTCGCACGAACGACACATGCAAGAGCCAGTAAGAGTGTGTGTGTGTGTGTGCGTCTGAGTGTTTGAGTGTATCTCATTAGTAGGTTCCGGTACGAGTCTAGTTAACCGAAAATAGCAGAAAATGCATTTTGCAGACACAAGACACCAGACATCAGACAAAACGCTTGTCAGCGGCACATCCTACAAAAGTATCTACAAACGCAGACACAAACCAACACACCAACACATTCGGAAAGTCAGCAGGAGATAGACTCCGAATTCGACTCAGACACCGCACACAGCGGAGAGCAGAGCAATTTCCATTTGAAATGTAAACAAAACATGTTGTTACCCGCATTACGATAGAAAAACCCAAAAGAAGAACCGCCCGCAAAGCCATTAAAGATTCTAACTCCAGATTAGGCTACAGTGGTAACTGCATAAAGGTGATGGCAAAACTTCTAACCAAGTGGCGCCTCATCCCCCCCATTTACACTAACGCAAGAGGCCAGAAGTGTAGCCACAAATAAAATGAACGTATTCCAAACTGAATGCAATTTCAATACTAATGACTTCGATGTCGTTAGTGCTGTTCCACTGTAGTTTGAGGGCCTGAGTCGCTGTCATCGTCATCATCGATTCCTACTCATTAAAGTGAAGCCTATTCGCGTTGATATGAACAAACAGAGACTGACAACAGGGTTCGATTATTCTATATGTCGTAATTATTGTTGTCTTTCGTTTTCTCCTCTATTCTGTTTATTTATCGAAGATTCCATTGGGTTTATGACTAAATTAGTTAACCGATTTCACAGATGATTTGGTTCTTAGGCTATGCAAATGCAGCTGATTCCGGTTTCTTCGGTCTTATCTTATTTCTTATCGTTTCTCGTTTGTAGGCTGCTTATGTTTCTCTCCATTTTAGAGATGGTCTTAGATCATCAGATGATCTCTAAAGGTGATTGTCAAATGCTAATTTAAGTAAATCAATTTGGTATACATTTCAAATCATTTGCATACAACCATTCCAGAGTATTCATCCCAGTCAATATTTGCAGAATTATCTTCGATAATTAGCCAAAATGAATACCCAGTCCCTATTAAAACAAAGTCCAACAGAAGTTGGGAATGGGTGACGACAGACAGGCTCCTCTTTCACACTTGGTCCAACGCCGTGCCAAGTGCGGCCACCCTCCCGCCGAACCCAATTGCTATCTCTAAGCTATGCATCTAAGTATAACCAAAGAAGCCCGTATGTTTTGTATTATGTTACACAAATATTTAAGCTGTCTTAAGTAGATACAGCGAAACGCGTTTAAGATATACAAATAGAAACGGAGACGAAGCAAGAAGAACAAGGCAAGGAAAAGCGCAACGATAGAAAAGTTACATTAAACTTGTGCGGGTGCTACTCACAGTAGGAGGCAACACACACACACACACACCACCTCCTTGACTGCTGTGCCCCTGATCTCCTCACCCACTGCATCAAAGCCAAAGCCAAAGTCGTGCAAGAAGTTATCACTACGCCAAGATGTAACCAGACGGAAGAGAACGGGATTTAGTGTTGGCAATTGCAAAATTCTGAAAAGGCTAAAACTTATTCGAAAAAATATAAAGCCAAATGGAAAGTGAATGGAAGGAATTTTGAGAATCATGTACGGCGACGGCAAACCATTGAATTCTTTCTGACTTAAAGGTTATAAAGTCTAAAGTTTAACCAGCAAATATTACGATTGAACATTTCAATTGATTCAGAATACTTGCAGAGAATTCAGAATCCGATTTCCAATATTTTAATGTAAAAAGAATTGCAAACAAATTTGTTGGCATGAAAAGAAGCTTTATTTGAATCATAGAAGTGATAGAAGTGGCCAAAAGGCCAACACTGACGGGACAGCCACAGGCCTTGACTGTGTCTTTTTCTTGGGTCTCTAACTTGGTCTTAGGTCCTCTTTCTTTTCATTTGCTCGATTTCTATTTCATTTTCCATGTTTTTTTTCGACAATCTCCATGTGTGTATGCTATTTGTATAAGTTGTCTGTTGATGCTCTGTTTTTCCATTGATATGCGTATCGTTTGCCGTTTGTCCCCATCCCCATGCCCATCGCATTCCCCCCAGTCCGCCATAGACTCACACGCCCCACTTACCAAAGAGGCAGGCAAATACAATTCAATTCAATTTCTACGATTTCATCTTGGAAAGAGTTGTGGGGCTGCTTGGTTTGGTGTGGTTGGCCTCTATACCCTTTTCCCAGAGATCGGATTGAGATGTATGTAAGTAAAACTAAAGGTTAACTCGTATCGCTGGAGTATAGAGTATAGCGAAGGCGGCTTTTTCAGTGGCTCTTCAGGAGCTTTAGTGTTTGGAGGCCACTTAAGGCGCAAGCCAAGTAGCCAGGAAAAAAGCAACTCTTTAGCCAAGATATGCTTGTATGTATGTGTAATTGTTGTTTTGCTCCTTCGTATGCAAATAAATTTCAATGAATTCATGAATTATTTTGCATTCCATTTTACGACCGAAATCCCATATTATTATTGTTGTTGTTGATGTTTTTGTTGCCATTATAATCTTACAAATACCCAGTGCAGTTAGTTTTACTCCTCCACAATTTATGGCCTAAGAAAAATCGATTGATTTTTCCCTTTTTTTCTTCTCCTACCATTCTTTTCATTGTTTGGTCTTTGCCCATTGGGCGTTTTCTAATCAAGATACACGAGTTGAAAATGTCTATAGCCACTGTATGTGAGAGCCTTTTCCTTTTTCCTTTTGTTTTTGTTTTGGTTTTTGGAAGAGATAATGCCAATCGTAAATGTTGCCTCCTTGTGGGTGGTCATTGAAAATCTGTTTGGTTTGCATATGTATGTATGTGCACTTTTTGTAGTTTTAACAAATTTCAATTATTAAATGGATGTGTCCTGGGGCAACGGATTGCATTTTGAAATGGAATAAAACCAGGGGAAACAATTTTCAATTGACTATTACTTAAAGAGGAAATGACCATTTCGCATTTTTTTACGTTTTTGTTTTCAATTTCCTCTATATAAAAATATATACATAAAAATTTAACAAACTTTATGACAGCAAAAATCAAAGTAAAGTTAAAATAACTTCAAGATTATTTAAATGTTTATTCATGAGTTCTTTAAGCAAGATGAAAAAAGTAGATCAACTGGCCCTTCCATTAATCCCAATATATGTTGGCTCAACTTTTAATGAAATCGGTAATGTCCTTTTAATTGTTATGAAACATGCATTTCATGATTGAGAATGCCTCAGAAGGAGTAACAGAGGTACATACGAACTAGAGAGCTGAATGAATGAAATGAATGAACTGAATGAACTGAATGACTTTGAAACTCGACTTCCAGTGAATAAGCGTGCTGACTTGGAGCTCAAATAGATAGCATTTTTTATGTTTTCTGGGTTAGTGGCGATTAGGAAGTCCTTCTTAATTCAATTTCCCAAGTTCAGTCCAATCCAAAACCGCGCACTGAAATAATTGGGGTATTGGATATTCAAATTTCATTTCACCATTATTTTTAAGTACCTTTTTGAAAAAACTTTTAGTTATTTTTGCTACAAAACGTCCTAATCAAAATACGACAATTCAAATATTTGAAATGATTCGAGTACATTTCGATGCTTTGACACTCAATTCGTTGCCTTTAACATTCAGTCTGCAGTTGTCTTTAATTTTTATAAATTCGATTCGAATAGAGTTAATTGACTTTGACTTTCATTCATGCTCTCTAGTAAGAAGAAAGTGATCTTAAGTGAACCAAAACAGATCTATCTAACAATAAGTATGCCTTGTGAATTTACTGAACATACATACTAGACCATTGAATGAATACATTTAATGACCAAATAAGTCTCATTTTTCAATCCAGTTTAAGGTTATCTGCGAAGTTTAGATCATGGCATCCAGCAGTCCTGCATCAGAGAGGGTATTTTCAAAGGCCTCTCCACTGATATTAAAAACAAAATTGTTGTCTATAAACAAACTTCTCTGTGTTTTCAAAAGCCAATGACTCACAAATTCAAGACGTGACTCTATTCGTTCTTCGAATATTGAGTACTTTGGGAAGTTCATAAAAGGGATTTCATTTAAACGAGTAAGATGAGTTCTCAGACCTTTCAAAAACCGAATTACTCTATAGGTTATTTGCTGCTGAAGGTTTTCTTTACATATATGTAACAAACAGCATTATGAACATAATGATTAAAAATGCTGTGGAAATGAGAAGAGACTTTTCTGATTTTAGAGACAAACAAATGCTTTTCGTCTCAGCTTTTGTGTTTTTATGCGAATTTATGAAAAAAAATCTTGCCATTCCCATTGTCTTTGCCTCCCCTCTCTGACATATCCTCCCTCTTCCAGTGGATTGTCCACTTTAGTCGTTTTCGACCTAAATATAGGCTGTCGTGTTACAGTGGTTGAAAAACATTCATTTTCTTTAAAAGGGAGATGTCTTATTAGAATGCATTACACTTGGCAATGTGAATTCTCACCGATAAATACTTGTACTTATTAGACTTACTACCCATAGATCCATCTCATCGAGCTCAGCCCACTGTGCGGCTGTCTTTCCCTTTGTCTCTCTTCGTGGGTGAGCCTTGGGATTGGAGTGTCAATGATAGCGTCATTAAATCAATCATTTTTGGGTAGTCAGCCACTTGCCAACTTAATTTGGTCAACACCCAAGCCACGCGCACATTTACAACATTTACATACACACAAACATATGTATGTATATGTACATGTACGTGTGTATACTTTTTGTCGCTTTACCTTATTTAGTTTTCTTTTGTTTAGTTTGTTATTAATTTTGTTTTGTTTTGTTCGGTGACAAGTAAAAATGATTATAATTAAACTAATGACACACACACGCACCCATCGAGTGGCGACTGCCATTTAATTTGCCTAATGAATTTCGCAGGATATTTATAGTCAAAAATTAAGGGACATGGCCAAAGTGTCAAAGATGTGTGTAAATTATGGCGCAAATTAAAATTGCAAATTGTTGTCCAAATGAAATGTGTAGAATAGAGCTGTGGTTGATTATAGACTTTTTTCATCCGATATCCAATCGATCAAACGAACCGAGCTGTAACATATTAGTACAGTACTCCCTCGGTTAACAAACGTTTCGGATAACGAACAGATTTTCGGTTAACGACCAACAAAAAAAGGTAGGAACCGAAATTTTCGATCACTGTTAAGCAACGAAACGGAATATCCCCCAATCTACCGTATAGAGGTGTCTAGTGTAACCATTTTACCCATTATTAATTCGAATTTTTTTCCGAAACTTAACTTTCCTTATTCCATTTCCAGTCATCTCCTTCCGTCCAATGCATATTTAATTCCTTAAAATCTTATGAGTTTCATTTACTTTTTATAAGATAAGATAAACCTTGAATATGTACGTACATAAATTGGCGAAATTATCAGTTTATTTAAAGTTTTGATACATTTTATGTTTACTTCATTCGATAATTATTTCTCAACCTGGAGAGGATTTATGAGTTTTACATTGATTCATTTTCGAATAGATTGGTTTCGCTTAAAGGACACGAAGTTAGAACAAATTGTCTTCGCTAACAGAGGGTTCACTGTACTTTGAAATTTTAGTTCCATTATAGAAATCACAAGAATATATAAATTTGTCGTTGATATTTTAAACTGACCTAAGTTAAACCTTCTAGTTTAAGCAATTCAATAGTTCGTTCATTTAGAAGTGGTTTCATATAGTCGGATCTTGTTTGTCTACTATTATTTTGTTTCATGATTTACACTTTAACATTTTGCACAATTATTAACCCATTTTCGTTTTAGTTGTTGTTTGTTGGCCATAAACAGGTTTCGGGCTAATTTTAGGGCTGTTTGTTAATCGTCACGCAAAGTGTACAAAACAATAAACAGGACACAAACGGCGACAATCATTAAATTAACAAAAAGTTTAATGCGAATGTAAATTACAAGTAAAATCGAAATGTTTCATAAATTTTCAGAGCTGATTAAGGTTTTGTTTCTAACAATATATTTAGATTTAAGACCCAGTTAATATTGAAACTCAAGTGTCTTGAACTTTTCTCTACAATTCCCCCAAATTGAATTGTCTTAAAATCGTTCCATTTATTGATTTTCGAAATTCCTTCGTCAAATTCAGGAATAATGTTTAAAAATCCTTGACCATCCTTAAAAACCAAATCATCTTTTGTCGGCTTAGTGACCTTTTTTAAATGCTCTATCTTCATTTGAGTTTGCAACGAGTAAAGTAAAAACAAACAAAAGATGGCAATTAAAATTTCCACTTAATCTAAAATCGTTCGATGACTGCGTGATTAAAATATTAATTAAATTATAATTAAAGTTTTTTCCATCATTTATGTTAAAGGGCCAAGTTAATTGCACAAGAGAATAGAGGAAAAAAACGTATTCTTTTTGTTTTTCACATATTTTCTCTGTACATGAAATGTTTATACACATTGAATTGCTAATTAAACTCAAAAACACAAACTAGGCGGTAAATTAAAATGACAAATTACATGAAAGCGACCAAACAACAACGGCAATAAAAAGAAAGCCACAGAATGTTAAAATTACACATTTCATTTATTTGCATCAATTTGTAATGTTGTTTAATTCTATTTTGTGTTTTTATACTAATGGAATTTGATTTCCTTTCGTATATTTTATTAAATTATTTATTTAGTGTAATTGATCAACAATTTCGACTCTAAATCCCAAATGGAAAACTGACATTTTGCCTTGGCCATCAGAGTCCAACATAATGTATCCCTAATCTAAAATCAAGTCCTTCTAACCAACGATTACAGGTTAACTTGAGACTTTTGCATAAAAGGGGACACGAAGAGATCGTCAATGGTTATCCCAGAGACTTCAAAAATATGGTTAAAGCATTATTGGATATATTTTCCCTTGATCTTTCTTCTGGCCATGTTCCGTTTTGTATATAAACTCTTTTTTAGTGATATTCTAAGATTCTAGTTGCAGCCTTTCCTCAATACAGCAGCATTCGATTAACTTTTAAAATTTTCAATGGGACTGCCATAGTCTGTTTCTACTGTATTTAGTATTCATATTCAAACTACGACCAGGATTTGGAGCAATTATGAGCAAATGAGGCAACGGTCTGAATCCTTTTTGATTTGTGATCTTTTTTAGAATTAATGTTTTTGTTCTTAAGTTCATTCTAAATCGAAATAAAATAGTTCTCGTTCCCGATGACAGCCACGAATTGATCCAGTAATGTTTAATATATATACATATATGGCCAATCATTTGCATCCTCTTAAAATACGCTTTTAAATATGTATATTTCTTATAAAAAATAAAGGATATACATATCTATCACATATCCTTTCGGGGATATACAAAAGATATAATAACTTTTTCAACAAACCAAGAATTTTGCTTCACTTTCATCTAACTTGATTCATTTTTAATTTAACAACTTGATTCATTACATGCAAATCGATAAAAACTAAAACTTAATATATTCAGAATTTGATGTACACTCTATATTAATATATAATATTAAAGAAATTTAATACATCTGGGAATCTGATTTAAGAATACAGCTAAAAGTTCAGTCACAAATATTTTCCATAGAAAGAAAAGGATAACATTCACTTTAATTAAGTTTTTCCTTCATATCTATTGATATTACAAATTTCGCATTTCCTTGATTTGCTAATAAGGAGTAAGTTCGTGGTTTAATCAATGTGATGAAACTTTAAACTGATATTGTGCTTAGTGCTTCTTAACTTAATAGTTTTCACATATAACACATAAATGTTTCAGTGTTCAAAGTCAAGTCTTTCCTAGGAATAGTTATTTGCTCTTCTTTGCTCGGTTGTTTTTCAAATGTTTCATATTTCGTCCTAGTACAGTTATTCACATAATGTTTAGTATAAAATTTTCATACTGCATATGAAAAATGAGAACGCAAATAAAAAGCAGTTAATATTTTTGAATAGAGGCATGCAACGTGAAAAAAGGAAACAAAAAGGATGCGATAAAAAGGCTCAAAATAAATAAACGCAAATGCACAAACACAGAAAGAGAGAGAGAGAGAGAGAGGAAGAGGGAGAGGGACAGAAAGAGAGCTGAAGGAAAATTCGCTGCAAAACCATAAAAACCAAAGAACACAAATTTCCAGCAATTAAAAATTCAATGTTTGCAATTTTTTACTCCCCTCCCACACACACACACACACACACACACACACACACACACACACACACACACACATACACATCGGGGGAGTATTTTCATGGCATTTTGCGGGTTTACGGTTCAGACTTGGTTGGGGGCCAACCGGGTCCGGGTTTGGGCGAACATTTCGCCATTTTTATTGATATTATAAATTATGGTTTTAACGAATTATGAAAAACCTTTTTCTGCATTTATATACATATATGTATGTATGTTCGTTTGTATACGGTTGGTTTTTCAAATGGTTTTGGGCATTTACTTTTCCATTTTCCATTCCGTTTTGGTTTATATGGCGTTAATCGCAGGAACAGATATGCGAAACGCATTTTCTGGACAAATTAAATGCAGTTTACTGCAAAAAACATAAATCCACTGAAAAATGTAGAGATTTAATTTTTAAAGTAGATTTAAGTGCATTTCACTTAGCAATCGCCCCGTGTAATAAGCCCAAGCTGCTTATTTTAAACCAAGACTATCCCTAAACAAGAAGAGGAAACTCACCCAAAAAATCGATCAAAAAGTTTCCATTCCCTTGATTAATCTTAATATTTAAATAATTTATTAAACGAGTTCATTGAGTCTTGAACTTCAGCAGGAAGAAAAGTGATGCCAACCATCTGGAGGCATTTAAGTGTTCATTTTGTTCAAACTTATTTCGTTTTTTTTTTTTTTTATTTAGGAAATTTACATTTTCAATTTGAAATCTAAATTGAATGTCGTCGAAATGGAGCAAATGAAGCTATGCTAAGTTCCGAGCTCTAACTCAATTATGCTCAAATTACTAGCTGGAAAGCAAATGGTCGGCCGATCATGGGTTAAATGCGGTGGCCTGGGCAGGCCTCGAGGCGAAACTCGTTCCCCTTTTTGCAGCTGTCGCATATCGCGCTTCGCCGATGAGTGCACTTTACGAAATATGTCCAACTTTTTCGGGGTTGATTTCCTTTTAACCATTATGCAAATGTCTGTGTGTGCGTTTGGGGGTTGCACCCCTTCTGATATAACAAAAAAAAAAACATGTTAATGATGCTTCTGTCAAAAAAGGAAATTCGTCTCATTTCGGCTTTCAAGAGCTCTACGAAATTTCATTAGGCATTTTGCAGGCGTTGATCATTTTCATGCCGCAGGTTCTTATGAATTCATCTTTCCACAGGGTATACTGAAGCATCATAGAATCACCAAGTGGAATACATTCTGTGGGTTGGCTTTTAAAGAACTAAATTTGGCGAGCTACTTTCCCGGTCAAGATGGGGGAAAAAAATGGGAGAAGTAAAAGAAAATAAAGATAGGAAAAGTCTCAGCAAAATGCGAAACTTTTCTTTTAAAAAGTTACATTACACTGGATGACACTTCTTCTGAAATGGGTGATGGGTGGTGTGAGGTTAGTTCTGTTGGTCAGCACTCACCCAATCTTGGCCAGATGCTACTTTGAGAGGAGGAATGTCAAAAGTGCAACGGCGGCGAAAACTTAGTTATTTTTTCCACATTTCGCAGCACTTGACTTGGGGTATTGAAGCTACCAAGTTCGAGCGACTCCATGCATCTTCGTTTGTCCCATTCGAACTGGTCGGGCCACACTGTGGGCAGGCGTCGCTACTTGACAAGTTTGAAATTTCAATTAAATTCATTTGAACTGCGGCCAGTGGTTGGTCGGTTGGACGGTTTGCTGGTTGGCCGGACTCTGCGGCCGGTAATGAGTAGAGGGCAGAGCAGAGTCTCATCTTATGTGATGCCTGGGAAATTGCATTGTTGTTATTGTTGCTGCTTGTTTTCCAGTGTGTCTCTGTGCACGGTGATGCTTGCGGGTCGAAAAGCTGCAGTCAAGAGGTGTTGACATTACCCTGGTTGAAAACTAACTTCGATGCATTACGAAATACATTAACCAATGGCTTAAACTAAGCTTATAAACAAATTAAAGTAATCTGTATACCATCTTTCGAACTGAAATTTCGCAAGTTTTTCAGCATGTGTAGTACCACGGTGCCTCATTGCCCTCTATGCTGTAGACGGGTTGGGGTCAAAAAGGTGCGGCTCAGTTGATGACAACTTTGGTTGCCCTCCTCATCCTCTTTGACCCCACGGCATGTACAATAAAGTGGTGTGCAGTGTCCAGATTGGTCAAGTGCAGTTTCTGTTGTCGTTGTTGTTGTTGTTGTTGTGGATGATGTTGTTGTTTCAGTCGCATTTCTTGGGAGCATTGCGTGGGCAGGGAGCAAATTGCAAGCCGCCGAAACGGAAAATGTCTTCATCTTCATCAATCAAAGCCCAGGCATCTGACATTCAAGTCACTCATGCAGTCACTCAGCTCAATTCAATTCCCAGAGACTTCTCTCTATGTTGTCATTGTCATTCTGGTTGCTGTTCCTGCTCTTGTTTTTGTTGCTAAATTTCAATTACAACTGAAAACTACTAAGTACATCAAGTCAACTTTCCAGCCAGAGCCCACTGGACACTGCACACAAAACTGGTCATCATCAGTCAGAGAATGTTGCATTCATCATTTTGTGTGCCCATAACTCCTGACTTTGCCTCTGGCCTGCCCTGCCTCTGACCCAGTTGAGGGAATAGATCAGAAAGTTGACATCAACCAAAAGTTCGAAACAACAGTTTAGCAACACAAAGTTAGTAAGTTTATTAATGTTATTTTTTTTTTTTTTTTTGGTTGTTGCATTTATTTTCTAAAATTTTTTGAATTCTTCGTCCGTCTGTCTGTATGAGCACCTAGATCTCGGAGACTATTTAAGCTAGAGCCACTAAATTTGATAAGTAGTCTCATTGAGTATGTACGGTGATCAAGCTTACTTTCCGGTCCTGGAAACCATCGACCTTAAACTTGTCACAATGATTTTGTATGGTAATGTCTATTGGAATTGGAAACGTTTGTCACTAGATCTCTTCGTAGGAGTGAAGAAGAGTTTTCAATGCACATATTTTGTCGAAATAGTTGTATGACTTGGTGCATGGTAAGCCGAATCTAGTGTCTATAGAATCTTTGGTGTTACAGAAATACTGCATCAACAATCAAAACCAGAGGGCCGGGGCTAACTTCGACCGCGTCAAAGTTTGTATACCCTTGCAACTTTTTTGGTAACTCTATCCTTACCTATTAGCCATCAATGTGGAAGAACGTTTTATCTAAAAAGGCTTAAGCTTGAGAAAGAAAGGCCTACAATCATAGGAAATAACGAAGATATTGATCAAAGTCACTGTTTTCCACCGATCGTTCCTATGGGAGCTATATGATATAGTCACCCGATCTTTATCAAATTCGGCACAGTCATTAACATATATATTAAATTAAGAAATGTTTAATTTAAAAGCAATCGCGTTAAAAGTAACGAAGTTATTTGCAAAAGTCACTGTTTTCGACCAATCGTTACTATGGGAGCTATATGATATAGTCACCTGATCTTGATCAAATTTGGCATAGTCGCTTATAGGCGTAGTAAACTCTCTAATATTAAGTTTCACGACAATAGCTCAGAAAATAACGAAGTTATTGAGAAAAGTCACTGTTCGTGACTTTGGGGTTTGTATGGGAGCTATATGATATAGTGGTCCGATCCGGCTGAATCCGAGATATACAACGCCTGCAGTATATACAAGCCTACGTGCAAAATTTCAGCTCTGTAGCTCATACGGTCTAGGAGGAGTTTGCGTTGATCCAGACGGACGGACGGACGGACGGACGGACGGACGGACGGACGGACGGACGGACGGACATGGCTAGTTGAACTCGTCTCGTCGTGCTGATCAAGAATATATATACTTTGTATGGTCGGAGATGCTTCGTTCTATGCGTTGCACACTTCTGACCAAAATTAATATACCCTTTTTGCAAGGGTATAAAAATTCTCATAGTCATCTTTGTTTTTTGTATATTTTGAAAAAGCATAAGAATTGAAATAGGACTATAAGAAACCTCTCATCTATCTGGGTGACCTACCAAACATATTTTGCTTTGACAAAGTAACTTACAAAAGGTTTTAATATGAGTTTTCTTTCAATGGTAAAAAGTTGTTACATTCAGTGGACCATATAGCGTCTATAGGCCCTAGGCCATAGCGTGTTATCGCTTGTATTAAGTAAACCTGCGTACTTTGATTTGCATACCTGTTAGTTAATCTAGTTATGGCCGATTGGAAAGTTGTGAAGCGGCTTACATTCTGCTTAAGTTTCCTTGCGGTTATCGTGGTCAGCGCTGCATTTTGGCCATCTACACCTTTACCTAGTGATTGTGGTCACTCCTTTCTTGGTCTCCCGTCCACCACATCCACCACATCCACGTCCTCTCGTCTAGATGCTGGCACCGCATGGAGTCCCATCGTGCGTCATTGCCGCATTTCCTACTACGTTTGCTTGTCATTTTGGATAACTGACAGAGACTGTGGGGGAGAGGTTGGAGGTTCGGGTTGGGCTTCTGCTTAATTATTACGGCATAAATTATCAATTGGTCTTGAGATGCTGCGTTGAAGCGACTGCATGATTCACTTAAGCCTCGATTTGCATACTAAAGAGGCTTTTGTTGGCCAAATGGAACGTGCACTGCACCAGAGATAACACACATAATTCTCAGCCTTTGTTTGTAAGAATTTATTTAAATTTCGATTCGGGTTTCGCTCTTCCCTTGGATACGCTTTTATCTTCTCTCCTCTCTGTCATTTCATGCGATCATTCCACTTCTCCTTTTGTGTTAACTCTTCCATTGCGTTTCCATGTGATTTATTGATTTTCTCGCACTTTGGAAATCAATTTTGTTTCGTTTCATCCAGGCTTTCTTTTTTCTTGTTTTCCTTTTTATTGTTATCGCTAATGGCAGCCAGTTGAGTTAGGTTACGAGGGTTGGCGCCTCTCCTATTTCATTTTCATTGATGAGTGCTGAGTGAAACTCCCAAACTGGAATCGAGTCCTATTTCTGGCTGTCTCTTGTCTGATGGATTAGCCGTGGGAATTTCTAATTTCGTATGCAAGTGGTGTGTCGGCTTTTGTATTCTTCAATACACATACAATGTACGTATGTATGTATATCCTCGCTACATATGTACATAAGTGTGTACATATATCCTAAGTAAATATGATGGGCAATTTCGTTTGGTTGTCTTCGTCACTTTGTTGGTTTTTTTTTAGGTTCTGCGCGTGTGTCATTAGGGAAATTGCAATAAAGACGACGCTTTCCCACTTGGGCTCGACGCATTTTAAATGAAATTAAATGATGAGGAATAAGTGAAAGTGAAAAATACACACATGTACATACATTTACTTATACATACATACATCTGTTAAATTTAATTCTTCATTTATTACAATTGCAGGTAAATTTTGCATAAAGAAACAAACTCGATGAAGAAAAGAGTAAGAAATTTGATTATCTTTTAGATTTAGCACCGATTTCTAATACTGATCTGATCTATGCACAATAAATAAAACCACATTTAAAAGCCGAAAAATGTTATTAAATGAATATTTGATATTTTTTAAACAATACAATTGGTACCAAATCAAAATTCACAGAATTTCAATGTTCCTAGACAACTTTTTGTAACTAATTTTCAATTTCCTTTAACATTAAAGTTATCCCATCACCAGATTACCTTTAAAACTTGCCTTTCAAAAGTAATAGAAGCAAATATACAAGACTATATAAAGTCAGTTTATTTCAAGAGTGTATAGTTACAGTTGGACCCCGATTACCCGATTATTCTAATTTGGGGCTTCCCCGTTTTAGTTGGCAATCAATGAGAAACATCATCATCAAGACATCAATAAACTAACAATAAGATGAAAGGTATTTCGATTTTCCGCGATGGCCCTGGTTCCGACACTCCCGGATAATCGGGGTCCAACTGAAGCTAAATGTACTTATGCATATTTAGTTACAGATATTTCATGGATTTTTCAGTCAGTGTCTTTGGTCTACAAACTGCCATCGATTGACTACTTCGGTGCCTGACATTCATATAATGTTACAATTTGGAAACGTTACTTCAATGCGAATCGCTTCTTGTTCATGTGCTCATAGTTGTAGGAGATCGAGGAGTGGATTCTAGATGATGTTAGTGCCATTTTGACATTTGAACGGAAATCGGTATTATTCTTAGTACCGGCTACTTCGTGCAGCTCCCGCGGAGCTGAAGTAAAGCTGTGGGGATCCACGTGTCTTCTACTGCAAGTTCAGAGAAGATTAAGTTGCCATCAGTTCTCTTACAAACTCAAACTGCCATCTGATGTAGGTTTTTACAAAATTCTAAGCTATTGTCCAAGTTAATGTCATTCTTAAACTTTTCGGATCCTCATGAGTATATAGAAAAATTTTATGCAAAGAAGATAGAATAATTGATATCCGATTGGTTACAAAGTGTTGATAACCTGTATCGATCATAGACACACAAAGCTACAGCTAAGAGAAGAAGTTATCGGTTATCCTTCGCGATGTATTTCACTTGTTATTATAATGTTGCTTATAATTAAAGTATATTAAGATAAAATAATCGTTAAAAGTTATTTTTTCTAGTCAAGCTCCCAACGGACACCTTGAACTGCTTGCGGAAAAAGCCAATAATTAAGACCACTTTTGGTCACTCTCTTTGTTTCAGGCTTTTCCGGTTTTTGTCTGATTATAAGTATGGAAAATTTCTTTCAATTCTAAGAGAACTTCATTACTGCCTCCGGCTAAATCCGAACTTGGCTATTTTTAATCCCATTTTTATGAAATTCGGTGGGCCGATATCATTTGATTATAAATATGTCCGAGGGGCATTCACTTTTATTCCAAATACGTGGCTAAAATGTGAAACAAACTTCAAGGACAAACGCTTGGACGAACGGTTTCTTTTGGGGTTTCTTCATGGTTAATCATCATAAAACTATTTAAAACTATAATTCTATTTTGTTCTTTGGAAAACATAAAGTTTATGACTTTTGTCCTCCACTCCCACTATCTTTTACATCCACGAAGATGAATTGGATCAATGACGAGGCGACCAGATTTACTTTTGGGTGAAAGGAAATGTATTTATTTATATTTTGCGAACAAAAGTTTTCGGCAGAGGACCCCCAATTATAAATACTTTTCGCCTTAGGTGAGAAAATACCTTGGCATACACACACACACACCTGTCCACACATACATATGTATTGGGAAGGCTCTTTACTTCAACATTTCCCAATGTCACACAACTTGAGGGTTTTCGCATTTTCTCATATTCCAAATCCAGTTTTTCATTGATTGAAGCTAAGGACTCGCAACTTATTGGCTTCGATAAGAAGAACCAAAAACCAAAACCAAAACCGAAATAAAAATAAAGAAGAAAACTTCAGAGCATTCATGAAATGACAAGAGAAATTCCACTCCTCCCCTTCCCCTCCCCACAACACGAGAATCAGATTTAGCAAAACGCAAAAAATACTGAAATTCCCATGGCACGCGCTGGCGACACTTTCCAAGAAGCAAGAAGAACATTTTCTTTCATTTTTTTCTTCGCTTTTCCTCTTTTGCGTACGTCAACTGTGGGGAGTGTGTGGGAGTGGGTGGGTGGGGGCGAAGTCAAGGGCGTGCGGTTCTTGCATGTTGTGAATTTTTGTTGTGTTGCTGTCGAGGCACATGCCACAGAGAAGGGTAGTAAAAGCGTACCGTTATACAAACATTACATAAAAATATTAAATTTATGATGCAATAAAAAAAAGAGTGCTAAAAGGGAGAGAGGACAAAGAGAGAATGCTGGCAGGGCAGCGACACAGAGAGCGAAACATTCGTGTGCGTGCGTGTCAGCAGGACAAAGAATTGGACTAGGGGGAGGAACAACTTGAGATTGGGCCGCCCTTGGGGATAGGTTGGAATGTAGCAAGGAGAATTGTGCATAATGAAAACGATACAGAAGAACGAGCAGGAAAAACAACATAGGAAAACGCATGCATTTTTAATGAAGATGACCAAAGCCGAACCCAAACAACGCAGCTGAAAACGGAGCAAACTGGACCAACCAGTTGGTCCGTTCCACCCCTCGGAACGATCTTTGCTGTCCATATCAATGACAGAACTGTTTGCTAAGCCCTTAACTCAAAGATAATACAGGGATGTTGTCTGTCCGATGTCAAAGGACACGAGGACACCAGGGGTAGTCGTTGGACGACAAAGTCCCTCTAGCTCGGCCAAAAAAGAAAATCGAAAACGAGTCTCACTTTCCAAACACACAAAAAAGTCACACGCTCCGTCGGCTTATATTCGACTTTTGACATCCTTAAGTTGTGCAAATTCATGTTCCTGAAATTCCGAATCCAATGAGCACGTGCCACCGCGTCTGCGAAGTCTTTTTGATTGGATGGAACAGCGCACACACGCACACACACACACACACACAGCCTTCTTTCTTTGGTCAATTATTAATAAACAAATTCAAAGTTACATATTTCAAAGATGTCGTTTGCAAAACCATATTAAAGACAGACCAAAAAGAAAGAGACACAAGATAAACTAACTTAAAAGAACTTCAAAAGGATGATTTTTCCAAATGTTTTCCCTCTCCCAATAGAAAAGAGCTAGATAAAGATAAATATCACAACAAAGGGTCTGAAGGAAACCCATTGAACAATCTTGAATAAAGCTTCTTTTCGTCGAAAGGTTTCTTATAATCAATCAATCGGATTTGCTCACTATGCTATCTTGTCAGTTAGAGTTCAGAGTTTATGTCGGACAACATGAGATTTAAACAAACTAAAATTATTAATGAACCAGAGGGCCGGGGCTAACTTCGACCGCGTCAAAGTTTGTATACCCTTGCAACTTTTTGGTGACTCTTTCCTTACCTATTAGCCATCAATGTGGAAGAACGTTTTATCTAAAAAGGCTTAAGCTTGAGAAAGAAAGGCCTACAATCATAGGAAATAACGAAGATATTGATCAAAGTCACTGTTTTCCACCGATCGTTCCTATGGGAGCTATATGATATAGTCACCCGATCTTTATCAAATTCGGCACAGTCATTAACATATATATTAAATTAAGAAATGTTTAATTTAAAAGCAATCGCGTTAAAAGTAACGAAGTTATTTACAAAAGTCACTGTTTTCGACCAATCGTTCCTATGGGAGCTATATGATATAGTCACTTGATCTTGATCAAATTTGGCATAGTCGCTTATAGGCGTAGTAAACTCTCTAATATTAAGTTTCACGACAATAGCTCAGAAAATAACGAAGGTATTAAGAAAGTCACTGTTCGTGACTTGGCCGTTTGTATGGGAGCTATATTATATAGTCACCCGATCTTGATCAAATTTGGCATAGTCGCTTATAGGCGTAGTAAACTCTCTAATATTAAGTTTCACGACAATAGCTCAGAAAATAACGAAGTTATTGAGAAAGTCACTGTTCGTGACTTTGGGGTTTGTATGGGAGCTATATGATATAGTGGTCCGATCCGGCTGAATCCGAGATATACAACGCCTGCAGTATATACAAGCCTACGTGCAAAATTTCAGCTCTGTAGCTCTTACGGTCTAGGAGGAGTTTGCGTTGATCCAGACGGCCGGACGGACGGACGGACGGACATGGCTAGTTGAACTCGTCTCGTCGTGCTGATCAAGAATATATATACTTTGTATGGTCGGAGATGCTTCGTTCTATGCGTTGCACACTTCTGACCAAAATTAATATACCCTTTTTGCAAGGGTATAAAAAGCTGAGCTAAGCTAAACCAAGCTTGGTTAACGAAAATGACTTTGGTGTGGTACTAAAGATACCCTACAAAAGCCCTAACTTATAGATTATATTCTGGATTCTATGATCTATCCATTACAATACCTACATATTTATCCTAAAATGAAGAACCAAATTCTTATAAACTGTTATAACGCCATGACATTCTTTTCTATATATATTGATAGTAATGTTAACAAGTTGCTTTAATGGTCTGAATAGACCGATTACGAATGGCTAGTCAAAAGGATGGGTACTGCATATATGTACATATGTACATACATACATTCATCAACATGGATGTACAGATGTACACGTTACACAAAAATATATAAAAATTACTGCGCACTTAGCCTGGGTAGGTTTGCCATACAAAAACATCTTATATCATGAAGGTGAAAACGACAAGAACGATGATGTTGGTGCACTTAAAAATTCAACAAGCATACTAATTCCTTTACGAGCTTCTCCTCATAAATCAGCTGACGGGAAAGAGGAACTTACGCACACACACACACACACACTAGTAAACCATCAATCAAACCATCAATTAAATCGAACACAATCAACATGAGTGAGGAGGAAGATGACAACAACTCGATGTTTGACTTGCAAGACCCACAAAATTTGTACAAATAAAGTAAACGAGCCGCATAAAAGTAACCAAAGAGCAAATAATAATTTATATATAAATTTATTTTTTCTCATTCCTTTTGAGAGGGGGGTCAGGTCAGCAAAATTGTGGACAGGGTGAGCTGAGGCTGGGGGTGAGGTACCATTATGTCACATCATAAACGTCATGGACACATTTTGTCCGGTTTTAGTGCGACCATAAAAATTGTTTTTGAAGAGTGCAAATAACAAACAAAACATAAACGGGCACATGATACCCTATATAATATCCGAGGTTTGGACAGATCGGCCAAAGAGCAGATGAAGTTTGAACTCAGGCAGAAATCGCTAGAGGTCTACTCCGCGGAGGGAATAAACTGATTATGTTTCTCTTAGAGCGGGGTCAACAATCGCAGATAGAGGATAGAAAATGCGGCACATCACATGCTTTTCCATAAACCCGGCTAAAGGGGAGAACAAGAGGGAGGAGAACAGTTAAGGGGAGACGCCACCACCGGGTGGTGGCCACACAAAACTCATAAATCACTTAATCACATAATTAGAATGTATAAAAATTGATTTACGAGATTTTGAATGCGAATTATTATTATTGTTGTGCTTGTTGTTGTTGTCGTTGTTGTTGACGTTAGCCCTGCACAGTCGCGTGTTTACGATTATTTAGTAACTATCGCAGACAAGGGAGAGAGGGCAAGGGGTTGAAAGGGCGCTACCGTGTTATTGGATAATAGTTCACATTCTGTGCATATGCAAATAAATCAACAACAAAAACAGTGGAACTTGGCAGTATCAACTATTTTGATAATGTGAACTCAAAACTTCAACTGACTATTAGATATGGGTGGATATATGGAATCAGTTCAGTAAATATGTATATCGATCGGTTCATTTGTCATAGTTCAGAGGTTTCCACTGTTGTTTAAAAGCTCTAGTCAAATTAGGTCCCCAATTTTTTGTCTCTCTCGTTAAAGAAACAATTTTTTATTTTCCATCAGTCAGATGTGTGTGTTTGTGTGTTTCCTAGGGCACGTTTGCGCATTGTCACGTTTTGAGAAAAGGCAAAATGGATGGTGGGGATGGGGGCTAGGGGAGGTAGTAGAAAAACAAAGGCCCTTATGCCTCGCCGCTTCACCAGGCAGCAGGCACTACGTGTTCTGCTTTAGCCAACGAGCTTAACGCATTCTCCCTCCATTCGTCTTGTCCTCCACCATCCGAATGTGTGGCATTTTGATACCATGATTTATGGGATTCAGCGGAGTAACGAAGGAAACCCTCTCAACATTAGCAGCAGCGCAGCTCTTTTTGCATTTGATAATCCTATAAATTTGCGTATGCTTCTGCTTCTTCTTGGGAAGACAACTGACGGACATTTGACTTTGTTTGCTTTTGGTTTTAGAATTCTCATAAATAATATTCGGGGGTGCCATGAATGTGTACCTACGAATGAATCGGACTTAGCGCTTTAAACCCATGAATTGTAATTAATTTGAAGAAATCTGATTTCAGAATTGGATTGGATTTGCCTATGCTGTGGGATCCAAGCTGACCAAAGATCTCCTTAAAAAGATCAGACCTCAGTGGTAAGGCTTTGGCGTTTTCACTTCTTCCTTTCTCTGAGTTCCTTGTAGGCAGTGGCTTGTCTCTTCGGTTTCTCGATTCTGTTTGTGATGGAGCTTTATTGCGAAGCACAGGATTTAAATTTAACTAATGTCTCTGAGAGGGATATACATAATTCTTATGCCGCATCACGTTTACCTCGAACTCTCCTTTTGGCTTGCATTCTCCATTCTTTCTTTCCTCTTCGGTTTTCCACTTGTTTCGTTGTTTTTGTGTGACTTATTTTTAGTAAATAATAGTTAGTTATTCTATTTGCTTGTTTTCCCTCATAATTATTATTCCTGTTTCTCAGTGTTGGCAGCTGCTGCCAGGCAGCAAGGAGCGCTAATGCGTCTTCCTTCTGTGTACGACCAAAAAGCTTTTTAAGTTGACACAGACGGAAACATAGAGAGGGAGAGAGAGAGAGAGGGACAATAAGTGAGGCAGTGGGATGGAGAGACTGAGATGGAGCAAGGGGAACAAGAGGAATTCAGGCTTTTCTTTACCATCGCCCATTTTGTTTGGTGTGGATTAGCATAATGCTACTTTTGCTTGTTCTCATTCTCCTTTTCCCTCTACTCCCTCATATTTCTCATTTCCACTTTATGTTTCCTTTCCACTCCTTGTCTCTCTTTTCCTCTCCCTCCCTCTAGTGTTGTTTCTGCGGTTATGTAAATAAATTTTCAACTTCCACTACTGCAACTGCAACTGCCTCGGCTTTTCTTTATTTATTTGTCTTCTTGTGGGGGGTCAAAGTTTTTCTTTACTGCTGCTTCTCGCTCAATTCATTAATACGAATTTCACTTGCAGCTTGAGTTTTCCAATTTACACTTGTACACATGTAAATTGATGTCCAATGACAAAAGGCAGCCCCGTCTGGAAACGTGAAAGTTTTTTGAAAGCGTGAAGTCCTTGTAAGAAGTTGTGTCTCCATCTTAACATGGCTAAAATAAATTCCATTTTGGACGAATTCGAAATACAGTAGAATCCGGTTATAAGGACGGTCAAGGGAGCGTCTAGAAGAAGTACTAACCGAAGGCCTTTTCACATAAGTTTGTATTGAGGGTTGGTCTCAATCACTCATCGAACTTTAGTCGCTATAACTGGATTCTACTGTAGAAATCAATGATCAAGTATTAAAAGTAAAGTCTAATTTCCTTCCTCTGATTCAAAAACAATCTCATCTTATCCTATTCACGGAGGACATCTCAATGTGCAGGGAAGTGGCCAAAAGATCTAATCTTATGGAATCTGCATATGAACTAAGTGGAAAGTTATGTACATCCAGCCCGGAAAAATATACAGATAAAATGGACTTAAGAGCAAATGGAATCGTCGATTTGAATATATCATAACTCATTACACTGTGATAGTTTAAAAAAAAAAAGACATGGCAAAATTCGATGGTTTCACCCTATTGCGGGTCCTGCGAATCGAACTGCATCATTAGTGTTTTAAGTTATCACGATAGTTGCCATATTTTCGAAAAGGATCTCTTTTTATTTGCTTCTAACTTCTAAAATATTCATTTTTTTTAAACTTTCTTCAGCAAAGTTTCTTAGAATTGAAAGGGCTACAAATGTCGGGAAGACATCTAGCCTCTAAATCCGTCCGTTATCGAGCTTTGTGACAAAATGCAATGAAAATTAAAATCGTGACTCTTTTTTTTATGTTTTCTTTTTCGCATTTTGCTAAAATTGAAATTTTTCGATTTGAAGCTTGATCATAATATGAGAATTTATTTTGCTCTATGGCAGCAGAAGAGACACCAGATCTAATGAGATGGTGAAACACAACATCCATCTTAATTGAGTCATATAAAGATTGATAAGAAAAGTTCACTAAACTAAATTGTTTAGTAAATATTTAGTATGCATGTATCTACGTTAGCAGCATGAGTGATTTAACAAATCTATGAGTTGTTATTATCAATCAATGTAATAAAAATTATTAACAGGAACATGCTAGTATCATGTTTTATAGCCAATTTCGGGCTATTATGATTCTCCCATAGAGAAGCTTTTTCTGTCTTCTGGCAACTTTAATATTACCTCTCTCTCTATGGTCCAAGGGTATGACAAATTTCACTTCTTATTTATTTGCAATCAATTAAAAGTCATAGGAAACGATTTCCTCTGGAATTATAGTGATATTATTTATTTGATGTTATTTTCTCAGGAAGTAATAAAGTTTTTGAGCTTTAACTTATTTTCAAATAAACAAGATTGAGCTTAAATCGTCTAATCCATTTCGATAATGGTCGACATTCATTTCTCTTAATAAATAAATAAGTTAACGATATTTTTGTAAATAGAGAATAAATTAAGTGCACTATAAAGTGTATTCCCATCATGATTGTGCCGATTGCAAATCAGATATCCCTCGTCGATGAATGCAAACCACAAATTGTCATAACCAATACATAAAAATTTGCATGGCAAAAAAAAAAAGAATAACAGTTTTCACATAAATTCCAATTAGGTCGCAGCATAACTCATGGTTAAGCAATGGGCAGGCAACACACACACACACACTCACAAGGACTAAACATGTTAAATTGTCATAAGCCTTAAAAATTTCATTATGATTATTTGCTCAAGTACCGCCGAAATGATGAAGAAGTGGAAGGAGATAGATGGGGACGGGAATGGGGATGGTGAAGAAGGAAATGATGATGTAGTAGTAGGGACAACAGCAAGAACAAGGAATGGAACATAAAACACAAACAACAACACAAGATGCTTGACAAGATAAGGAAACAAAGTTTTCTAAGCGAATAAATCTGTTTGTCCTGGTGCCAGGATCCCCACATATTCGCACACACACACACACAAATACACACATCAAAAGTGCTTGTAAAAATTGTAAAATATTTTCAGTCACAGACACACACACACGCATATACTGACTCACCCATACACACACACACACGAAGCTAATAAATGAGAAGTTTACGCGACGACAAACAGCAACAAAATCCCATTTTACAAGGATATATGAAGTAGGAGAAGGCCCACACCCAAGCCCAGGCCAGAAAGCAACAAAACAAAACAACAAAAAAACGAGAAGAGATATCAAATCAAATAAAATGAGAAACAAAAGCAACCAAAAATCGCTGCAGGATATGCAGACAAGACAAACAACAAGTCACGAAAACGACGATGAAACAAAATGAAGAAAAACAGCGTCGAGCCGCAAAAAAACGAGAGGAAAAGCAACAAAAAAAGAAAAAAGATTTGCAACATAAATATTTTCATTGCAGGCAAACGATATATAAAAATGTTGAAACACACACACACAAAAAAAAAAAAGGACGAAGTAAATTGCAGAGAATGCCGCATATTAAGAGTTGTTGTTGGTCTGTTGTATTCGAGGCAATGGCGAACGGCAGCCATTTTGCAAACTGCAACAAAATGGCGGCCACAAACAAATTGCATCGCCTGATGAGTGTTAAGTGGATGTTGCTGGCGGTGGATGCGGGGCCAGAGGTGGAAAGAGATTGTGATGAAATCACAGACCGTCAGTCAAGCTTTTGGCATCCTCCACCTTAGAAGGGTCCATTGGACGACGAGTAAAGCCAAAATGGCTCTACAATAGGCTATATAGCCTATGACCTAACCCCTCTGGTATTCATTTTCTATCAGATTATCATTTAAGCTAGTCCGAAAAAGGCTACATTCAACTCTTCGATGAAAGTTATCATCCAAAACCACCCAAAAGTATTGTTATAACTCTCTCATTATCGTTTTCCCCAAAGTGCAGGATATATATCTCTAAAATGATGATAAAAGTTGTCACATCTGATATTGGGTATCCTGTATTCGAGTCACAATGTCGCTCTTGACATTCTATGTTACATGTTATCTTTAATATTATTATTTTTTGAGTGATATGCGCAATGCATCAGGCTCAGAGTCAGTCCAACGCTCAGGGCTTGCCTCTGTCTTTGTTATGGTCCTAAAATGTTGCTGTTGTTACAGTTGATGTGTTGGCACATACGAACACACTTGACATATTCCTGCTCCATGGAGGGACTCTCGAGGCATTTAATTTTTGGTTGCCAGACCCTAAAATCGGCACACACAGTGACACACACACACCGCAAACTCTGTCAACTGCCATGTAATGCAATTGCTTTATGGCGAGTACAAGGAAAGTTGAAGGACATAGTGAGAAATGCTCATTTAACCTTTCTCGTTTGTTCGAAGTACTCTGTGAGTAAGGCAAAATCATTTTAAGTGTCGAAAACTTTAAGGACGTTTAAAAAAATTTAACTTTTAATACTTGAAAATAAAAAGGACTATTTCATTTCTTCTCTATGTATGTTATCATTTACAGAGTTGGCCAAATTGTTGGAATGAAACCTCCTCCAAGCGTATGTGGCTCTTCTCGTCTCTGACCCAAACCTCTCTTCAGTCTATGGTCACCTGTGCGCTTTGTTGACGTCATAATTAGAACACAGTCGACACCTACATACGCATGAGTTGAGAACAAATTGCGCTGCACTTTTTTACCTGCTTTCTCTCATTCTCCCTCTGTAGTCTGCGGGTCACCTGTGTGCAGATTTATGATACCAAATAACCCCGTTTTCACCTGCAAAACCCTTCATGTGCTACATTTCTTCTCATTTCGTGCTACATTTTAATTCTCTCGTTTGGACTGATGGTGATGATGAGGAGGACGATGATGGTGGGTTTGGGTGGGTCACGTCGGGGGCAAATGGTTGCTGAAAAACTCATTAACTGTGCACGCTACTTGGCACCTGGTTGTTGTTGTTGTTGTTGTTGCTATTTGTTTGTTCTACGGTTTTTTATTCTCATTTCATTTCTTTCAATTTGTGTCCGCTTCGCTTCGTTCTGCCGTTCATTTGTTTGCCCGCTTTCTTTGCGTGCAACGTCGACGACTTCGTCCGTCTGTCGTTCCACTGCCATCATCCATTTTTATGGGCGAAGGTCGTCCAACTTATCTGCATGGCAAACATTTCTAGGCATTCTTCAAAGCGCCACCCCAACGGGGCGTGGTGGCCCAGTGCGTAGGTATTTCTGACAGTGTGTTTTTGTGTGTGCACACACACGATTGCACAATAAGCCGATTTGAGTGTAGACCTCCATTAAATCGAGCACAAAATTTATGCCTGCAAAATTGCAAACGAACGAAAGAAAGTAAAGAAAATGTTCTTAAAGTTTATTAAAAGGAGCTATGTAAATGTGCGCCGAGGAAAAAACGGATGTGTGTTTGAGTGTAGAAAGTGGGTGTGGGTGAGATTAGACTTGTTATCAAAACGAAAATCCTTTACACTCACAATCAGACATACAACAAAGAAATTCAAAACATTCAATTTATAAATGAAATACAAGTAACCATAAGTAGATCAATAGAATCAGATCCGATCTTGAGAGTAATATTTTTAATTGATTAGAAAATAAAATTAATTTGATGATAATGAACACTCGAAAGACAGAGTAAGGCTTACAATTCTACACGGATGTTTTGTTACCACAAAATGGGAGAATACTGAAAAAGATTAATGGGGATTGGTAGGAGATACTCAGAGGAGTAGATGTATAGAGATACATCTTCATTGGAATACTCAGAATATAGCCCCAAGGGTTATTGAAATTCGAAATACCTTCGGAAATATTTTTCCAAAATTTTTGTGAGGCACTGTTCTTGTCATTTGAGTCAAACTTCACCTTCAAAAGCCTTTTTCTAGAACTGGCGGCAAAGAAATAGTGCAAATTGCAAAATTCTGACTGATGTTGGGACCAGAATTATATTGATGCTGAATCTACGTCGAATTATTTTTGCCGCCAGCCGGATCTCTTAATATACTCTTGCAAAAAGGGTATATATCTCATATATATATACAAACGACAAATTTTCAAAAATTTAAAAGTGTCTCTTTTATTTTGCCAGGTCCGTATTTCGGGGCTTTATAAAAAAAACCCGTTAGTTACACGCCCACAAATTTACGGTACATCATCTCAAAAGAATGACCAACTCAACGCCATAAATGACCAAATCAAATCTTTTCACTAATATTATATGTATGTATAAAAATCTAATGAAATCAGAATTTAAGATCAAATGAAGTAAGTAAGTCGTCTAGCCGACTTGTGTATACCATACACCAGTAAAGCAAATATTTAAATTTTATTAAACAAATGCATTTTCACATGCTTTATACAAGTAATCTTAGTATCTCACTCACTCTAACATACGAGCACCCTAGCGCCCCCACCATCCAACGGCCAACTCCGTCCTTATGGAAAAAGTTCATAGGCATAACTCGAGTATTTTTTGTCCGATTTTGATCCAATTTGTTATTTTTCTGGTTATTAGTATAAAATTTAAAGGTGCCAAATTTGATTGCATAAGGTAGAAAAATACCGTTGGCGAAAAGGGGCGTGGCAAAATCTTTTCACATACATAATGTGCGCATTTACTAAGCAAATATACATACCAAATATGGTGTCTCTAGCTAGAATAGTTTTTGAGATAAACTCTTTTTTTTAAATTGCGGGGGCAGAAAAGGGCGTGGCAAAATTTTGAAATAAACTTGACCAATTTACATGCTACACAAGTCTATATAGCAAACTTGGTGGCTCTAACTTTTATAGTCTCCGAGATCTAGGTGTTCATACAGACGGACCGACGGACGGATCGACTCGGCTGTTGATCCTGATCAAAAATATATATACTTTATAGGGTCGGAGAAGCTTCCTTCTGCCTGTTACATACATTTTGGCGACTTTAATATACCATTTCACCCTATGGGTGTACGGTATAAAAATGTATGTCTCAAATTTTTGGCAGCAACTGTAGCTAAGGAAAGATTAACAAAATAAACTTAAAGGATATACAATACATTGACGCGGTTAGTAATTTAGCCCCGACCAAGAAATCCGCTTTTCACAAGATGTCCTACAATTAGAATCGGTCTTAGTTTCTGTTACTAATTGTTCATACAATTTGTTACAATTGAAATTTGAACAAAATTCGGTTAAAAATATAAATTATGTTCAATTATTATTCTATTTTCTTCACTCTCTCTTTTCGAATAAACAATATTGACTAAAAAATTATGTCAACATCGTAATTACAACTGCAACTAATTTATTTATCCTTTTGTCTAAATCTCTTTGCAGAAATGACTTTAAAATCAAAGCCGAACAAGTTATTCGAAATGTTGCATCTGATGAATAACTGAAACTAAACAAACTCAATGTTTTTACGAACTTTGTTACACAAATAAAAGGAAAGGGAGACAAAAAAAAAAAAAAACAATAAACAAATTGTTAAACAAGAGAAAAACAAATACAAAGTTTATATACAGATATTTGTCATATTTAAATTGCATTTAAATTGCAAGTAAATAAAAATGCAGTAAATAAATTAAATATAATCCATGCTATATACACGATCCAGACCACAAGAACAAAAACATCATCAATAGCAGCAATAAAATAAAAATATATATACAATCGAATAAAAAACCAACAACAACAACAGCGACATAAAGTCGGTTAAATATTCAGCATTGTATAACAAGGAAATTGAACTAAAATTTATGCAAAATAGAAATGCTAAATTTTCACCACAATTCAGCAAATAAAATTACGCACAACAACAGCAACAAGAAAAGCCACAAAATGCATTTGCAAAGTGCAGCAAGAATAATAAATCAAACAAGGCCAACAACAGCAACAGTCACAACAAGAGCAACAACAACACCAACTACAGCAGCCGCAGCAGCAACAACAACAGCCACAGAAACAACAGCAGAAACCGATAAAGGAATAACAAGAAATGCAACAAAAGAAAGCCATCGTTTAGGCCAAACTTGTGGATACGGTAATGGATGGATGCAAATCCAGATGCAAGTCTTCCTACTACTGACCCTCTTCGTGATTGGTAATCAAAGTGCCTGGCAGGAGAATATACGACCAAAACTCTATGTGGAATTAGGTGAGAATCTTTATTATCCATTTAAATTATATTCCGTATATGATAATTATTGGCAATTGACATGACATTCTAACTATTAAGACAATCCAATTTTATTTGGCCAAGAATGCGAGGGGAGGTCCAGTCCCAGGGAAACTGCTTAGGGCCAACTGCTCTCTAAGTTTGTGGTATTGGTAACTTTTAGAGCCACCCTCGGGTTGAGGTAAATTCCCAGTCATATGTCAAGAGATTGGTTGTCAGATGCTAAAGCATCAAAGCAATCGCAGCAACAAGATTAAAACTAATGCATTCGTCAATTTAAATTATGACTAATCAAACGGGAAAGGATGCAAATGAAAGAGGAGAAAAACCGAAAAAATAACCGAAATCAACTGCCAAAAACTTGAATAGTAACTTCTTATGAGCTCCAGAAAATGTAATTTGACTGCACACACACACACCCACACACACGCACACATTGATACAAACAGGAGAGACAACTATGTAACTGTACATAGGAGTTACATGCCCCCAACTAGGAATGGCATCAAAAGTTACTCCAAAAAAAACCATCTTCTCTTTTTTGGGTGGAGGAAGTATGCCAAAGAAATGAAGCAATAACTTGGAAAGAAGTAGAAAGCAAGACGGGTTGGTGCAGGGCCAAGAAAAGAAGATATAGTATACCATATATGTACATATATACATATATACATACATAGCTACTAATGCACACTTTTAGATATCAGGCATCCACACGTTTGCTATCTTAACTATAAATAACAAAAATTCCTGGAAGACATTATTTGCATAAAAGTGGCGAAGACACACTAAAAGAGAGGGGGAGAGGGAGACAGACACAGAGAATGAGACAGCTATAGAGAGCTGCCAGCTATTTCTAGTGTCCTGTTTTTCTGCCCTCAAGCTCTCCGACAAACGGCAACGACAACGACAACGACGACGACGACGACGACGTCATCATAGTCAGATACCTACGGGAGTAACGTGCATATGCAAATTTTTTTGGCTAAAAAGTTGGGTGACGCTTTCACGTAAGTGCGACATAGATATGTACAAAATACACTTGGAGAAATTTGAAGATTTTCCCACTTTCTATCCACTTGGATTATGAATTCCAAGGAAAATCCTTCTCAATTCGTATTGCTTGTCCGAAGATTTTTGAGTTTTCCTGTCGATTTCATTTTGAACTTCAAACTAGAACTCCATTTCCATTTTGTTCAGTGCTGAAATAAATGTAGAGACATTTCTGTAGGATGCATGAAGTTTGTTTGTGACTTCTTCTGCCTTCGAAAGATGAAACAGAAAAGGAGACAAAAAAGATGAGGAAACCCTTTGCTGGAAAACTAAATTCTAAAAATATCTTTTGCACGCTTCAGAAATTACGTTATTAAATGTGCATTTGGCACACACTAAATGTGAACAACAGAGAGTTTGACCAAGACATGCCCCCATGTGGATCTCCCACTCTGTATATTTTTGCTGCTGTTGCACTTTCCCGAGCCTTTTTCCAGACAAGTCACATCAGGAGCCAACAAACAGCACATGTGCTGCTTATAAATGAGCCAAAGAAATGGAGTCAAGCGGCTTTCGGCGTACACTTTTTCTCATATATATTTTTTTTTGGGGGGTCTGTCGGAGGCAGGAAGTAATTCAAATGAATGTGTCATTGCTGGAGATACTCTACATACATACATACATGGAGAATATGTACCTAGACACAAGTATAAAATTTTATGTAAATGAATGTGGAACAGACGAAACGAAATGGGACACAATTTTGGGACAGATTAGTTCAAAATTGTCGATTGCGAAATGGAACCGCAACTTATCTTAAGACAAAATACATATAAGACTTAACAATCGTATGGTCACACTTTTATGCAGTGTTGGTAAACACATTATAATTAAACTTAGTTCACCAGTAGAGTATAGAGAGTTTGCGCGTTGTTCCAGGTGCTTAAACTGTCAGGATCTCCATACTGAATATGTCATTAGTTTTCCGGAAAATGTCTGACTTATCTGAATCAATTCAAGCATCAACACTATCTGTATTGGGGCCGAGGCCATGCCCCAAAAGCCAATTACTTAGCCCAGCCAAAAGAGGAAACTCCAAGGAAAAGACATTGCACGTGTTAAAGTTCATTTAAAATCCATCAGAGGAGGAAGAAACGAGGGAGTTCCATGAAGGGGGAACCGGGAACTTTTCGTAAAAACCTTCATTTTAGGGGGTGACAATTTCTTTTGCTTTCCCTCTTAGCTTTCATTCCTTTTTTTTCTTAGCACTCATGCATAACAGGAAAATAAGGTTAATGGGCAAATTATGAATGCGCCAAAGTAAGGGAAAGGAAGCAAATGGATAGAGAGTGAGATACACACAGAGAGAGAGAGGGTAATGCGAAAAAGGGAACAGAAAACTTGGGCAATTGTATGTGTGTGTGTGAGTGTGTATACCCTTGCCGTTGGTAATGCATTCATATGCCATTCTTGGCCACCGCACAAAAACAACAACCTCAACATCCAGCCCATTCCTCCCACCACCTTGCATACACGTGCATATACTCTTCTGGCAACATCATTGCCCTACCCCTCCCGAGCCATAAAACATTACAACACTGCGTGTACGTCCGCCCAGGGTTGCATTTGACAGCCGCAAGTGGTTGTCATTAAGGAGCTGCGACAAAACGGCCATTTAAATGCACATTTTCTTCTTGGCCGGTGAAGTAGCCTCCGACCAGGCGACCAGAGCCAAGACCCCTCTGCTTTCAAAGTGGGTGCGGCATCACTTGGCATGCTCTGAAATTACGTCTATCAAGTGGGCGGTTAATGTGGATCATTTTGTGGCACTTTGTGCATTGCGTTTGATATGCCAAACTTTGAGAAAATGCTCTCTTCAATTCCCGAAACAGCTTGTGAAAATGTTTTTCCATCAGTGAGCAAAATATATTGGTAAAGTCCTTCAAACAAAATGGCAGAATGAAATTTCAAAAAAAATGTTATTCCTTTGTTCCTAGAGTTTTTACAATCCCTGAAAATGATTCCTCTGGAAAAAAGGTCAAAGTTTGTCACCCCATAATGTATAATTATTCTTGATTGAACTCATCTCAATCTCAAAACTCAAAACACATAAATTCTGTATGTAATCGTGTAGAATGTTTGGCGTTTCGAATGAATCAAATAGCTCCAGGTAAAAGTTACTTTCAGCTGCCTCAGTATATAGTAATTTTGTATTCATAAAGAAATCAAATCACGTTTTTAGCTATGTAGTTTTCAAATTGAATGGGAAGTAAGCTATACAGAAGACTGATTTAAGATAATTTCATCAGCGGCGATTATTGGCGATCTTCCGCTTAATTTAACTTGCATTTGATGCCGCCCTGTGCCCATCGACTTGAAATTACGTGAACTTCCGTTGGAGCAGCGGCCAATTAAGCGAACAGCAAGAACATTGTGTCTGGTCGGCGTTTAAGTCACTCACTTCCTGTGCCCCACAAAAAAGGGAACGAAGGTGCTGCTGCTGGTGGTGATGGGCAGCCGTTCGTCTCCCCGATTCCTACCCCACTAAAACTCACTCAAAGCTAACTAAAAATAGTTTGCAGTTCTGCCAATGGCGGCCACCGACTCACCGAAGACGACGCGTCGTTGTCTCAGTCAATAAAACTGTCTGCAACGTGTTGGAGCAGCAAACATAACTGTTAATTGCCATTTGAGTGGAGCTCGAGAAGTGGGGAGCCGGTCTCGGTACTTATTTTCCTAGTTGTAAGTATTTCGCCGCATGCGCCTCATTACAATTTAATTCACAATGTAATTGCAGGGGGCGACGAACGGAGAATAGGAATAAGAATATGCCACGCGATGAAGGCGAACGAAGTTCTCAGCCGACTTGGCAAAAGTTTTTTCTCTTTTTGTAAACTCGGCACTTGACACGCGCCTCGCATAATTTCCACACATCTTATGGTGCCACACACATGTACAGACATAAACCAAAATCAACTTGCCCAATTCCCGTTTCGTTTATAATATATGCATTTTCGGTAGTCCAAATCGGCGCGGTGTCTGGCGGAAATGCGACAGCTAAAAATATTATGTCTGACTTACCATTTCTGATTGCATTTCCCTTTCCATAACCCCGTTAGCCCTATAAGGTTCTAATCACTTTGTTGGGATCCATTACTGCAGTTCAAAATTTCAATTCGGCGTGACGTGGGCGAAATGAAAGAAATTCGCTCCCAAAAGTATGCAAAAGTATTCAAATAGAAACAAAAACAAGTTTTGGAATGTAAATTTGTTTCAAATAACACAAGTTTGCAACAAGACATAGACATAGAGTGAACCTCCAAGTTGAAGAAGTGTCTAAAAATAAAGAACTCGACGGTGAAATCCATTTATTTTGAAATATTCCTAAATATCTGGTGAATTGTACTGTCCAGCACATATGTCACATGAATGGAAAGTTATAGAATATTGACCTTTACAGTGACACATGTTATGTGTTCAGCACGTGCAGTCTTTATGACCTGCAGCATTTGTAGACACGTGAAATTGGATGTTCACTTTTGGTGTAATGAATACTTTTCCAGAGTATTGCATACTTTAAGCGGCAAAGTACCCCTGTAAACTGGACTGGATTATTGTTTTTCTATTTTCATACCCATAATACATGTTCGCACACAAAGGAGCTTTAAGATTGTACATAACAATCCTATATCCTAACCGAATTTGAGTTTAATGATGTTTCCTACTCAAATATTGACTTAAGATTCGCAATATTTTTTAAGATCTGGTCATTTGCACTTGTTTATGATATAGATATAGAAATATAATGTAATATTCCTTGTTCCTAAAAATCTGTATGAACTAATGTTGATGATTTGAATTATTTAATTTGGCAAAAGTTTAAATCTTAATTTGATTAATTTGTGTTTAATACATTGAAATATGATAAAGATTATTGTATATTTAGGTTAGGGATATTTATTCGAATATTATTTCCTGCAGTCCATTCAAATGAGAAGGAATTAAATAAATAAACGAAAGAGAAATAAAGCATTTGGCCATGTAATTTGAACTGGGAATTACAAATCACTGTATTGAGGGCTTTAAAATGAAATCCAAAGGCACAGCCCAATCAATTATATAGACAGCAATTTAACAGCCCCTGGGCAGGAGGAATCTACCCCAACAGGGGGAGGTGAGGTGAGGGGTGCCAGCAGGGACATTGCCATGGACATCCTTTTTACTTGCTGCTGCTGTTTGGCCGGGTTGGATCCGTGTGCAATTTGAACATTTTGTATGGATTAAACGTTTTCTTAATTGAGTGCTCATTTTCCGGTTAGGAAGTTTTTCCATGTCGAGGAGTAAAATAAATTACACACATGAGTGCAATTTTTTTTCTCTTTTCTTTTTTGTCGGTTTTTTATTCTTTTTTTTTGTACTTTTTTGTGTCGTGTAGAGTTAAAGTCAAGCAGCAGCAATAACCTGGCAGCAGAACTGAACAATCAGCTTATAATGGCGTTAATCAAAAAGTTGCCATTGCAGTTGCAGTTGGAGTTTCTGTTGGAGTTGCCGTTGCCGTTGCAGTTGCAGTCGATGCAGCAGTTGCTGATGCGGCAAGAGTTCATGCAGCAGATTGAACGTTTAACGATGACTATGAAGTTCAATGGCTGCTCTGGTGTCTTGGCCACCAGGGAAATTAGTAATACGACAAGTGCAGAGCTTAAGCCAGCCACCCTCAAACAGCAACCGTCGCCACCTCCCGCCCCCCTTTGCAACAAATGAGCTGGATGCAGCATGTCGCCACCATGCGATGCCTTCCCATGTCAAGCCATAGTTTCCTTCCCTGACTTGTTTTTTACTTATTCCTTTTGTTCTTTTAGTCTCTATAAATTTTGCCACTGATCGTCCTGGCCCTGGCACTTGGCCAGTAATTGAAATGGCGTAACGACAAAAATTGAAGAGAATTTCCTTCTCCTTTTTCTCTCTATCACTGTCATTCTCTCTATCTCTCTCTTTCTCTCTCACACTCTCTGTTTCTCTCTCTATATAGACGTATGTACATATATTTCACTCTTTGTGTTAGTGATTCTTTCGCCTTTCCTTTTTGCAAGCCCTAATGAAAAAGTTAAAGTGAGGTAGGTTGAAAAGTTGAAAAACTTTGGCGGCCAACGAACAAGTAAAAAGTTAATATTGATAAATTGATTAAAAGTTTAATAATTGTACATTTTTTGTGGCAGTTCTTTTTTGTTTTTCGTGCTGATTAGTTTCTGCGGTGGCAAAAACTTATTGTCAGCAAAAAAAAGTTTGCTTAGCAGTGGCAAAAATTAAGAATTTATTGCCAAAGAGCATGGATTTGTTCAAATTGAACAAATTGTTTCGTGTCCTTGCATATTTGATGATACAAAAGATATTATTAAAAACTAAAAGATTTTGAATAATATTTATTCATAAAGTATAAGAAGGGAAAAGAAAGAGACAATAACTTTGTTTTCCACAAAAACTCACTATTTATGGCTTTATTATTGCATAGAGGAGTCCTTTTTAAATTATCCGTGTTCACCTCGAACTTATCCTGCAAAACTTTAGGACGTTCGATCGAGTCGTTTAAGAGATATTATGTTAACCAGTCGAAAAAAGGCAAAAATTTCATCTCACAAGTGGTATAACTTTTTTAACCAAAAATTCTATATTCTTTAGTTGAGATTTATGATAAACAAGTTTAATATTTGGAATTTTTCAACACTGTTTAACTAACTTCTTGAACTAAAATGTGTATAATTTGGCATTAAATGATTCTTAATTGCATTAATAATTAAGTGATAAATAATTTATTAGTTATTAATTGATTCTGAATGCAATTAATTAGTAAATCGTAAATACTTTGTCCAAGTCAAAGGGTCTAAAGTCAGCATAATTTGTCTGATAACAGAACAAATTCTGCAACAAAATCTCAATAATCTTTTTACAATATAAATAAAATTTATTTGTAAACATTTTTACTTTGTTTTACAATAAAGTGATAAATAAAATATAAATTCTGTTGCTAAATAATTAAATAATTTCATTGTGAGGGGGAATTTTTCCTTATCTTACAATAAGCCCTGGGATCAGCTAACCACACGGGGAGTCTGGTCGGCATTGGGCGACGTTGGTGACAAGTGCCGAAATAGCTCAGTTGGGAGAGCGTTAGACTGAAGATCTAAAGGTCCCCGGTTCAATCCCGGGTTTCGGCAATTGAAAATATTTTTTTGCTTTACAAGTTTTTACTACTTAGGTTTTTGGTTTTTATATTTTAATTGAATTATTTAAATAAATTTATAAAAATAATACTGATAAAAGCCACAGAATGGGAAATTTGCTTATTGTTTTTGTCTTTTTGGGTTTAGTTCAATCTTTCCAAGACGATTTTCAATGCTAGTGAAATCATCTTACTTTATTCACAGATTGAACTAGAACTAGTTGTACGCAAGTGAAAAGTATTGAATTGAAGTGTTTAAGTGGCACTTGAAAAGCATTAATGCATTGAAATGTAATTATGCATGTCACTCGCACATCAGTTCACACATTCTTCAACGTCGACTTCGTCGACTTCTTTGGCACTTCATTACTCACATATCGCATATTTGTATGTGTAGTGCGAACAAATATCTGTATGTACAATTGTACAATTATAGACTTGTGCACTCCGAGTTGCTTCCAGTTGCTCATTAAAAACGTAGTCACGCCGTGGAACTGTGGAGAGTGGGATTCTATTGTGAACTAAAATCACAATATGAAAGAACTTTTTGCCGAAAAACTTTTGCAAACAAATGCAGCGGGAATGGAAAATGTTGGGCAAATAGTTGAGAATGTGCGCGAAGCACAGAAATCAGCATGACAATTATAATGATAATGAAAGGAAAGGAAATGTGGTGGTGGTAGGGACATGGGGGCATGGGCTAGCGACAACCCGGAGGATCTTGATGAAAATGTCATTAAATGACAGCATCAGCCTGGAATTTCGCCATTCAAGCCAAGTTGGCAACGTCATCCTCATCCTCAGAGTCCTTCTCATCCTTGTCCTTGTAATACTCGTAGTTGGCAGCTACATTGAATGCAATTAAAAAGTTCAACTTGTTTTTTTTTACCGCCCTTGATTTTTGCGGCGCGTTCCCTGTTCCTTCGTTGTGGGGGTGCGAGGGGGGCGAAAAAAAATACTCTAATTAAATTAATTAACAGGAAAATGAGTTGGCAACAGTTGTAGTTGTTGTTGGTGTGTTGTTCTTTTGCTTGTTAGTCTAGGTGAAGATGTTGCATGTGTCGATGATGTTAAAACCTATGAAAAGTTCAGTCCTCCTCCATGTGAGCAACTGAAATGAACATACTGGGTAAATTACCAAAGTTCCATTCGATCTATAATGCTTCTATGCAGACTTATTAATTGACATATCGGATTTCACTGGATGAAGACGCTTTTTTAGTTGGATTGTAGCTCCGTTTACTGTAAGCCACATTAAAATAATAAACACATTTTTAATGTTAGCCACTCGACTCTCTGGACAGGGCCATAAAACATAAATCAGGCTTTTGTCTTGGACAGTAACTTTTTTTCTTCGTCTTCTTGTTGTCGTCGTTGTTTTAGTGCTTGTTGTTGTTGTTGTTGTTATTGTTGGGCAACTGTCAGGAACACAACAAGCCCAAAAGTTTCTTAGATACTTTGTTTCTGTTTCTGTTAACGTTTAGCCCTCATGGACGGCTGTCGTCATTGCCGTCGTTTATGTCACTGCGCCCTTAGTCTCTTACTTGCTGTCCCCCTTTTTGCGGGAGGCGCAACGCTAATGATCTGCGCCAATGGCGCCCACGTAGCATCTCATCCTCATCATCCGCAATTGTCGTCGTCGTTGCCGTAGTCGTGGTCGTTCGGGCACAAACTTTAGCTGGCTTTTTACCTAGTCTTTGTTATTGCTTGTGCCGTTGTAGTTCTTGTTGGGACTCACCCATCCGGCAAAGTGCTTACGTGTTTGCCCGGCCAACTTTAACTTTGTAGCTGGGCCCCTTCTTAGAGACTTTGCTTTGCCAATACAAGTTGGTCACTTTGCGTCTGACAATATCGGATGATATATTATAATTGATTCATGAGAAATATGTATAATAGATATTTGCCTTTATGTGTGGGAATTCTGCAAAAGAAATATTAAGTTGTTTGTAGTCGGAGGACTGAAGTGAAAGTCGGTTTCACTTGAAATATTCAAAATTAAGTAATATATTTGAAGGATAATGCAAATGTCTGCCCGGCCATAATTGAGACATCTGTTTGTCGAGACCAAACCATTTATCATTCATAAAGAGAATATGAACCCATTGCAAAAACTCATATGGTAACTGATAACTAGAGGAACAACCCTCGCCTTACACTCAACTGCTGCTCACTTGGGTACAAATCAGAGCACGTCATCAAGAAAGAGAGAAAGACAGAGTAAGGCCTATCCACCAGAAGGGTACTGCTGTACCTCCTAACCCCATCTGAGACGGCAGCTTGAAACAAATGTCTTCCGTCTTGCCAACTTCCGTCTACGTACTTTGTACCATCTGTTTTTGGTTTCTATTTTTTTTTCCACAAATCCGTCGTCAAGTTGCTCTAGTCTGGGCTTTTTCTTTTTTCGTTTTTTTTTTTGTGCTGTTGTCTTGGCGAGATTTATCGCCTTTTATTCATCATTGTCAGTCAGGCGTTGGTTCCTCTTTTTGTGGCTACGACGTGCAAACCGAAACGCAATTTGCCGCCATGTCGAAGGCCTCCAAAATGTCTCTTCAGTATGCTGCGGCTGTTACTGCTGCTAACGCATTTTGAAGTCTTTCCAGCTGGGCAGACGCCACCGCCCCCTTGAGTTTGATGAATTATTGAGACGCATGTCGTTGTGACAATCGGCAAATCAGCGATGTGTGCGACTGATGGGTTGCAAAGGAAGGCCAAAGTTCTACGCTTAAAGTGGATTAGATTTAAAAGTCATTTACGACATTTTGACCTAAGCCGCTTAGTATGTACGTTATATTTGTACACACATTTCTATATACATACCTACATGTGTATGTATGGAGTAAGTGTGTGTGTGCGACCATGTCATTAAATTAATTTGCTGCTTAATGAAAAGCTCTTCCTCATGGCAAAGCGATTTATGAAAGCATTGACACAATATGCTTAAGGGTTTTAAGATTCAGCTCAAATGGACTTCAAAGATTTAAAATATTTGGGTTAAGTCCTTCAATAGATAAGAGCTCGGTGAAGGTCTTTTGCGACTGAAGTAAGGACACGTAACCGCAAGCGTTTCACTCAATTTGTCAATACAAATACCAAATTGCGTAGTTGTATTAAGTCTGTAATGAGAATTTATCCCAATAGATAATTGTACTGCAATATCAGTTATTAAATGTTCATTGTGTATTTTCTATGTATCTAAAAAGGAATAGCAGACAATAGATTTTGTATTTTCGGCTTATAGTTTTCCAGTCTTATAGCTTTTAATGAAATGCCATTGAGGTTGACAGATCCTTGAGAAAAAATCATAAAATCTCTTTGCCCTGCTAGAAGAATAACTTGCCCTTTCATAGTTTACAGCTCGTTAGCTTTCATAGACGGATGCTTTTCTTATTCATTCTTCTGCTGCGTATTTGACAAACATGGCCCCATGACAGCTTTTCACTTTTCACCTCGCCAGGAAGAGCTGGCCGAGGTGGTCGGGGGTTCTCGGTCGGATGGTTGGTCAAGGCTGTCATCAGCTCGACTCGTTTCCTTTTCTTTTGTGGTCTGCCTGGAAATGCCTTTTTCTTCGCTTAAGAAATCCGTACAGTGACATTATGGTTGGGCATCATCGTTATGGCATCGTTTCGGCCACTTTGAAGTTGACATCAAAATGGGGCTAAAAAACTATATATACGTATGTACAGAAAGAGAAGAAAAAAATAAAGCACTCACATTTTCTGCCTCTTCTGTCCTGAGCTGCGTCTCGGTATGAGCACACTTCATTGCAGGCTTATGTCTATAGTTTGGTAGGCTGGTAAAAACATTTTAGAATTTTAATGTGCCGCCTTCTGCCTTTTATGGCCGTACACAATCGACAGCAGGAGCGGTAACGAGAAGCACAACCAGCTGCCAACTGCCTCCCAACCGCAGATACCGGATCCCGAGCAGTCGTCGCATCTAAAAGATTCCTTCCACCGGATCGCTTTGGCCAAGCGCTGCTGCTACTGTTAACATGCACATGACATTTGTCTTTAGACGTTAATCTCATTAAATAAGCAATGTGGTGCAGAGAGTCCGAGCACCCAACTCTCAGATTGGGAAGCACAGTGGCACGCTACCAACAAGAGTAAATTTGAATCTTCGAGTGTCGGACTATAGCTACATATGTGTGTATATCTAAGTAACCCAGGGATAACTGTGTATATTTATGAAAAAGTTAGGCATTGTGAAAGAAATCGTTTTTCTCCATCTTTTGTTCCACTGTAGCTGGGTCAGTGTGTCCATCCTCCTGTCTGTCAGTTACCATGGTCGCTTTTAATGCAAATGCAAAAGCGCATTAAGAGCCAACACAAACGTATGCTCGCCGCAAAGTAAGCTGGACGTAGTCGGAATAGAAGTGGCGTGGAGGCGGATGGGGGTGTGGTGGGGTGGTGACCAGGCATACCATGAGATACAATGTGCATCTTTTATGACATGCGACGAGCATTCGCATTCTGTATTCCTGTATAGGTTGCAGCAGTTTGCATTACGTTTTGCTTTGTGTCTGGGCAAATGTTTCGCCATCGATTAGTTTGCCTCCAAATTGCCAAAAGCCGCACACACACATACACATGAGTCGAGAAGGAGCCGGTTAAAAGCCCAACACAACCCCAGGCGACCTCTGGATAAAAACTTTTGCACAAATTTGAGCAAGCAAATTTGCATTTTGTGTGGCCAAAATGTATATATCTGGGCCGGATGTGCAATGCTTGGTAATTCTATAAAGGCTGAGTTTAATTGATGAATTACTGTTGTTGCATTTCCCTTGATTCCCCAAAATTTGTGAGCGCTTCTGGATTGCTCCTTCTGCTTCTGCTGTTCTAGCGACGATTCGTCAACTTTGTGGTCTGTCTTTAACCAGAGAACTGAATGTGAGGTAGAGAAGATAGTTCCAGCAACTGACGACGCATTCAGTCAGCCGTGTGCACCTGAATCATCGAATTTCAATTATACCAAGCATAAGCCGGCAAAATTTGCTTGCCAAATAGTAATTGTGGATAATACACAAATCCCACTCTCCCCTCCTCACCCCCTAATGTGCTGCTCTTTCATTTTACTCCCACTCAGAGATGATAAACAAATGTACATCGAGCAACAAATTTACCGAAACCTCAAACGACATTTCCATCTTCAGAGCAATGATCATGACCCATCATGTAAATGCAGTAGATTTCACCCAACATATGTAGGTACATACAAACATACAAAAGGATACACACATACATTTATGTATAATGCAGCCAAATAAATTGATGATGAGGTATCAGGTGTCGATGGCAAATCGGAGTTTGCCAAGTGTAAACTCTGTAGATGGAACGAGAAAGAGACAGAATGAATTTGTTTTGCAAGCCAATGTTTTGAATTAAAATATCAGTTTTGTTCTTCCCACTAAACGGTAGAGATTAGTAAATACCCCTATGTATATGTGTACTAACACTAACACTACTAATACAAATGAAGGTATACCATGCACCAGTACAACAAATATATTTTAAACTTATACTAACAAATGCATTTATATATTTATAAGAAAATCTGTTCAAATGCTTTTTACATGCATAATTCACTATCTCGCTCACTCAATCATGCCAGCCAACGGGGAACTCCAGCCTTGTGGAAAAATGTTTATATGCATAACTATTTGTTTTCCGATTTTGATCAAATTTGGTATTTTGCTGGATATTAGTATAAAATTCAAGTGTGCCAAATTTGATTGCACGAGATAGAAAATTACCGGAGATAATCGATAATTTTTTAATTGCGGGGGCGGAAAGGGCAAAGTGGCAAGAATTTGAAATAAACTTGATCACTTTACGTACTACTCGAGCCTACATACCAAATTTGGTGGCTCTATCTCTTATAGTCTCCGAGATCTACTGGCTCATACGGACGGACAGATGGACGACTCGGCTGTTGATACTGATTAAGAATATATGTGTGTATATACTTTATGGGGTACATTTTGGGGACTTTAATAAACTATTTCACCCTATGGCTGCATGGTGTAAAAATCCTTAAGCATAAGGTGTGTGACAGGACGATTGAAAATTAAACGAGACAGGAACTAGAAATAGAACCAGTTAGAACCATCCTCTCGCACAGAATACACAGCATTAAATTGAGCAATATCGTCTTTCTCCCGAATTCTAATTAGCTCTTAGCCAGATTGTTTAGACCATGTATGTTAATAGACTGCTTTTGCATCAGCTTCGGGAGTCTTTTTAGGCGGATCTAACAATAAGTCCGTTCAGCTGCCGCCAAAAGAACTAGTCCGGATGACTCGACTTTGGTTCGTGTTATACCAGGTATCTGGCCATGTCGGTATAAATAATCAATTTTGACTTTTAAACGTCAAGAAATAATCATATTTGACACCACATGCTAGACCCTTGAACTTCTGAACTTTCACTCAGTTACTGATAGCGCCTATAAGGCAATCAAACAGCTGGTCTCTGAGTATGTACATATGTACATATGTATATACTATCTTTTGTATGTATGTACTTGGGTGTGTACTCGAGTATACGAACAAGAGAAAAGTTATCAGAACTGCCACGCTAAGCGTATCAATTGCTCCACAGCTGTGGTCAGTCTCGAGTTATTATTTGGGTGCCTAATTTAATCAAGCGTGAAGCACTATGAATGGTGTGAGTTAATTGAATAAAATATTATCATCAGCTGATAAACCACCCAAAACCGAAGAGAACGAACCCACAAGCACTGAGAACTTTGACCTCCAGTTCTAGTCCATGCTGCTTTTTCTATTCTCCATGGTAATGTTGTTTTTGTTGTTCTTCATGCTCACGTTGAATGCAGACAAAATGTCTGCCGAATACCGTTGTGGAAAATAAAATGGCCACATTCAAATTCAAATGCACCGACGATGGCGGCAACTCTTGAATAATTTCCGCCTCTCGATGGCCTGGCCGATTGATTGTCTGTCAAGTGACGTGAGCCCTCAAGTAGCCACGTAGTTCCGTTCCTCCCCCGCACTCTGCCTTTCACTCAATCTCTCTTTTTCACTCGCTCTTCCTCTTCCACTCTCCATCTCCATTTGGCTCTTTTTCTTATTGTTTGCTAGTTTGTTAGCTGGGCGATAAGTATCTGCAGTGGCCACTCTTTCGATTCTAAGCTCCCTCTCCAGCTGTTGGGCCAATGAATAAAGAAACAAACAAGAGAATTTTGTACGCTTGACTGCATGTCTGCTTGAATGAATGAATGAATGAGCGAGTGAGTGACTGACTGACTGACTGTTGGTGCAAATGGCTGAATGAATTGTCGGTGGGTTGTATAAATCAACTTGGCGTTTATCTCAAAGCAAATAAGTCAACAGTGTAGACGGGATAGCAGAACTGCAAGTGGATGTTGTTGACTGCCCCCTTCGCCCCTTCGTAAAGGGCCACAGTTGAGTTTAGCTGAGCAGTTAATGGGAAAGGGACGGGCGATGATGACATGTGCGATTTAGTTGCATTTTACTCTCTACTATCTAAATGGTTGGCAGACTAAAGTGCCCTCTTGCCCAAGGCTAATTAAACTAAACTTTTCTTCAAATTTTTTGCAGATTAATCTAATAATAAGAAATTCGTGGGCTACAAAACTAGTTTAATGATGTATGAAGACGTTTCATTAATGTTTAAATGAAGTTTGCTCACTTATTGAAATTTTTGGGCTTAATAAATACATTTGTAATAAATACATTTTATTTAAAAAGTAAAAAAAAAACTTTAATTGTCTCTCCCCGACGGGGAATTGAACCCCCGGTCTCCCGCGTGACAGGCGGGGATACTAACCACTATACTATCGAGGACGTTGATCGATTCGTGACCGAATACCATTTGGTGTTAGGCTGTGGATCTCTAACACAAATTCAGATCGCTATCATTAGAATTCGTAATAGAATAGAAGTAACGTCTACTAATTGTTTGTTTAAATAATTAATCAAAGAGAAAGAAAACTGAACGATTCTAGTTGAGTAATTGAACCAATAACCGATTGAAGTAAACATTTTCGGAATGCTTATTCTCAACGATGAGACGAAACAAATTAATTTGAATAATAATTTCACATAGCATTCATTCAGTGGGTATTCCCTGCTTCATTTTACATTTGTATGTATGTTTGTATGTGTGTATGTGAATGAATAATGACAGCTTGTATGCTTAATGGCAATTAATCAGCGGAACTGTCCGCACGCAAAAGCAACACACATTCATGCATATCCACGCCCACATTTACTCACAGTCTCTACAATAAATATACGGACTGTCCCCTGTCACAGAAACATTCTTGCCAGCTGCAGGCGAAAGGGACAGCGAAAGCGACCCTAAAAATGTTTTGCTGTAATTAACTAAGATAAACAAAGAAGCAGCCATTGGGACATTTGTCTCTCTATCTCACTCTCACTCTCTTTATTGAACTGTGCGTGTGTGTCCTTTGGTCTGACTTAAGGACACACTGAGGTGGTAGCAAATTCGAGCAATCAACCACCCACAGGAAATTGGCGAACTGGACCAACTGCCTTGGTGATATTGGCTCTGCTGGGCACTCTGACGATTTCCAGTTGAGAAAAATGATTGCACAAATAAATCATAATTAGGCATGTAAACATTTAACACGATATGTTTGTGTGTGTGTGTGTGTGCGGGTGCTGCGTGTGTGAGAAAGAGAACAAGACAAAGCGATACCATAAATCGTTCATGGGCCCTTTTCTATACCCTGCAGCCAGAAAAGATAAAGGGTTATATGCAAACTGACAAACTGTATGTAACAATCGAATTCTATCTGTTTTCTAATTATTAATAGTCGTAGTATTAACAGATTTATTCAAATTAATATAATATATGTTGGGATTCTTTTAAGTTCCATTACGCAGGGTATCTCAAAGTCGACTTTGGTGATGAAATTTTTGACTTTTTTTTGGGCAAAAGAAAAAAACATATAGAAAATAGAATGGTTTCAATATTTTGCTGACAGTGCATCGAAATTGTCTTTAATTTATGACCAAGAATAATCGGGATCTGCATTTGAAATGTGTTCGGAGGTATAAATCAAGCATTGACGATGAATACCAGCAAGGAGAAGATGGATTTTCAGAAGTCCTTTTTATATTTCTGTCAAATACAATTGTTCTAAGCATTTCAAATGCAGTTGCGATGCGAATTTTTGTTTAGGACACAAATATTTTAATTTCAAAAGCTTCAATGAGGTTTTATAAAGATGCTAGATGGCCTTAATATGAGCTTTAAATACATTTTTCTATTGGTGTTGTTATTGTTTTATTATTGGATGTTGTTGATCTTGTTGTTACTTTGCTCTCGTTTTAATTCCCCTTGCTTAATGATGCATAAATTGCCAGACATACATATCTTCTCGCAGAGGCGTGGCGTCGGCACAGACAGGGTCGAGGTCAATGATTGTAAATGGTTGTCTCCGTTCGTTGACTGTTCTCGAACCGACGACCCTTCCCATGCAACCATGTAAATAATTGTTTTACCTCTTGCCTCTTTCTAAACTCGAAAAAAGAATAATAAAAAAAATGCTCGTAATTATAGCCAGCATTTTACCTGATTTTATTTGGCTTGGCCTTTAATTCTGTTGGCCTTCTTTTGCCGCCTTTTCTCGCCCCGCCTCTTGACGGAGCTCTGGGCCCATCGAGTATGTGGTAAATGCCAAGTTTACGAGCTCTCTCCGTCCATTTGTAATTGGGTGTGTTTGCTCAGTTGTTGAAGTGGCCGGGTTTATTTTAATTGCTCTGCGACTATGATTCGGTAAATGGGTTTCTAATGAGGGGACTCTCCTTTTTTACGATTCAACCTGAATCTGATTTCAATTCAATAATAAATCTTTCATCTTCTTTCTTTGCAGGTATGTTAATCAGAACTCTAACAATTGAAGTTCATTACAATTTGATTTGGTAAGCTTAAAAACAATCGAATATTCTTTTGATAGAAGACTCAAATCTAATATGAATAAACCATATAATTTAATTGATAATTGTCAAAGAAACGATCAGTCAACGATTTAGTTTACTAATTTGTTTGAAAATTCGAGATCGAAACATATTCTATGTATTCTAAAATCAGAACCAGTCTTTTGAGTAGTTTTGCATTGCATCTCGAGGTAAATTGAACAATAGTTAATCAGTTTTAATCGTTTTGGAATCACTGTCAATTTGATGGCAACAAATTTGCCGCTTGGAAGGTGAAAAGTTAAACAGTTTTGTTTTGACCGCAATCCAATTTGGATACCTGTAACGAGATAGGTGACCTTCTGGTAACACTTTGACACTCTGCTGCAATTTATTTCAAGAGCTTATCAAATTAAAGTTTGGTGGGATCTTTCATTCCAGTGTGCACGTAACTCGGAGTGTACTTTTTGTGGCAGCTTAACCCTTTGGTTTTTTCTTGTTTTCCTCTTCGTTTTGAGACTTTTTTTTTTTGGCTTGTCGGACATCATGAAAAGTTAAACTCCACTTGTAGGGTGAGTGTTTTTTTTTGTCCTGTGCTGTTCTGAATGTTGTCGCCATTTGCGTTGAATGCTCCAACAACAGTGCGTAATAGAGTCGGTTAGTTGAACTCTGTGTGGGTGTGTGTCAGTCTTTAGTGGAGAGGTGAGTCCTTGTGGAGTTTTAGAGCTTATACATACTTCTGAGGAGAGATGGTGTGTGTGGGGTCGAAGAAGGGGCGTTGAGGGGGAACTTACCCCAATTGGCTTTGGGTGTAAAAAGCTGAGCGCTGAATTAAGTCTTTTCAAGCAGTCAACGCAACAATGGAATGCCGTTGTGCTATCTCTCTGGGTGCACAATGTTAGAGTTGCACTTAACTTCAGACACAGGAAAGCCGAGGAGCACAATAAGCGCAAGGACAACGGACGAGAACGGTTAAGCAGGATGCATCTTCCTATCACCACTCTATCTCGTTCCATCTCTCTCTCTCTCTCTCTCGGTCTCTCTCCTTTTCTCTTTTATGTATGTGACAAAAACAAAAGTCGCATGAAAATAGCATAAAATAGCAGCACTTGCTGCTGCTGTTGCTAGCAAAGTCAATTGCCAGGCGATTTTTCTTACACAATAATACACTTTTTCTATTTGATACCCTTCAGGTTAAGTTTTAAAATGTTCCATCTAGTCCGCATAGAGGATGACACAAAAAGTTGAAATTCTTAAGAAGTATTTGTTGTTCCTTTCATGAACTTTTCTTTTTCTAGACCTATAAGAACTTTTTGAAGTTGTTTCAATTTAGTTAAGAACTTATCAAAATGGATTCGATATATTGTAGATATTTCACTTAATATTTTAGTTTCAACTTTCCCCAAGTTGACTTAATTGATCATATCTTATGTCGATCTTTGGCTCCTGTCTTTTGCTACGTCTTCATCATCTTTTCTCGAATGCATTTCTGTTTTCTTGTGGATGGAGTGCGTGTGACGTCACTTAGTGCAGACAACTGTGATAATGATAAAATTAGATTATGGATGCTTTTCATTTTTCACACCCAACGACACTGTCCCCTTCCCCTTCTCCTCCTACATTTCCCTCGCCTGCTCTGCCCATACTCCGTTTCAATTTATGGCTGCTGCCGCCTTCCATGTGGGAATTCTATGCGGGTGTTTCTGGAAAAATAATTACGAGCAAAGTTTTATATTACACATATATATTATGGGGTCATGGAAAAGCTACACAGATAGTAGAGAATGAGACAGCTTGGGAGCCAGAGAGAATGGTGAACGGAGAATGGAGAATGGAGCTGTATCTGTCGCTGAGGAGCTGAGTCAAGTGCAATGAAGCGAAAATTTTCAACTAAAATTGACAGTTTGCTTAAGCGCATTTGTTACTAGCAACTGCATTTGACTTTTCAGTCAGGGAATGCCGGCAGATAGCAAAAAGATACAAATGTATCTGTAACACATGTGACGATTATAAAAGCGAATCTTCCTCTGTCCAATGACTTTGTCTTCACACACACACATAAATTTCAATTTAAAAAAAATTATATCTATATTTGTCTTGCCTGTTTTTGCGAAAATTCAACTGGGAGAGACCGACAGAGACAGAGACAGAGATAAAGATACATAGATACGACGAAACAAGGATGGAGAGAGGAAGACCAAGAGAAAAGTTTCGTTAAGTAATTGAATTCAATTGTTCCACAGTAACAATCATCTACTTACTTGAATGTGGCCTAGATAAACAGAGGAAAGAAACGTTTTGTAAATGTTGATTACATTGCGTTTTCGGAGTACCAATCGGCTAGAGGAAAATGCATATGGAATTGTAAACAGAATTCAGCTGAATTTTCCAATTTTCCAATAACAATCATTCCGATATCATTGGTATAGTTTAATATTTGTTTATCTGATTAATCAAAGATGGTTTGTCATCGAAAAAGTTTAAGATTTTACATGGTAAATACCTCTAAAGTAAATAAGTACCTGATAAGTATTGAAATTATATCGACTTTAAATATTTGATTGGACACATTATAGCCCCATTTATTTACAGAATAAACAGAATAACTCCCAAAATTGAATGCACCATTTACAATTCAAATAAACTTCAGTGCATCAGGCAACACGATTTCCATACCAATTATTTTCACATTATGCAGCCATTTACCTTTTGACCAAAAAATCAACAAGCCGGGGCCATCAAATTAGTGTTAACCGCAAAGGATTTACAAACTATTCGAAGCACACTGTCCGACAGGCAACAACAAATATAAAAACGTGTGCAACAAGAGTGCCACACATGCCATAGAAAAGACTAATTACACTCCACTAAAAACTTTAACGATGAGTGTCGGCAATCTCTTGATGCTCATGATGCTGATGATGATGATGATGAAGAAGAGGTGGAGAGTAGAGTGAGGGATATACCAACCGCATTGCTATAAAATGAAAAATATTTGAGTGTAAACACACAACTTGCCCCTGTGCAACGTCAGCTGACTCTGTCGATATGTATGCAAACATACGTCCGTGTCTGTGTGCACTGGCTGCATGTGTGTGCCACGTCTCTTTTGGGTGTGTTCGGAGAGGCGCCACAAAAGTGTTTTCAGGGGCGTTGCTTGCCACACACATGGACGTATACACAAATGAAGATACATTTGTATCTTTCAAGTCTGCCTACTGGGGGATGCCGGGAGGGATAGAGGGAGAGAGAGCGAGAGCAAGTGTGGGATGGCTCTTCTTTAAGAAGGATGCACAAGTTGCAAATGGTTCCGACGTGTCGAAAAGTATCTTGCAGATACAAGTGACAAAATCGCGCTATGTACGTGAGCCGGCCTTTGTCTCTGTCTTTCTCTCCATGGGTAACTATTTGTCACGGCGCATTCCTGCGTCACCAGGATTAAGTTCTCGCTCTTCTCTCTCATTCTTTCCTTCCTTCTCTCCCCTGTCAAGTGCTGAAAAAATATTTTGCTGAAAAAATATTTTTCTGCAGTTTTGCACTTGTAATGAATACAGAACCAAAGTAAAATGCCAATCAAAGCATCTTATTCCTGATTTCAAACAGTGTGAGATTTTGATTTCCAGACTATTATATATCGTATTTAACAAATCTTGGCCGATCTGAATCTTTAATTTGTAATACTCTTAATCTTTATAACTCATAAAAGGTATAAGGGTATAAGGGTATAAGAAGACGATTCGATAAGGATTTGTCTGTCTGTCAAAGGTTGTAAAAGTAAGTCATTTTCGGCAAAGCAAAAGTTAGGATCGTAAACTAACAACAAGACTGATTTGCAGTCGAACTTAGACAAAGTTTCTTACTATCCAATTGCTGAAGATTCAAAAGAAAGTACGAACAGATTTCAGGTAGAACTTAATAGAATTTAACCAGAATCAAGACAGTGTGCAATGTTGGGATAATTTTATTTCTATTAATTTGTTCAATATCCTCCACTTGGGTTGATTCCTTTGAGCAAACAAATACCAAGTTTTTTTGGCCCCATTTTATAGTTTTCTGATTTGTAGTTGTTTCTCCCATTGTGTTAAGTTCTTTCCTTTATCCCTTATTGGTTTCGCTTTGATTTTGTTGAGAATAGAATCTGCTAATTGGAGCGGAAAATTAGCAAGCTTTATTGATACGCTGCAGAAGATTTATTGTTTCAGGCGGAAAAAGGAAACACTACAAAACACACCAAGGGAGAACCAACGAGGAACTAAAAAAGTGAAGCACTTTTACTTTAGAACCTGAATGAGATTTTCTCTCTCCGCACTTTCGGCCTGGATGGAGAACCAAACCTATAACTTTATACATTTGTATATGCAACAATTTTCTATCCCACTAAAAGTGTTCAAATTTTTTCATTATTTTAAAAGCGGATTACGAGAGAGAATCACATGGAAATTGTACAATTCAAAATGGGAAAATACATCGACGATTGTCCGCGGGGCCTGTCGCGGGTTTTCGAACAATACAATTCAAATGGCTCACAGAGAAATATTAAATAAATACAAAAAAAAAAAAAAAAGACAAATTTTGTGTATAATGTCTAAATAGAAAAAAGGAAACACACCCGGCAAATCGGACATGATTTAGTAAAAATGTTGTGTGTGTGTGTGTGGGGGTGTGTGTGGGTGTGTGGCCTGGCAACAAAGTAGGCTAGACTACCGAAAATGCAACTCAGCAAACAAAATAAAACTTTTTCTTCTACAATTTTTGTTGTTTCCTTTTTATGTTGTTGCTAAGTATTATGTATTTCATTTTGGCATTTGCCGCAAACACTCCAAATGCATTTGCCATTCCCTAGTTTTTTATTTCTATTGGTGCCGGACTGGTGGGAGGGAGGGGGGACACTCCAATGCCCCCAACTGTAGCCGGAAGCGTAGATTTTTAATGCATGGCTCTGGCTCTAGCTCTGGCGCTGGCGCTGGCTGTGGCTTCTTTTGCGCTTTACGCTGATGCGAATGTAGACACATGTTTCTGTTGCTTCACGCCCGGGGTGGGATTCCAGAGTGGAGAGCAGAAGAGAGGAGAAGGGGGGATGTTTCTGTGCTGTATGTACGAGTGGGTGGGAGCAGTGGGCGTGTTCCACATATCAAACGTCAACATTACCAGTTCTTTTTTTGCCCTCTCTTTCTATCCTTTCGCCGTGTCTTACTTCAATGTAAACGACTCGTATTGCAATTCTGCTTTTGTCTTCTTGTCTCCTTTTTATATGTTCTCTCGTTTTTTTTTTTTGTTTTGTTTATAAATTAAAACAAACGGTTGCATGCAAGTGTGTGTGTGTGTGTATGTGTGTGTCATGTTGGTAGTTGTTCTTGTTAATAGTTTGTTTTTAATGAGATACTTTCTAGGCCAAATGAGTTGTCATTTAAAGGCTGCAAATTCATTAAAGTATCGCTGAGTTCAGTTTTAACTAACAAATTTACAAAACCATATTGAATATCATGGAGTAAAAGGGATAAAATACAGGATATTACACTACATTAAAAGGAAGAAGCTACAGTTATTGGTCGGGCATTGTTTTGGTCCAACGTAAAACTAAACATGTTGTTGGAATGCAAGTTCCGTTGGTTAAGATTTCTCAGAGAAAGTATTAACGTATCGATAACTGAATCAATTTAAAGCTCTTGTAGACATTCTTATGTCAAATGAAAGGGCTTCTTGTGGGACCTCTCGAAGGGAAGAAAGTTAGTTTCTTTAGAGAAGTCTTTGAAATAGTCATGCCTCTACTAATATCCTGTGTGACGTTAGATAAACAAGTCCAACTTGTATCCCTCTATTTTCAACTATCCTAACATACAAATAGAATATCTAACATTGCAGTTCTTCCCCCCTTTTATACCATAGACCAGACATGGACAGAACATGCAAATGGATATCTGAAGAACAAAAGCGAATGAAGATAACCAATGGACATAGGAGAAGTGTGTAATGATGAATGTAACAGCTGAATATACATACATTCATGTGTGTACAGTGAAATGGTTAGGACTGGGCGAGGTTAAAGTCCAAATAAATAATGTTTAAATAAATAACGTTTTCCGTCGTAAACTGATTCCGAAAAGAAAATACAGAATGAGTTTTTTTCAACTTGCTTAGGTTATAAATAGCCGAGAAGAATCTCGTGTTATTTCTGGGAAACCACATCGGAAATGATAACTTTCGTTATATAAACAACAGATGTTTATATCTGGGAATCTTGGAAACTTTTTCCCAATCTCCTCGTCCTATTAGTGAGGCCAGTTGGGGTAGTCACATTGCCAATGCCTTGAAGGATAAACAGTTTCATTTAATATTCAATTTATGCATTTCTAAACAAGTTTGCGAATTAAATTTCCAGATCTTCAAGAACTTCAAACGATTCATCGCCAAGCGATTCCATTTTACTGCAATGGCAACGGCAACGGCAACTGCAACTTCAAGTTTATAGCTGATTTGTTGCATGCAGCAAGCAATAATTCAATTCAATGCTCCCTGAAAGAGGGAGAAATTGCGGGAAATCGCAAACACCTTCGACAATGCCGTTGTCAGTGGTTAGTGATGAGGGACGGAGAACGGGGCAGATGGAAAAGCGTGTTGGCCGGGCGCCGGCTGGCTGCAACTGCAATCTGTCTGCCCTGCCAATCTCTATGTCGGTCTATCTGCCGCCCAGTCGGAGGTCGCTGGTCGACTAGGTCGGGCTGAGGGTTGAGGTGGAGTCAGGTCACATGCGCCTGGTTGACGCCTTGAGTGCAATCGCTTGCACCTTTGATGCGTGTCCGTGTTCGTGTGTCGGCAATGGCGGCAATGCACCACCGCCACCACCGGCGGTGACAACCTCGCTCCATAGGCACATGGCACTTCCAAAGATGACAAGCAACACGTGACACGAATAAATTGATAGAACTTAATTAAAACCACATTTCGGCTTAAGACAAACGTCATGAAAGTGACTCAAAGAATAAAAAGAAGATTCGAATATCTTGTAAAATAGTTTTCCAGTTTCTAACTTATTGTTCGACAGGTCTCGGTTTCAATTTGTTTTCTTGTTGGTGGTATTCGATTTGAGTCATTTATAAGTTTCACTTACATCCATAAATTTGTCTCTAAATTGTTTGGTCAAAATAAGTATCACCAAATTGTAAAAGGGGCTTTCCCAGATCAAGATAAATGAAAGGTACCTATGGATTGGTAATCCAAAGAATGATGGAAAAGTATACTAACTGCAGGATTATTGTATAGCAAGTGTGTGTATAGAGAAACCACGACCTTGGATCTGCCCCTAACTAAAGATTCTCCCATTAGGCACTTTTTTGACCATGTCACTTTCATTTCCACCCTAATCACGTGCTCATCTCTAACGTTGTTGCTGTCCTATGCACTTTTATATATGAACAAGCATTTCGAGTGTGGTATGGATCAAGGCGACAAGCAGACGAATTGTTCCCCTCTGTCTGTGTGGTTGTATCTTCGGCCCTTTGTTGCAACACATGCGCGCATTTTGAATGCAACATGCAATTTGCTTTGCTTTGCTTCGCCCCCTCTTTGGCCCCCTCTTTCTCTTGGCTTTCGAATCAGTGGAACAAAAAAGTTCTCTTCTTCATCTTCACCTTGTGTTGCATTGCATTTGCTTTTTGTCATTGCCATTATAATTGATAGCGTATAATTTTTGCATCCCTTTCTAGCTATCCAAGTCTTCCCCGGGCTGCAGGGCCCACCAACTTTTCGTGTGCTCCCTTTTATGCAAATTTTCGTGCAAATTGCTTTTAATGCATTTTGAATGCAATTTGTGTTTTGTATGTTGGAATTGAAGTGGCACAAAAACTCGTAATTGAAACTGAAAGATTTTAATTTAATTTCGAGTTTCTCTGTTTCTCTGTTTCTATTTTCTGTTGCTGTTTCTCTTATCTGCAGTTCGTACTTTCTCTCATCTCTCAGTCCGTGTTCGTTCGTTCATTCGTTTGTTTGTTTGTTTGTTTGCTTATTTGGGGAGGCGATGTGCGGGAGATTGTGGGCGACAGGCAAAGGGGGTGGTGCCAGGGATGTTTTCTCCTGCAATTCCGTATTCTGTGTGTATTTTTAGCTATTTGTCTGCTGTGTGCAACATGCGGGATGCTTTCTTCCCCATCCCCTTCCTTACCTCCTTCTCCTTTACCGTCTTCCCTTTTCTATTTGCCTGCATCATTTTTGGTGGTATTCCATCGACATCAGTAGCAACAGCATTCATTAAACTGATTTAGATAAGATCGTGAGTGTGTGTGTGTGTGTGTGCGTGTGTGTATATATATTTTTCTGTTGACAATAATTACGAGACAAACGAAATGCAGGACGGGGCATGCAACTTCATTATATGAAAGCCAAGTGCCCCTGCCACTGCCACTGCCATCGCCTCTGCCGGTGCTGTGCCCCATCTCCTGTAATTAGTGGCATGTAAATGGTAGATAAATTAGGCTGCACTCCCCCCGACCCCATCCCCTTCTGGGGTAGGTGACACCGAATGAGCTTGTAAGTCGCAGTGCAGAGATTTATGGTTGTTACGCGCCATGTGGATATAAATCTTCATTTGATTTGCCTGACTTGGGACCTTAATTTAAAAGTGTGATAAATTAAAATTTAATTCAGATTTTAAGCTGAAAAAATCAATTAAAACGACGAGAATTATCATCGACCACCCGAATCGAGCTAGCAAAGGTGTTCCCTATAAGGGACTTGCCCTTAGATAATGGCATCATATCTAATGACAACTTTCTAGTAGTTTTTATAAGTTTTTAATCAAATTGGCTGCTTTCCCGTTTCACAAACTTTGACCAGTCTTCAGTTTCAGTGTGGAGACTTGGCGTTGAAAGGACTTTGCGAAGTTTCCAAAGAAAGCAATAAGCAATCAAATTAAATATACACTTCATTGTGAACGTTAGAGGATATAATGTTGATAATGAAGTGGCAACTGGACTATGTGGGAAGTGGGGATGGAAAGCCAAATGATGTTAATGAATTTAATGCCAAGTTATTGTCAACTTTTTGAATTTACCTAGAGTCGGGATTATGTTTTTACTTTTTGTTGTTAAATTACAAAGTTTTCTGTTCGTCTTTTTTTCAGTCTTATGTATGTGTGAGAGGATGGGAACTTTTGGCAAGAAGCCACTTTTCTGTTGGCCACCAAAGTGTGGCCGTCATGGAATAAAAAGGTTGTCATGGAGCTTGGCAAATGAGATTTAGGCATTTCTGCATAAAGTGAATTTTGAACTTCCTCCATTTGTAAATCAACGACAACGTCGACCTTTTATAACCTCTAAATGAGTGGAGCAGTTTAGCTTTTCTGTCTAAATAACAATTTAATTATGAACAGGCCATGTGTGTGTGTGTGTGCCCAATTCAAGGACAAATTATAACCATAAACTTTATGTGTGTGTCTGTGTGTGTGCGGGGGCTTTGAGTTCCGACTCTTTTGGTGCCTGTGGGATAAGCTGAGAGCTCATTAATGTCACATTCATGGCAACTCCGGAAGAAGCATAAAATGAGCAAAAATTCTATCAGGGAGGCCCAGATGGAGGACACACACACACACACACACTCTTGTCTCAGCGTCACCCCGAAACCCTCTATTTGTTTAAATGGAGTGTGCACAACAAATTGTTGACTGCGACGGGTTTTGGGGGGGCGGGGATTGGCCACGTTTGTGGGATAATTAACATGAGTCCCCAAAATGAGGCAGTAAAATAATCAAAATTAGCCAAAAAGCTAAAGTCGATTGTGGTATGAGACTAAATGTTAGGGATGTTATTATGTTTCTTGGGCGGATGAAATTTTATTGAAAAACTTAAATCTGAAAGGGACTAGACCATTTTATTGCTAGTTGAACACCTGTCATATTCTCGAGCGGCAAAAAGTCCGAGCATGAGCAAAAGTGCCAATGCTCTCTCTCTCTGTTTCTCTGTTCTTTGTGTCTGTCTCTGTTATAAGTCTTCTTGTGCTGTTGGTATTGGTCTTTTTAGCCATTGCAGGAGCAATAGACGTCAAGCCGTTGTACTCCAGTGGCTGAATTTATGTTTACCGTCGCTCTAATTAAATTTAATATGCATATTGCCGGGCATTTGAAGAGTTCAAAGGGAGGTAAGGGGCAGCAGGTCTTGCGGTTGGACTTTAAGAATCGGTATGTGTGTGTGTGTGTGTGTGTGTGTTGTGGTTTGAGTGTGTGGGTAATAAATTTGATTAGTAGGATTTACGGGCAGACGGCCAACGTAAACGTCAAATGTTCGTGGCGCAGTAAATTTTATGCTAAACAGTGGACAAAAGAAAGGGCGGAGAATGGGTGGGGCGAGAAGCAGCCTTGTGGCTTGTTCTTTTACCTTTGCTTTTACCTTTTCTCTCTTTCTCTTCATTTCTTTGTTTTTGTTTTTGTTACGTTTAACGAGTTGTTACAATAAAATGTTATTGCATACTTTATGGCTCGGTTCGGCTCAGCTCTTGGCCGTAAAAACTGATGCGACAGGCAAAAACGGAAGTGCACAAAACGCAGACAGACAATGGCAGACAGGAAAAGAGGGAAAAGGTACCGAAAGAAGAAAGAAGATAAGCGAAAACGTTTTCTAAACACAAAATGGCGTCGCCTAGAAAAGAGTGAGTGGAAAAAGTGCTTTGTCTGTCAGACAATTTCCGCTGACTCCGCACACAAACACTTTGACATAGAATCTTTTTTTCAAACGGTCATAATTACTAAGCAATAACTGCAACAGCTCAAAGATGCCAAAAAGTATGCTATGCTTTGACTCCTCTTTCGACTTGTTTCTGCTTCTCTTCTCTGCGGCTTTCATCTTAAACAATTATGGTGCAAATTGCTTGGACTATCGAGCTTTCTGGAGCGGTGGCTTTTCATCATTAACATCATCATCAGCGGGTTGCCAAAGTCGCGATAAAGCACAAACACGATGCAGTTGTCCTTCTATATCCCTGTCTCCCGATTCCTTTTTCGCTTCATTTTTTTATTCTGTTTGCCAGGCTGCCATTTTGTTGGCTTCCGAAACTAAAATGAAATGCAGTCAACCTACACTGCTGCTTTCCCTCCGTTCTTTTCTCTCCTTTCCTTTGCCCGTTCTCTATCTCTGTCCCTACTCTCCGCCTTTTCCAACAAAATTATGCGCATTGGGCTTCTTTTGGTAGGTATTACATTTTTTTCGGGGATTTCTCGTGTTGGCATTTGCAATGGATGATGATGATGATGATGATGATGGCTATGATGTGATGTCGTCCTCTTCTCCATATCTGCTCTCGCTGCGGGATAGCTCATCTCGGTCATCCCTTTGCGGTTTTTTTTTGGAAAAGGAAATTTTTTAGTTTGTGTGCCAAAAGGAATGCATTTGATGATTTACGCTAGTGGGACATAAATCTACATTTTGAGTTACATAAAAAGGAATGGCGATAGTAAGATAGAGAGAGAGAGAGGTAGACAAAGAGCTATAGCTAGCCAGGGGGGATTTTAAGTATCTCCATTTCAATACTATCCAAGTCTTAAAGTCCATCATAGTCGTTTGTTTAAAGTTTCTTCAAAGGATTCAAAACATCAGCTCATGGGAAAGCGCAACCCACTTTATAATCGGATCTCAGATTTAGAATACTATATATCTAATAAATAATGGATTAACTTTACTGATGAATTTTTCTCTCTTTTGTTTTTCGTTGCAGGTAAATAACGTATTCAAATATTTCATTACTGACCTGGTTTATGTGTTCTCCGATTTAATCCAATTGTAAGACCTTCAAATATTAATAATATGTTTATATACAATAGGATTTTACAATATTGCCAATGCATTTCACGAGCATCTGTCACTTGAAACTTATGGAAATGGGAATTTACATTTCAACCTAACAACATACATACGCAATATGCGAGAGTGTGTGCAATATATATTTTATTAAGCCCTTAACCAAAGAATTGTTAATAACAATTATAATTGCCATGCCAGGCCAATGCATAAGTGACATCACAACATCCGCACACACACACATACAAATAAACATTTCAAGGACTGGCCGCAACATAATGCTCCATTGATTTGTCTGTCCAATGAATGTGACATAACCCAGGACAACGATGAATAATAATTTAATTTCGCATCGATATTATCGGGATCCAAGGGGCGGAGAGGGAGAGTGTAGTCAGTTTGTCAGTTGGTTTGGTGCTACATTGTCTGGATTATGTAGAACATAATGGTGCACTTATTATGCATACACACACACACACACACACACACAAACACACATAAATGTTATGTTAATGCAGATGCCACCGTGCATCGTCCCAGTTCACTTGCCCAATCCTTGGGAAATTCAAATTTCCATTTTTCGGCCACTGATTCATTAATATTTCTCGTTCGGTAAACGAGTCCTGGGCATATTTTCAACTACTACCGCACAAAAATCATATATAATTAATGCGATACACAATGTATTTGGCAGATTTTTAATCATTTTAAATATTTCATATAATAATAATTGTGTTAATTGTGTTTTCCAAGATATTATAATTTCATTGAGTTGAGTATATATCTTAATTCGGGTATTAATTCGAGAAGCGACGGGTATGATTAATGCGAGAATAATGCAATCAGTTGATGGTGCCAAGGGCAGACCAGATTGTGGCCTTCAAAAAGATGAGGTTCGATAATCTGTCCTCAATTAGAATGGAGATAATTGCTGCTAAAGACAGGTGGAACGAATAAAGTTTACATGTGTATTTTATTTAAGGTTTGCTCAGTTTCTTTGTTTCACATTTTGAGGCTTATCGAATGTCAAGTTAGGCAGCGCTTTCTGTTCTTTCATTTCTGGTCTCACTTTCCACCATGGACGTTGCAAACACGGCAATCGCCGTTAATGATCACATTGCCAGGATTCAGGGGAGTGGCTGTTAGGATTGAAAGTATTTAGTTATTGATCTAGCCAGAATCATCTAGTCGCTTATGCTTACCACTGGCCAGAGCGGCGACGACAGCCAAAACGAAGGCAATTGATAGGAATTTCATTTTGTTTTGATTAGGGTTGAGTCTTGTTGGTGCTGATGCTGAGCTGTTGAGAACTGATGTCGTTTCGGTGGTAGAGCACAGCTTTTATACTTTCATTCTTATCATGCCTGTTGTGGGGAAACCGCACCGACTTACATATATTAGTGGAATTGCCCTGTGAGAATTCCCAAATGCGCTGAACTGACAGATAAGTAGAGCCAGTCCGTCGGATTATCACTTAGCTTGTGCTATTGAAATCGAAACTGGAACTGAGGTGAGAGCTCTAGTCAGTGACGTCATTTTATTGACTGACTGACAAGCGTGTTGATGCATTTAGCTATTCGCAGCACACGTTTCATCAAAGTTCGTTGTTCTGCGACGCGATCAAAACAGGTTTTCAGCGGCGGCACTGTCTAGGCTAATTGCACTTTTGTGGGATTAAGGCGCTACTTAAGCTTCTGGGAATTCGAATATCTTGGCTTTTAATATCATCAAAATGCTTTTATTCAGAAAAATATTAATTAAGAGTATTTCTAGATGGAAATAGTTGTAGACACAACTCAAAACTGGAAGAATTGCATCATAAAACTTGTTAGTTATTTGCTTACGTCTGTCGTTGAAATATGTGGTGTAAAGAGAGTAGAGAGATAGATAGAGTAGGGGAAAGTGTATATACTATTTAAGACCATTGTCCTATATTGGTCATGTTTTACATGATTCAGCTTTAAGCCCAGTCCACTGAGCTTTAGAGTTAAAGAAATAAAAACGGAATCAGTGCCAAGGTAAATGAAATGAAGTGCAGATGGAAATGTAATGGAAAAGTGTGGTAGAAGGAATTGGTAAGCAAGTGGAAGAAGTGTATAAGCAAACATAAATCAATTCATCATCAATTCGAAGTTCTATGTTTCACTGGGATTCCTTGTATTGAGCTTGTTGATTGCAAATCGAATGGCATTTTCAATTTTTCTAGAATTTTCTCCATCGTGTTCAGTGTTGGCTTTCCCTCTCCTCTGGCTATCCTTTTCGACTATTCAGCAATAAACGTAATTCGTGAAAATCAAGCAGGAAATGCACGAAAAAATTGAGTAAATCAAATAGGGAAATGGGTGAAGGTGTATCAGCGTGGTGGTAGGGGGGAATGATAAATGCAAAAAAAGAAAGAACACAAAAAGCAATGGGAGAGACAGAGGCAAGAGAATGAACAAAAAAACATTACTAACTTCCAAATCAGCAAGAGTGCTCTGCCCGAGGGCGTGTCAGCAGCGTTAGAGTACTTCCATTTTATGCCAAATTTTTCCTTCTTTATTTGTATATATTTTATATCTTTTCTTTCTTCTTCGTCTCTTTTGTTGTTGTTGTTATTAGGACAAGGACACGCATTGCTCAGCGTATTTCCTCGCTTTCCCATTTCGAATGCATTTCTCGAAGTTTTTTTTTTTTTTTGTGGGAGTTTTTGCATTTGCTGAACCATCCTTGAAGAGTTTTTAATTTGATTTTATTCTTGTCAATTCTTAATGCAATTTATGTGCATATAAATGAGAGTTATATCCTTCCCTTGTTTCCTTGTCAAGAGAGACTTTTTCAACTTACTCAAATTTATAATGCGGCTAAGAGGCTATTCAAATATGGTTAAAAGTATTTCATTATTTTCGGATATCTATTACCTTTTCACAACAATTTCCCATTCATTCAGGTCATTAACATAAAATATTCATTAAAAACGGCTCTAAACTTGGCGATTATGCGAGGCGACTATGAAATTGTTAATTAAAAAATTAAACCAACTAAGAGCTTAAACAGGCTGCAAATTAGAACTTATTTAATGCATATACTAATTATAAAACTAGCGCAACAACAAAAAAAAGCCTTGCACAGTTGAATATAATTTAAACGGATTTTCAATGAGGTGAATTTCACGTTTCGTTCTTCATTTATAACCCCAAAAGTAGGCTATGCAAAAGCACTGAAATAATGAACTTCATTCACAAGCTTGCCCTACGTTACCCTTGCCTGAATCCGGCCCATTCGTTACCTTTCCAAGCTAGAAACCCATAGAAACCCTGGAGAACAGCATGCAGATTGGACATCTGAAAAGAAGTTACCCACTTGACCAGGGACGGACTGGTTTCATGATTACCTTTGACAATGTTTGCTTAGTGTCCATATAGGATAACGAAAAATTGAGTCTTTTGGAAACAGAATGGCCAATGACAAATCAGTTATAGAGCGTCTGCAATGATGTGAGGGTACGTTAAAAGTCATGGCCAAAATGTGAGAAAACGCTATAATCCATAAAAGAAAACCCTTTACATAAAATGTAATTTTCTTGTCAAAAATTTAGATTATATGAGATTAGTTGCTCCCCTTAATAAGCATTTAGTTTAATCATTATTTGTTATTGATAATAATGACTTCTTTATTGACCTTTTAATCGGCTAATTAGATGTACCAATTATTCTATATTAATAGAGAGTTAATTATCTTCTCAGTTGGAATGGATTAAATATCCCCACGACAATTTGCTTGTTTTGTTTTTAATGGTATCACTAAGGAGCTTAAGAAACTTGAATTAACTCGAGTAATATGAGTAATATGAAACTTGATCATTTGATTAAATGATGTAAAGTAAGAATAGTCATAGAATTGACTATTGCCGTCTCTGTGGGTAGAGTAGAGCTGTTGAATTTGAAATCTAATGTATCAAGAGTTTAATATTTTACGTCAATATTTATAATTCTCTTATTGTTTATTATGTGGAAAATCAAAAGCATGAATAATTTACCTTGAACGAAAACTGAAAAATTGACAAATATTCTTATCAAATGTTTATAAATTATTCAAATATATGAATGTATGTGGAGTATCATTGTGAAGGGCTGTTAGCTTTTTAATCAAGTTTCAAAAGGACACAAAAATGGTCAGATTGACAATAAAGTTAATTAATTTACTACTTGCCAGAAACGGAGAGGACGTAAGAGCGTCGAACACAGGTCGAAAAGGATTTATCCTTTGGCTTTTAAGCCAAGTGCAATGAAGTCTCAACCCTCTGTCCTTTGGTGCGGAGTAAATTAAATTTCCAGTTAATAATACGTGGCCGGACCAAAGGACCGGAGATTGTTGTTCGATTCGTTCGTCAAATTTCTGCCCAACTAAATATGCAAATCACGAACAAAGACTTTGGTAAACGTAAAATTCGATTATAAAATATTAATAGATGAATTTCAATTGAAATTGCCAACGACACACACACACACACACACACACACAGACATTTAAATGTTTATGGATGTAGTTGAAATCATAAATCAAAGCTGCTTCCAGCCGGCGTTAATGTCTCAATTTTGAAGAGGAAAACGCTTAGGAAATTTGCCATTGCGAACTGTTGTCAATTTTCACACCACAAATTTATGCTAATTTAGTTGTAACCTTTGAACTAGTCGAATAGACTGGTCGACTCTCCAATCTATGTATTACTATGATCCCAAAAGCATTCATTATATAAAATGTGCACACACACACACACACAGACACAGCACCCCCCATAATGACTGGGCCATATTAGTGGGTTAAATTCGAACTCGGCTTGGGCGCCATTTTGTGTAACAACTGCAAATCAATGTCCTGACATGTGAAAAATGGCAATGGAGGAGCTTTTTGTTGTATGTCTATTATAATATTGCCATATTATTTTATGCATGCAACTGTGTCTGTGCCACACCCACACACACACGCGATCTCACACACCCACCCACATTCACATTCGCTCACATTTTGTGATTGTGTCTGCATTTTCGTAATCAACCTCATGATAAATCGTTTGCGCAAAATTTATTGAGTTTTTGCATGACATTGCCAAAGCGACATCAGCAGCAGCTGCAACAACCCATAATAAGGTTGGACGATGTGGGGTTTCACTCCCCGTCCGACCTTTCTCTCTCGTCTCTAATCTCTCCCTCGTTTTCCTTCTATGAATCTAATTCTAAATGTGATTCTTGGAAACCATTTTGGTGCACTTGATTTACTCATAATTTGCAAATTATGTTATAAAACAAGTCTATAGACATTACCGAATCGAAGAAGGAACTTGGCACCTAAATAAACAAGGCAGGGCACATAGAAACGACAGTCGAGTCAGACAGTCTTCCATTCAAATTCAAATGAATTGATAACCTTTGCATACCATAATAATAAATGAAAGAATACCTTATCAGAAATGCATCTTTTCCGTCAGTTATATACTCATTAAACCAATGGATAGAAGGCGCCACTTTAATAGCATGTCCCATGTCATCATAGAGATTTTAGGACTTATTAACTTTTTGGCTATTGTGAAATTTAACCAAAGTGATGCGGCATTGAAAGTATTGATTTTCAATCTGTTGTTAAACATGGAAGAGTTTTAAAAATATTTTGCCGATTTTCAATGAAACAGAAATGCAAATTTTCTATGTAAATCTGGGAACATTTTGTTTGTTAACAATCGAACGGGAACCATTAGAACAAAATTCATTCCTGCAATTCAATTGAAATTGAATTTTTGCATTCATAGTATGTGTGTGTGTGGGGGCGGTGGGTGGTGTGTGGATGTGGGCTTTATTTGGTGTGCCGAAAACAACTTATGCTTATCATGTTTGCCCAGCTGTTGCCCTTTGAAGTGAAAAGAACATAAACAAATTTACCAAAATCTTTACATATCTGCACTTGGATTTCATAGAGAATTTAAGTCTAACCACACCCATGAATGGACCACACTCTACCGCCCATTGACAGTTATATGAATGCATAAAATTGATGACCGAATGTGCAAAAAGTAATGAAAGGATGTTGCCGGTTCAATGTCTTTTGTCTCTCTCTCTCGCCCTCTCGCCCTTTTGTCCTCTCTGTGTGGTTCCTGCTCTAGAGAATTTATTTGCTCGGTTTTTAGCATTTTGTTGTTGAGGAAACCATTTTCAAATGATTGATGAATATGCCATTGAATTAAAATAAAAGTGCATTTTTTAATTGAGTCGACAAAATTTAAATCAATTTCCAAAGAAGGACACTTCTGAGCCTTGCTTGTGTGCATTTCGCATTCAAATTGTGCACTTTGCCCGGGTGCCATTAAAAATCATTAAACATGCTTTAACACTTTTTGTGTGTGTTGTGGTCTTTTATTTTGCCATTTTATTTTATTCTACCAGATCTTTTTTGGGTTGGTTTTCATTCACTTTCGGGATTGAATATTTCAAAATGCAAATGAAGCTTAGAGCGAATAATAAGCGTTGCTTGCTGTTTGTTCTAAATTGCTTCAAAAAGAATGCATTGTTATATGTTTTATAGAATGTAATTACTTGATGAATTCGTGGGTTGATTAGTTAGTTACTTTTCGGAGTAGGTTTCTTTTTAGTATCTACTTTTTATGAACATAATAATACTTTCAATCCAAATTTCAGACTACTATTCGAAAGCGAAACATTTTGTATTTAAAATTCACAAAGCATTCGCATTAGTTTATTCTTGTGATTCTGAGCAATCACAATGCACAAAGCCCTTGTCCGAAAATGTTTTGACATAAAGCTTAAACATATTACCAAGAATTGTTTGTGTCCCTTCAGTTCTCCTTGCCCTAACCCCTTGAAAACGATGTCCATAATCCATAAACACACTTGAAACAAGAGGCAGATGGAGACAAAAACTGTTTGGCCACTCCAAATGTGATGCTCCTTAATAAAGTAGGAAATTATGACTAGCACCCTCGAGATACGAGTACGTAGTATGTAGTATAGTATGTGGGTTATCAAGCTAAAACTTGACTTGCTCCTCTGTCCTGGATGTGTGTGTGTGTGTGTGTGGTCACTTTACTGCTGGTTGACAAAAATTATTTTTGAAATATTGCAGAGCAGACAATATTCGTCTGTCCGACTGGCTGACTGACTGACTGACTGAAAACTATTAGCTTCACATGTCTACAAATAGGGAGCAAAAAAGTGACATGGACATGGATATGAGATTGGGGAGGATGGGAATGGGGCTTGGGCATGGAAAAGGGAATGGGGAAAGGTGTAAGGTGATTCATTTCGGGGCATTGTTCAGAGCTCAACTGAAGTTGTGTGGCCGAACAAGTTTTTTGGTTTTGCAGTTGAATGAACTAACCACCACTCTACCCCCTGCTGACAAAGGACCAACACCAACTGCAGTCAGGAAATGAAACAAAAGCAACAAGGCAGCAAAATACTCCGGTCATGTAAAACCATCGCCATCACCATCATTCGCATCATCATCATGATCATTGGATTGGCAGCCACGTTCCCATTCGGTTTATGGCATGTTGATGTCGCGTGAATTTGTCTTTCGCATGTTTTTCAAGCGTAAAAACAGCGTCCATCTTGTTTTTACCCAAAGTTGTCTTTTTTTTTATCCTGTGCAAGTTTTTGTCCAAAACACATTTGCCATGGGCAAACGACTCTTTACACGGCGAACACGCACAGTAAACACAATGGAAAATATTTGCTATTGCTTTCATTTGCTAATCATTTGGGGGTACTCTCTGTAAGAGAGAATCATCCTTGAATCGTGGCCTACTTTTGGGTGCTGCTCTAAATTACTACAAAGTGCCATTACAGAATAAGCCTGCCTTCAAATCTGATTGAGTTGACAATGTTGACTTTTTATGGCACATTTTGTTACAGCTTCCATATATATCATATATCGATTAATGGTGACCCCGACGCTTGCAAATTTTAGTTTCTTGTCGAATAATGCAGACGTGTTAACAAAGTTTTGCCATTATAGCTTTAAAGGATACACAGTCCTGGGTTGTCTGGTTTTCCTCTTAGTATTTTCTATCACATTTTCGCATCAGTCGAGGCTGACAACGCGTTGCGTATGAAAGATAAATAAATATGGCGTCAAAAGCATCAAAAAAAGTATCTTTATGTATTTCCACACATATATGTACATATACATATAAATAAAAATATATACATATGTATGTATTTATGTCTGGGTGTGTGCGTGTGTGTAGTCATGGGTTGTGCGAATATACAAAATATTTTTGCCTTATTAAAATTCCATGCAAATGCGCTTATGCCCCTCATGCTCATCGCCGAATTCCTCATCATGTGGTTATTTTCGGGGTTGAGTTTTGCGGCAACAATTGTATCGCTACAAAAAGGGAAATTCTAGCAGAGGGAAAAATGAATAAAAAATAAAAAGCGACCATTTCATATGTAGAGACAGTTGAGGCATAGTCGAGGGTGGCGGGGAAGTTGTTAGACAAGTAAGAAGGACTTTTCAGCACAAGGACAACAATTGCCAGTGGGTTGGTCCTTCGCGTCTGGAATGCTCGCGCGTGTTAAGCATATTTAGTTCATTTATTTCAAATTAGATTTTTAAACGACACAAGGACAACCAGCTAGGAGTGGAGACCCGTTCATGTTGCTGATAAGAAGGACGATTTTATAATATTTGTTGCTTTTTTCTGAGCTGATGACTAGTGCTCATTTGGGCTTTGCATATATTTTTCAAATTATGTGCAGCATTTAAATTTCATTTTTCCATTTGCTGATTAAAACAAGGACTATGACAAGGGTGATTCCCTGGTAGTTTTTGCACTCCCCACTCGAAAAAAGGGTTAAAATATGTGAAAGTGCGCTTAAATTTTGAAATTGTTTGATGTGTTTTGCTTTTTACCCTTGTTCTTTTTCGTTTTCTATGCGTTCTTCAATGGTTCATTAAGCTATTTTGTATACGGAGGGAGACTCGAGCGTGTGTGCACCCATATGTGGAGGCGTGTCCTTAACAAAAGTAGACCAAACCTCATAGTCTTGGGGATGAACCATTCACCGTTATGATTATCAGTGGAAAGGCTCGTTAAATGAGCCATTCCAAAAGAAAAAATATGTTTTTTTGGGTTGTAGAGTATAGCCTAGCCTATTTCCTAGTCGAATTCTATGTGCAGTTTCAGTTCTCCATTGAAGAAGTACTTGGCCACTTGTACGTAATTTTGGCTTCTCGTTGCCGGCACTTTTTTATTGCAACCGCATCACACCTGACTGCGGCACTCTAAAAGTTGCTGCAACATTTCTGCGGCATATGAAACTTGCAATATAAAACATATATTTTTTTGCCTTTGATTCGAGTGCTTCATTTGCATCGCCTCCCGCTGAAGAGGTGTGTGGCTCCATCGCGCTGGAGTCGCGACGTTTGTGTTTGTTCCATCGAAATGGGAGGCATGTGTTGTGGCTGCGCTTTAATTTTATTTTACAACAAATGTTTTTCTTTGGGGGTTTTTTTTACTGTGGCTACTTGAGTTTCGATGTTGGCAAAGTTGGGAAAAATTGTTCGCATTTTCTGTTGTTGTTGCTTTTGTTGCTGTTTTGGGTCTTTCGCTCTGCTGGCCCTTTACGAAATCAGCCAAAAGTCGTTGAACGTTAGACCAAAATGGCGCAGGCTCGTCGACATTTATGCGTCCGACGACCGGACGCAGGACGAAGAACGCCGGGAAAGAAACACAGAAAAAAAGGGAAAGAAAAACAACGGAAAAAGAAAGAAGAAAACCCGAACGCAAAGCGGGATGGTAAGCATCAGAGGCAGCTGTCAAATATTAGTTCTTGTTAGTGGCTCTGTGTGTGTGTATGAGTGTGGGTCCTGGGTGTGTGTACATGTTGTGACCAACATTGTTGGTCAACACACTCCAGCAGCCTCATGCAGCCTTCCTCTCTCCCCAAACTGTGCTGTGCTGTAGGTTTCTCTTTTCCCTTGTTTTCTTTCCATTCTTTTTTGCGCTTTTGCCTTTTTCCCGCACTTGTTATAATTGTGTTTGCGTTTTTCAGTTTTACCCTCTGCCTCTCTTTGTGCCTTTACATATGTATATGTATGTATGTACGTATGTATCCTCTGTCGCTCCCCCTCGTTCTCAGTTCTTTGTGCTCCTCCTCTTACTTGTTGGGCAATGTCATAAAATTTGTGCTTGTTCAGCAACATTCTTCTTTCGCTTACTCTATTGCTCTTTGCTCTTTCCCGTCCGTCTGAGCATTTGTCCGTCCTCCGTCCTCCATCCTTCGTCCGTCCATATGCTTTGTCCTGGGACATATCCTGGTACATATTCAGTTTTGCGGTACTTATATACCTTGTCCAGTTCACTTTGCTAGATTGAACACAAAAGTACAGACAATGTGGAATATTTGCTACTGCATGCAGATGGACATGTGATTGGCAAATGGCCGGTCAAGCCACTATCCCACAATCTGTTGAATGCAATATAAAGGGTGTGGCCAATCGACAAACATTTTTGTCTTACTCGATTTATTAAGACTTATGCGATGAGCATATCTCAAAGACGTTTTCGGATATTTACTGTCGTATGTTCCTTTCGGTTAAAACTGTTTTCCATATGCCAATGCGATTGATTTGAATTCGACTTTAAAGTTCTCCCAGAGTTTAATATCCGGCTTAAAGCCCAACATCTGTCTATGCTCATTTCACCCCTTCAACATGATATATGGCCCAACCTTTGTTCTCCTTTAAAGAGCTGATGCCTGTGGGCAAACCATTAAATAAATTGAAAAAATGGGGGAAAAAATAAATTGAATAGCCCCAAATGGTTGGGGATTGAAGATATTGGTTTGAGGTGACTTTCACCTTGTTCATCGACAATCCAAGCCAAGGACACAAAGTAGCCACAAAAGGTAAATTTTCAAATGGAAAACACACACAGACACTGAGTAGATCGTCGGCACTCTCCTTGCATGCAAATCTGACTGCACACCTGCAGTGTCCAGTTGGAAGTTTTATGTTTCATTTTAGAATTTCATTAGACTTTTCTACTTCAAGCCACAGCGTCGGAGGCAAGGGGGCAGAGATGACGGGGGTCTGCAGACCTTCGGTCCGGGTTGTGGCCTGGGCCATTTATCAAGCTGAGGGCCGAGCTGGACCAAAAGTGAGCGCACAACTAACCTGGTTTGGGGGAAGCTGGCTAGTTGCCCCCAAACCCCCTCTGAATGCATTAGCAATAACTCTCATTATGCCGCAGAGTCTGGCGACCCATTCAATCACGCTATCGCGCCCCAACATTTGGTTTTTTCCTTCAGCTTTTGCCTCGACCCCCCGGCAAACCGACAAATTGCAAATACGTACAAGGATTTTCGATGCGAGAATTCCGCAAAATTAGAGACAGCACGAAGCTTCAAGTGACTCACGTGCGAAGGACTCACGAATATTCCCAATCGGAAGATGATGATCGAAGAGCGAAGAATGTTGTTCGTCTGACAACGAATATTGTGTAATACTTGGTAACCTGAAGCTAAGCATTAGCCTTTTTTAAACTATCGCTCAATTATTATTGGATTCGTGTTTGATTATAATGGAAAATGGAATTAGTCCTTATTAAAACCTCGTGTCACCGTGCCATCTATGAAACTATCGGCAACTAAGAGTTGAAAACCAAAAAGCAACCTCAACTTTTTGCATTTCTAGTTCATATCAGTGCACGCTGGGAATTGGATTGTGTGTCTGGGAGCGAGGAGGTAGTGGGCGGAGACATCAAGAGAGCGAGAGAGAATCGTTTGGGGGAAAGTGCAAAAATTATTCGGGAGCAACAGCAGCCAAGCAAAATGGATAAGTGAACTGGGACCAAAAGGGAGCATAGGCAATGGGCAAAAGGAGACCTCTCGCTGTTGCATTTCGTGATGTATGCGCGCCAGCGAGTTTCCTGACCACCACCTGAGCAGACTTCCCTGTTCCCCAGTTTCCGAATGGCATTGGAGTCAGATTAATTTGCCACTGATAGCACTCGCAGAATGAAGAAAAACTTTCCTTTTTTTCTCATTTTTGTTTCAGCTGTGCAAATTTGTGCAGCATCGTCATAGAAAAGTTGAGTGAAATTAGAGGTGGAGGGCAACGGCGGGGCCAGGAAATGCTCGCAAATCGCTAATCAAGTTTTGCAATTTTTCAAAAATTTATTCGTTCTCTGGCCTTTTCTGTCTCTCTCTCTCTCTCTGCTCGTCTCATTGTCGTACTCTGGCAAGTGGGTTATCCTGTCAAACTATTTTAGATTGCTGAACAAATTTTGTTTTTGCTGCGAGTTAATTAAGATCTTTGGCAAAAAGTTGTCTTTTTTGTTGTTTTGGATGCAAATAAAATGAAAACGGCAATGCTAAATCTGGATGAAGTTGTATAATGAAGATAAAGGAAAGTATATAGAAGGTTTCCATTTAAATAGACTCTCAAAACGAATGAAAGGCTGTTTTTCGATTACCAATAATGAGTGCCTACTTTTTGGGGCACGATTTCAATATTTTGAGTCGAATCATTCTTTATTTTTAACAAATGGCAATGTGATTGCAGACATTATTTTTTATTGGTTAAAGTTGGCTAACGATTTATATGGTATATTTATATGCTGCAGCTTAACTGGCACGCATACAAATAAATAACCAAACCCACATAGACACGCACACAGCAGACATCTCTTTTAGTCCGGCCAAGGATATGCTCCTTCTCCTCTCTAGTCCTTAAATGGCTGGATGGCGGTTGCTGAATTCACACAACATCATTTATATTCAACTTGTTTTCGAAGCGTCTGCAGAACTTTGAAGACGACTATTCCACGCATTGAGCAAAACTTGCGAAGAAGGGAAAGATTTAGAACGAGACAGAGAAAGCGACAGAGACAGAGGCAGAGAAGGAGAGCGAGAGTTGTGAATTTATGTATTTGTATGGCAGCCATTTTCCTGTTTTTACAGCATTGTGGCATAGCAGGAATATGGGGGCCATTCGAACTGTGGAACTGTTGGGATGTTGTGGGCCTGAGCTGGCAGTCTGAAGAGTTGCACGCTCCAGTTGAACGCACAAGCAAATGTTGTTGCTCAATCGAAAGTATCAAATTGCCCACAATAACACTTAAATCCAACGTCTAAAGTGGAAGTCAACTAAGTGAGAGCTTGATGGAGAGCAATGGGTAACGGGAAGGGGCAACAGAATGGAAGGATAAAGAAGTAGTTGCAGAAATGAGCAAACATAATAAAAATGTTGAGCTCACAACAAGTCTCTTGTTTGGCCTTGTCAAGGCTATTGGAGATCAAATATTATTCAATACCAAAGTCCAAATGCTTCAAAAAACAACCGAACAAAAACATTGCCAGTTATCATTGGACTTTATTGAAAAGGCCTATTTTTTTATTGTTTTTTCCTATTTGTCAGAGCTAATTGTTGTAAAATTTTGATGTTACATTTTCACTCCACTAAAGTAACCAATTTTCCAATCGTCTCAATCACACTGGCCCCCCCGTAAGGCCCTTCAAACCCCTCCCAGAAAACCAATAAGTGTCATAAACTTTCTGGAATCGAATTGTTTAGCAAATCTTGGCAACCATCCTGCAGGCAACTTTATTCAATCGCAAATGTTTGCAAAACTCTAGAAATAAAAACGATAGAAAGCAGCAAAAGAAGAAACACAAGCGGAAGGATCGGAGGGGAGAATGGCCAGTCAAGCAAAAAGGCAACAGGAAAAACTTTGCCAGCCGCTGCACGTTGAAAATGCCAACGATTCAATGGACACCAACTGGGCAGCTCCGAGTTCCTTCCCCTTTCTCTGGTCATCGCAACTGTTCTGCAATCGTGTCAAATATTAAAACATGAAATAAATATTAAACGAGCATTCACAGAGGGCGAAAAAGGGACACATAAATATGTAAACATGAACACAATAAGTTGGAAAAATACATCAAATATATTTCAGCTTCTTCTTGCTTCTGCTGCAATGGCACAAAACACAAGAAATCAGTAGAAGAAGAATCACGAAAAGAAGCAAACATCAACCAGAGATGGCATAAAAAGAGCTTATGAAAAAGAACCATCTAATGGCGAAGTACACACACACACACTCAAAAAGCAAATGTTTATGAGGCAAGGGCAAAAACAGAAAATTCAGAACGTTGAATAAACAACAGAAAAAGAGAAGAAAAATTAACCAGAAATATATATACATACATATCTGACAGAAAGGTATCTGGAGATGTCCATTCTAAATGAAACTTTTCACTCTTTGCACTTTTAGTATACGAAAAATAAACAATTTATTTTGTTAATTGGTCTTATTTTTCCATTGCTTGGTTTATTAGGAAGGTAATACAAATCACAACTTCTTTTTCCGAGGAATAAAACAAACCTACATAAGGTTTTGACCGCTAGAGGTAGATAGATACATTGCCAAATAAAATAATTCAGTTTAGGTTGAATTCATGGAAAAATGTTTTTTTTTTTTTTGTGGTGAAAGTAAAAAAACGAATTGATTTGAATTACATTTTACTTGAATTTTGGTTTCCTGGAAAAACAATCAATTTACTTTTTTGATTGACAAGTTGTAGGAAATATCAAAAGATAAACATTTCGAAAATTCAGCAAGAGAGACAGAAATTGCCTTTGTTTTCACAAATATTTACCTGAAAAATTAAATTCAATATTGGTTTTTATAGGCTATACATGTATATATGTCGCATGATTCAAATATCCACTATCTCCATTCAAACAATGATATTTTGATCAATATAAACTCAAGCTGTAGTATCTGGTTAGTTATTTGTCATTACTTATTGTTAGATTTGAAGGCAAATTTCTTAAGTCTGTGATTTAATATTTTAAATTTTAGTAATGAAATCCGAGCAAAAGAAGTTCATTTGAGTTGGATTTGAAAGTTGAGCTAAAATGTTGGGTCTGTTTTTAAAAATTTTGTCCTGTAGCCTTTTTGGGTTTGTCTATACTTCAATTTGGAGATTTGAGCTGAGTCAGTTGGATAAGTAGAAAGATTGTTCAAAGTCAAGTCGACAGTCAAATAGTTGCATCTGCATTGCAATTATTAAAGGAATTTAATACAATGTCTGCTGTGACTCATCCAAGCCACGACTATGCCATGGCCACGACTGTCAAATCAGCGTACATGCTGCGCCGCAAAGTATGCAATTTAAAAAATAACGTGAAATATTTTCGTAACGCATCGTTGCTCTCTACTCCACACACACACACACACACTATACACTCTCACACCCACACAGATGGTTGGCCAACTTTAGCTTCGACACGAACTGATTTATAAAGTTTACAAATGCGTGGCAAAAAGCTCGTGACTTGACTTGACTGACGGACTTGGCTTCAGTTCTACTTTTTTTTCCGTTCGCTTTTTGTACGGGTTCTAGCTGAAAAACGTTTGCCACTTAACACGTACGCCGCATATTTTGCCAAGCCCCCCTCTACCTCATCCAGCGCCTGTTCCCCTTGAGATGCTGCATGACTAAGGCCAGAGAATGCTTCTCCTTTTTTGTTTTGTTTTGCTTTTACAGTAGAAAATTTTTGCTGATTTGGCAGACTCCGCACAACGAAATTTATACTCCATATACACACACAAAGAGAGAGTGAGAGAGAGAGAGAGGTAGAGAAAGAGAGAGCAAAGCTGCTGCCATGTGCTTTGTTTGGCTCTCTGATCCTTGAATAATCAACAACAGGACGAATAAGCAAGGCACACATACAAACAGAGTGAAAAAATGAGTCGGGGCGCAGCCAACGTACGTTGCTCAAATATTAATGTTGACCCTGGACTGCTCGTTAGCTGGCTGAGTGAGTGGCCTGGCTGAGATGTTCATGTTCTCCTTGGGGTATGGCTTTCCCATCACCAGGATCATCGGCCTCGCCAGCCCAACAGCAGCCGCATCAACATCAGCATCGTAATCAGATGGACCACACCCTGGTCTGCCCCAGAAAAAGGAGCAAAACCGAACAAAACAGCATTTCCACATTTTGTAGCATTAGCGTGGACCATTAGTGTCATCCTTTCTGGACATTGAGCATACATTGTGCAGGCTATTTTGGGTATTACACTCAGTATTCATGAAGATTATCATGGTTACCTGGCAAAAGAAAATGTTAATTCCGTTGTTGGCACCTACATTACAGGTAATGTAGTTGTGACCCACAACTGGAAATGTCCTTAGATTTTTAAGAAACAACACGAGTAATTTTGCTTGACAAACAAGAAACAATCGTGATTATTGTTCAAAATGAATGTCATGCCTAGTTCGATTCCATCAAAGCATAACCCCAGAGCACACATTTTTGCACTAACTCCTTCCCATGACTAAAAATCTTATGAATTAGACGGCTAAGCCCCAGTTTTGACTGATTGTGAATGCAAAACCTTAGTTTAATACTATTAAAAACTAGAAATGGTCGAATCAAATTCATTTCCACTTATCTTCTGAGCATAATTTTCGAAAGCTCTCAAAATTGTCACCAAAGTAATTTGAGTCATCTCAAATGTGTCGCTGAAACCTGTACGAGTTATAGATTTACAGGAATTTCATTTTTTCATTGGCTAAATTATTTGTATCGGTTTGCTATAACAATTTGCAAAACGATAGCAATTTACATATGCATTGTGAAATTTAATAACCATCTGATGGAACATTGCTCGTCAATTTATAAACAATTGAATTCTAATCAAAATTTCTCCCCTCTCTTCTCATTACAGGTATGTAGATACATATGTATGTGTGTATGGTAAATTGCGGTAGGACTTGGTAGAGGACGTGGACGAGGGCACGTCCTGTTACATTAATCTGCACAAAACCAATTGAAGCGATTAAATCGAGTAAGAAATTAAATTACTCAGTAAACTGAGTATACACACATACATACATACATACACATATGTATGTATTTATAAAAGCCAAAGACCGGACCGATGGTAGGTCTTCAATTTCCTTTTGGGCTAATATGAAATGGCATTGTTACTACTTTAATTAATGGCCATTAAGCAGAAAATGCGATGCCATTTTATGTGTGCGTAGTCGGAATGGCGACGAGTCCTTTGCCCACACACACACACACACACACACACACATGGAAACGATTTATGCATGTATGGCTTAAATTAAGGGAAATGTATGTGTGTGTGTGTGTTTGTGTGTGTATTCTGCCGTAATAAGCAATTTTTAATTTGCAATTACTCGACTATTGCTTGTGCAGACTTGTCTGAATGATTTTTAATGGAAATGCATACGAGCCGTTATACAAACAATCTCCTTAACATCAGCATCAAAATCAGCTCAGCATCCGCATTGATTTCCTAGAGCCCGCAAAACACCAATCAATGCTCAATATGTAAGTTTAATAACTTTAGTCCTCGCTCACCGAAACGCCACTCTCTGGCTGTGTCCCCCTCTCTCTACCCTCTTTCATCCCCATCAAGCTAGACCTCTAAGGCTGGTGGGGTCATTAGGGAGTTTTGAAGCGAAATGTTAATCACATTACCGCAAAACGTTATAATGTTTGGAGGATGCAGTGCGGTTCGCTTGGGTTCGGATCGGTTTTGGTCCTCCCTCTATTTTCTCTCTCTCAAGTAACAATAACAATTATTTTCACCAACACACACCCACACACACACATTCTAACACAAATGTATGTAGACGGGAGCCCATTGAAACAGTAAACCGCAATTTGCCTCTTCGCCTGCATCGGGAGCTGCTAACTAGTTGCAAATGCAAACACACTAACCAGACCCATCACAACGCCAAAGGCTTCGTGGCAAGTGTACGCACAATTTTGGTGCTCACTATTAAATAGCAATAACAACAACAACAACAACAACGGCAACAACATAATCAAAGTCTCAACTAACCAAGAACCCAAAATCCCACCCCTCAAAGGCCATGGAGAGTTTGATAGAGGGCAAGTGGCTCGCACACAACCACAGACACACACACACACACACACACACACACACATGCAGACATAAAACCAGCATACCATAATTATTGATCTTTTTCACATTACATTCTAATCTAAACAAGAAAACGCAACCGAAGAAATGCCTTAAATAAAAGATATGAAATGTTTCTTTCATAATCTCAGTAGCTTTAAAAGTATTCCAATGTCTGGCGGTTGAAGTTTTGGTTTAAAAAGGATTGCAATTGGCCAAAATTTGAATTATTTCCCATCACAGTTTTTCTTCTCTTACCGATTTGATTAGATAGGTCTTATATATTAAAAGATTATGATATTCCCAAAAACTATTTGTGGTTGCTTCTTTTCTATTTGCCTTGAACAAATTTGCAAAAGTTTTTGCGGAACAACGAGCCGCAAATAGTGTGGATTATCAATAAAAAGATAAAACTATTAGAATAACTGTTGATATTATTGGGATTTAAATAGAACGAGAATGGTGCTGAATAAAAGTTTTGAAACTTTTGCATCTTCTATGTATGTATCCCGAATTCCATTCTTTGGGTGGGTACTACAGTATGTGCTCCCATTGCCCGTTTACAAAACATCAAATCGATCGATACAAATTACAAAACCAACTTTGGCAATGGGAGCCGCAATAACACTCCGCTCCCTCTTTTGGTTGGGATGGGGTGGATGCTCACACACATATCATGCATACACACTCACACACGCACACACACATACGTTCGTGTATATGTATGTAGAGTGGTCGATGGGGGTTGGTTTATCCCTATCCCGGATTGTAACTCCACTTTCACATCCTCTTCCAATTCCAATTTCCAACCCAAAGCCATAGCCATAGCTAGAGCCAACTCATCCATGGACCAGGTCAACCCCCTGGTGCATAGTTCCGCATTGATGACGTTGATTCTCTACTTTCCTTTGCTGTCTCTGTTTCCTCAGTTCCACTTCAATCATAACTGTGTTCAATTGTTGTTTTTATTAACGCATTTCTTTCACCTTGGCCACAGTGAAAGCAAAACAGAGACAACAACAGTTATGGGGAGAGACAGTGAGATGAAGGATATGAGTCCGAGTGAGAAGGAAGAAAGAGGAAGGCAGGAAGAGCGAGCAAATTTTCTCTTTGTTGTTTTTTGGTTTTATTTCCCTCAGTTTTTTCTTCTTTTTCGGTTTTGATGGCTTCACCCCGACAACCGTTGCATGTGCTTATCTTGTGGCCTTCCTTTCTCTGCCTTTCTTTCACGATTTTCCGCATGAACAGCAATCTGTGTGTGTGTGTGTGTGAGAGGGATAGGGGTGAGGTGAAGAACTCCTTCAACAATTGCGCATAATATAAATTAATAATGCAACAATTGCATTTTGTTATGCCCTTTTTCCCTCGCTGCTACCCCATCTCCCTTTCTCTCTCTCTCTCTCTCTCTCTCTCTCTCTATCTGGTCTTGCCTGATTTCATTAAATATTTTTGTTGCCCCGCTCACTGTTATCAGCTTTTCTTTTTCTCCGGCTTTTATGACGACCCATCCCTTTCACCTTTTGTGGGGCTTACACCAGAAGCCATAGACATGTGGACATGAAAATTATGTCCCCATAACCATTAAATGTGATCTGTGTATGTGAGTGTGTGTGTGTGGCCCCCCATTAAATGCATTTGGCATACCAAACAAGCATGCCTCTTTCATTTTTACAAGCCTGTTCCGAGCTGGAGAAACTTGTTAAGGCTGAATTTTTACTGTCCTTTCTTCATTTGCCACAATTAATTGGGATGTTAATTGCAATAACTATTTTATTGGTAGTCGGAGTTGTCGTTATAATCATTAGAACATGCCCCTTGATTATTCGTTTTGAACCTCTTTTAATAGATTACTCGTACTAGTTGTACCCGATATAGATTAAACCTCGATTAATGAAATTTACTGTTGTTTTCAGGGATGAGGGGATTATAGTTCTTGGAAAGGATAAACTGATTTGGGGAGATAAAACGAAGCAGGGTTCCCGGCTAATTAAAGAAGGAGAATCAATTAAAATAAATTTACTAGAAAATAAGAGCTTACCAAATTCAAGCAGGAGCTCTTTAAGTCACCGAAGGTATAGTTTTCTATATAGATTGTCAAATCCTTTGGACTTTCACTTAACAAACCTAGGAATATTGATAGATTAAGAAAAATGGTAAATGCATTTATGAAAATTGAAATGTAATTGAAAATTTAAACGATATGAACCTTACAACACCAAGATAGAAGTTCATAGAGTATTAGAACTAAATGAAAACCAACTCGAAGAAATAGGATAAAATCCATTTCGGATGTAATTAAAATCTACCATATACTTGATGTATAGATATAGATAATCTCAAATCCTCAACTCATTTCTGTTTGTTCCCTGTTGAAGTAATTGGTTTCCAGGAAGAACAAAATTCATTTTTGGCATGTTGATTTGTAGGGAAAAAGCCAATGGCTAAGCAGAAACTGCAATCTAATGAGCCAAATAGAAGCCAAGCAGACAACTTCAGTACTGCCACGCCCCATAATATCAATATTAATTAGTGTGTATTACGTGACAACATTGGTCAGTGTCCTGGTTCTGTTCCACCTACAACACCTCCCTCCACTGGGCGGGCATTTCCCTACTGTAATTTAGCGCGACTCGTCAGCACGAAGCCTTCTGCGGAATGAGGCTCATAATTGTTTTCGATTTTCTGAATTTGCTTGGCGCTGGGTGCTAGGACGATGGCCTAAATCAACTAACCCGCTCAGGCCAGATTAACAAAGTGATTGGCAACGACATTAACATTTTCATCAGCCTCTGGCTGAGTCACACATTCCGTGTGGGAGGGTTAGTCAAGGGTAGGGAATGGGATATGCCAGAGTTGACGTTGTAATCCATCATCATTTCGAGTTGGGGGAGAGGGCTTTGAATTTTTATGATTATTATGTATTTGTGCGTTTGAAGGGCGGCCGGCAACAATGGGCGGGTATAACTGAAACTAGAGCTGGGAGTTGCTTGGGCATGGGGACTCACTATCAACGATTCCGCCATGTTAACCATTTATCGCAACTCATGGCGCACGTTTCTCATTAGATTGAATGGAGTTGTTCATCCGTTTCTATAGCTGGACAGTGGGATTACCGAGCAAATGGAAAAAACCGTTGAAAGGAAACATTTGTTTGTCAATATTCCATAAGAATGTTTCCAGAACTGATGAACTTGTGTACAAAATGTAAAATGATCCTCAAGCGTTTAGCCTCTTCTCTGACTTAAGTTTTCAGCCTAATTAGAAAACGAAGAAGATTGTTGCCTCTCGTCACAAAGGTCTTGTACATCCCATTGTTATGCCATGTCTTTCCCTCGACATGGTGGCAAAGTGGCGATAATCATGACTGACTTTTGCAAAAACAACTTTCTCTCTCGTCCTTAATGCTTGCAACCCCCCTGGCTGGGTACACGTTTTAATCTCCTTGCCACAGATTTCTATCACTGTCATGGCTGTTGGATGCTGTCGATGTTGCTGTCGCTGACGCTGCCACGGCCAATGCCGCTGTCGTCCTCGTTAACGTTGGCGCCGTCGCGGCTGGCGGCTGGCGATGCCATTGTCAGGTTGAGAGGGAGGCTCATCGATACAGAAGTAGGAAGCCTTCCAGCAACGGGTATTGAGGTTTGCCCGTCGCGATGGTGGCTGTGGCTGTTTTTTCTTTGGATTAACATCAGCTTCAGCATCAGCGCATCCTCCAGCCGGGCCGCTTTTTTTTAATGATACACAATTAGTGCGATGATAAATGGTCTGTCAAATGCAGCATCAGTAGCGGCAGCAACAGGGAGCACCCAGTCTTCTGTCCACTTTTTTTGTGTTTTTTGTTGTAGTTTGACTCCTTCCTACTTAGCCATCAGAGGCAGGCTATTGATATCTTCAGTTCTGCAGTTCAAGTAAAATATCTACGTCAGAGATGGTCGCTGGAACAGAAACTAATGATGGCTGCCTCCAAGATATCGGATATTAATTGTTACAAATACCAAGTCGTTGCACTAGGAAGTCCAGCTTGGCCAACGTATTCTCCCGTCGTCCGTGCGTCTACGCCAAAATCAATTAAAATGACTGAAATAAATTGTAGAGACAAAGCACTGCAGCACAAAAAGAAAATGTAAGCTTTGTATCAGACTAGTCACTACATATTTTTGATTAGCGTCATCGCTGTCAGATGCGTCTTTCCCCGTGGCGTCGAACCATTGTTCATTAGAAAGGAACGTAACAAAGATACATACTTGTTAAAGTAAAGTCAAAAACTTAGTTTCCAGCCACTTTGATTAAAGCTCTTCAATTTGGAAAGGATGTTTCTTGCAATGCATATCTCTAATTGTAAGTAGCTTCAAAGGGATTGGCTAAATGACATTAACTGAGCTCGTTTCGGCAGTCAATCTATTTTGCATTCACCCTATTGCATACAGATATAATAGCATTGTAAATTATCGGTTGCCAAATCAGTTTGCCTCGTCGATACTGATGAACGTGGCAAAGTGAATGCCGCTTGTCTTGCAATTGAATTGCGTTACATATAAGTGGTCTTTGCGGGACGGAAGGAACGATAAGCGGCAGGGACCATATCGTTTGCATGACTATCGCAATCGTAGTGGTTTTTCGGATGAATGTGTATCGAGTAACCAGCCCACATGGTCACTCCCTTTGAGGGGGTTGGTTGATTGTCATCTCTCCCTTCGAATGCCTCCAAGCACTTAACATTTTCAACTTTATTATTAGTTTTTGCGGTTAAATTCGATTCGAGTATAATCAGAGCCGCAGATTGCGGTGTGTATGGCCCATTAATTTGTCGAAGGGCTGTCACTTGTCGGTGACATTGTATTTGTAGCGGTTTCAAGTAGTGGAAAAGCCAAGTTTAATTATATTTTTTCGAGTCTTTATTTCTTTGTGATAGTTGCTGGTATTTTTTTTTACATATAAATTTTTTTTGTTTTATTTTTCGTTGAGCATTGCAGAAGTAGTATTAAAGTTAATTACAGCTAAATCCACCTTCTAGTACTCGATGGAGTAGTCAAACGTGCCAAAGTTGGGATACTTCTTTTCAAAGTACTTGGCAAAGGTGTCGACGTAGTAGATCTTGACATCCTTAAAGTATCCGTTGGGCACGAAGAACGTGTACTCATCGATGGGACGGTCGAAAGGATAGCCGAAGGGCTTGGTGTCCACAAATCGAGTGCCGGAGCCAACGCCCGACGAGTAGGTGTAGTCGAAGTTGGAGAACTGCTCATACTCCTCGGTGTATGGTGAGACGAAGAAGTAGAATTGCATGGGCATGCCCTGTTCCCAGCCCTTGGGTAGGACCAGGCGATCGGGGAAGGCATTGTGGGGCTCACTGATGTCCAATGGGAATTCGTACTTGCCTTCGCTTGCCAACATAACGTATTTGTAGAGTTCGGTGTAGGTGATGCGATCCTCGGAGGTCCATGCGAAGTCCTTTGAGCTGCGTTTGATGGTGTTCACACCGGAAATGAATGGATAGACGAAGCTGTCGATTTGGACAAAGTTCTGATTGTTGTATTCCAGGGGAATAACGCGACCATATTCGTCGAACTTAGGTCCGAGGAAAACGCGGACCACACCCTTCTGCACCTTGTCGGACTCAATGGTGAACTCAAAGTTGAAAGGCTTGTGGTTAAGGCGAGCCTGACGGGCTAACAGAGCCTTGTCCCATACGAACTCTCCATCGACGAAGGTCATCTTATCATTCAGCAGGGTGGTGACATCAAAGTCAACAATGTCGAAATAGGTGACCAGCTTGCTCACGCTCACGTCCTTGATGGTAATTCCCTCATAGTAGAGATCCTTCTGAGTGTATGGCTTCAGGTAATATGCGAACTTGTAGAACACATCGGTGAACTTCTGATAGAAGGTGTAGAAGAAGGGATCGCGCATCATGGTCTCAAAGTTGAGGAAGATGTTGGGGAACACCTCGAAGTCATTGTAATCAACATCGGCGAAGTACATGTGAGCGAGCAAGTACCAGTAGTTAAGGAAGTATTTGTCTTCGGTGTCGGCATTACCCTGCAGGTAGTTGGCAATGTACTGCAGCGACTCGGGCTTGTGCAGGTCGATGACAACGCCATCAGCCGTTTTGAAGTAACCATTCTCCAAGACCTTGTTGACGCGGCCGAAGAAGTTCTGCACCTGGTAGAGCATGTCGAAGTTGCCATAGGTGGCAAATTCATAGTAGTTCTTGCGGTAACTGTAGCCCACACCGTTGTAGTAGATCAGTTGAGGATCATAGCCCTGCTCCACTTGCTTGTACCAGAAGAAGTCGGGGATTTCGCCATAGCCATTGGCCAAACGCTCTTGGTAGTAGCGAGCCAGGATCTGTTGGACATTGTAGATCCACCATTCACCGCGACGATCCTTTTCCAAACCGAACTCCTTGCCGTTCAAGAAGAAGGCGTAGTCCATGTTCAGGTAGTACCAGTACGCATTCCAGCCCAAATCTTCGGTGAAGTAAGTCAGTTTGCTATCGGCATTGAAGAAGGCAATGTCCCGGGTGTAGTCGACTGGCATGTAGAACTTCTTCAAGCCCTGCATCACATTCACGTACTTGGGATCGTTGTAGAACTCGCCAAAGTTTTCGCGCAGGAAGAATTTGTCCTCAACATACCAGTGTTCGCCCAGACCCATCATCTTCCACCACTGCCAGGTCTTCCAGTCCTTAGTATAGAAGTAGGAATTGTCGCTGAACTCACTGACATCCTTGTACAGAATATCCTTGTACTCCTTCTCGTACATGATAAGCTTGCTGAACACTTCGTAGTCAAACTTCTCGGCTTCGTACACGAATTTGCTGTTGAAGAAGTATTGTGGGAAAATCTCATAGATCTGAGGAAGGATCAAGCCTTCGAATTGGGGTTTGTGAATGACAGCCAGAGTCAAGGCATAGATGAACATGCCCTCGTTCACATGCATACGGGCCCAGGCCACGTTGCTTACGAAAGTCTCCCAGTCGTTGGCATAGTAGAAGAAGTTGAACAGACCATAGGCCTGCTTGTGGTGGGTCTTCACCAGGGAACCGAAGAATTCACCTTTGGGCAACAATGCGCCCAACTTGTAGGACTCCCAGAATTTTTCCATATAAAAGTCAAATGTCTGCAAAGGCAGTAAAAGCATTAGGTCTTTCTGTCTCTTCCTCTCTCTCTCCGTCTCCCTTTATTATTCTTACCTTATATTGCGCCTTCTCGGTTACCAACTTTTGGCCAGTCTTAATCCATTCCTCGAACATGAGAGGCTCAGTAATGCGGTTGACAATTTCGAAAAGAAACTTTTGTTTCATCAAAAACTCCTTGTCCGCAATCTTAACCTTCTGTGTGGGCACACTAAAGGCGGCCACACAGCCCACTAGGGCCAACAGCACAATAGTGAGTTTCATCCTGTTCTGGTGTTCCTTCTACAGATCCTGTTCCTGTTACTGCTCCGGTTTTGATTTGCTCACACTCTAAGCACCAAGACCTAAAGACTGTTGCCTCTGCCAATGCATTCGTTGGCCTTTTATACCCATTGAATGCCGCTGCTACTATCCCTACCCCTGGCCCTGATCTCTGGCCCACCTCTCTCGCATCATATCATATCAGCCACAGACACAGGCACGGACAATGGCACCAACATAGCCTCCCAAAAATAGCAATGCAATGGTCACTGCCGCCTTATCGTTGACTGGGCTCTCAGGTGCGATAAGCCAGCACCACCGGCGCCTCCATTCCTAGTGCATAGACCGCGCATATTTAGCGATGCTATTGTGTAATTATGAAGACGACAATGACTTTGGCATTTGTGCTTATGTGATAATTGTTTATGTTCTTGAACTGCAAATGACACTGGACTTTCAGACTGCACTGTTCTTTCGATCCACTTTGATCTGATCTTTCCAGTGCGTCGTCAATTCAATGCTGTTCTGAGGTGGCGATAAGGTCGCTGCACATAGTTATTTTTCTATGCTTCATTGAAATGCTTCTTTGTCGACTCAAAACTTTTCCATGCCACATTAATTGGCAGTACATTTCCATGATTTCCACTTATGCATAAAACCTTTCTCTCTTTCTCTCTCTGTGTGTGTGTATGTGTGAGTTATCCACTCATCTATGCTTAGTTAACTTCTACTCGCTCAAAAGAAAAGCCAGCGGCAAATAACAACAAATGCAGCCAGTTAGTTGGGGTGAAAACTCACTCAAATAAATGCGCAATTAATTTTCATGGCAAAACTCAACAGGAACTTCGGCTTTGGTTTTTGATTTTTCCTTTTTGCCTTTACTTATTCGCTCACTCTCTCTCTCTCTCTCACACACGCTCTCTGTTACTCTCTACCTTTCTTGGGGGTAAGAAGAGATTGTTTGCAACTACAACTTTTACCTTTCAATGGGAAAAATAATAATAACAAGCTGCTTCCTCTTATTTTCTTCCACTTTTCTTTCGATGGGCAAAGGAGTAGCGAAAAGTCCACAGAAAGTGTGTTTAGACGCAGGAAAGAGAAAAAAGGACGAAATGAAAGCAACAAAAATAAACGGAAAAAATATATTCTTTTCAATAAAAACAAGCGTGTGAAATATTTATACATTTTTTCCTTACCCCAATAAAAAATTGTTTGTATACGTATTCCCATTCATACACTTTTCCTGGACGGGTGCTTAAGTCATTCGCACGGCGGAAAACACAATAAACTTAAGAGTAAATCTAAAATTTTCAGAATATTTTGTTTAAGCTCAAAATTCGACAAGTCTTAATCGATTCCTCTACCTCGAAATCTTATCGGTCGAATCCGAACAAATGAATGGGATAACCTAGTGGATCCTTGTTAGGGTATTTTTTCTAAACAAACATTGTCCTCACTCCCGGCCCCCCCTCGTGCCATCCAACTTCTCTGTTACTTATATTTTGATGAAACTTTTTCTTATTAAAATATTGGTTGTTTGGTTTGGGTTTTTGCTTGGGGCTTGGAATTGAAAGTTTTACAAAATACTTTTAATTTGTTGTTCCCTTCCCTCACTTTGTGTGTCTGTGTGTGTGTGTGTGTGTGTTTGCGCACAATTCTTAATTTATTTTCGACATGGCAAGGAAAAAAAAAAGAAGCGAAATCAAAATATGCAACGGCCGCAAATGAGCAAAGTTTGCTTCGCATTATATTTTGTTTCGCTTTCCGTGCTTTGTGCAACTTTGGCAAATGCTGCAGAATTTATTACTTTTGAAATGCGGTTGCGCGTAAATGTGCAACAAACGAAAAGTTAAGATGTAACAAACTACGATTCGGCGTCGGGGGCCGACCTCCCAAACGTAAATGAAATGAGAAATCCGCACATAATTGCAAATGCGTGAGATATTTGCCAAATGGCAAAATTATGAAAATGAAATGAAAATGTTTGCCACCACCGGCAGCATCGCAGAATGCTATCATCATTCTGACCCAGCATCCCAGTCATCAGCATCCAGTTTTATTTTTTGCCTTGGTTTGCCTTCCGTTGATTCTCTTTTCAATTCCTGTTTGTTGCTTTTTTAATATTCCATCCAGGTTTGGGCCTTGAAGGCATTTTGACGCCTCATCATTGGGCTACAGTGAGGTTGACGACGACGACCATGATGATGATGAGGCCCGATGATGGCGAAACTTTTTGTTAACAGCTTTGGGACATTTTTGGAAGGTTTAGCTGGGGGTTTAAGCTAAAAAAAGAAAAGGAAAACAAACGAAAGAAACGAAACTGAAAACATAAATATAATTTCTAATCATCTTAACTGACCTTCGACTAATCTAGTGCCCGGCTTGCCTTACTGATAAGAATTTTGTTTTCGTCTTTCGATGACAAACCCATAATCATTGGAAGAAACTGAAAGTCAATTAATGGAATCCCGTGCCACTGCACCAGAGATCTTTTATTTATCATGATAATCCATTGTTTTAAATGATTAGTTATAGGATTGTAACGACGTTGTTACATGGAGAAAGAAAGGTCTTTACGGAAGGGCCAAGCGTTTGGTCTTCATCTTATTACCTCCATGTGTTTCAGAGGGAGCTAGAAACAGAGATAGAACTAACTGACTGATAACGATACTCTTCTATGGAACAGCTCTCGAAAGGTTGAAACCTACGCCCATGCGATGGCCAACATTTGTCAACTGACCAAAAAGCTTTCATTGTTAAACGCAGGGAATTCATGAATATTGCATACACTTCGATTCCCCCAGATGGGCGGGTCGCAGCTCGACCCACATAATTGAGTGCTCTTTTATTTAACATGTAAAATTAATGGTCGTGCTCAATATAAATACAATAAAACTATTAATCAATAAGAGCTCATATGCAGCAAAAAAGGCCCAACAAAAAAAAAATGTTGAAAGTGTAAGGGAAATATGAAAAAGTTTTGCCCATTTGATAAATTTAATGGAGTTAACAAAAGGAGCGGCAATTATATTTTAAAACTTTTTACAGCCCTTTGGATTTCAATAGTTATGTACATATGTACATCATAACTGTGTATAGGTATGAAAGTACGAATGTGTGTGTGTGTGTTTTTTTTTTTTTTTTTTTGCGTTTTAAGAGCTGTGGCAGAACATAGCTGGTCCAAGATTCACTGAGCTCGAAACACAAAAAGTCTAGGGAAAGTACAAGCACTAGCTGGGGAAAAAATAATAGTAACAGCGCATGGGCGGAGCTGTGTGTTAGGGGATGGGACCTGCCAGGGGAGGGGGAGATGTTTGGGAGTAACAATAGAGCCAAAGTTTCAAGTGGGCTCGCATGAGGGGAAATATGTAACCGGCTTTGATGGAGAGGGGATTTTAGGTTGTAGGGTGAGGGAGCGGTGCAGTGGGTCGTTGGCATCTGTTCAGCGTTGTGGCACATATTCCACTTTTGCCTTTTATTGCCTTCTCCTCGCTGGCTTAGTTGTAACTCAGCTTGGGGTGCTCCCTGCCCTCCCCTCGATGCTGCCCGTCGTATGAATTTTTCTCTTTGGCATTTCATCGTTTTAAAACAATGTTTCCCCAGCTGACTTTGATTTGCCATCTCACTCGCAGGGTCTCTTTTTGCATCGCTTTCTATTAATTTTATTAAGTCAGTCACATTTGTAGCAACAATCGGATTAAACTAAACTTTAAGGTGTTTATTGCATAGTTATAATCAAGTGATATTTTTCGATCGACAGGATCCGATTTAGCTTCTCAGATTCTTCAAACATAGAGAATATCTAGCAAAAGCAGAGTTCTAAAAGTTTGTTCTATGTTCGTTGTTGTTGTTGCTTTGGCTGCGGCTGTTCCTGCCGCTTTTCACATCCCAAAGGCACTTGAAAATGTCTGCTGGGGTCCTTTTTATTTTATTTTTCACGATGCCTCCGTCCTTTGAACACATGGCGAACCGTAACAAAGTTTTAGCCGAAAATTAAGTTGCCTTCCTGGCCACTGTGCGAATTCAATAAATTTGCCTGAGGGGGAACGATGCGCATGTGTTTTTGGAACAAGTCGAAATATATGGCAACAATAAGTGAACAACAATAACAACAGGATACGGCAAGAGCACCATCAAAGGCACAAGATGTCGACATTCAGATATTCTTAAATGAACATTTACCCATTAGAAAGAACCTTTTCCATGAGCAACATTAAACAACTGCATTCAAAGGACTTGCGAATAATAGCTGCCATCGCTTTTGCATCCTTCTTGTTCCATTATTTTCTGTTGTAGAATTTAGCGGTAAATACAGTGCTTAAAAAATGTACATTTCTCGTTTTAGTTGTTCTGGCTTGTTCCTTTGCTTTTACTGCTCTCATTTTCCGCCATTTGCAGCTGTGGTGAAATGTAAACGACACACACACACACAAACACACACTCACACACCTGTGCATGTTGGCACACACATGAGAGCAAAAAATACCATAAACAAAAATATTGAATCCTCTCAACTAAAACGAATCTGGGTTACAGGCAGGCATTTCCCGTGCCCTCTTTTCCTTTTTTGTGTGCAGTCCCCTTTACGAAAACAAGTGAATTTATGCCACAGCGAATATTTCCATCGATTTTAGTTTTCTTTATTGCCGTTTTTTCACATTCATTGGCATCTTTAAATGTTGTTGCAACTAGCAAATAAATTGCTAGCATGATAACAAAGCAGCTGCGCGACCAACCAAAATGGCAACATGCACAACCTTTTTCTCTCCTTTTCGTTGAAGTTTTTTTGGTTTATTGTGTCCCGGTGTTCTTTTACCAATTTCGCAACCAATTTTGGGTCCTTTTTTTTGCCACAGTCAACTACAAAAAGTAATCTTTGAAAATATTTTGTTTGGCTCGCCAATTTTGTTCTAATGGCTGTGCCAATTGAAAACTAATCAATATAAATGACACGAAACTAGAGTTATCGCTTACAACTACAGGAGAAATCTTTACTTTTACTTACATACATTCTTATATATTCCATACCTCCTTGTCTAATTTCCAATATTTTGTTCTCTTTTCAGGTTTGTGCAAGTTATGGCATTCTTATCAAGTTGCCTTTGTCGGATGAACATTTCACTCTAGCGATAAGTAGAAATCGTTTTTTTTAAACACGTATTTGTTAAGATATTCCAAAGGCTCGCTTTGAGTTCAAATAAACCGCACAAAAGTAGGCTACACTTTTTGGCTTTGCAGCCTTTTGGGTTCTTGATATCAACCCCTGCCATCTGTGGAGAAGTTCATGATTGTTTTTGCATGTCGTTTTGTTTGGCTGAACCCTTCGGCGCTTTTATCTTTTGTCTTCTTTTACGATGTTTTATCTCTTTCTGCCATTCGTATTTTTTTCTGATTAGTGCATACAAAGAAAAAACCTTTTTAACTGCCTTTTGTTGTTCTTAGAATATATGTTATATATATGTTAATGTCACTTTAAGTAAGTTAAAGATTTAGCTATTGTTCAAAACAAGCAGAACTTAATGAATTAGATCACAACTTCAACGTTAATGTTATTTCAGAGTGAAATGTTGTATAATCTCAATTTGACTGGAGATGCATTGAAAACATAGACACATTCTGACGAGTTCGGTTGCCTAGTGCCACCCCGTTTCGGTGCATCTCTATCTTGCACCTGTCCGTTACTATGTTTAGCTATGGTTTGTTCAGCTAATGCTCGAATTGACATGACCCGCTTTCAGATCTGTGAACCACAAAAGCTGGCAAAGTCTGCTTTAGCATCCCTAGGCTAGGCTAGCGTCCCTTTTATGGGTCATTGGAGCAGCCAAGAGGAGAATGCCATGACATGGCAATCATTGGATGCGAGTTGATGAAAAGCCAGCGAGCGTGCAGCGACATAACCTACATGATGATGTCAGTAAAGGGCAGCAGAGTACGAGGAGACCATCCCATCTTGCCCAATCTCCAATCCCCGTCAAGATTCAGACGAGCCACAGGAATGAGTTCGTGTGTGTCTATCTTTCGCTCTTTCCCATTCTTTCTTTCTCTCTGTCTATCTATGTATGGTTGACATCCAAACGGCATCATTAAACACGAACAAAGTGCCATCGTCATCGTCAGCGTCGTCATCATCAGTTGTGGAGGCAATATACATAAACTTTAGCACGTGCTTACACTGTCAGAAACTTGCAATGACTATCATGTAAGACTAAGAAATGAGCGAATGACTAATTAAGGTGTTCGAAGATTGCCTTAAAAACTTTACATGAAGGACGCTGGAAATAGCCAAACATAATCTTTGTATCCATATCAACGCATAGAACCCTTGTTTAATTCTTACTTTACATTAGTGCGCACACAAAATAGATTGATTCTATGTTTCAAAATATTTTAGTTTCTCGGTGTTTTCTTGAGTACTTCAACCGATTTCTTTCAGTGCAAGTGCAGACTATACGCACATACTAATGCCGTATGTGAAGAGACGCAACAGAGAGAATGTTGCGCTGCCAGAGGTACTGGAGGCCTTGGAGGTTCTGGGATAAACCTTCATCCTGCTCGCATAAAGTTGAGCCAATTTACAAGGCACTGCAAGTCATTGTTTGATTGTGTGCGTGCCCCAGTCAGCATTGATCAATTACACTGTTGTTGGCTCGTGCTCATATTTGTGCGGGACGTACATATCATTGTCATAGTAATAAGTGACGCGTGTGTTTAGTATACACACACACACACACAGTCAAACACGGGGACACAGGGACACCCATGCACTCACAGATTGGCATACACACCTGAGTCTCCATTGCCGCACGTCCCTGCTGATGCCATCTTTGGGCCATGTTTGCGATTCATTCAAGCATGCCTTCACTTAGTGCGCACCTCAGGCCCAGCTGTAGATGGATGTGGGCTGTGCGGAGCTGCCTCTGCATTTGACAACCTTTGCCTCCCGCATCCCGCCACCTGTCACTTGCCTTCTTCCTCTGTTTGTTTAGGCACATGTAAAGCATCTTATCTCCGTCATGTTACCAGGCTGCTCTTACAGTGATACAGAGTCAGACCAGGATTATGCGAGTAAGCATACAGCCGAGCTGTGCCTAGATAATGCTTTGTTGGCATACAGATGTATTCACAGACATAAGCGCGGAATCACATTTACAGACACAACAAGACTCATTCAAGTTTTCTAATGACAAAAAGGACTCAAACGTCATGCAGGACACTTTATTTCTTTGCTTGTAAGAAAAAAGTAAGTCACTTGGATGACATAAATATTAAAGATCTAACCATCTTCCATCCTATACACTTGATCATTTTATTTCATTATGTGCCAAACTCTTTTTCTGCATCCTCCATAAAACATAAATAAAGTATCATATCTCTGTATATGATGAGATCCCACCATCGTAATCCAATTGCATTAACGACCAAAAGTCAGTTTGTGCTGTAAATGAAGTTTCTGATTCGAAGTAAGGTTAAGTCCATTTTATCCAATTTAAATTACACTGCAATCTCTTTAATAACTCGATTTCCCATTACTTGAACTCGCTTAAACGAATTGTTCTTCAACTTTCATTTTGGGTCCTTTAATAAAACACCTGGCAATTGGTTGTGACAATTTGTTGTCATTAAAAGAACCCCGAACTCTGACAGAAGTTTCCCATTATCATCATCATCATCATCATCTGAATCATTGTGGCAGAGAGATGCTTTACGGCCAATACACAAAGGCCGGGCTCGAAAGCGCGACATGCGTAAATAAATGCAAAATAATACAATAATAATTAAAACTGCATAAAATGCAGGAGAGAGAAAGAGAGAGCACGAGCACGAGAATGAGTGGTTATTTCTGGTCCTTGGTCCTTGTACTGATGCGTTTGCATTTCCACTTGGCGTAAGTTGTCTTAATTGCTACATAAATGGCATGTAGTTCATATCCTGTCACATTTCGTGGCCACCGCAGGACATGCGTACCAAACAGAAGACGAACCTAGACCCATATTCCCGCCCATCCTCCTTTCCAGCCTAAGTGAATTTAAAGGCTTTTATGGATTTCCTTTAACGTTTGTCGATTAATTTCATTTTGTCCGAAGCACGCAGAGAAAATGTGTCTCAGTTTACCATTTACAACAAATTGGCACGTTGTGGCAGATTCTGGACAGTTAAGTTCCTCCGAAATCGGTCGGAGATTCAGATCAGCATTTTTTAAAGCCATTTTTAAAAGGTTACGAAGCAGTTTTTGATGCTTTCTTTGGATCAAACCAATCGAATTGTAATGCACGAATTGTGCAAGAAATTGGCAACAATTTGAAATATTGATGATGATAAATAGATACCTGGGTACGACCAAATCCCTGGCTAGACCCTTGACCGTGTCCTTGGCATGTAGGATTATTGTTTATCGTAAATTTGAGTAAATCAAACAATCAATTGGATGACATTAGCTATCATCAACAGCCAGTTTTTGAGTTATTGATCAACCCTAAGCAAAGCTTTGTAGTTTTCCAACACTGGTTTCCCGCTGATAATTAGAATCGTCCCCATTTCTAGGAATTCCATCCAGCGAAAGTTGAAATTTAAACTGGCAACTTCTATGAAACAGAATTTCATATAAAGTGGATTAGACAAAATTCTATCCCAAAATAACCAACAAAGCCAATCAAGAAAGGAGTACGACCGCTTTGTGGGATAAACTAGAGGCAGTGAGTGAGTGAGTGAGAGTGAGAGAGAGAGAGAGAAATAGAGATAAGACCAAAGACCAACCAGAGAGGCCGACCTGGCAGAGTCTACGAATGGGAGTCAGTCTTCTGCTTTCACATCGGCCCAATGATTTTTCCCTTTTTGGTTCCTGCTATTTGCTTTTCGCTCTTTTTCCTCTGTGCCTTTGTATATTTGTATCGTGTGTGTGTGTGTGTGTGTCTCCGATACTGGCCACTACGTTCATTTCAATTAAATGCAAATCTCGACTGGGAATTTTTTCCCATTGAACATCGGCCGGTGGTGGACAGCTTCCTGAACTGGCGGCGTCGCAAAAGTCGTGGAATGTTTTTCACGCATCGCTGCATTTTGTTTTCCGGCATGTGAAGCCGTTTTTCCAACTTCTTTTCCATTTTTCATTCTTTTTTTTTTTTTTTTTTGCCCTGGGCTTTTCTTTCTCAACCATATAATTTTTATGAGATGCCGCGTCTTCTTTGTGTGTGCCAGGGACTTTAAATGACCACGCATCCAGATGGGCTATCCGTGAAAACATCAATTTCAGACTGAAACAAGCTGAAATAACATGGAACTTTGCGTCATGGGTTTTCATTGTTTTCGAGATGTCAAAAATTTGCTAAAAGTTACACAATTACTAATTATCCAATCCTTTTCATTTTACTTAATCAATTTTTTTGTAATCCTTTGTAATAAACTTTTTTTCTTAAATATTTCAAAAGGTTTGTCGTTTGAATCCGTTTTGTAGATAGGTGGAGAAGAGGTTCTATGGTCTGAAATGCATTTAAACGTTTTTATTCTGCTGCCTCGAGTAAATTCTTTGCAGGTGCATCTCCTCTTCCGGAGGTTTGTATTATTTACAGACTCAACAGTTTCCCGTCTTTCCATTTCTAAGAGCAAGAACGAGCAACATTTGTCTTGCATTTATAAAGCTGTTGAATATTTAATATGAAGATACTTTCTCTGTCTGTCTTTCACTCATTTTGTCCGCCGAATTCAACGCTCCACTCTGGGAATCTCAAGCTGCATTAAGTCTCACCTGCCAGTTTTGTTTGGGCTCCCATTTCATTGAGGGTGCCACTAGGGACGTGTAAATTTTTGGTCTGCACAATACGCGTGGAATTATTTTGTAAATTTGTTCAAGAATCCACCAAAGAAAAATGAGAAATTCATTAAGAAATATTTAATAATCGGCTTATTTTTCCACTGCAATTTGTATAAAGAAATGCCGCACCACAAGTGGGAGGAGAAATTTCCCCCTCGGAAGGTTTAAATTCGTTTCATTTGTCGGAAGTTGACCATTAAGTTGGCCACTCCTTGCGTTGTCACGTTCCCTGAGCTAGTGAGGCTGTACGTCCGGCTGACTGGTTGGCTGGTTGGCTGGCAGGCCGCCAGGCGGTCAAAATGGAAGGCAAAGTCAAACATGAACACGTTGTCACCGCAGTGCAAAACTCCCCAGAGCAGGGCAGAGAAGTCACATACAAACTGGAGGAGAAGAGTACCATTTGTAGATTCGCACGTCAGAATTTACGTTATTTTCGTTGAATTTGCATAATTTTCAGAGTCGACACAGTCGAGTCCAGTTGATTAAAGTGATAGACTCTGTCAGTTTTCCTTTGCGTTCTGTGTGTGTGTGTTTTTTTACGGGTATTCCCCTGCCTCCACTACTCTTCCCCATCAACTACTACTCCATTCTGGCTCCTCTGGCTTTTGTTCAAATATATGTAAGGGAAATGGCTGTCGAGGGGGACATCGAAAGCGGTCCGGGGACCAGGCCCTGGCACAGGCTTTAGCCTCGGCCCAGAGCCATTGCGATGGCGTTGGCGATGGCGAGTTCCACTGCCATTTCGCGCTTGGCCGTTTTGAGTTGCAGTTTACATTTTCTGGGCAAAGTCAAGGTAAATATTAGATTTTCGGTTGTGAACAATTTTTGCTTTTTGTTTCTTTGTTTGCTCTTCTAGTATGTATGTATGTATATATGTATGTATGTGTGTGTATATTTCTAGGTAAGGCAAATATTAGCTTACAATTTTGGGCTTAGAGAAGTTTTACGCAGGGTCGACAAAAAGCCTCGCCCGCGGTGGCATTAAACAAAAGTTAGTCAAACCGAAAAATTGTTGAACGTATGGAAAAGGTTTTCGAGGTGACTTTTGTATCCTTTACGACGATATATGTAGCCAGTTCGATTCCCGATCAAATAGTATAGCACAGATTGTCCTTGGATTGCCTTAATGCTGTTGTCATCCAGTTTAGCTACATGAAGGCAATCAACTATAATGTATACATAGTTGGACATTTCTTTGTTAAAGAGCCACAAAGTTTTGTTTTATCAGATAATGAGACACGTTGTTGTCATTGTGCCATTTCATTTTGTTGTTTCTTTTTTTTTTTGCAATTATTTTTTTCAATTTCCTCTCGTAGTTATTTCTCGCATTGCCATTTCCCGACGCTTGACAAATTTCCTGTTTTTATTGTTGGGCAAAAGAGAGTCTTTGTTGTTTTTAATTAAAGCACCAAATTAAAACAGTCGCTTCATCAGACTGTTGAAACTTTCACGTCACCCTCAGCATCTCGTCCTGGCACCTCCCATCATCAGACTAGCGCCTTTCTCCCACATGTCCCCATGTGTCACGTTAAATGTCAGACAAACAAAAGGCTTGTTCTTCACTTCCAACGTAAAGCTTCTCGCATAAAGCCACGTTTTTTCTGCCCATTAATTTGAGCTGGGTTTTTCAGTACTTTTTTCGAGTTCGCGGGTGAGATGATGCCGGTGAAATGAAAAGTCCAAATGCACTTTCAATACGTTGGTAGGTGGAGCTGTATACACAGATGTATACACATGGGCAAACAGAGTCCCACGAGATGGGAGAAGAATCTTTTCTATCACTAATAAAAAAACGAGCTGCACCATTTTTTGCCACTTTGCGGTTGACCACATGCAGTCAAAGTTGAAAGGTTTGCCGGTCCGAGAAAAAAGTGAATGAGCAGCTTACTGCGATATCATTGGTCAAATGGCGGATTATGTTTAATGAACAGAGAGTTTAGCTCGTGCATTGGATACCAAGGAACTTTTAAATTTGCAAGTTGATTCAGAGACAGCAAGTGGATATACCTTAAAGTTCTTTTTCAGTGAGGCCTGGTTAGTAAGGTCCTAGATGATATACACCTTTGTTTTACCAGTTGTTACGTTTGTAGGTATCTTTTGAAGTTTTGTGTGATAAATTCTAAAAGCAGTTTGTTTTCCCTTGCCGTTTAATGAGTGTGGGCTCTCCTCGCATGTTTATCATGGCTTTTAAGTTCGTGGCAAGTGACAACCATCAGCGGTGGCTTGGTCGGTTTTCCTTATTCAACCAGTGCCTCCTTGTGCCTCGGCGCTTTCGCCGAGGATAACAAAAAGTAAATGCGAATAACTAAAGTAAACAAATGACAAAAACTTTACTTCCCTGTTGCTGCAGTTGTTGTTTTTGCAACTAAACGGGCAATCCTTTGTGCAGCTGCCCGCATAACCTCCTTCGTCTTCCGCTCACGCCACCCTCGGATTCCCCTAGCCCGAACTACTCAGTGTCCTCATTTGCATATCTAGCAACTGGAGAAACTCCATTCCCAACTCCTGAGCTTTGGCCGACAGCTGCATTGTTTTCCTGTGCTGCGCCATTTTTAGCATTTTCTCCCTTTCGCTTTTCCTAGCCCTCTTTCTTGACGTCTTCTCAAATGCTTTTTGTCGCCTTTAACGCCGCCTAATTGCCTAATTAGGCATTTGCATGCTTCTCCCCAAAAACACCCTACGCCTTTTTAAAGGAAGAGTTTAGTTTATAGAATATACAATTACTTGACTATATCTTTTGGTTTGTTCTATTTTACAGGTCCTGAAGATATACTAAAATTTCTGGGCAACGAAAGTGTCGTGGATCACTTCAAGCTCGTCACCAAGGATGGCAATAGCCTGCTCATCGGTGCTAGGTGAGTTTTTACCAATGCAAAGGAAGAATGAAAGAGAAACGACTCGACGAAACCTAAAACTGAAAATAAAAGCCATCCACAAAACAATCTTGTGGGCGTGTCACTCGAGTGCCTCTCAACCCCATTCACTTTAGTCGACTTACTTTTTCCTTTTCGTGCGACATTCTTCTTGCTTGTGTTGAACTCAAAAGGAAAAAGTCTGTTGTGGGTTGCGTTTGGTCAAGTCGATTTAAAGGGCAGAGAAGGGACAAAATCCCTCAATTTAAATTTGAATATTGCTAAAAGATTCTAATAGATTTATAAACAATAAAACACAGAGCTGATCTACACAGAAGTAAAATACATCTAATGTGAGTAAGATAGCAGGCAAAGTAAGTTTCAAGCATGCCAAGCAACAGTTTAAAGTTCAAGTTTTAACCCAAACCATAGCGAGCTCACCTGCCTTTCATGTATCCTTTGCTTCTAAATGTCAACTTTTGCAGGTACCTGTAGACTCGCTCAAAACGAAACTATGAGCAGACAAAAAACAAAAAGAAACCCTTGAAAACGAGTGAAAAATCCACATAAAGCAAACTTCAATTTACTTTTCGCACACATTGTATTTAATTTAAGTAGAAGATACTCCGAGTTCGTGTTCATGTATGCGAAAGTTTTTGCCCAAGATTGAAGAGGGCAAACACGGGCCAGGACCAACATGCGTGCTAACTTTGATTTTGCAACGCTGGCTAGAAAAACAAGGGAAAAACTTTGCACCAGGTGCCCAAAAGATATGAGAGAAGATGCTCCAAGTTTTCAGTTTTCAAGCAGCCAGTTTTCAAGATGACTTGAAGACGAAATCTGAAGTTGGAGTTGTACTCTGTCGGAGTCAGGCGGAGTTTGGGTATTGGGGAGTCTAAAGAATTGTGGCAGGAAGACAAAAGATTGCGACCCAGACAATGTGTGTGTGTGTGTGTTCACTGTAAATTTTGTCTTTCCTTGGCTTAGACCGCAAAAGATGCTTACAAATGTTGGTTGCCCAGGGTTTATTATAGAAACTCCCCACCCATTCGCTATCATCACACATACATACAAACACACTTTCAGCTGGCTGGCACACATATTAAAATGTTGCATACTTTTCGTATGCCAGGCCAGACATAATAAACTTGTGTGCGTATGTGTGTGAGAGAGAGAATGATAAGAAGGAAGGGTACAAGTGAAGAGTGCTGGAATTTGTTACCAATGTGAAATGCGTGCAGCTTGTAAGACAAGACGTCAACACATACATAGAAACCAAGCAAAAAGTAACCGAACTGGGCCGAAACACAGCGCCAGCCAGGACTACCATGTCTACGCAGCAGACAGTGGGAAAACTTTTGAAAATTGCAAATAGTTTTTGGTAATTTAATATTAACACGACTTGGCAGTCCACTTTGGCCACACACTAAAAAAGAGTGTGTGTGCGTTGCAGCCACATAAAATTTGCAAAAATGGTGCAAAAATAAATTTAGCAAAAGGCGCTGTAGAGGGAAAATGTTTGGTTTTAGCAATTAGTAAGGCATGTGCATGAACATTTCTTGCAGCAATTTCAAATGAAAACATTTATCACACTTTTCTCGAGTCAACCCGAAAAGTTAAGAGATAAAGTTGAAAGCATTACCAAATGAAGAAATCCACAAAGTGACATAGTTCTCCTAGAAAGGTTAATTGGAATGAAAACTCCCTTAGTGTTGACCAAGTAATCTTTTTCCTCAAATGAAATGCTGTAAATTTGGCTCTAAGTCTACTGGAATTTATTGATTTAATCAGAGCATTGGATCTTTCTTCAATTGTTCTTAAGTTGGCGAGATTACATCGAGTCCTTGTTAACCCTTCTATTTATTCTATTAAAAGCTAATATTGCAAAATAAGCTTTTGTTCTCAAATTGAATGCAATTATTCTAGTAAATATTTTCAGTCGAAATCAGGAAGTGAAAGGAAGATAATGAGGCAGCAAAATGCAAACGCACTAAAGTAGAAAAATTAAGCGAGCACCCTCGCACACACACTCATACACTGAATTGTGTTTGTGTCAGTGAAGTGCGTGTAAATAATAGTGTAGGAAGAGGAAGAGAAAGCTCCGTCTTCAGCATAGGTGGGATGGTAGAAGAGAGTGGGAGAGAGCGAGAGGGGCTGGAGGGGAAAGCTTCTCAGCTTTTTGCACGCATGAACGCATTTGTATGCCGACGTTGTCGTTGCCAGAGTTGCCACTTACGTGATTAATGGATTTTTAACAAGTTCCACATTTCAAAAGGAGCACAGAAACACACACATGCACGCACTCCCCTCCCGCTCCTCCCTCTCCCCACCCCGCCCGTTGACCTCAGACCAAAAAAGAGCCAAAGTAACCAAAGTAACGAACGGCAACTGTTTGTGAAAGCCAAAAAAATAAACCCAGTTGGCCAGGCTTACTTCGACCGTGCTGAATTTTGAATACCCTTCCCTACCTCTTAATCCCATTTTGATCGCTTTTGCCTTTGCTAATTTCTGATCATTTAAATGAAAATCAAAAAGGCCATGAGTAAATTTATTAAATTATGGAATTTTATGATATTCGAAGCGAAGTCGCAAATGCTTTCTTCTCTTCTGACAAAACTTACTTTTTTGCAGGGCACGACAAAGCCACGTGTATGTAGATTGTATGTGAGTGAGAGAGGTCCTTTTTTTCGTGTGTGTGGGGTAAACTAGCATGACAGCCGGAAATGCGAATGTGACACGCGTTTTGCATGTGAAACGTCACGGACAATGTGGGATATACATATACACATATAGGAAAACGTGCGCCTCCATTTCCTCACCCGCTCTCAAACTAAATATGTATGTGCTGTCAAAAAGAATTTGTTTAAATTAGTCAGCAAAGTTACCTTCCTAGCACCTTATCCGGAGATTTATTTTATTAACCGATACATACATATGAATATTCTAAAAAAAACATCAAGATGAAACTTTTATTCGAAAGAATTCTTCTTAGTGCACTCGTTTGACCTTTCGGCCGTCTGTCAGCAGAACGTCTCTGTCTAAATTCTGTCTAATTGTCTGTCACGGTGGCCAAGAACGCATTAAAAAGCCAAGTTTCTATCTATTCTTGCCTCTGGCAAGTGTCACTTATGCAAATTAACGTGTGAGAGTGGTTGTCTAACTCAATCTAGATTGCATGCTTCTTCTGAAAATTTTGTCAAGGCTCGTTAATTCGTATGGAAGGACGTTATACTCGTAATTTGGCGGCAAATTGTGTATAGCTTGTCTCATTGATCGTTGTCGGCATCCAATCCAATCCAATCCAATCCTGTACAAACCGAGCGTAGTACTAAGCGCTCGACACGAAAATTGGGTTAACACATTAAGATGGAAAATATGTGCAAAATGTCGCTGGCTTCGCCGTATTCCATTCGCTGCTGTCACCGCATCAGGTTGGCAATCGAATGGAATAGCGACAAAGGAGGAAATAAAATTGCTAAACGAAAAAGGAACCAAAATGGCGGAACTCAACTGAAAGAAAGAAACCCATTTCAGCGTCGAATGTCTAACGGTGCCGAGTGGCATTTTGCTTTCGTTATAACCATGTGTGTGTGTGTGTGCATTCAGATGTATTTGTATTTTTGTATGTCGGCCTATCTGTTGGCTCTTAGTGTCTCTTTCATCGTATGGTTCGTGCGAATCCCGCACAGTGGAACAAGAGCTATTTACTTCTTTGATCCTTTCGACGATTATATAAGTCTACATCATTTGTAGAACCTTTCAAAGCCGTATAATGCCTTTCGATTTCACATATCATTTCCAAATAACAAAACTTTGTCCACTATTTTCTCTCCACAGTGTTGGGCATTAAATTTTCGCTTGCAATTTCCCTTTGTCAGTTCTACCAGTTGGCTCTACTCCTTTCATTTCTTCTTTTAACTTGTGGCCATCTTTTATTCCGGTTTTCTTGTGGTATGTTGCAAGTGATGGGGCAAGCTTTTGTGCAACCGCGCAACAATCATTTTTGCACCGCAAATTCATTTCCGTTTGTGCTCGTTTTCACGATGCATTCATTCACCGTCAACGAATAAGTGCGGGTGTGGTTGTGGGTATCTCGGTGTGTGTGTGTGTGCACAACAATTCTCTGCTAATTTCAGGCAATGTGGCATGCGTTTTTTTGCCGCACCAGTGTATGTCTTCCAAAACGGATTTCATGGCAATTTCATCACGACTGAAGCGCGCCGTTTTTTCTCCAATGTGTTTAATGGAAGATTGCAGATTGAATTGTTCGCCAAGTGGCACAGACAACTCACGAAGGTTTTCCATTGAGTTGCTAACAATGTTAAGGGCCCTGAAGCCAATTCCCTTGCATTATTTACCGCCTTGGAATGTTCACGAAAACTTGCAGGGCAAAAGGAAAAGTGAAATCAGATAAACAGCAATGCCTAGAAGATTCTGTTGGGTATAAGTCCTTATGTGACAGAAATTACCAATTAATTAGTGTGACAAACCTTTAAACCAGTCATTTATATTAACGGCCTGAATGATTTGACTCTTGATTGTTTTTACGGATACTTTATAATTAGACAAAGTGCATTTTGCAGACATAACATTATATTAAATTTGTATCAAAGCTTCATTCAATCCATCTGACAAATTGGAAATGACTGTGACGAATATTTTATGTATTGCAGTTGACTTCAGGGCGGGTAGTCGTAATAGGTTTGCAATCGGGAAGGCTTTAATCAAGCTTACTTGAATGTGTGGCTCGACGTTGCTCTGTCCTTCTCGGCTCCATTGATGAAATGCTATGCGCTTTGTCATGTTGAAGGCCGAGACTCCAGAGCAGAGCTGCCCTGCCAGGCAGCCAGCAACAAACAGCAGGTGAGACGGAGACACATGACCTGCAGGTAAAATCAAATGCCACCTGGCTGGGGCTTCCTGCTTCTCGTGCAACTCTACAGGCAATTCACATTTTCGTTTTTGGCATTTGACAGTTTCGACATTTTCCCAGACAGAGAGGAAAGTTGAAATTCAAACCGTCAATTCGATGCATCCATTCACAACAAAAACTCAAATTCTGCAATTGGCTCCGTAAGCCCTAGAAAAATCAAATAAGCAATGAAAAATGACAAAGGCTCAGTTGGGCTTTGAAGGAGAAGCTCCTGCTGCGCTTCAATAATTTTTGACTTCTCTGTGACGCAGTTGGAAGGATTATCGAAAGAAACCTTGAATTTCGATTTTTAGCATCATTCAGGAGACAAACATTATTCACTCCCGCATTTGGCATTAGGAATACCAAGTCTAATCGCTTTAATTCTCCCCCTATCTAAATAAATACGTTAACTACAGGTAAAATCATTATTTTTAACTTGATTTGAATGCATATCGCAAGTTCAGGAGATACATAATTTCCCAGGTAGCTAGATAGATAAGCGGTCTAGTAGGTTAAACTTGTTCTCGTGGGTTTCCTTGGGCATCCTACAACCCGTTTGGTTCATTTCTTGTGATATTAACGAGATAGCTAAATAGATAAATGGCTGCCTTTAGCAACAATTCAAGGAATCTGCCGAACGAGAGGACAGTTCTGTATCGCAAGTGTTCTTGATCGCGTGGTTCGAAGGCTTGACTGTCTGTGAATATATTAAAGAGGCGGTTGAATAGATTTGTTAATAGTTTCGCGAGTTGCTTGACCCACTTCCTAGTCCAAGCCCTAAGCCCGTTTCCTTGTATTATGATATTATTGAAGGCTTAAATGTCTCAGCTGCTCTCGTTCTTTTCAGAAAGGATCTACTCAAATAACAAAGAGTTTTGCAGTGAAGTGCTAAAATGGTCAGTAGTCAAATATCACATTCAAGTTTGATCAAATGATTTGTCAGTGGCATTCATAACTTGAATATATTTGATTACAAATCATAGCTTAAATTAATGATGCTTAGATATACTTACGAATAATGTTCATTTGGTTTCTCGCCTGAGCTGACAACAAATTAATCAGATTGTGCGTTGAAAATGCTCATTACGCACTGCAGGAAAAAATGGGGAAAATGTATATTTTTTTGTGATTTATTAGGCGCTGAATAACAAGCTGAGGAATTGAATCAGCAATATTGATGATAACTGAGATAACAATAATGAAGATTATAAAGGCAGTGCCTTTGATGGAATGGGTCCTGTAAGGTGATGGACTAGATGCGTTGCTTGGCTATCAAAAGAAAGAACAGAAGCGGAAAATGCGAAAAAAATTTAAAAGAAGGAAACTTAAGTCGAAGATTATATACCCTTGCAGTTCATGACTGCAGAAACTTTTTCTGTTATTCAATACAAATGTATACCCTTTATTTCTCAATTCTTATTTAAATTCTTGCTTTAAGTTGTCCTGGAAGAATGAACAGCCGGTCATAGCTAGATCGGCCTGGTTGTTGTCCTTGATCAAGAAAATATTTTTCTACTTCCTGGGGTCAGAGACGCTTTCCTTTCTGCGTTACAAACATCTGACAAATTGTATAATACCCTTAACAGGACAATACACTGTTTCCTTTTTGGACTGCTTTGGCTTGGCATGACAATCAAGGTTATTTGAGATCAAGGGACTAGCGGAGCGGGAGGATGGCGACAGCGCTGCGTATGAGTGATTTGCATCTTCTTCTTTGGTCTGCTATTCTTTTGGGTCTAGACTTGTGCCACAGGGCTTCTGGTGTTGTTGTTGTGTTTTGTCTACTTGATACTTTTGTGGGTCAAACCACAAAATGGCGGCCATGGCGACAAGAATTCCATTCCCTTTTCTCATGTATCCTTTTCAATCTATTTTATCTCTCCTTCTCACTCTCACTGTCGGCCTTTGCTTTTTATTTTCGTTTCGTGCTGCAATTTCCCAACGCTTTTTGAAAGCTTTTCGACCACAATACTGTTATTTATGTGCATGTGTCTTTTGTTTTGCTGGTGGTTGTTGCTCGGTTGATATTTGAAAAGGGTCCACTGCCTGCGGGTCTTGCCTTTTGAGAGCGCCGACCGATTTCAGTCATAACAAAGCAATGGCTTCTTATTAAATGTGTTTAAATTATTCAGAAATGAAACCAAGAGTCTGCGTTCACAACCCAAAAACCTTTCAAAAATGTAGCTTCAATTGAATATTTAAGTAGTTTCAATAATTAGAATGCCAATTCGAAGAACACCCATACTAAGAATGTGGTTAGCATTATTGTTTACACTCATATCTACACTGAGAGTTAAAACTTTATTTAAATAAACGATTTACAGAATGTTTTCACTAAGCACGAACTTTATAATCTTATCTCAATTCGGCACATCCTCTTGTTTTAATTCAATTTCAAAGAGTTCGAAATTTGGCCAAAGAAGAAAGTGACAACAAATTGTTATCCCTACGAATCAAAGATATCTTTTCAATATTTGAATATGCTTCAATAGGATTTTCCCTTAAATCAATTATTGATTTTCCAGAAATTAACTAATTAGATGTCCTTTTGAAACAAAATGCCAGAAAGAATTCGGCTTAAAGGCTTAAAAATCCAACAGTAATAGAAAGTGTAAATTATTGGACGAAATAAATACATAAATTTGGCATTTAAAATGTCATTTGGAATAGTTGCAACATATCTCTGAATGCGTTCCGTCGATTTATTCATGAATGTAGATTGGACGAGAGTAACCGCCATCGATTTTGAGGACTCCCGGAAAACCGCAAATATTTCAAACTGTGTGTTTGGTTTCTGTCTGATTTGCCTAGTTATTACACACACAGTCACAATTGTTTATATGTGTATTCTGTGTTGAATATTTAAAACTCAATGCTCTCGATAATAAAAACGGGCAACAAAATGGCTTAAATGTTTATTTAAAGCATAAGCCGCTTAGTTGTAGTTTACCATTTGTTTTTTAAACACTTCTTATTAAAAATATATATCTTTGAAAAAATAAACACGCAAATAAAAAGCAACAAAAAAAAAAAACGGAAACATAATCTTGAACGTTTTCAAAATGGCCCAACAACTGCGTTTTTCAGTTGCACAGATACAACTAAAATGACGCTGCACACACACACACACACACAGCGGGCGCAAAGTACTGAAAATCCTTTCGTAATCGTTGCATTCACCACTTGCAACTGCAACAACAACTAACACACTCCGCCGTGTGGAAAATATTTATGAGCGCGGTTTTTACGCCAAATGCGTTCCATAAAGTTGTTTTACTCCCCTCCCTCTTGCGTATTGCCCCTCCATCAGTGCTCCGCCGTTATTTTCAAATCTCCCCCACGACTCCCCTCTGTTGTAGCCGCTTTTGCCTTTCCAGGACATTTTCGCAAGCGTGTAAATATCATTGCCTTAGTATGCGTCTACTATGTGTGCTAAGGAGTGCGTTAAAGTGTTTATGTGTTTGTTTACCGCGCTAGTCGTCTGTGTGGGTGTGTGTGTGTGGGTGTGTGTGTGTGCGTGTGTTTGGGTGTGTACCTGTCCCCAAGCCAACAACCTACAAGGAGTATTTCCTCTTGTAATGCTCTTTAAAGAGCAGACAAGTTAACAACTAGAAACATCGATTCAACCAATCATTTTGACTCTATTGTTTAGAATTAAAAATGATTAAGGACTTTAAATAACTTTGATTAGTTTTTAGTAAAAAGATGCAACTAAATAGTTAGTCATTTCTTCTATATTATAGGCTTGATTATCTCCCCACTGACACTCGATTCCGTGGAATATGCTAGGGTATTCCTTTTCTCTTAATTTACTTGGGGTTTCAGTTCTTCTCTCAGTGTGTGGCAGCATCCGCCATGTTGGCGTGACTGCTGCTGCTCTCGTCCTTTTTTGTCCTCTCGGCACCTTTCGTATGCTAATTTCGTTCTGCACATTTTATATTTATACACAGGTTGCCGAGTTGCTGACAGGAGGAGCAGACAGCTCTGAGTACAAGCAACCAAACTGCAATCTGCAGAGTCACCAACTGAATTGTTCTTGTTGGCGGCCCGTTGCACGTTCGTTTGAAGTTGCCGTGTGCCGTTGTCATAATTAAAGCGCGCTGCATAATTGCCAAACAATAGCAGCCTCCGCAGGGCTTACGTTATGTTAATGGTCCCGAACTCAGATGGGGTCCACAAACACATACAGGATTTCAGTTTTCCGCTCTCCCAAAGCAATCAGAGTTGGCCTAACAAATTTGGCAATATGCGATTAGTTTTTTTCGGTTAACACTTTTCGAAACTACGGACCTGGTCCACAAACATCACACAATTCTATTACTTTTCAACAGTAAATGTAAATTCTGATTAGTAATATAATGAGGTAAACTGACACAACAGAAACTAGCTGATGACTACCTGGGTTGAGGTCATTTTAAACAGTCCAAAAGGTGGGCAGATTGTCTGTGGAACGCTTAAACCACTTGAGAATTTTAATAACATGAAGCAAAACTATCAAGGAAACTAACTTAACCCATTCCCAAGTTTATTTAGCCTTGCCGGCTATAGTGATTTCTACATAAAAGTGAAGCTCGCGAAAAATCAGCAAACCAAAACTCAAGCAGCTATCATTTATTAGGCTAATAGCCCCAACATGGATATGTACTATTATTATCCATGTCCCAAAGAGAAGTGCACAAATACCAGAACAAGGATCTTGAAGCAATACAAATAGAGAAAAGTTTCATTACGAACATCCAAAGACACGATATTCGTCTAGAGATTAATGCAAGCAAACCACAAAATCAACTTCTTATAACTCGACCACCAAGAACCACCCACATTACCGCCATCATCATCATAAGTGTAGACTTCTTTAACTTTTTAGTGTTACCACAATATTCTCCTCAAAAGAGTCTCTTATTCCGATTGTTTCTGTTAAAGTTATATGATATAGTAAAATTGGTGAAAAGGTCCAAACCCAACCAGGCACAAAACCCTTTTTCTCACTTGGTTTTCCAACGATTCTTCCTTTCTCAGCTGTGAGTATGTAAGAGGGATTAACTATCGCAAGGACATGGCTATATCGACTGATAATGGTGTTTAAGAGAGCGAAGAGGGAGAAATGTTTCATTTTCTGCCTTCTAACTTCTGTCTGAAAGACTCAAAATGAAAAAGGAAACCGTAAAATTATAAAGTTTATCTCTTCACAATCCTTACGTTTGATAGGATTCCAAAAAGTCGCAGATCTAGTGAAAATCTTCATTCAAAATATTTAGATTAAAAGAAACTTGAAGCGAATTCAAATATGTACGAGCTTTTTGGTAGTAATATAAGATACTTATAGGAATCATGTCGAATGTGTCTCACTTCCCGGGTTAATTGATAAGCAAATGTTGAATAATAAAATGAAAAGGACTATTTCAACTATATTAACCGCAAAAGCACAAATGGTTGCACGTTTCCCAGCTGGGGGATAGCAGAATCTTTCTCCACTTTTACCAACCGCATCATTGCTTTGCCTTCCCCAAACCAATTTGCCATGCTCTATGCAAAGTCAAGTTATATAAGAACATATATATACATAAACGGTATATGTACTATGTGTGTGTGTTTTTGTTTGTGTGCATAGGTACATACATACATATATTTATTTTAAATTTTCCGCTCTCTTTGCTGCGTTCAACCAAAAATGTCGGAAGTTTCGATAAGGTTGCCTCATTTGGCCTTCTCTTCTGGCTGACACGGCAACCATAAAATGTTCGACCAAAGTGCATATACACACACTCACAATCACACACACACACACACACACACATGGCCACACGTATGTATGTAGTTGTGGTTTCAATAATCAATGAGTTGATTTTATAAAATTTCTGTTCACCTCATAAGCCAGGGAATGGCACGCCCACCACAGCCCACATGCCCAGTCCTTAGTTCCACTTCATTTTGGGTGTGCAAAATTTTATTAACGAGAAATTTTGGAATTTTTGGCATAAATTTCACAATGAGCGCTGCAGCAGAAAGAGGTTAAAAGCAAAGTAACCCAGCAACGGCCAAGGGACGTTGATTGAGGTTCAAAGGTTAAATGAATTTTAATTAATTTTTTAATTAAGAAAATCACAAGCTGTTGAAATTCCATAGCAAAAACAATAAAAATAACGAAATCCAAATGGCCGTTTCATTTCCCTTTAAACTATTTTAAACGTTATCATTCGCCAGTAAGACGTTATCATTTCGTTCTTTTGTTTCTCTCTTTCATTGCAGAAATACCGTATTTAATTTAAGCATACACGATCTCGCAGAGCAGCAACGTCTGATCTGGACATCGCCAGAGGATGATACCAAAATGTGTCTCGTCAAGGGCAAAGATGAGGTGAGTACTACTCCATTTTGTATACCCCAATGATCCTAGTTGGAAGGACTTACGACCTATATGGCTTTATCTGGGCGTGATTTTGCTGTGACCCGATTAATCAGTAGCTCACACCTGAGGTGAAATTTGTGTTCTAGTTAGAAACCCGAATTCTCAAATTCAAGTTTTTATATTTTTTTTTTTAGCACTTTGCCTTGAGGGCATTGCAATTTTCATTTCCATTTCCATTCGATTTCCATTTCGTTGTTGCTGCTTCCGTTGCAACTTTGCGAAAGGCGAAATGCGAAAACCGAAAACAAAAACAAAGCAATAAAATGTTTTCTGCATCAGTGAAATTGATTTATGCAACTTTCTGCGCTATTTTTATTTAGTTTGTTTAGCTCTGTCTCTGTCTATCTAGTCCGAGCAAAGGAAAAAAGGAAAAAAAACAAAACAAATGCCCGAAATTCTTTGAAAGCTCTTCGTCTTGATGTGTTCCAGTTGACCCATTAAGAAAACTGCTAACTACTGTCAGGGGGTGTGGGGGATTGCAATGAGTAGTCAAAGCCAAAGCATAAACAAGCCCCAAAGCAAAGTTTGGATTTTGCTTTTGCTTCTTGGTTAATGGAAATGGCAAACATTTTGGCTTTCAAATGGTTTGCATCGACTTCTACGGCTTCGTTTCACTCTGCCCCCCTCGGTAGCCTTTGGGCCTGCCTCTGTCTGGGGCTCCGTCTCCATCCACATCTCTCTGGCTCCTTCTTGTTGTGCTGCGCTGTTGCGCCTTCCGTTTCCGGTCAAGTAAACACAAAATGGCGAGCACAAAGGAGAAATGAAGGACGTGCCACCTCTCTATGCTTTCTTGCATGCTCAAATGCACTTCCAAGCAGCTGCTCGAAACCATCGAGGGTCGCTGACGTAATTAGCCAACACTTGTTGGCTAGGCGTGGCATCGCCAACTGCCAACTGCCAACTGCAACAAGAAAATTAACAGGTGCAATTTGTTGAACTCAATTTGCTCGCTGACTCCACTTGACTTGCTGCAAATGTTACAATACTCTCTCTATGCACAGTTATTTATAGCATCGAAGGAAAGAATTAGCTTTCCATTTGGTTTCTCTTTTCATATGGCGTGTCTGATTGCCATTTCCCCCACCAAAAACTTGCAGAACAAATTAACTTTTACTTCAAGGAAGAAATTGCAGTTCTCGCGTATTAATGAAAAGTTCAAAATTTACAATTTTAATTAACTGACATTTGCGCTAATTTTTGATCTTATGAAGATAATGTTGATTGAACTTGCCAGTGATTTTGCCACCAAAATAAACCCAACCGAAAATATGCGATTTAGTCACGACAAGTCAAGTCGTTCAAAGCAATTGGTTAACCAACCGCCTTCAAAAATTAGGCCAACAAACTCAGCTCTAGCCCATCAATCAATCAAAACTATGATACGGAATCTGTATATCAAAGTATCCTCATCTATGACACACAAAAGGACCCAGACCCTCTGAATTTATTGGTCCTTACTAATTGGTTTCACTTTACTGATCTCGTAAAATGATATTTCAATTTCAAAGTATTTCATTAAAATTGAAATGTTTTTGAAAACGGTTAAAGCCAGCGACTACTTCTCCATTGTGAGTATTCGCTGTCTTTTTGAGTATTAAATTCTTGATTGATATATTGTTTGCCACAATTATTTTTTTGCCTTTAAGCTACATAAATAGCTGGAAACGGAATTCGCAACTCATACAAAATGAGCAGCCATCATCGCCATCATCATAACATATTCATGCACTCTTTGCCCCATCCACCGACCCCTCAATCGGTCAAGTGGCAAAATATGAAAAATGCCAACGCATCGGACAAAGAGGTGAAAATAACCAGAAAACCCGGCAAACATATGCCACGGAATAAATTAATAAAACCTCGTTGAAATATTTGCTTTTATTGTTAAAAGTCAAATATTATAAAAAGCACATTCGGATGATAAATAATTTGCTAGAAAGCGAGAGAGAACTGATTGTTATGGCATTCATGCATTATAAAGCTCCTCTTCCATTCACCGCAAAGGCTACATAATCATACATACATACATACATATGTATGTATGTATATAATCGATAAATTTTCCTCATAATTGTTTCTTGGCGTGTTATACAAGTTTGCGAATAGTTAACAATGCTTGAAAGGAATTCGTAAATGAGAACCACAAGCTTTCGCTTACTATGCCATTTTGCTGTTCAGTTGTCCCATCATTAAGCATTTGACTTGGTTTGCAGATTGTTTTCCCTCTCCTACAGCTCCCTAATCCCAACATTTTGCATTCATTTAGCTTCAGCTTTGACTGTCCAAGGGAATGAGCATCGGCATCGACCATTGTTCATTTAGACCTACGGAAATGGTTTTAATTTATGCACACAGGTGGCTCCAACACTTTTGCTCTGTTCCCCACTTTAACCCGGCTCAAATGCAGAAACCACAAAAGTACTCGTGCTTTGCCATTTGTTTACCCTTTATAGTTCCATTTCAATTCGTTCATGCATCCATCTATCCATCCATTCATTCGTCGCATACTCATTTATCTCACTTGTTGTTTAACCGGCCATCCCTTGCCCCCACCCCTTTTCATTTTGGGGCGTGGTCATGGGTCCGTTCCGAATCCTTCATTTCATTTTGACATTTTCGGAATTTCATTATTTCTGGCTTCAAGTTTAAAATGAACTTCCATTTCTTTAATTAGTCTGAAGATTTTATAAGTTCTAAAGTTAAACGATGAGTTTAACTAGCATTAATGACTGGCTTATAATATACTAAGCACTATGCAATAATACAAATGTTTATTAACCCACCTCGACCCGACAAACATTTTTTAATTTAACATAATTTCGGTTTCATTTCATTAAGTTGATTATTTGAAATGTCTGAAATGTTTGCCCTGCTGTTTTTGGCCAAAAATGGAGCATAAATTTAAATGAATTAGCAAAACAATTACATGAGCACTGAGGGGAAATGGTGATGGGGGGGAGGTAGGTACATTTTCACAGAGTTAAAGCTTGTTCAATTGCGAAAAGTGTGTAAATTTTGTGTTGTACTTTTTCATTATTTTATTGCTGTTGTAATTAACACGACCAACAGACCAGACCTGGTCAGAACCAGAACGAGGACAAGGAGTCAGATGAACTTAGTGGATTGTTTAGAATGCAATTAACTGTTAAATTTATTAATTTTGCAGTTGAAATGCTTTTGCCATTTTAATAAATAAAACATTTGGTTTTTTCTGCACATTGAACAATTTCCATACATACATATTTCAGTTGAATAATACCTATGAATACATTTATTTCAGTTTGCGGCTTTAGTTGGGCAAAGGAAAAAGAAAGGCATGACTTAAAACAATTTCATTTTGGATTGCCAAATAATGGGAATAATATTTCATTGACTGGTAGTTGAGCTATTTGCAAATTCTTTGTGAGGAATTCGCTTTGCATAATTATTTTAGTTAAGTCATGACCTGGCCCAAACTGTAGACACATTTTGTGTGGGTTCAAAAAGTAAATATTAACTTATACCGTTCTCTGCCTTTGGTCGACAGTTGAGGCTTTTTCTGTCAGTCATTATACCCTGTATCAATAGGATGAAGGTATACATTAGAGTCGCCAAAATGAATGTTTCTCCGCCTCTCTCAAAGTCTCCACCTGGGACAGAAAAATGAGCAAGTGAGATGTGTAAATAGTTGGTGCATGGTATACCCTAGTCGGAGCGATGACTCACTTACCTCATTCATTTTTCATGTTTTCGGTTTATTAAGTGAAGATGCTTTTACAATTTTTACCTGAATTTGCTGTTTTGTTTGTTGGTCCCTTGTGTTTGTATATCATTAACGAAATTGTTGCCTACCTGCAGGCGTATTTTATCCTGCCAAAAAGTTAACTCCAATGCTAGAGACGAGAAAAAGGACAACAAATGAATCGACTTTGGCCCTGACTAAAATGTATCTTTTTTTAATTTTTCATGCCTCTGTCATACTCATTTCCCTGCTGACGTGATTAATGCCAAATTTACTTTGTTTGTACGAGATACTGATGTGAGAGAGGTTTCGACTCGACAATCGAAAAGTTTTCTTCTCAATTATAGCAATATACCTAAAAGTTTGATATACACACAATCTGATGATGATGATGATAAAATGCATTCTCACTTACATCGATACATAGGTTCATACATATATCAATTCGATGATGCACTCCAAAAAATGATTAAAACTTAAATACTTTTCACAGTGTAAGAATAGTCATCAAAATGTTGAACTGATCACCTTCCATTATGGTTCTAGTTCACAATTTGTGTTTGGATGCAAAGTTTTTTCGAGTGTATGCTGTTGCATATGTTCATTAGAGAACTTGTATTTCCGCTTGCAATTTTTGGCCTGAATTTGTGTTTTGCGAACTTTGGCCTAACGAGTTTAGAATTGGAGAACCAAGAGGCAGCAGGGTTTTCCCCCTGTACGAGGCAGGGAAAGAGAAATAAAAGAGATAGAGCGAGATATTGCGGAAGTGCCAGGGAATGTGTGTCAGAACACTATTTGTGTTTTCTCTATTTTGCATAAATGTTTTGCAAATTGAAATATTTAATGCGTAACAAATATACTCGTACTTCAACAAGCACAGCAGGAAGCAAAGTGGCAGTGGGCAGAGTCGGGGGTGGAACCTACAACTCAATAAATATTAAAAGGCAATGGGGAACTTGCTTCCATTTTGCATTTTACCTTTTTGCCGCACACGCAGGAAGATGGAAACTTTGGCTCACGCTCCCTCGAAGCCGGAAATGACTGCACATTGCCTGCTGTACGAGTATTCTCTGTCTGACATGACAAATCATTTGGAATATTCGCTGCAGCCCCATCCCTACAGAGTATCCCACAGAACACAACACAACACAACGCATGAGTTTTCGGGGAGAGGGGGGTTCCTACCCGGTTCCTATTCCAACCGGGTGTTAAAATATTTAAATGTTTTGTTTGTTTGCCCTGTTTTGTTCTACTAATTTGTATCATTCCGTGTCGGTTTCGCTTGGTAGGCAAATACGGAACCCATGTGTAGTTGGTTCAGTTTGCTCTGCTTGGAATCGTGCACGACCACGATGTGCACAGGCAACCACAGTAATGTCATTATGTTGACTCGGCAAACTTGGCCATGTGAAAATGATTTTTATCCCAATTAAAAAGACTGCAAATAATTGAAAAGGAACAAAAAACTTGTATTTACTTTAAATTTAGAAAGGTTTGACATTCATTAATCTAATTTCATATCAGATTATGTTATCAGACAGGTGAGGAGATCTCCCATTTGCCATCTCTTTCATAATCAGCACCATAAGAAACTGCTAAATATAGATTCTAGATTCTAGATCATTTTAAATAATTTACTCAATATGTTGAGAAATCCAATTGGGAAACGAGTGAGACAACATCCTCGATAGTATAGTGGTTAGTATCCCCGCCTGTCACGCGGGAGACCGGGGTTCAATTCCCCGTCGGGGAGTGACGGATTTTTTTTTTTATTTTCCTGTGTTGTTTTGCATTTGCATCTTATTAATGCTGTCAATTTGTTTTGAAAATTTCAGGAGGCCTGCCAAAACTACATACGAATAATGGTAGTTCCATCGCCAGGCCGGCTATTCGTCTGCGGCACTAACTCCTTCCGGCCCATGTGCAACACGTACATCATCAATGACAGCAACTACACCCTGGAAGCGACCAAGAATGGCCAGGCTGTGTGTCCCTACGATCCGCGTCATAATTCCACCTCGGTCCTCGCTGGTAAGTGGTCCCTTTACATCGAGTCCGCTGCTCTCCCGTGGCACTTGAATAATTTATCGTATCGGCACGGGGGTCTATGTGGAGGTCACACTTTAGTGTTTTTTATGTCGTTATCGCCATTTGCAAGAAATGGCAAAAAAAAGACAATTACCTCATCCCACTCAATGTGAGGAGTACTCGATTGTTCATCTGTCCGTCTGCTCTCCCTCCCATCCGTCTGCCAGTCTAAATATGTGTAAGGTAAATCGGATAAAAATTGTCATTCATCAACTGTTGCCTCGGCCAAAGTATTTGCCATGCTCTTCTCTTTCACACTTTTTGCTCGGGTTTTCTTTGCTGCCTCTCCCCTGGACCCCTATGAATGTTTGTATATGATGAATTTGCAGTATTATTGTTCGGCCTGCCATCTCTGATGCTTCAAACAATGTGCGCAACAAAAAGTTAAAATGAAAACAAACAAAATTCATATTTTTCATTTACAATCCGCTCTGAAACATCCATCCCAGAAGCAGCCCAACAATTTGACAGTAAACTATTTTCGATTGCATTCATCTTGTATTTAATTGAAATTCATTCCGAATAAAATGCAAGGAATTCAACGGCACTACTAAAGGACATGTCCCACCTGAGCTTGACCAAAAATTTTATTCATAATATCTTTCAAACTAACGTAAATTCGAGAAGGCACATATGATTTGTTTCTCACACAAGATCCTTGATGTGGATGAGTTCTGTAGGTCTCATCTACAAGTGTACACTTCGACGGGAGGGGGTCTTGCTTTGGAGCCACAAATTTGACCCATAAACAAACACATTGTGCGGCTGCCCCTCATTCTCTGACTCGCGGAGGAATCGTAGCTTTGATAATATTTCGACTTGGCCCTCCATAAATCGGCATTATTTGGCGGCCTGTGGGGAAAAGTTTCTTCGCGTAGTGATTTGTTTGCATTTCATTGTCTGCAGCCACCGTCAACTTTTGGCTAGGGCCAAGGCAGAGTGGGCCAAGTAGGTGCTAGATGGCAGGAGAGAGCGTGATGTGCCATAATATCGATAAACGGTTATAACTAACTTGAAAGTGTGAACACATGTATGTGTGTCTGTGTGTGTGGAGGGCGAGGAGGACAGAGGTTGGGCCAAGTGTTGCCACGAACTTCCGTCGGATGCAGCTGGCTGGGTGACTGACTGACTCCTGCTCCATGTGTTGGCTGCTTGCCCATTTTGCGATCTCCTTTCTCGTCCTCAATGTGGGTCATAAGAGTTTATCATCAACAAGCTGCCACATCCTGGCCAACAAAAAAGAATCCAGCACGAAAAAGCTGAAAAAATAAACCCAAAGCTGCCGCCATTTTCTTTATTGCTTGACGCCATTTTGTGCTCTTCACGTTTCTTTGTTTTTGTTGTTGTTCTCATTTCACTTTGATTTCGTTTTATGGTGCTAATATTAAATCGACATTTTTACATATCTCTTGTCCCTCTTTCCTTTCCCTTTTGGCTTTCTCATCCGCTAGTCATTTTGTTGCTGTGTCGATTTTTGCCGCTTGCCTTGGCAGGATTTTTGTATATTAGCTAACCAAAAATGGATGATGATCGGTATGGACGGAGGGGGGCCATGTTGTTTAGATTACAAATTGGCCCGGACACGAATGGAGCATACAAAAAACTGCCAACTGAAGAAGAAGAGCCAACAAAATGCCAGAACAAGCTGAAAATGTTATCAATTCAGTTTTCATTCGTGACAGGGCGTTGATGTCATAGAGGTTCCCGCTTCCCTCCATTCTCCCTCCTTTTTTTTTGGTTTGGTTCGGAGGCGTGGTCCTGGTAACTAGCACAAACTTTTTTTCTTGCACTTTTCTAACGCTTGCGACAAAAACAAACCACCCAAAAAGTTCGTGGACAACATTTTTGTGCCAATTTCGTTGAAAAAATATTGTTGTAACCATGATGAAGTTTTCAATTGCTTTTTCCACAAAAAAAGAAACAACAACTCTCTCTCTCTCTGTCTTTCACATATATCTATCCTGCTTTTCTGTCCCCAACTGGTAACGCCAGGCTCAGGTCTTCAATACGGCGGAAGGAATCTATTTTTGTTCAATTTAAAAACTGCATGCGAAATAAATTTCAGTCGTTGACAACAGAGAGAGAGAGAGAAAGGGAGAGAGAGTGTGGGGGCGGGATGTAGGCAGGCATAATACAAAACTTTGCCAATAAAAAATTAAGCAAGCTAAAACTTTTATTTTTCCCACTCACTGTCAAGCTGTGTATGTATATGTGTGTGTGTGTGTGTGTGTGTATGGATAGATGGCAAATTGATGAATGTGTGTGTATGGGTAAAAAAAAAAAAACCCAAAAGCGACTTTGTCATTTAATTTATTTAATGTGTCCCAATAGACCCAATGGCATAAAAATATTGGCGAATCATAGGAAATTCATTAACAACTAGGTTAAATTGGATTAGCTTAAAGAAATTTCGGGATATAAGTTATAGCATGAGTATTTCAAATTGACATAGAACTATAAGTATTTGAAAATATAAGTGGAATTACTTAATAATATAAACGAAGTAACAGATGTAAGGACTACTCCGATAGATCTAGGAGATCCACACTTCAAGGAATGAAGACTGACTTTTGAAATTGTCTTTACAGAGAGGACAACACCAAGGATGCTGGCGACCATTCCTTGGTGTTGATTTCCTTATCGATTTGATTATTCTCTTTTCAATGTCCTAAAGGAAAGTTGGTTCCAAGTCATAATGTCTCAGCTTCGTCTACCCAGTTTATACCACAACTTTGACGATTTCCCCGAAAGAGATCCAAGCTTTTCCTGCTTTGAATATTAAAATAGCCAGCGGCCAATTTTAACCAGCTCCTGTCCTCGTGGAGACAGGACCGTTTTCTGAACCCGGCCGCAGCGACCTTTATCATAGTCGAAAAATATGGCTTAAATGTCTTACCAATAACGCACACGCCTCAGAAAACAATGCGAAGAATAGTAATAAATAATTTATAAGTGCGCATTTGCCACATTAATCACGAGCCGACGCTGCTGCTGGCACAAAACAAAAAAACGCGGTCCACAAAGTGGGAGGCAAAATCCCTTGCGCCAGCCAAAAAGTTTTCTCGGTCCAAAGCCAGCGCATATTAATTTCGGGGCTACAAACAACCCAACCCATTCCAAGCTATCCTATGGCCGTCGTCGTCATCGTCGGCGTTGTCCGCCAACAACACGGGCACAGCGAAGCGTACAAATTGCCATCACTTGCGTTCAATTTTAGACTTTTCCAAGCAAATGCACAAACGCGATTAAAATGCTGACGAATGGCGATGTGGACAACGGTTTGGCTTGGGCTGGCTGGTTGTTGCCAACGTGAAAATGTCAAGGGCCCAGGAACCCGGGCCGGCCATGAACCGGGGCAACAAGAACAACAACACATTGCCAAAAAGGTTGGCGAAAAATGGGCAAGTCGAAGCCTACTTTGCATATCGCGCAACGCGCGCAGACCGCCAGCTCTGAAAAAACCGTGTTGGTCCAATTTCGACAACCACGTTGCCGTTTTTGTCGTTTTAAAGCCTTTTTTCAGGCCTTGTTTTGCCATGGCGATGGTTCCTGGGCAATATCGCATTTGCATATGACAGGAAAGGGGCCGCAAGTGCGTGAGTCTTTGTGTGTGGACCCCTCACCTCTCACCTCTTGGCAACAACTTGACCCTTTTTTCTGGAAAACGCAATCGTCAGTTAGATGATCTCTGCAACGTTACGATATCAGCCAAAAAGACCTTCATCTTCGTCATTGACTTATCCGAATTGATTTTGGCCATGTATGAAGTTGTTAATTCTATTTGAAATGGACATATTTGTTTAAACAATTCTTCAATCCAATGCCTTTGTTACAAATTACAATAAAAGACATTTTTGATTCATGTTTATGTAGTCGAGCATTAATTATTAATTAATTGAATGTAATGTTCAACAACTAGTCACTCTTTAAACAAGAAGTACAACAAGCACGAGCCCGAACACAAGTACAAACAGCAAACATGCAGCGAAAGCAAGATGCAACCACAGGACATGTGGAGGGAGCCAAGGGCGGCATCGTCATTGACATGGGTGTGGCACAAACTGCATATAAAATGAATATCAATGAACTGCAAGCGAGCAAGGAAAACAATAAACCAGAGGGCCGGGGCTAACTTCGACCGCGCCAAAGTTTGTGTACCCTTGCAACTTTTTTGGTAACTCTATCCTTACCTATTAGCCATCAATGTGGAAGAACGTTTTATCTAAAAAGGCTTATGTTTGCGAAAGAATGGCCTACAATCATAGGAAATAACGAAGATATTGATCAAAGTCACTGTTTTCCACCGATAGTTCCTATGGGAGCTATATGATATAGTCACCCGATCTTTATCAAATTCGGCACAGTCATTAACATATATATTAAATTAAGAAATGTTTAATTTAAAAGCAATCGCGTTAAAAGTAACGAAGTTATTTACAAAAGTCACTGTTTTCGACCAATCGTTGCTATGGGAGCTATATGATATAGTCACCTGATCTTGATCAAATTTGGCATAGTCGCTTATAGGCGTAGTAAACTCTCTAATATTAAGTTTCACGACAATAGCTCAGAAAATAACGAAGGTATTGAGAAAGTCACTATTCGTGACTTGGCCGTTTGTATGGGAGCTATATTATATAGTCACCCGATCTTGATCAAATTTGGCATAGTCGCTTATAGGCGTAGTAAACTCTCTAATATTAAGTTTCACGATAATAGCATAGAAAATAACGAAGTTATTGAGAAAAGTCACTGTTCGTGACTTTGGGGTTTGTATGGGAGCTATATGATATAGTGGTCCGATCCTGCTGAATCCGAGATATACAACGCCTGCAGTATATACAAGCCTACGTGCAAAATTTCAGCTCTGTAGCTCTTACGGTCTAGGAGGAGTTTGCGTTGATCCAGACGGACGGACGGACGGACGGACGGACGGACGGACGGACGGACGGACATGGCTAGTTGAACTCGTCTCGTCGTGCTGATCAAGAATATATATACTTTGTATGGTCGGAGATGCTTCGTTCTATGCGTTGCACACTTCTGACCAAAATTAATATACCCTTTTTGCAAGGGTATAAAAATGGTGGGTGTGGGCGGACAGAGAAATGCAAACACGACATGAAGCTGCAACGAAAAGCCCCGCAAAGAGGAAATAATAAAGCATCGCGAAAAAAGGCCAAAGCATTTCAGAGAACTCGACCAACGCTCACACACATATAAGGTGCTGTGTGTATACATGGACAAACCAATACTAATACTAAATAGTTCTATTTTTGAATACAATACAATGGTCAATAAAAAAAAAAAGACTATAACCTCTCCCCCGACGGGGAATTGAACCCCGGTCTCCCGCGTGACAGGCGGGGATACTAACCACTATACTATCGAGGATATGTTGAGCTTCTCGTATATTTCTTATAACGCATCAAGTCTTACGTTTTTTATACCCTTGGTGCAGGTTTTTAAAAAGAAGTATCTCCCACTATACAAAGTATATATCTTCTTGATCAGCAGACGATTTCATAAATAACTATACTTTCGTCCGTCCGTTGTCTGGATATACGCAAACTCATTATAGATCTAGAACCTACAGGTCTGAAATTGGATAGGTAAAAACAATGTTTTAAATCAATAATTTTGATATATTCAAAACTTGCATCGTAAATACATAAATATTTATCTGTTATATATACTTGGAATTGACTGTGCCAAATTTGATCTAGATCAAATCATTCCTCATCATTATCATTACAGTCGTATATGACAATCAACAAACTGTTAAAATATTCATATATCCATACATTATAAGCAAGATATAGGCAATGCTCCAGCCTAAGATTTAGACAGTGTTTTTCTTTTATGATGCAAAAGAAAAGTAACAAAAAATCTGGCAAGGGTATTAAGATTTCGGTACGACACAAGTTACCTTGACCCACTTGTTTTTATACCCTTGCAAAAAGGGTATATTCATTTTGGTTAGAAGTATGCAACGGATAGAAGGAGATGCTTCTCCGACCATATTAAGTATATACATTCATGATCAGCATGACCAGACGACTTCAAATAGCCATCCTGTCCGACCGTCTGCCCGTCTGGTTCGACGCGACCTTCTCCTAGAGCTGCAGTTTGAGTTCAGACGGATCGAAGTACTATATCATATAGCTCCCATACAAACGGCAAAATCACAAACAGTGATAGTCTCAATTTTCTGAGCTATTCTCGTGAAATTTTATATTAAGTTTATTATATCATTTAGCTCCCGTAGGAACGATCGGTCGAAAACAGTGGCTTATGTCAATAACTTCGTTTCTTGTTACGTAATTTTCATAAAAATTTCGTTATTGATAAGATTGTCGGCAGTTCTTTGGTAAAAATTAGACTTTCTAGATAAAACGTTTTCCGGCTTTGACGCCGATAGGTAAGGAAAGGGTAACAAAAAACTTGCAAGGGTATTAAAACTTTGACGCGGTCGAAGGTAGCCCCGGCCCTCTGCTTTTTATAAATTTTTGATCATTGCTTAGGAATTTTAGTCCATTTTAGAGGATATCAGAGCCTACTAATTGCGCATTTATTGAATAATTAAGGGGAATTTTTCTAGAACATTTGGTTTTAAGCTAACCCATACTCAAAAGCAGGGTCGTTAAGAGTAAAACACAGCTAATTTATTTTAGCCAACTTAAATTGGCTTAAGCGAATGACCAAAAGAAAACAAATGGCCCGTTATCTTGTGTAAGCAACATCAAGAAGGGGCCAAAGGACACACACACATACACGCAAACGGGAGGACAATGCGGGTGCAATGCAAAGCAACAAAAAAAAAAAACAACAACAACTGTCAGTTTCATTAAAAACAATGAAATCTGCTAAGAGCCAAAAGTTTAAATGAGCGTCTAACAACTGCGCAGGATAAAAGCACTGAAACAACAAAAAATCCTAGAGCGGCAAGGGCTTAATGGTAAGAGGGTGGTGTTCGGAAACGGGGTTAAGGGAAGACACTGGCCACTCCGAAAAGTCGTAGGAAAAAAGCCAAAAGCGTCTGCAGTAAAATATGTACTCGAAAACAAAGTCTAAACAATAAACAAAATGGCGGAACAACAAAGCAACACAGCAAAAGAAAAAAAACGACGATAAAAAACACAGCAGCTTGTGACCCTTTTTAGGGACAATGGCTCATTTCATGGGTGTGGCAAGGGGTCAAGGGTCAGAACGGTCACTCTTAAATGTCTTAAAGGTTTTAAGCTAACGAAGGCTTATCCTATATAACCCATAAAGTTCAGTTAATAAATGCCTATAACTAATTTCTCTTCTAATACCTGAGAAAACAGTTTTCACTTTGAAAGAAAATTTGCGTCTTACAAGTGCTTTTTCCATCTATTCTCTCCTTCTTTTGGTGGTCGAACTACGCCCATGTTTTGTCCTGCTCTTGACTTGTTTTTTCGTTTTTCTTTTTCCACGTTGGTTACCATTTTTTCATTATTTCAAACAAAAACATTAACAAGAACAATTAGCTGCTGGAAATGTGGACAGCAAGAAGAGAAAGGAATTGCATTAGGCAAGTATTTAAGTACACGACTTACAATTAGTTATACTGATTCAGACCGACTTAACAACAATCGACTGATTAATGGGCGAAAGCATTGAAAAGTGATTGCCAATGCAGATATTAGTGGTTAGGCAGTAGAAGATCCTAGTAGACAGATTTGGCAAATGATACCCCACACTTGAACCGCAAAAGCCATTTGTTCAGTCGTTTATTTTGAAATTTTTGTGTTTGTTTCTCATTAGGCTGACAAAAAAAAGAGAAACGAACGAGAATCCCCCCAGAAGGAGCGGCGGGCCGTTGACGGGGAGTGGCATTTGTTACCCTTACACGAGCTCCATAAACTGGTTTATGGCACACACTTTGATGCTCATTAAGGTTAAGTCAGCAGCAACCCCCAGAGCACTGCTGCCATCCTCCACTTTGGAGCAGCCTCTACCATCCACTTCAGGGTAAATCTCCTACTCCAGAAAACCAAATTTAAACGAAAAATGTGCAACATTAAAAGTTGAACAACTTGTTTGTGTGACAGTCGACGCGGCTGTTGTTCGTCTCCACCGAAAAGCAACCCTGAACTCGTTTCCTTCTACTTCTCCTTAATTTTCCTCACACACACGCACACGCACGCACACAAGCGTGTGCAGACGTAGACATACACATGGAGGAGAATTTGTAGCATACATTGCGGCGTTGTTGATAGTCGACCAAAATTAATGCCATCCCCTAGAGAGAGGCGCCATGGCTGGCACTGGCGCTGGCTTGTCTGACTCATTTAGCTGTTCCACACACATTTCATAAATTATGAATAATCCTCTTTCATAGTTTCAGATGTGGTTCCGCTCCTTCCTTTCGCATTTATCGTCATCGATATTGGTTAGCTTTTAAGAGATATTGACTTAACCTTTGTTGTTCTCTGCTGTTCTTGCTGCCCTGTGGGTTGAGTGACCCAAAAGTTTTCCAACTTCTTCAACCGCTCAAAGGTTATTGTGTTAGATACATAATTTGTAATTGTTTTGTTTTAGTTTTACAGCTTACAAGATTGTTAGATTAATGATAAGCTTAACAGTAGCTATATTTCAACACGAGAACGAAAACTTACTCATGTTAAATCCTAGACTGTTTGATTGTAGTCCTGACTAAAGATTGGGATATGAGTAATATAAAAAGGCTCCCTTTTCAAGCATCTTTGAAACATCGATTAATTAAATGCTACCTCATTTCCTTAGTTTCGAATGATTACCTTGATAAACTAAACCAAATATACTCGAATAAAGATATGTCGATCATCAAAGTAACAGAGTATCCTTAGCTGTACATCATATTTCTATTCAATTTGTGGATTCGTTTTTACATTGGCAATTAGACATAGAGCAAGCATTAGAACCGTGTCACTTTAACATTCCCCCTAGACGTCGTCTACTGCTTTCTTTTTCATATCGTTCCTGTTTTATGTGTGTGTGTGTGTGTGGGACATAATTCATAAGGCATACATCAGAGTACTGGCACTTGAGTGATGCTAGGCGCTGGCTAGAAGAATGGAGCACTTGCTGTCTTATGTTATTTACTTGAGTTTAGTGTTAAAAATGTAAGCCAAAGCAAACAAACATAAAGCAGAAAACACAGTTTGCCTAGTGCCTGCCTAAACATATAAATTACAAACGGGCTGCCATAAACAGTCGCCACCACTCCAATCCTGAAACCCATCCACCCACCGAGCACCCCTCCCGGTTGGCATCCTGTTGAAACAAAGGCATGGCCATGGCAACATGGCTACACTAGACACGTTTCTTGAGCATTCTGCGTGTTGCTTCCTTCCGTTTAACTGGCCTTCCTTCCTGCCCCAAAGAAATAAAAGGCTGCTGTTTGTTTTAGAGCCATTCATTCTCATCCTCCCGACCGCCCTGCCCTTCACATATGTACATTTCTATGTAAAGCGGCCATTGCGATTTCCGCAAAATCTTCACTCCAACTGTGTGGCAATGTGTCCATTTTTTGTCTTTTCTGTTTTGTTTTAAAGGCCTATAGACCTGTGGGTTTCTCGGGCTTTGCTTGCTTACATTTGACAATCATTTGCAGTGAGCGAGAGAGGAGGGATTGAGTGTGGAGGGCGGAGGATGAACAAGGGATATGAAACTAGTTACAAGTGGGCCATAAAGAAACCCTTAAGCTACCATTAATAACAGATAATTACATCCCCAAATTGCTCTGAAATATTGCCTTGGTATTTTGCAAAAGCAAAATTCTTTAGTATAGCAAAAAATAAAGGCAAATAAAAGAACAACACAACGTCTAAATGTTTCAAAACAAAACTTAATCGATAGTTAAAGAATTAGAAATGTTTGAAAAGGCATTTGATTCGATATAGTATCAGCTTCTGCATACCCAATATGTGGCTCTAAGGCTTATGGAGTACGGTAAAAGTAGATGTTCATACGAACGGATAGAAGGAGGGACAAACGACCTTGGCTGTGGGGTTGGAAATGCTTTTTTCTGCCTGTTACATACACTTTGGTGACTTTAATGTGCCATTCATCCACTGAGTGTATGTGGTACAATAAATATTTGCTTTGAAGCTCTTCAGCAATAAGCAGATATGTGTTTCCAAGTCATTCAATTGCAGTTGAGTCGCTACCAAAAATGTGCACATAAATATCATTTCGAAATCAAAATCCCCTCTACAATGGCTTAAGTTGCAAAACATTGGCCATTCAGATGGCGAAACGCTATTTTGGGGGCAAGAGCAAGACATTAACTTTTAATTTGATCATTTCTAAGCAAAGTGCCAGCAGCATCTTCAGTATCAGTATCAGCATCAGCACACACACTCCAAGACCCAAATGGTCTCTGCATTGAAACTGGAGTCAAACTCATTTGGCCCCTGCAACGAGAAAGGCAAAAAGGAGAAAAATGAAGAAGGAAATGGAAACAAAAAGTGAAGCAGATTTTGCACAGAAAACCAACAGCTGATAATTGTGGTGCGCCAATAAAAAGCAAATTAAGCTAATTGCAAAATTTGCAAAATCCCAGCCAACGACCAGAGGAAAATGTAGAGAAGGAAACGAAACGAATAGGGAATAAGCCAAGAAGCATAATAAAAGTAGAGCAAGTAAAGCTTTTTCGGCTTTTCCGCCAACCGCTTCTTGGCCCGGCGACACATGTTGCCAAAAGTTTAAATCCCACTCCCCCGCACACTCTATGCCCCCCCACCTGACGCACCATCACGCCTCTCCATCTTACTTTCATCTTTTGCAATTTCTTTTTATCAGCATACAAGTAAAATGTAATTAGAGCCAAGAAAACAAAAACGAAAAGAAAAACCCAAAATTGATAACTAACACAAATTTAGTCAAGAAAGGAAACTGTTAAACAATGAATCCTGGCCGTTTGCCAGAAGAAAGGAAACGAAAGGCCCCGATTAAATCCTTGTCTAAGCTCATAAAACAAAGGAATAAATGAGAATATGTAAGATGTCGCATTCTATAAAAGTTGCTGCCTTGCCATCAGAACTAGGTCAGCCACATGGCCGCAATTATTGTAATTAATAGGCACACACACACACGCACACACACACACAATAGCGCCAACACAAGCACATAGCAATATATGACAGTCGATGCGGAGAAAAACCTTTATCCAACCACAAACCAAAATCCAAAACTATTCATGCATGCAAAATCGTTAAAATAAATTGCGTTTATTTACATTTAACCCTAAGAACGACACAAAAAATTCCCACTGTCGATGTGGAACCACGAAATCTAGATACCCTTTTGGAAAGAAAGAAAGTTGGAAAGAAAGTTTTCCTCCACAACCGAGTTCAATAACCCTTATATACCCCTTTAGTCATTAAATACAGGGTATCTAGCCTATTGACAAAGGTTTTTGTGGCCTAAGAGTAGAGTGTTATCTTGATAAAGGATAAAAGACTTAACTTTTGATGAGGATTTTGTTTTGATATTTGGCAACAAACAAACAAAAAAACCCAACACAAAAACAAGAATGATTAATGGCATTCAAAAGCTTTCAAAAAGATGGTCAAGAGAAAAGGTAAGGCAAATGGCAAGTCCTGCAAAAGTACAGTGAAAAGCTTTCATTTGAAAACTATCAAAAAGGACACTTTAGAAGAAGTTTGCTAAATCAGAATGAAATCAATTTTTTTCTAAAAATCTTACTCAAACTAGTTTAATGAATAGCCTTTTAGTCGTAACCTAGCCAACTATTGTTAAAGGATAAGTTATTTTAGTAGCTAATGCAATTGTAAATGTATGTGTGAAAAGTTCTTTAAAAGAATCGGTGACTTCACTGAAAGAAATTCCTTCAAAACGTCAAAAGCAAATTAAGTCATTTTTGAAGACTGGTCTATGGGGTGACTTTTATAGTTGTGTGTGTGTGTTAGCTTAATTATTCCTAAACGAGCTATTTAACTAACGGCTTTCCACTCGCAACATATATACATATGAGTGTGTAATTAAGGCATAGTAAGAACGCTGGAAAACAACCTGCATTCTGGCCATCTAACCGAAATAAAAAATATGTTGACATCAAATATTTAAAACGCCAGTTTCAACCTAAGGGATATGGGCTTTGGTGTGTACACTAGTGTGTGTGTGTGTGTGTGTGTGTGAGTGTGGCATGTAATAAAGTTACGCGTGCTTAAACATTCGCCAACCTTGCCACTGCTCCCTCTCTTGCCCCTCTTGCCCAGTCTCCCTGTAGTCCTGTCATTGAAAATGAGTGTAATTTATGTATTAGCGTGTGTTTGTGTCTGGCTGCATAATAAAACATGCAAAAATATGCAAATTGCCGCAGTCAACGCGATGAACTTTCATCGTCGACGTTGAGCCTTGTGTCTAAAGAGCATTTTCCGCTGTAAGAAAAATCGATTAAATCACTTGAAAGAGTTTATCGAACTTCTCTCTGGGCCACACCGAAAGGAAGTCGGCCAAAACTATCAGCAGCACAATTTCACAATGACTACAGATGGTCGGAGGTCGTAGATCGGAGAGCGGGAATCCAGAAGGAAAGGATGATAGCAGGCTTCGAAGGATATATGCAACCTGCAGTTCTCTGGATTTCGGTTTTTTGAGCACATAATTTGTGCACGCTAGATTGTCATTTAAAATGAGTTAAGCGCCAGCAATTGCTGCAATGCGGAACGACTCCTGCTTGACGAGTCCTGTGCTCCTTGGAGCACAACCATTGCCGGCCTCGTCGTCGTCGTCGTCAGGTAACTGGCGTTATAATGAGCAAACAATATAAAAGCAAACGCTGCTGCATGAAACAATGGCGACGAGTGCAACAAAAAAAAAACCAATTAGATGCAAGTCAAAGCTGCGACAACGGGCAGGTTTGGGGGGCGGAAGGTGGCAACAACTTTTCGTGTCCTGTCGATGCAGTGACAAGTGACAAGGGGAGGTGTGCTGGCGGGTGGTTACTCTGTTTATTGTGCGCCTCGTTAGCTTAGAGGGGACAACTACAAGGACAACGACAACTACGACTACAACTAAAGCTACAACAAAGGCAACCTCTTTTGCCAGACGCCACGTAAATTGCATTTCCATTGTTAATTGCCTCCAATTCATAAATTTAGCATTGCCAAGGACCTTTTGACCATGCAATTACAGCTCTGAGCAACGCCTTCGATGTCTGTATACTCCTTCAAAGTCCATAACTGAAGATCTTTGTATCTCTTTGCTCCAACCTATTTTTAATCATTAGATTAAAAGATTTAAACGGATCCTTGATGTAATGCCTCTCAAACCTCAGATTTAGACTCTTGCCCACATTGGGCATTGGTCATATTCGCTTTCGTTTTACCAAAAATTTATGTGCTTCAACAAATTGACGCATTTGACATTTTTCGCCCTAATCCATTTCAAAACTGCCCAGCTGAAATTTATGCTAAACTGAGGGAAAATTGCATATTTATAAAAAGCTTACATGTAAATTTTGATGCGTGAATTATAATTTCTTGTTAATTTGCATGCGAAAACGCCGAAAATGTTGAATGTTGGATGCCTGTGCTGTGTAGGTTTTTGGCTTGATTCCGTGTAATCGATAAAATTCACAGCAGAATCCCCAGAGACTCCTGCACGCACCTTTACACGTGGCAGAGCCGAGGAGGGGCAGGCTGATGAGAAAGCGGTTGGGGGGAGAGAAAGCTTGGTTGGCAAAGTGAATATAAAATTTGAATTACGTGACAAGAAGGCGTAGAGCAAAAATTGGCCAACACACAAACTACAAACGCAACATAAATTCGAAAATGATTCCAAGTGAGCTGGCATACACGAAGGCAGCAAGGAGCAGTAGCGGCAAACAAAAAGCCGCATTAAAAATGTCGTCTGCAACAAATTAATTTTGCCGCACGGGCCTCACTCCCACTCCCACACGCACACCCACGCCTGGCTGCCCCAGGGCGGCCATAACGCGCCCCCCTTTCGCCCCTTGTTACCAGCGTTCGCCCTACTCCAACAGGCGAGTGCTTAAATTAAGAGGCTGTAAAAGTCACGCGGTGAGTGAAAAGTAAAAGCGGAAAAGCACAGAAAATCTGCTTCGAGGCAAAAGGAACACGAAGTACGGCAACAAACATTTTCCCATTCGACGGTGATAAATAACGAATGCTAATTTTCTATCATGAGATGCGGGTGGAGGGATGGACGAGGTGGAATAGACCAGGTGAAGCTAACGGCCAATAAAAACATTTGCCAAATGGTTGGAGCAAGTCTAAAAGCTAAACAACCTTAATTTTAAAGTTTAAAATTAAAGCAGAAATTTAGAAGCGATTTCCAATTTCACAGTAAAATGTCTTCACAGAGTTTGTTTAGGAAGATCTACTTATAACGAAAATCAGTTAGGAATAAGGAAGGTATAAGGAAATTCAAAGTAAATGTTCTGAAGTTAAACACCTTCGATCATCATAAGCAATTTGAAAGATTACAAGAGGCCTAAACAGTCAAACGGCTAGAGGCATTTAAATTAATAAAATCATTTAAAGTTTGGCAAAAGTTATATATAAAATATTTATATATACATACATATGAAAAAAAAACAATATTATGAAAAAAATATCAAAGAAGTTAAATTCGGCTATGCCGAAGTTTATATACCCTTGCAGTCCTTGACAATAATAATTTCACATGTTCAAAATTTCTTTTCTGCAACTCAATTCATTAATATACAAACAAAACAATTTTACTCTTCATACTATGTACAATTTGTTCTTCTTCTTCCCTCATTCCCTAAGCAAAGCAACGCACGCATACACATACAGTTTATGTAGCGTTGCGTCTGTGTGTGTATGCATGTGCTCTGTTAACAGATGGTGACGTAGTAGGCAGCAAGCAGAGCTGCCGGCAGCGATTGAACCGATTTATGTATATAGACTGTAACTTGTGTTCTATTTATCCGATCAGGGTCAAATTTTGGGATCTGAGATTTTATATCAAATTCTATTATATTGGTAAATTTCATGGGGATACTCCAATTTTTGCAAAAATTTTTGTTCCAGAGCTATATGATATAGTAGTCCGATCCCAAAGATTTTCATACTTTATCTCACCCGGGTAAAAAAAAAGCTCCCAAAAAAAATTTCATCCCGATAGCTCTTAAGATGGCTGAGTAAAACGCGTACGCACCGACGGACAGACGGACAGACGGACATGGCTATATCGACTTAGCTTCTCATGCTGATCAAGAATATATATACTTTATGGGGTCGGAAACGTCTCCTTCTGTGCGTTACAAACATCTGACCAATTTTATAATACCCTCTGCAAGGGTATAAAAAAAAAAAAATTCCGTCTCTCCCCGACGGGGAATTGAACCCCGGTCTCCCGCGTGACAGGCGGGGATACTAACCACTATACTATCGAGGACGTTGCGACTTTTGCTTCCCAAATTGATTTTTCACCATTCCCAAAATAGTAGGGGCATTCATAGTCAGCAAATAAGTTTCATATACCATGAAAATACTTATCAACTTGATTAGACCGATTAGGGTACTGATTAGAGCGGGATAGGGATAGTATGAGCAAAAATTTTGTCAGGGTAAATGAGTAAAAGTTACTTTCTTTGCATAAACCGTACACAATCTTTTCTCCTAGGCCAGACCCATCCGCCCCACACACCCAAACACAAACGAATTCACAATCACAATTTTGATAAATTAAAAAGATAAATCATTGTGAACATGTTTTACCCCTCTGTATATGTACACTCACACATACATACATACATATTTCTGTGAGAATAATTATAAATAAATGAAATACATTTTGTGTATCCAAAGGATGTTGCCGAAGACAAACACAGATCACTGCTCTCTCCCTCTTTCTCTTTGCATTCTTTGTCTGATTCCCTGTACTCTATTTATCTATGCATATACCTCTCTCTCTCTCTCTCTCTCTCTCTCTCTGTCTCTCTGTGGCTCTATGTGCTTGCAGATGCAGCGATAATGCGGCATTTGCTTTGCCTGAAGGTCGGACAAGTTTCCTTATAAAAGCAATCGATGCTGTACTGTCTTGCCCGCTGCCCCCCTTTCTCCATATCCCCTGGTCAGTGACCGAGTCCACCATTGAACTGGCTAGGCCGTTGGCAAAACCATTTCCGCCCAGACAATAAACGGGCAGACGCCATTGAGCTCCGCGCGCTCAGCATTTCCGGTTGTTGCCTCTGTTTTTCCATACTTGTATTTTTCTTTTTTTTTTTTTGTTTTTTTTTTTGCTCATGAAATTGAAGTTTGACAATGCCAAAGCCAAATTCGAGCCCAGGCCAATTCGCTGTACACAAAGAGGAAGAAGAGAAACACAAAAGTTGTGGCAGCCGCAGAGAAACACAGGCACAGTGAGCCAAAGAGAGGGCGATATGGAAAAGGAGAATCAGAAAAAAAACTCATTTATCTTCTTCTCCCCTACCAAGCCCTCAAGCCGTCCCGGCCTTCAGGCGTTCAGGCCTCAATGTCGCCCGAGACATGTCAAAAAGTTTTTCCTCGGCCTTTGCTTGGTGTTCTTGTTCTTTGTTGTTATTGCTCTGTGTTTGTCGTTTAACTTAATTAAATTTGCGCGCACATTTGCAATTTCCATTTTCCTCTCTTCTTTTTTTTCCTGTGTGTGTGTGTGAGTGCGTGAGTGTGTGAGTGTGAGAGTGTGTGCCTGTCTGTCGGCCGACAGGGCGTATGTGTAGTGGGAGCAACAATTGATTAAAATTTTATGATTTTTATCATTCTCAAAGTCATTTGCATATTTAATAGTTGTATAAACAAAAAATAACATTTACGGCTAATAAAATGCAAAGCATAATTGACATTTATCAAAGAATCTTATATAAATAAAGCCCCATCAAATATATTTCAATGCCTCAAAGAACAAATTAGTGATAAATCATTTCTGCCACAAGCCAAATGCAATTCTCTAACCGAAAACAAGGCTAGGCTATCCATTTAAAAGGTGGTCCTAATTGGCTATTCATCTAGACATAGATTTGAGGTTAAATATGTCGTGTGGTTTTAGGCAATTTCTAATTGGCTTTAATTTTATAAAATTTGTAAGGACTCAGAATGATGACTATGTCCACTGACCCTCCGCTTTAAGTTAAATCAACATTGTTGCATATTGATTTTAGTGAGATTCTATTGTTTAAGTTTCTATTTATTCAACTGGTCATTTCCCCTGTGTGGACATTCCTCCCGTTAATCTCTTTATCCTGTGTACCTAAATATTATTGTGTATTTTACTAAACAATCAAACTTTCCTCTTTATGTCCATTTTTGCAGACAACGAATTATATTCGGGAACAGTGGCCGACTTCAGCGGCAGTGATCCGATTATCTATCGTGAGCCCTTGCAGACGGAACAATATGATAGCCTCAGTCTCAATGGTAAGTTGTTGATGTTATTATAACCACTTCGGGTAATTGAAAATGTCGCGGAAGAACTGCGAGAAAAGGAACAGGCGAGAGGGGAGAAGAGCCCTCCCGTTGCGGTTACTTTATATAGAAAATACCATTTCTCCAATCGAATTAAGTCTGTTTGTGTGTGCGTTCGCATTGACAGTGCATTGTCCGATTCCGTTTTGAACTTCCGTTGCCATCATGTTGCGTGTGGTTCGGGCCTTTTGCATATTTCAGCCTCCACTTGGCCGGAGCTCGCTTGACTTGGCTCCTCGGTTATCATATGACAAGAGTCCATTAACTGAATCTGAATAGACATGGCACATTTCGACTTGTGGCCAAACCGTTTCCAGCCTCTTGCCTGTTGGTTCTCGTTTGCCATTGCTACTCCTGTGCTGTCCATCAGCCTCCATAATTTATATTGAACGGTCAGTGGTCGCTACAGGACGAGGACAAAATGAATTGCTTGAATATTTCATAAGCTCGCTTGACACATAAATGATGCCTCCGCCATAAATGTGGAGCACGTGCTCGGAAACGAGCTGAAATCAAAAGCATTCTTTACCAAAATCAATTCTAGCAAACATTGAATTAAAACCGCCAAAACTTATCTTTCTCTCTGGAAAATGTATCAAGCAAGAACCACACCCATCGACATGTCAGTTGGGTACTCTAGTACAAAAATATTTAATAATTCACTATCCTTAGAATCAGCCAAAGTTGATACCCAATTTAGAGAAATAAAAAGTTCGACATATCCCAAATTCCAATTCCATTATGAAGTTTTGTTTATACATGTTTAGGATTTCACTTGAAGTTTTGTTCTTATCCTTTGAGGATGTTCCTGATGAGGATGTTTTCATCATAAACTCCAAACACCAATGACAATGAAACCCATTTGGATTCCATATAACTCGCATTCGATTGATTATGCCCGAAAAGCGAAACGCTCATAAATTGCTGGAAATTTTCAACTATAAAAAAGTTTATAACCGAAACTATAAATGTATTTTATGACTTAACTTTTTGACGATTTTCTCTCGTTCTTTTCGCAGCGCCAAACTTTGTGAGCTCATTTACACAAGGAGATTTTGTCTATTTCTTCTTCCGGGAGACGGCGGTGGAATTTATCAATTGCGGCAAGGTGAGTGTTCGAATGGAAAACAATATGGAAAACCCAATGGAAAACAAACGCAACCAGCCACCGATCGGGGGAAGTGAATTCATGTTTTGCCTATATTCGGCTTTGATTCATGACCAAACACAGCTATCGGTCTCGGTTTGTTTATGGCACTTTGTTGGTTTTCCATTTAGTGGGACGCCATGGGCGGCGGGCTCAGGAGGGATGGTGACCACAGCAATGCATTTGTTAAAATATTTGTCTTTCAGGCGATTTATTCACGCGTTGCCCGCGTCTGCAAATGGGATAAGGGTGGCCCGCATCGTTTCCGCAACCGTTGGACCTCGTTTCTCAAGTCGCGTCTGAACTGCTCCATCCCTGGCGATTATCCCTTCTACTTTAATGAGATACGTAAGTGCAGAGAGGCTCCCAATTAAGATGGATCTTTAATTGCCTATTCCTATTCCACAGAATCGGCCAGCAACCTGGTTGAAGGACAGTACGGATCAATGAGCTCCAAATTGATTTATGGCGTTTTTAACACGCCAACAAATTCGATTCCCGGCTCAGCGGTTTGTGCCTTTGCCCTGCAGGTAAGCATTCCAATGCCACTTTCTTTTCATTCTGATTCAAAATGTTCTCTTTGCCATTTTCCATCGCCAGGACATAGCCGACACCTTCGAGGGACAGTTCAAGGAACAGAGCGGCATCAACTCCAACTGGCTCCCAGTGAATAATGCCAAGGTGAGTACTAACAAGCACATACCTGGAGAAGAAGTTCCCCTTTCCCTCTTTGACTTTAAGAATTCATTCCCTGTGACCGCACTTAGGCGCAGCTGTTGTTACCCCAACAAAGAAATTTATGGGTTCAGCCGATTGCCACACAAATAGTAAAGAGAAGGAGAAGATGCTGTAAATTTCTTTTTGGCAAAAGATTCGCTTTTGCATGTCGGTAAATCCGTTGCCAATTCTTGGCAGATGACTGCACATGTCGTCATCGATTTGGGTTAAAGAGGAACATTCCTCTACATAGAAATTGCAAATTCAATTTTTTTTTAATGTGAATAAAATTTGGATTACCAAAAGAACGTAAAATATCATAAACCATTTCATGGTTGGAATTTCAGTTGAAAACTAACTCATTGTGTGACTTGTCCACCAAGCACTGAGTACACTGAGTATCTGCTCTTTCCGCTTGAGATTCATAAACCCAATTTATCCAGGAACATGACGAGTCCTGGCTCGAATACTTTTAGATAGTTTCCGGAAGGCAAGAGAGTAGCAAATGCAATTTATATGCTCGTTTGAGGCACTGTGTCCAGAGTCTGCTGGGTGAGAGTCTGACTCCACAGCGAAGCATTCGCATCACGAACCCAATCTAATATTTTGTTACCCAATCTCGTTCACTCCTTTCCTCTCTCTCACACGTTCTCGTTATGTCTCTTTATAGGTGCCTGATCCGCGTCCTGGAGCCTGTCACAATGATTCACGAACACTTCCGGATCCCACATTAAATTTCATCAAAACACATTCACTAATGGACGAGAATGTTCCGGCATTTTTCGGTCAACCGATTTTGGTGCGGACGAGCACAATGTGAGTATTCCACACTTATGTGTATCTCCCTCTATATAAATCTATATACATACATGTATGTCCTTTATATACATACACACATACATACATGGGTTGATTTTTGCCAGCAACTCCTGCTTCTCATCATTTCTTCTTTATGGCGGTGGTGCGAGGGTGGGATTTTGGTTTGCATCCGGGTCTGGGACCCGAAATGATGTTCCGGCAATGTAAATATTATTGCACAAAAGCCAATTTCAGCCAAGTGGGTTGAGTTCTGGGAAATGGAATATAGAAAGCGGGCTTTGGGGGGATGAGAATGAAAACGGAGGCGTGGCAGTGAGCATTAAACAACCGCATTATGAGCATTATGTGGACGAGGCTGGGCCAAGTTTTGTGGGTTGCGGATTGTTAAAACTTTTACTACGGCTGTTGCACTGGATCCAACTTGGACTGCGGCGCTGGGACTCTCTCGGTGTCCAAGTGAATACGTGACATCTAATTTGAGAAGCAAACTGGAACAATGCAGCTAATTTCATTTAAATAATACAAAATTTCAAGCAGTCGTATGATATGAGCGGCGCCAGGAAAGCGGAAAATTTCAACTTTTCAGTCAAGTCGACACCAAGTTTACATTTAAATGGAATACCTTAATGATGTACAATCTTTAAATGTAATATTCTTGAACTGGTTAACGAGTCTTGAGTTGATTCAAGCCATTGTTTCCTTCCCTGGTATCTCCCGCACTAGGCTCATTCGACTGGACTGATAAATGTATTGAATGGCCAACTTAAAGGAGAACTCATCGTTCAGGTTATCGCATCTGTCTGTACTCAGACACTTCAAGTGCCAACAACCACATGCAAATTTGCCGAAGGTGTTAGCCAGCGCATATAACCGTAAAATGGGTAACAGCCGGAGCCCCGCAGCTGGTGTTCCCATCCAAGATCCTTCGGCGGGATGGTGGTTGCCTCTTTTTGCTGCATGCTCATAAATTATTTGCACTCTTCGCTCTCGCTCGCCCTTAGTCTCTCTCCCTCTCACTCACTGGTCTCTTGGTGGGAATTTAAAAATTCAATTTGGCAACTTTTCCATGTAATTGAGCCACAATTACGGGACTGTTGAGATGTGAGTGTCGGTGGGCGGCACAAGGACGGTTCAGGGATGGGTAAGCGGCAAACTTTAAAGAGTAAATCATAAGCGAGCCACTGAGCAGGTTTGCACACATGGGCATGGCAAAAGAATGCGAAGGGTCGGCCAAGGGATGAGTGGTTGTGGGGAAGGGGGGCTGCTGCTGCAGTCAAGCGATAGTTTGAACCAAACGAACCGAGCCAGCCAGAAGGAAATGCATGGATGCGCTGAGGAGGCAACCCGTAACGAAAATATGTATGCACAACTGAATAAATTAGAATGAAATATGGAACACGTAGCAACAACGCAGACTGCCGACCATCCCGGATCTCGCATCCTGCCTGCTGCATCCTAGCATGTACCGTTCCCACCCCTTAACAGCACTTGTGCCACATGAGCACACCACAACAAATGCCAGGCGAGTGCATGGACTGCAGACGGGGATGGGTGAACATGTTGGCCACTTTCTGCAACTGACTCGTTGCATTTTCGTTTGGCTCGAGGGAGTTTTACCAGAGGAAGGCTATAGTAAGATGGGCCAGAAGGCGGGGGCATGCATCTGAATTTAATCATGACCCAAAACTCAATTGAAAAGCATAAAATAAAAACGCAGCCAAAGTTACTTCAAACATTTCGAGACCAACAATTTTTGGATAAGTCAGAAAGTCGGTCATACTCGGATGTTGCAGTTGCAACAGACATACTAAGCGGACATCCATACTAAGTAAGTCGTAAGTGTGGCACACGATTCCCGAATGCTGGCTTGAGTCATTCACATAAATCTCAATGCAGCTGCTCCCCAACTAGAGGGAAACTCAATCAATTGAGATTGCCCCCGTCCACTTGCTTTATGGAAGGATGCCATGAAAATATAATAAGAAAATAATTAAAGAAAGCAAATTTGCCAAAGTACTCATCCCTCGCTAATGAACTGAAATACAGTGGCTATTGGCTGGCTGATAGTCGAGTTTCTACTTTCCATGAATAAAACTTGAAGGAAGTTGGCAGAAATCTCTCTTAAAACACCAACAGAAGAACTTTCAAGAACTTTTTTTTCCCTTTTAATAAGGTTCTGTGTATTAAAGACGTCTTCGAGGTGGCTTATCCTTTTAAATAGCCACCTCGAAGACGTCTTTACTACACAGAACCATATGGAAGAGTTGGTAATCTGACCAATTCAACCCAAAGATAGTTGTTGGAACTACAGATTGTTAAGTCCACCATTGGGTGACGAATTCGATCAATTGAAAGTGTTTAAATTTCAAATGTCGTAGGCTTGGAAGGTCGCTTCTGCTTTTGTTCTGTCTTCTTCATTTACATTTCTTTGAGCTTTGACTTGGAATTCCAAAGGAGGGAGCTCCCTCATTTAATGTAGTCAATATTTTTGTGAATGTTTTGTGATTTATTGCCCTTGGCAAATTGTCAGCACATCTTTATGAGCTTAGGATCCATTTCGGGAGGGTCGCTTGGTGCGACTCGAACGAAGCTCTTAAGCCGGTTTGTCGCAATTGGCCAAGCAATTCATTTATCAAATTTCCACATTTAAATTTTTAACAATACGCATAAATAATTCGAGGCCGAACGTGATGGAGGGGGTGTCAGTTTTTAGTGGGGGAGAACATTATCGAATGCCAATGCCAAAATCGAATCAAAAATGCGCAAAATTTATGGCGTTTGGGGGGCTGAAAACAGAAATTTATTATAATTTTATTTGAGCCAAGAAATGCTTTCCATGGTGGCCACTTCCGGCCAGCAGCCATTTCGCATTGTGAGTGTGTGTACGAGAAATAAATCTTTGAAAAGAAGATAGAAAACACTTGGCAGGACTCACACACTCAACGTAGGACAACGATTTGCATATGCCGAACAATAGGGGAAGAAAGCAGCAGACGAGGGGCGCAAAAGTTTTCTTATAAGCTGAAACTTTTAACATCTCAACTAAAGTTGGTCCTAACCAATGGAGTTCTATCCCGCCCGGAGTCGAGTCCTGGACTGTGTAACAAATTGTTTCCTGTTCCAGACCGGAGGTATCCGTATTCTGTTGATTTCTGGCAGCTGGTTGACCATATCCTGTAGCATCCTTTCATCGGTGGGCTGGGGGTCACAAGGTGCTGGCCGCAATTTCGTTTTCTGCTTATCTCTTATCTCCTCTTCTTTACATTCTTATCGCTCAAGTTGTTGGTGTTCCTCTCATCTCCATTTACTTATGTATTCCTCACCCGGCGAACGAAGGGCTGAAACTGCCTGACTGAGACAGAGACCGAAACAGAGAATGGGAAGCGGAAAAGTTAACTTCTTTTTCTGACCCTCGACCGTTGTTGTTGCTCCTGTTTTTGTTGTCATCGTCGCCTTCTAAATTCATCGGAGCGATACAAAAGTTGGCAAAAAAAAAAAAAAAAAAACAAAAATTTTTGCAAGTTTCAATTGCCATCTGCCTTTTGGACCAGGGTCCGACCCTGAGATCTGCCTCCAAAAGTGTCATTTTTATTTTTGCATGTGTCTCTGCTCTTTTCGCTTTGTTTTGTTTTATTTTCAGTTGCCATTTTTGTAATTTTGGCCAAAAGAAAAGTTTTTGCTAACATTACCATTCATGGCATTTAGTTTGAATTTATTTCATTTCCATTTTGTTTTCTCTGTTTTTCTTTCACATTTTCTAAGCTGCTCCGGCTTAAGTTTGCTTTCCGCATCACTTTAAATATTTCATTTGCCTCTCTATACCATCGAGTAAATACTTATTTTCCCGTCAAAGAAATTAAAAAATAAGTACATTAAGAATGGAAATGCTTTCGCTTTAAAGGTTGTAATTGTTTTTCAAAATGTTAAAGGTTCCTTCATGATCAATTCAGACTCAGAGGATGGTAAAAGTTCAAAACTTCTTTTCAAAATTTTTTTTGTCCTATTTTTGAATGTAATTCCTTGGCCATGTAAATTATAGATATGTGAGTAAAACTCAAAATTGAGATTTGTTAATTAACAATAAAGGGAACAAAGTCCCAGACCCAGTTTCACCGTCCGTTTTCATTCCCAGTTGCAGTCCCCAGGACATTTGCATTTAAATCGAGACGAGGCAAAATGCAGGCAAACAATTGCACAGCAACAAAAATGGAATAAAAATAAAAGGCAACATGAAAGGAACAATAGACAAGGCAGCCAAGCGGCCAGCCACAAATGTTGCCTGCTGCAACAAGGACAACAATAACACTAACAGAAAGCGTCATAGGACAAGAGAAAGATAGATAGAGATACACAGATAGAGAGAGAGAATGGCAGAGTTTGCCATGGAAAAGGACGAATGAAAATGGGCAACAGCATCAACATTTTTGTGGTGAAATCAGAGAGAAATTTCCGTTTTTATTTCATGTCCTTTTGTTGGTGTTGTTAAAAATATGTTTTTACATATAAAATACAAAATGTTGTTGTTGCTGTTGCTGTTGTCGTTATTGTTGCTGCTGCTGTTCCTTGTGCCTGAGGCCATGTTGCGGCTTTCTGGCATTCTGTTACGTTTGTTATCCTTCCTCTCTGTCCCACACTCTCCCTGTAATTCTCTCTGTCCCTCTCATTCTAACTGTGTACTTTGTCGTCAGCGACCATTTTGGCATCTGTCCATTATTAATGGCGTCTAACCAAAATGACAGACAGTTGTTCCATCCCCATCCCCATCTCGTTCCACACCGCGTCCTCGTCTCCATTCGTTCGCCCACCCATATCCATCTATAATGTTGCAATTGTTGTCAATCAATAGCCAAAATGAGGAAACAACACAGATTAAAATCCCTAAAGGTGTATAACGAATGGGCTTCAATGGGAATTCGCTAGGAGAGCTGATTAGACATTAGACGTTTGCTAATATACTTTTAGTTTTTCATCAAATTTCAATTGAATATCGATTCAAATGTAATCTTCCTTCTATTATGCTTTCAGTTATCGCTTCACACAAATTGCTGTAGACTCACAGATTAAGACACCTGGAGGAAAGACATACGATGTGATTTTTGTGGGCACAGGTAAGTAGACACAAGAAAGGTCGATTCCATCGAATACTGACTCTCTGTCTTTCGTAGATCATGGCAAGATAATCAAATCCGTGAATGCCGAATCTGCCGACTCTGCTGAAAAGGTTACCTCGGTGGTAATCGAAGAGATTGATGTACTAACCAAGAGTGAACCCATCCGCAATCTGGAAATAGTTCGAACCATGCAATATGGTAAGTCAATAAAGAATCCATATATGTATGTGGGTATTGTATATTGAAATCCTTTTCACAGATCAACCCAAAGATGGTAGCTATGATGATGGTAAATTAATCATTGTGACAGATAGTCAGGTGATAGCCATACAATTGCATCGTTGTCACAATGACAAAATCACCAGCTGCAGGTAAGTGGCAATAGCCAGGAGTGGGGGCAGTAGCAGGCACAATATAGAGACAGAGAAAGGCATTTTTATTTCATGTAGCAATTTGCGTCGTTTTTATATGTGTCTCTCTCTCTCTCTCTCTGCCCTCCAAATGTGCTGTCGGGCCACTTGACTGGCTCAATATGCACCATTTATGGCATTTTACATACATGTGACTCACCCTCCCTCCGCCTGTCTTCCATTACAGCGAATGCGTCGCATTGCAGGATCCATATTGTGCCTGGGACAAAATTGCTGGCAAGTGTCGCTCCCATGGCGCCCCACGTTGGCTGGAGGAGAACTATTTCTATCAGAATGTGGCCACCGGTCAGCATGCGGCCTGTCCCTCAGGTGAGTTTTGCCCTTAAATAGCGAGCAAAGTAAAGGAAACCTAAACAAAAAAACATTGCCCACTCCTCCCCAACAGGCAAAATCAATTCGAAGGATGCCAATGTGGGCGAACAAAAAGGTTTCCGCAACGACATGGACTTATTGGATTCGCGGCGTCAGAGCAAGGATCAGGAAATCATTGACAATATTGATAAAAACTTTGAAGGTACAAACTGTCGTTGCCACTAAACTGTTTTCTTTCCCCATATTTTTGTTTTGTTTTTACCTTTATTATGATGCATGTGGCTTTACCTTACTTCGCCCTTTTCCCTGCATGCCAGTCTCTCTGCCTTGCCGTCTGTCGGTTGTCACATTTGCACATAAAACAAATCACAATTTCAATTTAAGCCAGGACTCGCGCGTCTTCTCGGCTGTTGTCCTTTGCCTTATTGCCACTTTATGCTTTTCAATTTCTGTCACAAATTGCTTGCATTTTCTTTTGTTTCGCTTTTCACACCATAAAAATTGTGTAAATTTCTAAAATAATCATAGAAATATATATGGAATTACCTCATGCATGACTATTTAAAAGTATTTTGATGTCTCTTTAGTTAAGAATCCTTAAAGTTATAGTTTTCTTGTCATCTTCTCACTCAATTTTGCATGACAAGTCAATGATTTGTTAAAGATTTTGATTCGAAAAACACTTTGATATATACACACTATTATATAATATATATATACATGGTTGTTGTTCCATTATATTAACTGTTCTTTCCTCTTTCTTCTTATTTCTTTTCATTTTTAACAACACATAATTTTACCCTTTTTGAAACGTGCCCTCTAATTTCGATGTTTGGATGTCGTTTATATTGGTGTCATTGCAATTAAATGGAACTTATCTACAACTCCCGTCAACACACCCACACACACCCACACCCATACACACACACCGTCCCCAATATCCTTGATCCTGTCACAAACAATTATTCAATACATAAACCTATTCGTTGTGGTTCAATATTTTGTGATGATTGTTTTCAATGCCCTCACCAACATGTTTTGATTCATGAACCGTGAAACGGAAATGCTATCAAATTTGTTGCGAATTGCTCTGAATGGACGAACGAATTCTAATGACAGGTCCACAAATTTCTGCAGATATTATCAATGCCCAGTACACGGTGGAAACTTTGGTGATGGCCGTCCTGGCCGGTTCGATATTCTCGCTCCTAGTGGGCTTCTTTACAGGCTACTTCTGCGGGCGCCGTTGCCATAAGGACGAGGATGACAATCTGCCCTATCCCGATACGGAATATGAATACTTTGAGCAACGTCAGAATGTGAACAGGTGAGTAAATACTGAACCGCTAACAAGATGATTGTTCCTAACGCATCTCTAACCCATTTAGCTTCCCATCGTCGTGCCGCATCCAGCAGGAACCGAAGCTACTGCCCCAAGTGGAGGAAGTCACTTATGCCGAGCCCGTACTTTTGCCCCAGCCACCGCCACAGAACAAAATGCACTCGCCCAAGAATACTCTGCGCAAACCACCGGCCATGCACCAAATGCATCAGGGACCCAATTCGGAAACCCTCTTCCAATTCCAGCCCGATGGCTACAACACCCAGCAAACGTACCGTGGACGCGACAATTTTGGCACCTTGCGCTCCCACCAGGTGATGGTAAGTGGTATTCGGATTGACCTAGCTGCGTATGCGGATCACTAACCTAATTATCTCTTCCCTAGGGCGACAACTATAGACGCGGTGATGGCTTTTCGACCACACGCAGCGTCAAGAAGGTAAGTCTCGATTTGCAAATGTTCTGTAGTTTGTATCGTAAATATCCTTGCATAGGCATCTCTCAATACATACATTCATATTTGTTTTATCGTATCTTACTAATCTCTAATCGTATTATCCATTGCTCTCTTTTCGGTGTTGTTGACATTGTTGAACATTAGTACAAATGAAATGAATCCTTGTGGTGCGCTTGTTTGATTTCATTGAACTCTCTCACCCAATCGTCGATTGGTGTATTTCTTAGACTCACTTTGTGCGTGTGTGTGTTGCTTGTGTGTACGAGTGTGTGTCTCTCTTGATATGTGTGTGTGTGTGTATCTTTATGTAGTAGTACTTCACCTAAATACATTTAAGTTCAACAGGTTTCCATATAAAAGCACAAATATCATCCCATTTATGTTCTATTAGTTATTTAAGTATCTATCAATTGATATTGCATTTGCATGCTGATATTTTCATTTTATTTTACTCTCCATTCCATCTCATTCCATATTCAAAGTTCTAAAGGAAACTGAATGATAATCTTTGGAAACTAAAATAGTTGTCAATTCAAAATAGAAACCAATGTTAAGAGAACTTCTCCTTAAGAAATGTTGTTAACCATCAAAAATATCTACTTTGAAATCCCATCACATCCAAAATTTTGTTCCTTATCTTTTTGATGATTTATTTATTCTTGGTTTTTCTTTTCTCATGCACATTCATAAATTTTAGATCATAAGATATACATACATATGTCAGCACGAATCGAAAATCTCACCCCCCATTTCCATTCCCATTTGAGTTACAATCTGAGGGCTGTATTGAATTCTTTTGGGCTACTATCATCTCTATATGTACTTCTGAGAGGTTTATCTATTGTATATATTGAAATACACCAATCGTTCGAATCGACGGACTAATATCGAAATCTAGCAGACGTCTCTCTCTAAGCATTTCATGTATTGTTTATCATCAACGTTTGTTTTTCCATTTTCCACTTCTTCAACTAACTTCTGTATACAAATCTCTATATCTATCTACGATCTACTTTTTCACAAAGAAACACAAACACTAACTAGTCCATAACATAATAACAACAACTGCAACAACTACATACATATGTACAACAGATACTACCAACAAAACATTCACTGAGACAAAAATACCAAATCTCTATCTATCTTTTCTCTCTTCTTCTTCCCTTTTTTCATTAGGTTTACCTTTGAGACGGGAGTGGGGCGGCTGAAACCAGTCAGGGACTAATTACCCAAAATATGGTAAATACTTTATGCATAACTAAAGCAAACTTTAGTTATACCAATATTTTGTTGAACTATTTCTACTTTGTTTCATTTCTTTTCTATTATGATTTGGTCAACTTTTAGTTTCATTTTGAATTGGCTTATCGATTTTGGCAATATGGAACTAACAGAAAACAGTAAAATTCCTCTAAAGCTCTTTAACACATCCACAAATTTCGCTCTAACTCTCTAATCGTCTATTGAAATTCGCAGAAATCAGAAGTTTTTTTTGGGATTTTATGCACAAATTTTAGTTTGTAATTACATTTTTGGAATGCCTTCAGTTTTGGGTTTTATGCTACTATATAGACGGGGGCCCTGAATCAAAATTATGTCAATTAGCCATTCGATCAGTCCATCAGTCAGCCATCCCTCGCCCAACTCGCTCCGTTTTCTATGGTCATCGGCAATCCAATCTGATGATTGCTCTCTGCTTGAATGTCTGTGTGTGCCCGTGTGTCTGTGTATGTTGGGGGATGGATACGTATCCTCCCTGCCGAAAGAAATACTTATCCCTTCCTGCATATCGGCTTGGCCTCTTGACTTCTTCTGCATGGTCTCCCCCCTCTCCATCAAACCATGTTTGAGTAAACTCCCCTCCACTAGTCCATCCCCCCCCAATAGTGAATCAAAGTGCATTTACCTTAGATATTATCACATACACACATAAATATATAACTATATAATAGATGTACCCACCCAATGTATCGTATATTAATATATATATATATAACATCTATATAGATATAACAAGAAGATACTCACAGATATTCTGTTTTTCGTTTGTCTATGCTAAATTAGTTTTATTTTTATGCTTGCAATCTAGAAAATCAGGCGTATTATCCAAATTAATCGAAAAAAGAGTGAAAATATTGGGGTTTTCTTTTCATTTCCGTTTGCCTACGTTTGTTTGCCTTGTTTGTGGTCTGGTTTTCTGTTCGTTTTGAGTTTTTAATTCTTTTGCTTTACAAAATGAAACAAGCACATGAACAACATGCGACAACAACAAAAATGAATATAACAAACATAATTATATATCACCACCCTTAGGCTGTAAACAACACAAACACACGAAACAGAAGTCTTGGTCGCGCAAGAAGACAGCCGCCCCGTCATGGTATCGGTAAGTTCCGGTTCTTCTCTCTTAACACATGTCTCTTGATAAGTTGATTTAAGTTTTAGTTCAATCAAAACCAATTACAGAACTCACCCACACCCACACACACACTTACACACACACAAATCTTACATCTCTGCTGGATCTCCCTTCTCTTTCTATACTTTTCACTGTCTATAACTCTATTGTCTATGTCTTCTATGTGTTTCCATATACACTCACTGCATAACTTAATGGCCCTGCAATCGGTCTACTTTTTATATATAATATTAACAGGGAATGCAACCGAAACGAAACCGGAATAATCGAATATCGATCTTCAAGTCTTTATCTATTGGCATTGTCGTTGATGGTTGTATTCCCTGATATCATCAAATTCGTGACTTGTTCCGACAATCTTTTGAAATCAAATTGATCCTTTTTTAGTTGTTTTTCTTTTCTTGTTTTAGTAAGTGTATTTAATTTGGATTCTGTGTGTATGTGTGTGTGTGTGTGTGTGTAAATTTAATTGTGCATGATGCAACAGCCTCGATCTATATTCGTAGGCATTCCATATCTGATATATCCACACACAATGTAAAGTTGTTGCAACATGCACCGAAAGTTCCCGTCTGAATGTACAAATGAGTCTTGGTCTTGATGCAACAGTTATTTCGTATATGGCTATTTGGTTATTAATTTGAGTCTCCTCCCTCCAATTTGCAGTAACTCAACATCGCTCGAATAGCCCTCAACAACAACCGCAACAGCAGCAGCAGCCGCACTCCAGCTCCGGCTCATCGCCAGTGATGTCGAACAGCAGTTCCAGTCCAGCGCCGCCATCCAGCAGCCCCAGCCCGCAGGAGAGCCCCAAGAACTGCAGTTACATTTACCGTGATTGATTGATATGTAACACCAAATCGATGCCACTCATTCAGGCGATGACCACACCCACACCCACACCGACACCAACGCCCACGCTTACAAACGCAACCATGCCCGTAATGCCCGCCCAGATCGCAAAGCAGCAACATCACGCCAAGCAGTATGCCAAGTCCATGCCTGTTACGCCAATCCAACTGCAATCTCCCATGGAAGAGACACCCTCGTACCAGATCTACGGGCATCAGCCATCAAGAATCTTCCAGTCCGATGCCACATTCCACTTTGACGACGGTGACGATCAGGACGGAGGGGATGATACCGACGACGAAGACGATGCCAACGTCGAGGACACCTCATCGCTAGCCATGATAACGCCACCGCCCCCCATACGACACTCCACATCTCGCTAAAGCCAAAACCACAGCCTGCTCCTCAGCTGGCAATGCTGCTGCCTCAGTTCCGCCTTTGCCACCGCCGCGCAAGTTTCGCTTTGGCAATCGCGAGCTCTTTAGCATGAGTCCTGCTGCCGCCAACACGCCCACATCCAGATATGGCAGTGCCATAACGCCTACGAAACTGAGTGCTGCAGCAGCTGCCATGTTTGCGGCGCCTCAAATGGCCCAACTGAATCGCAAGTGGGCCCACCTCCAACGCAAGCGACGCAGGCGCAACAGCAGCTCGGGCGACTCCAAGGAACTGGACAAGCTAGTCCTGCAGTCCGTCGATTGGGATGAGAATGAAATGTACTAGATCAGAAGGGGGAGGGATAGACACACTTGTACTTTCTGTAAATTGAATTAGCCTGCGATACATGAACTTATCATTTTCCTTTTTTATGAATTTTAGATGCAACTTTACAAGAAAGTCATAGCAAACCATATGTAACTAGGAGGGACAGGGCAAGGATTACAATTGAAGTCTAATCCACTCAATTCATAAACGTTAACTAAGTATGTATATCTAGATGAAGTTGTCTCTTAAGGATAGATCTCAGTTGGAAATATGGACAGGGTTTGATTTGATTTGGCGTCTTTGGGTTCCTTATCCTTTTCACATACTTGTATGGACACACATTCGTTACTATAATATCCACAATACACATACGAGAAAGCCAGGATATTGGACACACACAGCAATGGGAATAGTTTTTGCATTTTTGAACAAACTGGGAAATATATACACGAAATTTATAGTTTATAGTAATACACACGACCCGAGAACTATTAACTTTATAATTACATATATACATATATATATATATATAGGCAGACAAAAGTTCTCGAATCTGTTGTGAAAGCTACGCGTTGATCATTAAAATATTATAATTAACTGTGGGGGGAAAGGAGTGCAAGTCCCCAATGAATTCACTCACTGATATTGGGTTACGGAATAGCAATTTGTAAATACTCTATTATATAAACCATAAGTAAAGGGAAGAAACCCATTAAACAAATGCCGCGAATGTAAAGGCAAACATAATAACAATTTAGTATACAAGACATACAACAAGTTTTTTGCATTTAAAACCACAACAAGAACAACAAAAATAGTAAAAATTTACAACAACAAAATCGATGAGAAACAAAACAAAACAAAACGCTTAATACTGATTTACAAAACAAGATGATGGAAAAATACTAAAAAAAAAAAAAAAAAGATAAAAACAAAACAAATTGAATACCAAAATCCGTAGACAACAAATTAATTTTAAGTAACGGATCCGAAAGAAGATTGAATTTCCCCCAATTGGCATCACGTGAACCTCTTTTTAATAGTCATTTTCAGGATATATTCCAATTTTACCGCCTAGAACTAACAATTTAAGTTCTCCCGTTATAGCTTTACTGTCTTCTTTGATTCCGAAATCTATAACCTTAGTCCAAAGAGTCCTTTTTTGAAATGGTTTAAACTGCCATTGTGTCTATAATCGATTGCTGCAACAATACAACTTTTGTATTCTCATTTAGCTAAACGAAAACCGAAAACAACAGTCAATTTAATTTGCTTTTTGCAAGTGCATTTGGAAACTCTAATCGCTTCTACTATCTAAACTAACAGAACAGAGATTGTAAAATATGTACAGGCTTCTATCGAGACTATTCAAACCAAAATGCAAAATCACAAATACAAATTTCAAAGTGTATAACAACTGTACATATATACATATGTGCGATATGTGCCATAAGATAAGGAAGAAGCAGCTCAGCAAGATGAGCCACAATTTCATTATAATAATATTAAAAGTTATAGGTATATACATATATATATATTAGTTTGCAAACAATTGGCTAATGCCTGGAAACTATCCTGTATATAATCGGCAAAACTACACAAAATGAATGGCAAATGAACCTTTTGATTATGATGTAGTTTTTCTCTCATATAAAGTGATCAAGGAGGAGATATACATACATACACACTTATGTATGTATGTATGTATGTATATGTAGCTATAGAGTTAAATTTTGAATAGAACATACAATTTAGACAACTGAAATTTTGCAGTAGTAGAGTTCATTGCTAATCGTTCTCATGGCAATTAGTTTAAGCTTACGGTTTGAGAACAATAAAAATATGTATTTTGTATAAATCATTTGAAATCCAAGGATCCAGGATGCGATCAGCCAGAGGAGGGAAATGAAAAACCATTGCAAATATATGTAAAAGGCAAATCAAGGCCACAAAGCGTAGTAATATCTAAATCAAAGCAACTTGTGTAAAGAGTAATAGAGATGGGAATGAAGCAAACTATATAAAAATCAATTCTAGGATAAACGACAACCAACACAAACACAAACAAACACGAGACTAACACGAGAATCACGTTTTAGTTTCTTGTTTTTGGCCTTAAGTTGACCCATTAGACAGCCAAAGATCCAGCATTTAATTTGAAATTTTTCAATCCTAATTATTATTTTTAATATTTTTATATAATTTGTTAGCACTTTTGTACATACTAAATATACAAATATATATATAAATACCGTACGATATAATATTCTAATTAAATGCAATAAATTTATATTTTCTTTATCCTTGTTTCAATTCTGTCTTTTGGTTTCCATTCATTTAATAGAAATAACCTGTTCCATAACAACAACAACAACAACAACAATTTCAGATCTAAATCAAATAAGCAATAAAGGACACACTTAGACATATTACAGACAGCCAGCGGAAAGATGGGGAAAGTGGGGAAACTTTAGTTATAGCAACTAATTAGCAACTCGACTAAATCTAGAAATTACTTATACATACATAAATACTAACTTATACAATTGCATTGAAAGATCATTAACTTTTATACACTTTACATTTACATTTACCAATATATATACATACATACGAATTACTTCTACCAATACATGCATTCATACCTACAAATACATACAAATACAAATACAAATACATATACCTATACACTGCAGAAACGTATTGTAATCTAGGATGATCCTTGATGAAGCAACAATTGAAAGGTTTTACAGAGTATGCCTAAATCCGGAGACAACAAATTTAAATCCAACAACAAGAGAACAACAACAACAACAAATTATTCTATATAAATATACATAAAATACATAGATGATGATGACACATACATATACATACATACATAGATCATACGTACTTATTAGATACTTTAGAAGAGAAATTCTCTAGAAATGCTTTTAAAAAACAAAAACAAAAACCCAAAAAACGATAAAAAGAACAAAAAAAAAAAAAAAAGATTATTAATTTAGAAAAGAAAAGTATTTTACTAATTTCTTAAATCTTTCTGCGAAACAAAAAAGTTCTGTGTATTGGATTGGAGGAGCTTAAGCTAATGAATGAATGAGAATGAATACTTTACCATATACACATACATACATACATACATATGTATGTATGGATATGTATATACACATATATATATAAGCTAAACAAGATTTTTAACTTTCTCCAACATAAGACGAAAAGATTATTAACTATGTATGCATTAAAGCAAATTGTAGCGAGCAACTAATTAAACACTAAAGAAACAAACAGCATTAACAAATTAGTGAGCCGTAGAGCGCTTAAAACGCAGAACAAAACAAAAACAAAAACAAAAACAAATGAAACGAAATGTTTTCACTTTTCTTTAAAATAACAAGAGAAAACTCAAAATAAAAACCGAAAATGATATATATTCAAGTGCTTCTTACATAAAATAAATATCTATATATATATATATATATATATATACATATATATATGATTACATATTACATAACACACAAAATATACCTACTAACTTAGGATAAGCCTTTAACTCGAATCCGAATTCGAACTTCAATGGCAAAACTGTAAACTTTACGGCAAAACAAGAAGGAATCGCGAGGACTCCGGGTTCTAGTTTCGGGAATTTGGTTTTATAATTTATAAGTAGCCCGCTATTTCTATACACACTTGCAACGTAATCAATGCATTTTACTTAAGCAAACCCAAAACCAAATCCAAGAGGATTGACAAAAAACCAAGCCAGCAAGACAAATTTAATGAATTAAACAAATTTATATAATTATGTTAAGATTTTATAACGCAACAAACAAACCTAACATGCATATAAACATATATCTAATAACCGAAATCAAACATTGTAAATACTTGACAAAACAAAAAACCAAAATGAAAAGACAAAAAGAAAAACACACAAAAAAAAAAAACGATACAAACCAAATAAATATAACCTTTCATTCGAACAAAAATTCAGCACAACACTCAATTGATTTTCTCTGCTTTGGTTCCCAAATGAAACAACAACAATAATAACAACAAATCGATCAGTTATAGATACAGATACATCCACACAAATCTTGAGAAAAGGCTACAAAGACGAGAATATGTTATGCATTTCCTTAGCGGTTACAAATACGTAAGGTAAATTTAAATTGTTGACTATGTAGCGCAAAGCATTAACAAAAAAGACAAAAACCAAAACTAAATGAAAGAGTTAAAACGAAATGAAATGAAAAGTATTTAACCAAATTAAATAAGTTACCAAAGGTAGACACGAAAACAAAACAAAAAATGGTACTTCCAAGCAACTATAGAGCTAACAGCAATGAATTAAAACAAAATTATTGAATCGATAAGTAAGCACAAATAGATCGAAACATAATCTCATAGAATCCTCATCCACACTCGTTTCCCATCCTCTCTCACACACATCCCCACACACTCACACACACACACACACTCATCTTGGTTTGTGGAAAACTAATCCACCTAATTTCCGAAAATTAAATAGTTTTCCACCCAATTCGCTTCAATTCAAAAGCGAAAGCGAAAAGAATAGAAAACACAAAAAAAAATTGTTAGTAAAAAGACTGAGCTACAAAAATATTTAAAACAAAGGATAACTTAACCAAATGATAGCCATTTATTGAAACATGGGATTATTTGCTCTCAATATTGCAAGTGGGAAATCTCAAGTGTTGGGAGCTAGTTCCCCGGAAGGATGGATGGAGTCAACTCCTTTGTCCTGACGTGGAACGTGGACTTCGGCATTTGGACTTTTGTTTCTCCGTTTTAAAGACACGTTTTAGGCCCTTCAGGAAGACGAAAATGAAAAGTGAGAAAGCAAAAGTACTTAACAAAATTTTATACAAAGTTTGTGCTATTATACAATATACGTAAAAGCCAATGAAAGGGTATACAATTGTTTCCATGTTTGTGTTCTTTTGAGTTTTGCATTCTCTGTTTGAGCTGCCCAGCATAATCAAGATTTATGAAGCAAACTACCTAGAATATATATAAATATATATATATACATACATACCTATATATACCAATTGCTTTTAGCTTGTCTAGAATTTTTGATTTCGAATTCATTATCTCAAAAGAAAGCGAAGATTATAGAAACTAACCTCAAGGGGGAGGGGGGAAGAAACCAAAAATATTATGTATTAGAACTGAACGATCCAAGAAACAGAAATCGAAATAATCAAACTCGAGAGAGAAGGAGAGCACAAAGCGAGAGTCGAAGAGATTCATAAAAACATTTATAATTATTAATGCAAATAAAATTAAACGATAACAGCCCATTTCAAGCCAGTTAAATTCCACATTCAAAAACAACAACAAACAAAACAAGAAGAAGAAAGGAAACGACACTGACACACACACACACACACACACTCACACTCGAGAAAAGAAATGATAAGAGAACGGCAACCCAGAAATTTAACAAAAATATTATTAATGATTATTATATTGTATTATTATAACTGAAATATTTAGATGAAATGAAGATTCTTAATTATAACATATTATTATATAATAGATACATACCTACTGAAAACCAAAACAAAAGCAAAACAATTGAAAAACAAAAACCAAAAACAAGATGAAAAGGAATCGAAAATGATTAATAAAATGAAAATATAGAGAATATTATATTAAAAAAAAAAAAAAAAAAAACGATTTTCCCTAATAATGTTGGGTGCCAATCCTAATCTTCCATCTTTCCTAAGTCAAACTGACCAAGTGACTGTGAGGATCGGAATATCCTTTCTCCATGATGAGAGATGCTGCACCTAAGATCCTTGCTGAGGGCAGAATGAAGTGTAATTTACCATTGAGGATTCATCAAGGTGAATCAAGTATTGGGGAAAGAAAAGAGAGAGACTCCATAGAGAAATTCGACAAGTCCTGGTTGGGTAAATCTTTAATGGCTTATAATTTGAAACAGATTCTTAAAGCGCATAGGTGAAATTAAAATGTTTCCTGGAAGCCTCACTCCAACTCAGCGGAAATCTCACAAATGAAATTGTTCTTGTAGTTGCAATTGTTGTCATTCATTCCCATGTGTGGAATCAATTCAATGCAATCTTCGTTGTTGTAATTGTCGGGTGAAAGCCTCCAATGCAGGAAATTGGCAACGTAACCAGTGTGTGATACATAAAGACCCTCCCTAACCTGGTCATTAACGTCTGTCCAGTATATTTCTCCGCTTCTCAATTGCATGTTCACGGCCTCGTACTCAACTTTGCTCTGCAAGCTGACCAAATGGCCGCCCATTTGCCTACACCTCCTGGAAGAAGCCTCCCAACTAAGTCGTTCCGTTTCATCAATATAATAGTATTTCGAGCCGATTCTCTGAAAGCTCTTCAACCTTGCCTCTCTGTATTTGTCAACTAAATGGGTTTGCTCCTGTAATTTACGTTCAGATTTGCTTAGTGCCGATTCGGCCGAGGAAAGCTTCTCCTCCAGGATGGCCAATTGACTTTCGAGTTTTCTCATTTTATCTGCCGAATCTTTGAGGTTCTGATTCATTAATTGTTCCTTTAGTTGGCTCTGTTGGATATTCAGTCTGTCCAGGTGAGTTTCCATCTTTTCTAATGTCGCCAACTGATGCTCCACTGGCGCCCTTGCTTGAGAGTCTACCAATGATTGAGTTTGTTGTTGTTGAGTCACCAAGAGAGCTTGGATTTTTTCCAATCTTTCAACTACATCGATCGGTCTTGCTGCCTCACAGACTTCCAAGTGCCTCAGAACGCCCATTAGATGACCCAAAATGGGTTTTACAGTTGCGTAACAAAATCCACTGGCTGTCCTTATCTCTCCATCCTTGAGAATAGCCAAAGTTTAATGCCTATTTCATAAAGCTTCAAACTCAAGTGGAACTTACCCAACTGTTTGTCCTGGAGCACTGCACGAATATCCCCAACGTAATCAACACAATAATTTGTCGCATTATTACGGCCTTTGTTGGAATATTTTCCGAAAACCATTCAAACGGAAAAACTAAACTGAATCGAATCGAAGCGAAGTTTCGGTGCAAAGTGATCGTTGTTGGCAAGTGATAACCTGTGAATCTGACATTTTCTTATCAATTCAAGAATCAGCAATATTTATTGCCTAGATCTCGTAATGAGTCGAGTCAATCTTTATTAATTTTTCAATACCCTTAAAAATTAGAAAAGTCCAGTTCTTCGGCACAAACTCCAAACTTTGATGCAACTTTGCTTATTTGTTTTGGTTTATCAAATATTGGCCATCTTCCGTCCGTATCTTCCGTCCAAATAGAGTTCGTAAATAGGAAATCTAGAATCTAGTGTTGTGTATATAAATGAAATCTAAGAATCTTTGTGGCGAAAATTGTACTTAAAAATACTTATTCTAATGTGCCACGGAGGAGGTTGAAAGTTGTTTATATTCCATGCTCAGCGTTAATTACTTACTTACTTTTAAGCAATACTTGTCTTATGAATCTTCGTGACTTAATTTTGTTTTATGTTTTTGTTTCGTTTTTTATATTTCTTTGGTGCATCTGATTTGGTGAAGCCATTTGCCAAATGAACACGATGTTTATTCTCAAACTGTTCGGATGACCTTTAATAACCCGATATGAAAAGGGATCAAAATTTCTCTGCCTCCAAGTATAATCATAAATTTTAGTTCTGAACATTCATAAAAAGGTTCAAATATTTTGGTTAAACAAAAATAACTTTAAAAAACAAATAAAGCTTAGCCAAAAAAACAAAAAAAAAGGCGTCTTTTGACTAAAACGGTCGCCGATTTAGTTTGTAAAAGGTACAAAAGTTAAACATATTAAGTTTCATTTCACTTAGTTCTTAAAGAAAGTTTAAAAATTTGCTTAAAATATCATCGAATGTCAAATTACACACTAAGAATCTTCAAGATATGCCTAAGTAGTTACATGAACCTTTAAAAAAAAAAAACTTGCCTCTAAAAGGACACTTAGAGATGTTCCAAAATTCAGATTAATATTAGTTTTTAGATGGCCTGTTATGTAGTCCAGTGTTAGGTGAGAGAGATTGACAGGTTTCGCGGACTCAATAGTTGAGGAACCGCAGGGGTATTCCCAAGTCGGCAATTCTCTAATTATCTCCCTTGTGGTTCTAACTCGCATTTGGCAGACAATTATTCATTTTAGGTGCTGCAAAGACTGCAGGGTATAAAAAAGATGGATTATCATTTTAAACTAGACGGCAGGGTCAACTTCAGTCGTAAGCAAATTGTTTATTAATTGGAAGATTCCAGTTAAAAGGGAAACATAGAAATCACCTAGGTTTAGGTGGATGTTGTTCAATTTTGAGGTCAGAAACCATTTGTTTATTTCATTCATCAGGTGAAATTGATTGAAAACTTTTAAGACCACCCTCGTGCATAGTATACGTATGTAGTCAGGCAGTGAGGGGAAGGGAATGAAACATTTTTTAGATTCATAAATCATTTTTGTGTTGCTCTTTGCTAACAAAAGAAAGTGTTGGCTTTTAAACATAATTTGCATAAATGTTCATCAGTAAAGTGAGCAAATCTTTTTGTGTTTTCTAAACTATTTGTTGTAATTTGTTAATTATTTAAATTTAAGAGCGATCAGATTGTAAATATATGTAGACAAGAAATTTAGAGATATCCACATCAATTAATGTCTTGATGATTATTAATAATCTTGAGTGAGTTCCCTTTTTGCAAATGGGAAATGAAAAGTCTTCGAACTAGAATTATGTAAAGATGACGCATAAGCTAAGTCGATCCATCTGAAGATTCAGTCGAGAAGTCGTTGACTTGAAAGAGTCGTGGGGCGCCCCGTTTCTGTCTGATGCTTTCTCCCGTAGTTTCCGATGATTAATTCTGAAAACGCAAATTGATATTAATCTAGAAATACCAGTAGCACCAGAAACGTAAAATCAATTTGGCATAAATTTAAATTTTAAATTCGTCAATGTTTTTGCTTTCCGATGCTGCGGGCGCAGAAATTCATTAAACTGCGACCCGCGTCCCGCACCTTTAATCATCATCATCATTATTATCATCATCATCATCATCATCGTCGGCGTCGTCGTCGTCGTGAGAAAGACAAACTCAAGCCCCATTAAGATCACTGTTTGCCGACAAATATCAATTTTGCATTTCAAGCTGAGCGACTTCATCAGCTGTAATCTGTAAGCTGACGGAACGGGTGACGTCTTCGTCGCCGAAATGACTTTTCCCTTTTACTTGCACAGAAACCAGAGTGAGGCGAAATCCATGCTTAATTATTTGCATATGTTAAATGTGCTGCCACATTTGGTCTTTTTGTTTTAGTCTTCATCAATTTGCGAATTCTTCTTTAGTGTATGTCGGTCAGGTTTCTGGTCCGAGTCCGTTGATCTATGCGCAGCTCGGGGGTGAAACTTTGGGTCAGAGCAGAGCAAAATCTATTGGCCAGCTTGAGCCGAAGATCAGTTCAGTTTTGTGCGCCCTCGTGACTAGTGTGCGCTGCGACACACTCTGGGCCAGGATTCTTAGGTCATTTGATTATCGCAACATGCAGATCGGATTGTTTGTTCTCTTTAGCTTTCTGCTGAGCATCCAGAGCGACTTACAGGCAGAGGCACGCGTTCGTGGCAAACATTATGATGAGGAAACAGACACAATAGTTGAGATACCCAAGCTGGGTAGTATACAGGGAAAAATTGTGGAGACAGCCTGGACAAACCGTGAAGTACTGCAGTTTGTTGATGTCAGATATGCCGAACCACCTACAGGACAATACCGCTTTAAGGTAATGCGTATTGGATTCAGCCTTATATTTTCGAGCAGTCGTTCATCTTGTACTTTTTCCCCTCAACAAGGCGCCACGTCCAATCGAACCATGGGAAGATGTAATGGATGCCACAGCCGAAAAAATCGGCTGTCCGTCGGTTGTGTCCATGGACTCGTTACGCAAACTGGACGATGTTCTGGATGTCGAGGACTGCCTCACCATGACTATCACGACACCGAATGTTACCGCAAAACTGCCCGTTTTGGTGTACATCCATGGCGAGTATCTGTACGAGGGCAGCAACTCAGAGGCTCCTCCTGACTATCTGCTCGAAAAGGATGTGGTCCTTGTCACTCCGCAATATCGTCTGGGCCCCTTCGGCTTCCTCTCAACAAAGACGGATGAAATTCCAGGAAACGCTGGATTCTTAGATATATTTTTAGCTTTGCAGTTTGTCAAACATTTTATTAAGTATTTTGGTGGCGATGCAAATCGTGTGACAGTCGCCGGTCAAGTAGGTGGAGCAGCCATTGCACATCTTCTCACCCTGTCGCCTATGGTGCAGCAAGGCCTCTTTAGTCAGGTTATCTATCACTCAGGATCGGCCTTAATGCCCATTTTTCTCGAAGATAATCCTCGCAAACATGCACAGGAGATAGCACAGAAAGCGAGTTGTCGATTGGTTACAGTTAGGGATCTCAACAGCTGCCTGATGGAGCTTACGGCTCTAGAGCTGCTCACTGCCTTCATGGAGCATGCGGTATGTTAAAAGGATATCAAAAGGTCAGACAATCCTCTACTTGGGAAAATATATACTTTCAGCTTGAAAAATCGGATTTGGGCATAGGACACACTGGTGGCATACAATTTACGATTGGCGGACCAAGTGGGGTGCTGCCAAAGCACCCATACGATCTCATGCTGGAGTCCAACTTTTCCTATCCTGCTCTGGGTGGATGTCCCAAGAATGCCGGCACCAGAGTTTTGAATGAAATTGTGGAAAACGACTTTGAGGGGAAGATTCCTGACGATGAGTACGACACCTACAACTACATCGATCATGTCATCCGCCAAGTAGTGGGCACGGACAAGACAATGTTGCTGACTAGTTTTGTGACCCATGACTTCTTCAATCGCCAGCTGCTGGAGAATGGAACCTTCGATACACTCATTCCCAGGCTAATCGACGTAAGTATACTAAACATTCACATTACCACAAAACATAATCCGCCCCCCATTAGGTGGCTGGCACTTTGAACCACAAGCTACCTGTGCTCTTGGCCCTGAATATGAACAACAAACACAATCCGGATAACACATTTCTCTACTCCTTCGATTATGCCGGTGAGTTTAATCGCTACCGTGAAATGGACGAGGAGACCAACATGCAGAGCCCGTTCCGAGCCGGCGTCTCCCTCACCGACGAGGCCCTGTATCTCTTTCCCTACCCCGATCATGTCAAGCGGCTCAGTCCTCCCGACGAGACAATGGCACATCGCATGGTAGACTTGTGGACTAACTTTGTGATCAGCGGCAATCCATTGGGCTCCTACCGCACTGGCTACTGGCCACCAATGACAACTCTTTATGGGCCCTATATGAAAATCGACGAAACCCTCACGATTGGCGGCAACTACTTCAACGAGTTCTCCGCGACCCTGCGGGATGAGGACCAAGGACATAGTTTGATACGTGAAATATACTATCTCCGGTCACGTAGCCGGCAACGTGCCAAGGCCCAGCGCAAGAAGCAATTGGCGGCAAACGAAAAATTAGCCGTAAGCAGTAAAACAACGAAATCAAATAACCGAAAGAGCCTGGTAAAGCGACCCAATCGCAATAAGATACGCCTGTAATCTATTTACATAACTGATAAAGATAAAAATAATAGTAAAATTTGATTGATTACCATTTTATTGGTGATTGGGTAATTGAACACATCTTATTGGTTAATATTGACAACTTGGCAAATTGATTGTGGATCTGAGAGTGTAATTGGATTAAAAAGAAATCGGTGAAGATTAATTAGCCTGCTCCTCTTCCGCCTCTCTTGCTAGCTCATATTCCTCCCTGGCTCGTTCCTCTTCTTCTCGCGCCCGCTCTTCTTCCTCCTCTCTAAAATTATCGTCATGCTCTCCTTCCTCTTGTCGAGCTCTCTTCCGTTCCTCTTCGGCTTTCTCCTCTTCCTCTCGAACCAATTCTTCTTCATGACGTAGACGATCGTCCTCTTCAAAATTATTACCATGATCTTCTTGCTGTCGCGCCCTCTCTTCTTCTTCTCGGGCTTGCTCTTGTTCATACAGTCGATTCTCTTCCTCCCTCAATTTCATCTGGGCCTCCACATATGCCTCATAGCTGGGATAAGATCGAGGGTCATTAGGGTCAAAGTCGACTGGAAGATTATCTTCCTCTCTTAAGTTATTTTCCTGCTCCCCTTGCTGTTGACCTCGCCCATATGTCTCATGGGCCCTCTGCTCCTCCTCTTCCTCATGAACTTGCTCTCGTTCCTGATTACCCTGTTCTTCTTGCTGTCGCACCCTCTCCGCCTCCTCTCGTGCTCTCTCCTCTTCCTCTCTGGCACGCTCTTCTTCATAACGCCGATTCTCTTCCTCTCTTAATTTCAACTGGGCTTCCACATATGCGTCATAGCTAGAATACGACCGAGGGTCATTGACGTCAAATGGTAGGTCGTAGCCAGTTGGTATATTCCCGATGACAGTGACTGTGTTGGTTTCATAATCTTCATAGTTGGGAGGTTCAATAGGTTCATTGCCAGAAACTTCTTCAGCGCCAGTTTCGTAAGGTCTCTCACTCTCACCTTGAAGTTCATTTCTCCGTTGTTGTTCCCTTTCTTCTCGCTCCCTCTCTTCTTGCTCTCTTTCCTGCTGCTGACGTTTTTCTTGTTCTTCTCTGGCCCTTTCCTCTTGTTGTTGAAACTCGCGCCTACGTTCTTCCTGAAGACGCTGTTCACGTTCTTCTCTCTCCCGCTGTGCTTCCTGCTCTCTCTGCTTTGCACGTTCTTCTTCTACCCGCTTCTGCTCCTCTCGTTCGTGCTGTTCACGGAGCTGTTGCTGCGCTCGTTCACGCTCCAAACGCTCTTGTTGCTCTCGTTGATATTGCTGTCGTCTCCGTTCTTGAGCTTTGAGAAACTGTTCATATCGTTCCTGATCCGAAGGTCTCCTCGGCTCTGGCTGCGATGGCTGAGGTGGTCTTTGGGCATACGGATTGTAAGCATACGGACGCCTTGTTGTCGTCGTCGTTGTAGTAGTTGTTGTTGTGGTAGTAGGGCTTACCTGGGGCGTGGTGCTCCTAAGTATCTGATTAAATCCATACAAATTGGGAACATAAATGCCCTCACCGAAATGCTGATCCAATTCGAGTACGCTTTCCTTTGAGTTGGTAAAGCGCAAAAATGGTCCATACTCAGAACTAGCCTTCGGCCAGACACCATTGTAGGGATTGGGTACGCCAGATTGAGCGAAATTCACCCACATTGTAACGAGTGCTCGGGCAAGTGACTTGTCTTCCGGATTTAAACGGCTGGCCTCCACCGGATAGGGAAACAGATACACACTGTCGTCGCTGAGCGAAGCATCCACACCAAAAGGCAAAGGACTATTCAAGTGACCAAACCGATGGTACTGGCCGCGATAGTCAAATATGTACAAATAGGTCGGAACTTTCTTGAAAGAAAACCTAATGGAATCGATGACAGGTTCGCGGTACAAAATCAGATTGCTCAACTCCAAGAGATGCTGCGAGATACTCTGCGCGTTCACATATTGCGGCGTCTGATCAGGTGTGAAAATCTCCTGCAACGCCCAGTCGTGCCAGATCTTGTGGTGCTGAGGCGGAGCTATATGCCGCAAGACAACGTTGATGTAATCGCTGACATTTCGAGATTGCACTCGCTGCACTTCACTATAGAAACCTGTAATTGATAGAATGAATGAAAGAAGTTAATATCAGTCTCTGTCTGCCATGTTAGTCTATCCGACTATTGGAACGGCTAGAAATATAACATACTATAATGTCTTAATAAAGTATGATGAGTAAAGAATTTTCACCTCACTCAGAAATAAATGTGAAAATTGCTCGGTAATTAAAAAGAAGCTTTTTTTTTGTTTTTTCTAAGAATGAAGTAACCAAGTATGCTCTCAGACTTCGTTTTAAAGAACGTTTTGGTTTTGGGAATATTACCTATATTGAATCAAACTTAATAAGGTCTGTTCTCGTTTCCGAGTCATTTGTAAGCATAATTCCGCATTGTTTTAGAACTTTCTGTTCTGTGGTCGTTTTGGAAGCTAAGTTTGAAAGTGTTGCAAAGCTTTATAATAGTTATTGGGTTTCTAAATGATATATACGTGCAAGAGAACTTTTACATTATTAAATGTATTAAACTGGCGAACCTTAAATCGTGTTGAAATGAATCTATTGTGTTTTAGAACGATCAATTTTATGAGAGCTATATTATAAGTATACTGGTCTAACCTAGCATAGATATCAATGACAATATGAAACCAATAAGCAATAATCATTTGAAGATCCTTTTTGGAGCAGTAACGTCTTCTAAATCGATAACACCGAATCGTTGTAAGAAAAAGTGTCCCATTTCATTCGAACATGCATAAGGGTGCAAGCGAGAGGGAATGAGGCAACTCGTGTTGTCCTAAGCTTGTCGTAGAATACATTTATCAACATGTGCATCCTCTAAAATTTGTCAAACAACGCGAAATATTGTATTGTAAGAACTTCCTCATTCAAAACTCTAAAAACTCTGCTAATCTGATTGTTAAGATATGAAGACTTTTGTGCTGACCACATTAAGGCAACTTTAAGACTGATAAACTCAGAATGAGTTGATATTAAACAAGTTGGAACCAGCATACTCTGCCAGTCAAAAACAAAAGAATACTCAATTGTATTTGGGTGATTTTTATAAGTTGCGATTAGACCCCAAGCTTCCGTCACCCCAACTAGATCATACCACAGTAAAATATTTAACGAATGTTTTGTAAACAGGGAGAAGTCTTCAAAGGAAAATCCTGTGGTTGTTAGCAGCGATTTTTGACCCTAGAATTAGATTAGTATTATGCAGGCTTCTTTAACAATCATGCTTGCTAGGACACACCTCAAAAATCTAATTATAAGGAGTTTTTATATGGACCAAAAAGTAAGAACATATCTTAATGTCTAATGTTGATCACATTTATAAGTAAATTTATTCCTTATTTTTAATGACAATGTATCAAGTTGATACTATCAACATCGCAGAAGTCAGCACCGAATGCATCGACATCTCAAGTATCTCCCCTCTTCTAAATGAACTTCTTAATTCGATCGAGGTAGTCTCAGGCAATGAAGAGGAAGACAATGGTAGCAGTTGAAATCGAAAGCTTTAATCCAAAGCCTATTAAATCTAATAGGCTTTTAATCATGCATTTAATCAAATGCAGTTAAAATGCATTACTGTAATTTGTGCCCTCAGTCCCTGCGAGGTAAGTGATGGTCGAGGGAGTTTCTTCTGCCCTGAATTGGTCTTATCAGATCTAAAGTGCAATCTCTCGGCGGAGTATTTAAAAAATTCAATTTTGAAAAGTCAAAACAAAAGTGGATTTTGAAAAGAAAATGAGTTTACAGAAAACATTTAAAAATAATCTGTTTTTTGTAAATTTTTAAATTTGATATATCAAATTTGCCTCTGTGGAAAAGCCATAAAATCATACTGACTTTTATTTTTTTTTCTGCTTAAAATGAATGATTAATATTTAATCAATTGATGAAAAAAATTAAACTCAACGATTACAGTGGCTGCTATTTTGTGTACATAAGTAGCACTATTTTTCAATCAACTTCCTGCTCTCAATTCAGCTATCAGTACACACCACGATGATCCTCTATCAGACCATCCTGACCCGAGGTCATAAAAATGAAAATAAAAATAAAAACTCGTCTCACTTACGCGACAAAATGAAAGCGCTGGCATCTTTGGTGGCTCCTATTATCAACGGCACGGAACTATTCTGATTATTAACCACAAGGTTAGCCGGATGCTGAGGCAAGTAGCCCAGACTGTCGCCCACTACCAACTTGAATCCACCGAGGTAAGTGAGGCCACGTGGCTCGTTCTGCTCATAAAGCTGCTGGAAAGCCCTCAACAATTCCGAAGTGCGGAGTCGGCTGAGGCAGTCGTAGAGGGGTGAAAGGTTCTGGCCAGCATAGGGGCACCGGGCAATGCGGGCGAACGTGGACAGAGTCTCGCGAGGACGTTCATCTATGAGGTAGGGATTAAGAGCAGTGCCAGATTGCAGAATCAACTGCTGGAACAGATTTTGTGCACGTCCACTAAGGCTTAGGGCATGCACCAGGGTGGCGCCACCAGCCTGCCCCACCAAGGTCACCTGCTGGGGATTGCCGCCGAAGTAACGCAGGTTGCGCTGTAGCCATTGAAGGGCCAAATGGATATCGGAGAGAGCCACATTTCCGGGCAGTTCGCTGCTGAGGGCGCTGAGGAAGCCAAATGGGGCAAGGCGATAGTTTATGGAGACCAGTACAACATCATGCTCCAGGAAATAATCCGGTGCGGCTTCTTCGGAGCCACCGTCGAACAACATTTCACCATGGACAAAGACTAGGACAGGCAGATTCGAAGCTCCATTCGGTGTATAGACATCGAGGGTCAGACAGTCATCCACATTCTTGCCGCGTGCCTCGTCTTCTTGGATGCGATCCAGTTCTGGAAACTGGGCACAGTTCGGGCTTGCCTTTGTGGCATTTACTTGACCCTGATATGGCACAGATCTGGCCTGTTGGAAGCGACCCAATCCACTGCCGATCTGCGCATAGCGAATGCCCAGATAAGCATCTATGGGACGATTCCGAATGAACTTGTAGCCTGGCAGACCGATTAGCTCTCCGACTCCAGGTATTTGCAATCCCCCACCGGATGCTGGGTTAGGTAAAGGTGCGGCACCTGGCACCTGCCACGGAGCTGGCCTCAAAGGCTGTGGTTGGTAGACCCCAGCTAACCAGGCATCCTTTTCGTTTTCCCCGTGTACATCATCGTAGACATTGGGACGGGCTTGGCACTGGCATATCGAGAATATGAACAACGTCGCCAACAGCATCTCGAGCTGGGCCTTTACCGAAGACCACCGCATGTTCTCAACTACGTCGCGACTCAATTGAAACTGATTTCGGCACTCGATTGTAGGAAATGGAAAGTTCAAAACTAATCGCTAGTGCCAGCATTCGCCTTGACGTACATTCTAAATACATATGTCAGTATGTTTGTGTATTGTGATTACTTATGTACTAAGTAGATGCGAAGTAGTTCTAGTTCCCGATGTCACAATCGAGACATATTTAATCTCGTCTTTGTGCCAGCTTTTGCTGTGGAGCTGCACTGCGACATGGTCTCCTCCCCCACAATCTCACCCATGATGCAAGTACTTTGGCGTCTATGGAGCTCTTTGGGGTTATCAGCGACAAGTTGAAATTGAAAAAAAATTGTTTATGTTTTTTTATACTGCCCTTTGGCAAAGTTTTAACAACTCATTGGGCCCAAGCCGTGAATTAGATTCAATCCAACACATTTATTCACATGGCTAACTCCGGCTCAGTTCAATTTGTCTATAATCTGAATTACAGTTTAGGAAATACATTTTTCAATTTCGAAAGATTGTTGCTACTTGCTTGAGAAATATTATCTGAAAATCCCTAAGGAAGACCTTCCACAATATTAATCTGAAACTGTTTTCTGATTTCGTATATTACATAGGGGAGAGTGGGGCTAATCGGCGCGTGGGGCAACCCAGAGTTGTCGGCTTGACTTGTGTGTATTTACAGATCAACAGATTTACAGAATTTACATTTATTATTGTATTTTCAAAATTAAACCTATAGGATGTGGAGGTAGTTGATTATGATGGAGAGCTTTGTCGGAGTGGAGTTTGCAAGGGTTGCTATTGGGCATAGTTTTTAGAAGACTTCTTCGCCAATGTGGGAGGTTGCAGGTCAGCTCTTTAGTATGTTCTAGGTCGGATGTTGAGTTGCAGTTTGGACAGGGTGTTAATCTTGTGTGACCTAATCTAAGTCGTGGAATTTTTACTTGGTCTATTCGTGGTCTTAATGTTTTTGAGATAGTGTAATTAAGAGTGTAATAGAGGGGGGTATGGATGGTAGATTTTGCGGTTTGGTTTTAAGTTTTGATCAATGTTAACTGAAACAGTTTCCGACATGTATTACCATCTGGTGGTGGTACCAGTGAAAATGCGCCGATTAGCCCCACTCTCCTCTACATATATTTATAGGTATATTGAACACACTTTAAAGAGATGGGTAAGAGCAAATATTTTGAACTAAAATTCTATAAACTATCATATTGATTGTTTATCAATTAATCAATGTAGTCAATACAACATGAGATATTGAATTACCTACTCAATACCTTTTAAAAACTATCTGTTCCTCTCTTTGTTGAAATTTGTTCTTACTGCAAATAAGCCATCTACAATACGTTGATGAATATTAGCAATAACCAGAGGACCGGGGCTAACTACATAGTTCAATTTGTCTATATTACATTACATAATCTTAGGCTGGAGCAATGCGGCGCATGTAGCATGCTTTTTATGGCCTGTTTATATGACAGATATATAATACAGTTATCCAAATTTAATTCAATTTGCCACAATCATTAGCAGCTTCATTAAACTGAAACCTTTTGGAATTGTGATATAGTGATCCTATCCGGCTGAATCCGAGACTTACAACCTGTGGAGTATTTAAATACTCCTTTTGTCCTTCTCCGGGTTGTCGATTTTGGTTGGTTGAATGCGTCACCAACTTGTCTGACCGTTTTCTCATGTATGGGATATAGGAAGTTTGACATGGAGGTCGGGCATCGTTGGGCGTCAAGGACTGTTTCGACCTAGAGATTTATATTTATCGGTTTTGAAAACATTTAGAAGACTTCTAATTTTTGTAATGTGTGAAATTTATTTTTTAATGCTCAATAAATAAGTGACTAATTTCTAAACAGAAGATTTTGACTACTAGGACTTGTACTTCTTGGCAATGAATACTAAATTCTGTCCGCGAGCCTCATTGGCATCGGTGTCTTCTTCCTCGTCGGCTTCGTCGTTGTCTTCATCCAGATTGGCATGGGAGACAGGAACTTGAGCGCCTTTTTTTGAAGCAAGGATCGCTTCCTCGATCTCGTAGTAGTCCTCGTTGACCAACGTGTAACCCAATTTCACCTCCTGCACGGCAATGCTGTACTCATCCAAAAAGTTGTCACCGAAGGAGACAGTGCGACCAATGCGCATATAGGGACCAGTGGCTTCCTCACCACTGGCGATATCCACACTCATTGGTGGCCAAGCGGGAACTCCTGGTGCACGGGGCACTCCGGTCGCTGCGAATGAGGTCCACAGATCCACCATGCGCTTGGCTATCTTGATGTCCCGAACGGAGTTGATCAGGTGGAAGCGTGGCCAGGGGAACAGATAGAGATTGTCGTCGGTCAGTGTCACTCCCGAGTCAAAGGGTACAAAGGAGGCCTCCTCCTCGGTGCTGGCATACCGGTTCAACTCGCCCTCGTAGTCGAAACTGTAGAGATACGTGCTGTTTGGCAACTTTTTGGCGTTAGCCTGGAGAACCAGAAGAACAGGATTCTTGAGGGAAATAGTGCTGCAGAGCTGTAGTTGTGAAAAAGACGGACTAAAGTAAGACAAATGATTTACATTAACCGATGGCAACTTACGTCAATGAGGCCTGGTGTGAGGCGTTTGAAGCTTCCGTTCTTAATGTCCGCTGCCGTAAAGATCTCCTCACTGGCAAACTCCCGCCACGAGCCTGTAGGGTCCTCTCCATTAGCCTGCTGAATAACAGTGTTGATGTATTCCTGCCCACTTAGCTTGTCGACTGCGACGCTTTCGTTGAAGCTCTCCACGAAGATGTCTGTAAGACCAAACAGTTAGAAAGGAAATAAAGACTAACAAGGGCTGCACCTACCCCTCAGCAAAAAGGTTCCGCCGTGCTTGACACTTCCGCCCAGAGTGGGATAGGCCTGGAACTTTTCGGCGGCCAGTAAACGTCCGGGATGCTCGGGCAAGATGCCAGATGGCCCGCCAATCACCAACTGAACTCCGCCATAAGCTCCACCACTCAGCGAGGGCTTGTCCTCGCCATGAATGCTGAAGGCGGCCAGCAAAGTGGTCGCATTCGCGCGTTGCAGACACTTGTTCAGCGAATCCGTTTTGGTCAGCTGTTTGCAGCCAACAATCTTGGCTATGTCCTTTGTGGCAGGCATGGGATTGTCCGTAATGAAGGCTGGCGACAGAGCCGTGCCCGACTGGTATATGACACGGTGGAATAACCCCTTGGCCACTGACGGACTCAGGGTCAGGACATTGACCATTGCTGCCCCACCAACTTGTCCGAAGAGCGTTACCCTCCTAGGATCGCCACCGAATGAGGCTATGTGCTTCTGTATCCATTCGAGAGCCAAAATAATGTCAGTTACCGCTGCGTTTCCGGGTATATCCTCGGTGAGGGTGGACATGAACCCGAAAGGACCCAGACGATAGCGGACCGATACCAAGACCACATCGTTCTCCAGCAGGTAACCAGGCGCTGCCTCCACTGTGTTGCCTTCGTAGAAGAAGTCTCCGTGGATGTACACCATAACGGGCGAAAGTTCACCCTTCAGCTGGAAATTTGAAAACAAAATCAATTGCTGCCAATGGATATTATTATCTAGAGGATTACCGATTTTGTGTTGATGGTAAGACGCAGGCAATCCTCGACATCGAAGCCATCCTCTTCCAGCTTGGCAAACTTCAAAATGTCCTGTATTGAAGGACAGCCCGCATGGTGCCGATGGGCCGACAATACTCCTTTCCACGGCGAAGCAGGCTCAGCTGCCTTAAAGTGCGGAATGTCAGTCAAAGGGAATTTCTTACAAAACTCTCTAATTTACCTTGAAGCGATCTGCCGATCCGTAGGGCACGTCCAGGAACTGCATAATTGTCTGTCCAGTCCACTCTGTTGTCAAGGTCTTACCACGGATCCTTCCCAACTCGGGAATCGTTGTGGTGAACACATCGGGACTATTTTGCTGCTGCGGCTTATTTGGCTTGGGCTTCTGTTTCTGAGCCTGTTGAGGCTTTGGACGCTTCTTTTGGGCACCGCCAGTGGCTCCCTGGCCTCCCGGCTTCTGTTTTTGCCTGTTTTTCTGCGACCTCTGAACCTCACTGCTGACCACGGCCAACAGCAGGATCAATGTGGCCAGCAGGAGAACGATAGTGCGTAGTTTTGCCATTTCTTTAACCCGTCCACGTTGCAAGTCCAACTACAACTGAGGGCCGACTTGGGCAATTGGTCTAACGAAGACTTTCTCATCGACGGCCACCGTCCGTCGCGTCGGCCAGCATAATTAAGTGTCTCTTGACCGGCCAAAAGTTCTATTTTAGATGAAGTGGCCCGCCGCCTGCCTGGCCTAACCCGAAATGGGGTCAACAACAAGTCTCTTGGCCTCTTCTTCGAGTTCTTCTTCTGCGTTGTTGCTTGACCATCTTTCTGTTTTTGCGAATCAAATTATGAATATTTATCGCCACATATTTTAATCTAAATACGAAATCAGAACCGCTGCCGGTGGGCATACTCTTCTGGAGTGACCCTCGACTGAATTAGGCTTGGTTTTCGAAGCGACTTGAAAGTAAAACATAGCCGCAACTTGTTTGTATTGACCCCATTTACGATTCGAGTCACTCTCGATAGAGACATGGAGAACGTATTAGAATATCAAAATGAACTATGGAACATATCAATGTAAGTCGACGGACTTGGATCATTTTCTGTTTAATATAAAAAAGGTTTCCTTGTTGATAAATGGTTTTTATAGGATCGTGATGACCTAAAGTACTCTTGAAGATGTCAATGTGATGTTCCTTAAAGATCCAATCAGTACTCCACGTTGTCTCTAAATACATACATACATATATTATCTTTGATTATCCTTAAGTCAAACATAAATACATACATACATAATTAAATTAGAGACTTTTCTCACTTATTTAGAAATAGACACAGGGGAAATTCGTTAGAAAATTTATTATTCACATTTGATTTGTTAATTGTTTATTAAATAAATAAATTAAAAATGCATTAGTCTATAACTAAATAAATGTGTGTACATGTATGTACGTGTATGTGTGTGTGTGTGTGTGTATGAGTAGTGCAACAATTTCACTAACTCGAACGCACATACAATCAAAAGAATTGCATTGAAATGCCAAGAACGCGAGAGAATTGAGTAGAAATGGGGAGAATCATCATTCACGCATGCAGATGAATATCCAAATCATAGATACATATGTATATGCGATGAATACAAGCAGACACCTGGCCAATGTGTGCCAAAGTGTGGGCGTTCGACGACCGCCTACGCCGCCTCTTATATGTAGTACAAGCGCACAACCGATTTTGTGATGAGTGTCTCGTTGTCATAGAAACTGGTTTGAATTGTCACATTGCCATTTAAGACTTTTGCTGGCATCATTTGGGACTCGGGCGCCGCTTCGATGGTGGACTGCCAGGTGTTGGTGGTGTTCGCTCCAACGAAGCCCATTTCGAAGAACCACTCCTCCATGATGCGCCCCTTGAAGAGGACCTTCTGGTCGAGTCTGAAGTTCTCCATGGACTCGATGGTGCTGAAATTGATTTCTCGAGAGACGGCTCGCATGTCCAGAATTTTGATTGGGACGCGCGCCTCGTGTTCGACATCGGGAGCGGAGAAGTCCTTGTTTTCCTGCCAAATTATCTTGCCGGAGTCTGCATCTCTTAGGATCATGTTGTTAATTTGGAATCCTTTTTGAATTTTATCGCCGGCGCTGAGATCATCGGAACCCATTGTTCCTGAGGCTAAGTCACTACGTGAAGTTCACAACCAAGGTGGGGGAGCAGTGCAGTGACGTCTGGTTACGGTGCTTGAGCAGTCCAGGGATTATATTTTTGGATAGGACAGAAAATCAATTATGTTTATTTTTAATACAAATGCCAGCTGACAGCTGTGAATGAAACCTAATAAAAAAAAACTCACGGAACTAGTTCCCATCGATTCAAAGAGATGATAAATGAGACCAGATGGTCTGTATATCGTGAGTCGATAAATTACATATTTAATTTCTAATAATGAATTTTTAAGATGAGAAATAAAATATTTATATTCATTTATTTAAGCTCAACAATAAAAGCAACAAGTGTTTTTTTCGATGAGATAAATTATTTAAAGAAATTGCTTTTATCATATTAATTCAGAGTGTACGCATAAACGACAAGCATTATTTACCATCTCTACTGTTATCGATAACAGTGCGATGACGATATATGAAGCTCGAGTTCACAATATAAACATTACATTCTTAAAGTCATGATTATTTATGGCGTTTATATAGTTAATAAGTCGGGCGGCCTTATCTTCAACTTGGACAACAATGTGCCCCGCATAGAGCATGAGAAAACATTCACATACCCGCTGGACCTTGTCTTGGACTACGATGCGAAGAAGGTGTCGGTGGCATTTAACCGAAAGGACGGCATTAATGGTAAGTTCCACTCATGCCTCTCACTTTGCCCATAATAACAATTAGTAATCTCTTTCCAGTGGGCCATGTGCTGGTCGCCATCAATGGTGTTGCCGTCAACGGAGTCAAGTTGGAAGATGGCCGGGACGTGAAGGCCACACTAGAAGCGACTGAAAACTATCCCATTAATCTGAAATTCAGTCGTCCCAAAATGACCACCAACGAAAAAATCTTCCTCGCTAGTATGTTCTACCCACTGTTTGCCATTGCCAGCCAACTGAGTCCCGAGCCAAAGAGTTCCGGCATCGAGTTGCTGGAGGCCGATACTTTTACCCTGCACTGTTTCCAGACCCTGACGGGGGTCAAGTTTATAGTGATTTCGGAGACCGGACTGAATGGCATGGATTTGCTTTTGCGTAAGGTCTACGAACTGTACTCAGACTATGTCCTTAAGAATCCATTTTACTCACTGGAAATGCCAATACGCTGTGAATTGTTTGATACCAAACTGCAGGAACTGCTGACTCAGGTGGAGAAGACGGGCATTAGCAATATCGATAAATAAATGTTAAATATAAATTGTTACTTTAATAGTCATCATCTGCAATTATTAATTAATTGAATTGCTATGTTAGATGTATTTGGGAAACTAATTCGTGAAATTTTCCAAGAAACCAAATGCAATTATTCTAACACGATGGAAGGATGACAACAGGTGAAACCAAATTCAGGCGCTGAACTCAGGGAAAACCCACAATATGTACCCATATAGCATTAAATGCAATTTCTGACCATATACGATTCTTTTTTCGAATACTCTTTCTGATTAAAATGGTATTAAATGAACTCGTATTCTGTTCATGAAATGACTCCCTTGTCAGCATGAAATGGTCCACGACTCCTCCTCCTTCTTTTAACCCTTTGCGCAATTTATGTTACAGTCAAATTTGGCCATCATGTGTCTTAAGAGACTTTCCAAAGATATATCCGTTTCGATTCTGGTGGTCTTTCATTTCGGGTTTCTAATATAAGTTGTTTCTGAAAACTTTTGGTTGGTATCAATCAGTTTTAACTAGTAGCTAATTAATAATTAAATAGTCTCCCGCATCATTTGTGTTACGTCGTTGGTTTAGTGGAGACCCACTCACTCTATAAATTCGTTTACCCCTCGATGAAGCAATGCTAAACAAGGTAGTTCCATCAGGGTTAATGGCAAGGATTGTGGTTAACGAATAATTGTTTTTTCCTGCATGATGAGTAAGTGACATTCGTACATCCTTACAAAATGGACTCATGAGGCAGAGATTTGTTAAACAAATTTTCCAGCCATACACCCAGCTCCGTGGGTTTCAATGCATTAGCATTGTCCACTACTTTAAAAGTAAAATTAACTTTTGAAATAGACAGACTAGACTTGGCTTGGCATAAGAAATCCTTATAACTTCTAGTGACTCATTAAAAATGGGTAGGCAGGTTGAATCTGAAGTCAACACAATAAACTTTATCTAAATTACTCGAATTTTATGTAGTTAAAAACCTTGACTCGATGGTTAACACAGAAAAAGTTGACATTGTACAATATCCAGCCAAGTCTTGAATACAAACTATTAAGCTTTATGAAACTATATTAGAATTAATATGGATTACAACGTTGTGCCCTTTAATCCATGGATTATTTTGATTTGAATTTGCCACTCAGATTCGAGGCTTATTCTCATCTGAAGCGAATACTAGCAAAATTAAAAGATAATATCTGTTCAGTAATATTTTTTTGTTTGTTTTATTCACTCAGCCATTTTAAATTAATTTGTATATTTTACATGTTCATATAAAAATAGTTTTTCTCTGCTTTTAACATAGAATATGTGTGTGTATATGGTAGCTAATTTACATTATCGTTTCATAGACTAAACAACACCCTAACCTACAACAAAATATTGCATAGTAAATGGATATATGTATAAGTATATATAACGTATATAGATAACCAACAAACTTACTACATGCTAGGACTTGTATATATGTATATCTATGTACGATATAAAGGTTTTTGAGCAAAACTATTGACTCCAGAAGATAAATCGATTGCAACTGCTTGCAAATATTACAAATTAAGCAACAATTTCCAAAATACCTACTTACTGACTAATAAAAGTATCAAAAAGTGTTTCAAGGCATAACAATTAAGTAAGTGTTTTATTTCCGTTTTAGTTAGGCACTTAGGAGCTAGCAAGACGGGCCTGTATGTTTGTGGGTATGGGGGGAGAGGGACAGCCAACTGAAGGCCATTGCACCAAGGTTTTAGTATCCCGTTTCGGGTTCCTGTTTGAGCGTCATGCGACAGGGTTCTGCAAAGGGAAAAAAGGAAGCGAGTTTTAGAACATTTCCCATATAAGGACACCCGATGACACTCACCCATCACATAGTTGGCTTGACTGGTGGTCAGTAGCTCGGGGGCACGAATCTTGAGGGGCGTGCGACATAGCAGCTCATCGGCGCTGCTCCCCTCACTCCGATTGTATTCATTGAGGGTTATGTCCGCGGGATTGCGTAAGCCCAGACCAACGGCGGAGTCGGCCGGCGACGACGTGGCGGTTCTTTGGTATGGATGCATACGCTGTGGACTATGTTGCTGAGTCTGTAGGCCGGCGGATCGGCTGTTGTTGTAATTTCTTGCAGCGGAATCAATATACGGACTCTCCTGATGTTGCTGCTGTTGCTGTTGTTGTTGCGATTTGGGGCTGCCCAATGGCGGGGACACTGCAGCCGGAGCAACAGCAACTGTAGGGGTAGGGGTAGATGCTGATGAAGTTGAGGCGGCTACTGCAGCTGCAGCTGCCGCCGAGCTGGCGGCATAGGCCCGGAACGTGTCCTCTGCATGGTTGGCCTCGATTAGTGCCTGAATGTGTTGCACATCTATATCCAGACCATTACTGGAACCCCCAGCCAGGGTCTCCAGTGTAGAGGAGTTAACTCCCTGGCTGGCGTCTAAGCTGCCGCCGTGTGTCGGACTCTGGTAATCGCTTGGGTGATTGGGTGGCGACAAAGGCAACGAATTGTCAGCCAACTCGCCTGCATTTCAAAGAGTGAAAAGTCGTTGAATAAAATCGAGAGTTTTAGTTTATCGTTCGATTGAACTCACCGCCTAGCAACATCTCCTGGAGCAGGGAATCAATATGGGCCACTCCAAAGATTTTGGCAAATTGTATTTGCTCGATCATCTGCCAGGTGATTGACTGCAGAACCGGCAAGATAAGCAAAATTTCCCCAAACCGTCCACGCGACTCGTATTGCCGGTCTGATATGTAGTCCTCGAGATTGTTGAGTATCTGATGGCGCAAGGATTTAATGCGATGCGGCTCGTTCAGGCCCTTAGCATCTAATGAGATTTGGTGGAAGGACAATAAATAACTGATTGATCGCCGGTCACAATCGAGATCTACTCACTTGGATCAAAGAACACCAACGCCTTTATGCAGGCGAATTCCGTATCGTCAATGCCCACATCTTTCATCACCACAACAAGTTCATCAATGATGCGCGCCCCTATTCTCGATATATCCAAATTGGGGGAGACAAGTGGATCTGGATGACAAGAACAACTTGGCATTAACGACCGTTTCATCTAACCGGTTTCCATTACGTGGACTTACCTGGACAATGTCTCGTAATCACACAGTTGTTGCTCAGCAGCAGAACATCCCTTAGGTGCATCGAACGGCGCGACAGGCCCAGCAGTAGATGTTCACCGGCATGGGCACGCAGAAGAGCCACCTGATCGTCCAGCTGAAGCTCATTAAAGGCCGGTATCTGCTTGGCCCACTCCACGAGAGTAAGGAGCTGCTGCTTCATCGATTCGCACACATCGTTGATGCTGGCAAACTGTTTCGTCGACAGATCCTCGTTGATATTGGGCTCCATGGCTGCACCAGCCTTCGATTGGCGCGACTCGTTCTCCGCCTTGACCAGGGATATCACCGACAAGCCGTTGCCCGGATCGGGATCATCGTTGGAGGTGCGACGACAACTGATCCGATCACGTTCATTTTGTACGGCTTCCTTCTTCATCCCAGCCTTGAAGCACTTGCGTAGACGGCAATAGCGGCACTGATTGCGCTTATCCTTGTCGACCACACAATTGCGAGAGAATCTAATGGAAGTAGATTGCATTATAACCTCGAAAAGGAGTTGGGGAATTTATTCAATTGCTTACCTGCAGGTATACTGATGATTTTTCCTCACACTCCGCCGGAAGAATCCCTTACAGCCGTCGCAGCTTGAGGCTCCGTAATGTTTGCCCGTTGCCCGATCTCCGCAAATTGCACAGACAGTTGGCGATTGTTGTTGTTGCTGCTGTTGCTGTTGTTGTTGTTGTTGACTGCTGGAACTTCCACTATTGTTGTTGTTGTTGTTGTTGGGAGAGTATATGTTGTTATTGTTGTTGTTGTTGTTAGTGCTACTGCTATTGCCATTGCAGACAGTAAAATTCTCGCTGCTCTGATTACTGCTATTGCTCATGCCCAATCCGACCGCATTGGGACTTAGAACATGTCCAATTGGGCTATGGGATGTTGCCGGATGACCCACAGACAAAGCATCCGAATGCATTATACGGCTTTCAGATTCTGCAAATAGACAGAGAATGGATTAGTTTCATCTTAGTTTGAGTGCCGATTCACAGTTTGACAGTCATTGTTCATGTGTATGTAGACTTTCTGATTAGCAATTCGATTCAATTTGACTTAATCAACAATAATTTATGCACAGTTTAAGGGCAACTGAGCCACACACTTGTAATAAATTTGCATACTTCTTTGAGATGCCCTTACAGTTTTGGAGCCACATCCGTCCATCATTTAATTGACGCCTACGTGAATTCCTACCTACAGTTTGACGATTTACAGTTTTGAATGCTCACCTAAGCAATCATTGCAATGAAAATATGCACACACACACACCCCCTCACACACACATACATACATTGAACAGCATGTACATACACTTGTATGTATGCATGTATTCAGGTAAATATCGTAGAAAATGCCTAAATAGCCAACGACCAAAAATCGCGCAATACCAACAATCAACTACAACAACAACATACATACCATCACTTGAGTCTGTATTACTGGTACTAGTGCCACGCCTCTTTCTCTGCCTAGTGGGCCTCCCGGGCAGCCCAGCATCGGCTCCTTTGCCACGCATTAAAACGTTCCCAGCGCGATCGCGACTAGAAATTTTAACTCTACCGGACTTGCGCACCATTTTAGTGCAACTGATTAATGGAAACACGAATCGTCGTCAACGACGACGACAACGACGACGACGTCGAAGTCAAAGTAAAAAAAAAAAAAACAACAGTTTAACACCAAAAATAAAAAAATAACAAAAAAGCAAAATAAAAACTTGCGCACACGCCAAGTCCGATGGCAAAAGCGTCGAAGCTGCCCTCACACTACATCGTATGTTGTCTCTGCTCCCAGTTAGATCCAAAGCCAAGTGGCAGAGGCAGCGACAGCGGCGGAGCGAGAGTCAGGCCTCTTGCATGGGTAAATCAGGGCCGGACTTAAGGCGGGGCAACTACCAGGAGAGAGGCCTCACCAGTCACTTGACGGAACAAGGAACTTTTCCTGTTCACCTCTTCTTTAGTTAGTTACTAGTTATTTCAGCAGCCCTAACCCATATCGTAACATGAAGTGAATACGATTAGTGGCCTTAAAAGTGCACTACTTTCCCAATATAATTCTGAAATCGGCTTGGCAAGCTTTTGAGTCGTTAAAATCACGTCAGATATTAAAAATTTAGAAATATAGAATACTCGATTCCCAATAATTTCGGTTTTCCAATCACCAAGACGTGATGGAAACTGCTGAGGCAGAGGATTTAGTAAATGTTTACCAATAAGAGTCTCTGGGTAATATATTAAACCAATATTAAAAGCTGTTTTGTTTATCCGAAAATTGAAATAACACTAAGAAAATTTTTGATTTTGATGATTCCGCACTGAATTGAAGCGGAAATCGTAAAGAATAGACTTCGAAAGCATTTGGAAGGTTAATTTTAAACAGAGGGCCGGGGCTAACTTCGACCGCGTCAAAGTTTGTATACCCTTGCAACTTTTTTTGGTAACTCTTTCCTTACCTATTAGCCATCAATGTGGAAGAACGTTTTATCTAAAAAGGCTTATGTTTGCGAAAGAATGGCCTACAATCATAGGAAATAACGAAGATATTGATCATAGTCACTGTTTTCCACCGATCGTTCCTATGGGAGCTATATGATATGACTACCCGCTCTTTATCAAATTTGGCACAGTCATTAACAGATATATTAAATTAAGAAATGTTTAGTTTGAAAGCAATCGCGTTAAAAGTAACGAAGTTATTTACAAAAGTCACTGTTTTCGACCGATCGTTCCTATGGGAGCTACATATATGATATATATATTGGCACAGTAGTTAATAGGAGTAATAATCTCTCTAATATTAGTTTCACGATAATAGCGCAGAAAATAACGAAGTTATTAAGAAAAGTCACTGTTCGTGACTTTTGGGTTTTTATGGGAGCTATATGATATAGTGGTCCGATCGGGCTGAATCCGAGATATACAACGCCTTCAGTATATACAAGCCTATGTGCAAAATTTCAGCTCTGTAGCTCTTACGGTCTAGGAGGAGTTTGCGTTGATCCAGACGGACGGACGGACGGACGGACATGGCTAGTTGAACTCGTCTCGTCGTGCTGATCAAGAATATATATATTTGTATGGTCGGACATGCTTCGTTCTATGCGTTGCACACTTCTGACCAAACTGAATATACCCTTTTTGCAAGGGTATAATTAAGTGCCACGGTGCCTCAGGACTGCTGAATCCGGCTCTGGCGTTAATCGACGCTTAAATCAATTCAACTGTGTTTGCATATACATATTTGTTTGCTCTCTCTTGCAAAGCCCGAAGATAGAGAGAGAGAAGTAGAGAGAAAGGGAGAGAGCCAGCAGCAAAACCAGACTCAAAGCACCAGACACACACACACACACACACAGTTGCACATAGAAATTTATAAATAAACAAATAAATAAATTTTGAAAACAAGCCGGCTTTAATTTGAACATCTGTGTGTGTGTGTGTGCGCGCGCTCATAAGTAGTAAGAGAGAGCCCGATGGACAGAGCGACCAAACAAACTAGAATTAAAATTTTCTTTAACTTTTAAGAATTCATGCAACAAGTTGGGAACAGTGGACAAAAATGAGTGCTATGTGAATCATGGACATTTAGCTTGATATTCCGTACAATTATCTATCGAAGTTTAAAAATTAGACCCCTAGGGGCGCATTATAGTAGGCTATAGTTGGTATACTTGGTTTGTTAGTAAGCTGTATACAGATTTTCTTAATAGGCGTCACCAACTGAGTTAATCTCTGAGACTTTAAGACCAGGGAGTCTTTTCCACACTGATAATCAAAAAACTGCAATCAAATTAATCACATTCATTTGTATTATCCACATCTATCGGCATACAAAATTTCACAAAAATCGAATTATAAACGAACAAGTTAACTAATAGGGCCGAAAGCTCATAAGAATATGTTCATATCCTATATACATTTCAATTTGGTCTTGTAATTTAATCTAATACTTGCCTCACTTCTTCTTTAGAGTAACTAAATTTGAAAAGAGACAACTCGTTTTGTGTCTGTTAATTTCGTAGTTGACAAAATCTGCCGAATTTGGATGATGTTTCCAAATTTAAGGTGTGAAGCAAATTCACGTTCAATGGCAATTTGATATTTAATCAGTTGCAGATATTCTGATTACCAAAAATTAGCAGTTCAATTAACAGGTATTCCTTCATTTTGTTAAACACTCCTCGAATACTTAAATTAATCACATCACTCGACGGAGAATTTCAATTAACACCTTTCGTTCCTACTCACCAGGTGGGATTGAAATTTCTTCGGGAATTACAGAATAGTCTAGCCGATTGCAACCATTTCGCTTGAAGAGTTTAACCGAAATAAGAGCAGACGCAGCGAAATTCGAAAAGCCAAAAAACAAATCAAGTCCAACTTTACTACCAACATTTTATCTTTGTTGCTGTTTTCTGTTTTATTATGACAACAAAATTTCGGGTATTTTTTTGTTTTTGGTACGAAGAGTTTGCACTAAAGCCGCCTCACTGTAAATAAACAAATCTTCGTTGGCTCTTTCCCTCTCCCAGTCGCTCTCTCTCTGTAGCTGCCTCTCTCTCTTTTGGATCACTCAGCTGTTGAAGTTGGGGTTGCCATTTCGCGTTAGAGAAACAGGCCCCGGCATGAAAATGAAATTTTGTCTAGTCATCGTTAGAGTTCAGTTTCTGATATGCGCCGTCACCGTTAGTATGAGCATTGCGAAAAGTTGTTTTTCGCCTGATTCGTAATCTGAGATTAAAATTGTTGGATTTTCAATTTAGTTTGTATTCTGTTTATGCATTCGATTTAGTCAGGCGATTCCATACCATTCTATACATATTTTATGACCATTTATAAAATGTTGTTCAAGTGCCCAGCACTTCTACCTTTCTCTATCTCTATCTCCCGCAGTGGTTCTACTCTCCCTTACTCTCTCACTCTCACCTCCTTCTGTCTCTCAGTGGTTGATAAGACTAACTGAACGCGTCAACATTTTATTTGGCCAACATGATCTAAGGGAGTAAGAGACGATCTCTAGGCAGGTGGAAGAGATGGTGGAATGAGAATTTTAAATTCCAACTTGTTTCATTTGTTGTTCTTGTGATTCTCAATTTAATATGCTTAATTGATTTGTCGACGAGCCTCCAAAAAAACAAAAAAAAAACATCACCCGACGAGCCCCATGAAAAACAAACAAATAAATATGACCAATTCAAACTGAGAGAGCCGAGTGAGCCAAAATAGCAAAACGCATAAATCTATACTAGAGAAACACGTATACACAATATTTCACGCGTCTGTGTTAGTTCCCAAGAACTGCGGAACCTATTTTTGGTAGCCACATTCAAAGTGTTTCAAAAATAAAGATTGTATATGTACCACAGACAAAACCTACATACATATAAAGTTACGATCAATCTCTTAGATCAAAGTGGGCAAAGGATTAATACTTGTCCCTTTGAGAGGTTCTACTTCTTCCAGTAGAGTAAGTATAGGGGAGAAATACTAAACTAAGTACATATGTGGGAATACCTGCTTGGATCTTATACATTATATGTACCTGTATATTATATTTGAATTTTTGCTACTCGAAAACAAAAATCAACAAAATGCATTTATTTTTAGCTCAATTGTTTGTGTTTTGGTTTCTGGATGAAATTTCTAAATGTCTCTTTTAGAATCATGAGATGTAGGATTGGACGTCAAGAACGGAATGAAACTTTATGAATAAAAGATAAAGGATGATGATTCAGTTGCAAGTCATTATTAGTCATGGGCAGAAAACGAAATTCAATCAATTGATAAGATGTTTAAGCCCTTCATGTTGAAGGAAATATCGAAATAAAGTATGAATGTTCGTGAAATCGCCAGATGTCGAGGGGATATACATACATATATAAGTAATTGCTTTCGATTTCGATGTTCAATGGCGACCTGTGGGCAATGGAAATTGAAAATTTTTCCTATATAGAACATAAATTGTTCCTACTTACATATATGTATACATATTTGAATAATCGATTTGCCAATTACAACAAAGACCTCAATTAAATAAATGTACATATATTTCGAGTTTGCTTTGTTTCATCGATGACAACAATGGGGACGACTAACATTAGCTGTGTAATTTAGCAGTGCCCCCCACCCATTTTAGAAACCCCCAACCCAACCCCCTCAATCGACCTGCCCGCTCGGCACGATCAACTTTTTGTATGTGCGTTTGTTTTTTATAACCTCTTATCGCCTTGGCTCCATGGCGGCAACATTTCAATAACGTGCCTAATGGCATTACTGATAATAAGTAATAGTAGAAATTCAAAATCGCGACAGAGAGCAGCAACAAAAGCAGGCAAGTGAGTCAACTAGAAAAAGGCTAGATATCAATTTTTTGTTCTCTTCGTTTATTTCAAATTGCATGTCAAAGATCAAATTCAGACGTCGAGATGCGTAAGAAATCGACAAACCGATGACAAAACACAATCGATCAGAAGGAGAAACGATTTTTCCAATTGTCACGTCGGAGTAAGGGGAGACTTTTGATTATATGCACATGGTTGAGACAACAAATGCAGGAGCGGATTAAGTTTGGGAAACTCCCGCCCGAATTCGAGGCACTCTTTCATTTAAGCCCATGTATTCTTCATCTGAGGAGGTAATTCTAGCATCTCAATAGATAAATAGATAGCTTTTCCAAGTTCGAGGGACTATTTTGAGCACAATCAACTTAAGGTCACTTTCACCGTGATCCGTCACTGTGATCTAGGACTGCCTAGATAATACAATGGATATCGGTGGAGAGACAACAGCTGCATTGCACTCGCTGCGTCTGATCTATTATAGAATCACGTATGCCAATTAGTCAAGGTTGTCTATTAGAAATGTGCACGCAATTGAAACCTTTTTTATTTTTGTAAGGGTTCATTAAACCTGCATACGTAAGGAATGATGGAACTTTACATTTGAAAATGGCAAACATTTGATGGCTTTCGGGTGTTGTCTAATGACGTGGCTTAAATACTTCCTAATGACTAACTAATAAGTTACCCAAGACTTCTGCACTTGCTAAACCGGCAATTAAAATGTAAAATTGTTCAATTTGGGATTTTTACTCGTATTGAACTCCAACAAACGAATACAAAATTAGCATGATGAGCAAATATTGCATAAGATGTTTAGAAATGATATTGGAGGTGTATTCAGTTTGGGGTTTATTGGGGATTGGGTTGCTACCCAATCTGTGTGTTCACAGATTTACTATTCATGTACGTATAATGGGTTGATTTTCCGAATGGTTAAGCTTGAAAATTCCAAAACAAAGCTTGTAATTCGTTCATTGGATTGGATTGGATTGGCTTTTCCCCGAAAATCAGACCTGCCAATTAAGTTGTATAAAGAAAGTAAAGTAAGAGCTGAGCTCATAGTTCTCTGTCATCTGGTCAAATATTTGGCTAGACTGTGAGGCGTGAAAAGGGCTGAAATATGTCGCATCATTCGCACCCATCTACATATATTGGAATCTATATCTATCCGATTTGATCATTATTTAGATGATCTCTGAACGGATGTTTGTCTAAGCCATTAGAAAGTGTCAATTGTCAATTATTTCTGTGTGACTTTGGAGTGCAAATATCGGGCGATCAAAGATATATATACATATATGGGGGTAGCCACCACCATTTACATATCAAGATGTGAAATAAAGTTAGCTATTTATCGGGTAAATAAGACAATGTCTAAGACTCTATCGGATTTTGGTATCGGGCAAATCCCGAATGCGATCATTGGGATAGTTTGGGTAACATTACGCATCGGATTGGTGATTCCACTTCAATTTAGCTAATCTCAGATACATATGTGTACCTATCTCTATATGGCGTATAGAAATGGATGTACGTACGTAACCTGTTTAGAAGAAAACTTGATCCAATTAAGATTTCAACTTTTCCATACTTTTGATTAGCTTTTTCATTAGTTTTATGACTAATAATTGCTTGCATATTGTCTGTAATTAAAATACTAAAAACGTCTCAATTAAATTGTTATTAACAAAAAGTCAAAGCAGCAGACACAATAAAACCTGGACCAATCATCGGACTTGTATAAGCATCAAGAGTAGATATATACAGACATATGTACATATTAGTGGTGATTTTTGTATATACCTATTCATAAATCTCGACAACAACAACAACAGCAAAAAATCGACTACTTATATTACTTTTCTAGTATGTGCACAATCAAGTCAAGTGTAATTTCCATTAAATATGTTTGTTATACTCAATTCGCTCAGTCTTGGTGCTTGAGCCGTTTTAATTGGGCGCTAACGTGTTTCAGATACATTTGTATCTCTCCTAGTCAAACAGTCAAACAGACATACACTCTCAGTCGGAGCGTAGAGGCAATTAAACAGTCTTTTGCCTTGAACTGTGTAGCACGGAGACGGCGCGACATTTAGAACTTGACATTGTCAAAGCATTTAAATAAATAAGCTCAGTTCAGCCATCCATCCATCCATCTATCCAGCCACCCAACCATCTGCGTAGCTCACCTCTCGGTGGTCGGCTATCCCAATAAAATATATGTATCTACCAAAGCGTTTTATTCACACCTGAATTAATTCGTATGGTTTTGGGGTTTTCGCTTTTATGGCCCAACTAATTAACATTAAGAACTAGGCATCTCTTTTACCTAAAGGTGGGAGCGACAATTTCGGCTAGTCATTGTGACGGGCAATATCTTTTTGCTTGGCCAGCATGACCAGGCAAAAATACATTTTTTCGGGTTAGACCTACCTCAAAGACGAAACACTTCTGATGTGCATCCCTATCAGTATTGTCCATATTGGAATTTGATCCATAACATACGATCACGAATCTTGTTGTATTTGAAATAATACTGTACTTTTCGTGATTAAATTGACAGAGACCAAGAATTATGATTATAACGGTAGGAAAACACATGGACAACACTTCACTTCGATATCATTAGAATAGGAATATGATCCAGAACTCCGACGAGTTCTGATATTTGCATATCTGTTCACATTTTATATACTTTAGAACCAGAACTCATCTAGTTTAGTGGTACACACTTTTAGCCCAGTTTAATAGGGTATTTGTAATATTCTTATGTACTGCTAGGTTTGACCCAAGACAAGGATCGCATGAACTTCTTTGTGGACAGCAAAGCGGCTATTTGCATCGATGGGAGCGAGTGGTCAGAATAACAAGCAAAGGCAATCACAAAACTTTCCGAACACTAGAACTCACAGTTTCCAATGGGGATAATGAGCGGTGGGTTAGATCTGAACCTCACGGGTTACAGGATGCTTAGAGGCATACTCCCTGAACAGCTCACGGTGGCCAACTAAACCCACTTGGCTGCACCAGTTGCAAGAAATGTAAGATACTACACACCTTTTATGCAAATGTCTAGCCTTGGCAACGACGAGGAAGAATAGATAGACCCATTCATTAAAGAATCGAGTTTTAGATCAATAACTATAGTAGTGATTGCGGTATTACATTTGTGTCAAGCTTCATCAAGATCATAGAGTTATATCGTATAACTTCCATCTTCCTATAACAGGTTTTATGCCATATTTGGACGGAGATTCTACTTTTTACACAGGGAAAGTGATTTACACCAAGGTAAAGTGATTTGCGAATGTATTTCTCGAAATTCTAAGTTTGATAAACATATATTCAAATCTGAAATAATCTCTAAAGAATGCGAGATATGTAAGGTAGTGAAAAATACATGATATTTTAAAATACATTTCGAAATATTTGGCTGTATCGGTTAAGCATATACACATTTAGCACACTGTGGGTTCTCCAGATACTTGAGATTTTTGATTTGAGTGTTATCTGCTTCTGGTTTCCAGTGGTCAACCAAAAAGTTGAGTACTCCTAGCTCAGGTATTTTGGTTTCTTTGACAATTCTTATCGATAATAAAGATCAGTTTTTACTGTAGTTCTACGAGCTTGAAGACTAATTCTCAAGTGGCCCTTTTAAATGAACGCCAATCCCAAAACTCAATCAGTCAAATGTTCATATGTAGTTGGGTAGGTACATACATGTGTACGAATAATTTTTAGTATGGGGTTGTATTTCCGGTTAGGCAACTGAAACTAGGAAAACTCGGTACATGGTGATTATATTATAAGGTAGATGAATAATTACAAGAAATTAAGTACAAATAACACATGTAGTGGCTGGAGAGGTTGTGACGACTATCATCGATGGAGTTAGACAAAGTGCCTATCACCCTGACTATTGTACAGAATCGTCAATAATATTATGTGTCTCTATTGATAACAATTAATTAAACCATTCGCGTGTGAAACAAATGAAACTTGTTGTGTTGTGTTTTGTTCTATTTTGTGGTGGAATGGCAATTAAATTAGAAATGAGTTGAAATTTCAAATGCCCCAAATTGGGCCATTTGTGTGTACAACAGATTCACCCAAAAGAAATTGATAATACTCTGAATCCAATGGCAATCACACCACCAGAAAAACACAACACATATGTACATATGTCCATTATAATGCTAATGTTTTACCATTTTGTTATGCATAATCTAATTATACCCCGGGGGCATATTATAATCGCTTTAAATTCTTGACAAACAGCAAAACAGATCCACTTTCGTTTTTTCCCTCACTATCTTTGTGACTACAGACTTAGGTACATATGTATATATTGTATTTTGATGAAATCTTATCGTCTGCAACAACCTATCCTTGTCTGTGTGTGGATGCATATGTGGGGGGTAGAAGGAGAGATATGGATGGGTACAATGATAATCTTTGATAAGAATTGCAATAAAGTTGCTTTTAATTATTAAAAGCAAAACAAAATAGAACAGCAATCTGATAAAATTCTCTTGGTTTGCTGGTGATGATAAAGACCCCCCCATATAATGGCACTTATCAGATGTTTTGATATGGAGGTTCAGTGATAAAGCCCCAGCAAGGATGAGCTTGAATATTACATCAATGAAATAGTCGTCCATCATGCAATGCCCCTTGATCAATGCACACTCACACTCACACACTCACACACACACACACACTCAATATCTAAGGATATGCAGATTTATTTATGGATTTCATTTGAATGGAAATCTTTATACTTTGCAGTTGAATGAAGATCAGCAGTTTAATCAGGTCAGAACCTTTTTCGGAGAACTGTATAACAAATCCGCTAAAAGTTCTTCTCACGATGACTATGTAGAATCTTTAGTTGGAGCAAACTGAGTATTTTAGCTGGTTCTTTATGATCTTTTATATGCAAATTGTTTGTTAACAAAAGTCCAATGGGATACCACTTGTTGGCAGAGAAATCCAAAGGGAATGAATAGAGAATAGAGATGAAAGTAAGTCTTTAGATCGTCTCTGAAATCGATTTGACTACATACTAGATATCGGTTGGACTCACCCATTATGTGCATTAGATTCTCCTCTAACAGAAATGCATCATCGTAGCTTGAGTTGGTTAGGGTCTCGGTTTTCATATTCAACAAACTGGGCAACATTGATGCATACATTTGGAATTCAATTTTCTTTGTTTACTCTCCTCTTTCTCAAATGAAAATATTGCGAATTAGTTTGCCTCGTGTGTGCGTGTGTGTATGTGTGTGTTTGTGTGTCTGAAGGGTGTAGAAGGGCTAGTTTCTCATAGACAATTGGCGATTGGCAAATATTTGTAAATCCTTCACACTCTTTTGCAAATTTATTTTTCACAATTTGTTGTTGGGGCACATTGTTGTTGTTATTGCAGCGTTTCCCTTTTTTTTTATAATTTTAGTTGTTGCTGTTGTTTTTGTAGTTGTTGTTGTTCTCCAAGCAATAGACACACTTAAGTAAAGCTAAATATTTGCACAAATTAAAAAACCAAAAAATCGAAAAACCGAAAAAAATGTTCTAGCTAAAGCGCAAAAACAACCGACGGCAATTTGGTTCACTGTATATTTACATACTGTTTAATTTTATTTTGGTTTTTGTCTTTCCTTTTGTTTTTCTGGAAGGGAATTTACTACAAGCAACCGAAGGCGATGCAGTCAGTGTCCATTCCCATTGATAAATAATGCGAAAATCGTGTTAGCGAACGTATATAAGGAAAGGTAGACGCGTTTACATATATATAGATGGATACATATATGTATGTTATTTAGTTAAACGAGGATTATCACAGTCCTTTATCAACACTTTTAATTAATTATGGTATTCCGTTTTAGCCTCTGACAATTGAACGAACCGGCAGACTATCGGGTCGGCTCTCAGCTATCGAGTACCGGGTTCCTCTCTGGTTTCTACTGTATTATAACCGCCTAGTGCAAAACATTGACTAAACCTCAAATAATGTTCTCAACACGTACTAACTGTCTTAATATTATTTGTTGTAGATATAGAAGTCGCGACGACGACGTCGACGCCGACGGCGAGCAGCAGCAGCAGCCGCACTAGCAGCAGAGACGATCGCCACTTGCTCGGCTCTGTAGGCTGGGGACCAGTGATTAGTCCAGCCAAACGACAACAGCAACAACAACAACAACATTACGAAAAGCAACAATTGTATAAACTTTAATAAATATTATTACCTAGTATGTATGTATGTTTGTATTTGTTGTATTTTGTTGTTGCACTTGCTTATACTCGGGTCTTAGCAAAATTGTTAACAATCTACGCTGATTACCAGTCGGACTAGATTCGGACTCGGCTCGGTTTCGGAGTCGGAATCGGAATCGGATCGTGCCTCGGTAAACAGCCGGGTCGCTGCTGCAGCAAAAGTAGCAGCGATTGCCTGTTATCACTAACCCAGGTTAAGCTTATATATGTATATGGTATATAGCATGTTTAGTAGTCTATATATAAAATCCCATATAAGTATGTACATTTATGTATGTCGCATATTCGCCTTTGTGTGCTTTGTTTTTGTATGCTATTCATTAAAGTAAATCGTTTTTATTTCATGTTTTTTATGATATTTCCATAGATTCCTGAAGGAGTCATAAATGATTGTGGCGGAATACTTTTGATAGGGAATGCTCATCTGCACAAACTAGTGCAGAAACGGATCTCCACTCTTCAGCTTGAATGAAAGTAAACCTCACCCCATTCGTGTCCAGGGGAATCCCCAGTCGAAACGACAACTCCTAAACAAGTTGGGAATCGTAAAAACAACTAAGTAACTTTAATTCAATTTGTTCTATTATGTATTTAGAGAGCTAATTCTCTTTCTTTGTTTATGTTATTATATCACATATTTGATAAGACCCATGGGCTTTGTTTTTCTCACACGTATTGCCGTCGGCAAGCATAATTAAATATTTAAACAAAATATTGTAAAACAATAAAGAGAGCATGGGAGAGAGAAAAAGAGAGAAATTGTGATATTTCTGGCTAGGCAAATACTGATATCACTGAGAGTTTATCAAACCAGAGCTAAATGATGTTCTTTCCCCATCATCATCATTACCATCAGCAACTGTTGGGACAGTTGGAATTATTTATGTATGTCTGTGAGCATTTTTCTTATAATAAGGTCGCCCGGATTGCTGATACTCTATAAGGCTGAATGAGCTTAAGCCAAGGCGAGTTGAGCCGCGGTTATCAACGCGAGGTAATAAATATAACCCATACAAAACAGTCTCATACATAGTTAGTCAGAGTGACTGCAATGTCTGATAGATGGATAGATAGGTATGTATGTATGTGGCAGATAGAATGCATAGATAGCGACAGCCGTGCCCGGTCCCAGTTGTCGGGCTGTGGAGAGTTGCCAAGTGTTTTGGTTTGTTTGTTGGATCTCGCCAGGCGCAGTCGCAGTGAGATTTTTGTTTTTTGTCACGTTGATTGATACTTTTGATTCAATTGAAATTAATTTGTATTTGTCTGTGCGCGATTGTCATTCAACACCAACGACTCTCTGTTTGTCTCCGTCTCCCTTTTTTCCCACTCTCTCACTCCCGCTCCGAGCCCAATGGCAATGCACAATCGCAGCGGACTTTCCAGGCCCTCCCGCAAGCCCGTACTTTAACCGGATGGCCAGCCACTCTATGTATACGGCGGAATTTCTGTGACGAAACAGAAGCACTGCCAGTAGCACTGCCCCACCGCAGCCACTCATACTCATATTCAATGTGTACTTTGGCTGCTTGCCGGTCGTCGGTGCCGCTCGCTGGTGATTGGCGTCATCATATTGTTTTGTCGTGGGTCTGTGCGGACAGTTGGTTCGTTCTGCAGGCAGAAAACGTGACGTGGTTGCTATATGAATGGAATGGAGTCGAATCGAGTGGGTAGTAGTGGGAAAAATGTTGCAAATTATTGATGGATACAGCAAGTGGGGCGACAATATCAATTTCTAACGGTCAAATGAAGTTGTTTGATAATAACTGGAGCGCAAACAGCAGAGAATCGAGTCCTGGAGGAAGCATTGTCTGTGAAAAGGATGAGAAGTCAACTAAAACTCGAAAGCATGGACATAGACAGGATACTAAGATAGGACGAACTTAATCGCAGGGAACAAAGAAGACTTTAAAAAAACAGAGCTTTACCAGCTTTAACATCACTTGTTACACCAATTCTATAATTTATTAAGATCGTTTTGAGGCAGAGATAACTTGAATCAAAGGAAGATCGTTAATAAGTTGGTGTCAATGACCTTCGGGTACTCTGGAAAGAAGGAAAAGTATTGGACATCATTCTTGTGATTAAGAATCCTTCCAAATAGCTTTAAATGTTACAGACTTTATAGACAAAACAAATAAGCTAAGAAGAGGTCGATTGTCGATCATAGGATTAAGGACGTAGCTAGACGATATAATGAGAGGGAAATGATGTTCATCTCGCAGTTGGGTCTTTATCTAATACATATATTCAAAATCTATAGACGTTTTTCAGTTAAGCACTGCATTTGCATTTTCACACTGAAACTGTCCTTACACAATCCACTCGGAATCGTTCTGTCCTCACACTTGAGCTAATTTCTCAATTAGAAAAGCAGCGGTAAGCTTTTTCCATATCGTGGGCAACAACAAACACAGCCAGATGCAATGTGATGTGATGTATCTCAGAGATACAACAAAGGCACTCAGCAATGTGGACACATTTCACTTAAAGTTGTCGCCGCTAAATGAAGTGTAAATAGTAAATTGCAGTCAAACATTATGAATATCATCGTCATTATCGTCATTATCATTCTGTTCATTATTGCCGTCGTCATCATCGGCATGACGATGATGGCGTTCATCATATGGGTGTGAGTGTAGCATGATCATGATGACAAACAACACATGCAAATCACATGGCTAGTATCTTATGGATACTTGTTTGTTGCATGTGCAAAAATAAACGCATATAAAAAAGTATGCAAATAAAATAATAATTTTCGTTCAAAAAGTTCACTTGACGAATGCGACAGAGTGAGACAGACAGACAGACAGGGACAGAGAGAGTGAGAGGAAGAGAAATGCCAAAGAGAATGTGAAAGAGAGAGGGAGACAGGTCTTTTGGCATTGCTAATTTTCATAATTCTCTGGAAATTCACTAGTAAAACGGCCCCACATGTGTGTGTCTCCTGTGTGTGTGTGTGTGTGTGTAGTGAGTGGAGGCGCTGCGGGAAAAGCGACAGTCAGGCGACACATCAACAACATGAACATGACATGCATTTTATTTTAATTCTATTTTTTCGTCACTGGAAGAAGTGTCCATTCGTTTTGATGATAACCAAGTAACACCTCAATATATCAAAGCATATCCGACTATAAACACACTACAGAAGGGCATATTCTGCCAAAGGGAATCGAAAACAATTGATATATTCCATCCAGAGAAAAGAATTCTGGGAAAATTTTTGAAACTTTCCCAATGTATTCGAAGATCGCAAGGGCATTCAAGCTTCACTCTGTGATCTTATGTTGTGCCACTTCTCCATCACACCCATCGTGCAGGAAACGCCCGGTTGTATCTTTTAGATAGCAACTGTACAGTAGCTCATGCTCGATAGCAACCAAGTGCCCGATCCCGAGGCCGACCCTTTAACAGTTTTCAGTTGGTATTCCGTGATTCATGCCTCCGCCGCGTTGTTGTTGTGTGTTTGGTTTCAAACCAAAACATATGCGTCATGTTTGCGATCGCTCCTATTGCTCACACACAAAGTATGATTTCCATAATACTCACATACAGTTTGTAATTGCAATTAATGCAATCTCCGGCCCATATGTCGGCGGAACAGGCGACAGTTGGGGAGCAACCGTTGTGCATCATTGCCGGAGAGTCACTCGAAGGCCGACGATTGAGGCCTCATTTAACTGATGGAGATCTGACGGCGAGCGATCGTGTCAGAGATCTGGGTCTTAAAGTAGCTCGAACTTATCTTGGTTATTCATTTTTGTGAAGCTGCATTCTCCGAGCTTGTCTCTTTACAATCCGAACTCATAGGGACAGATCTATACAACACAAGTAGACTCCAGAATTTCACTTTTATGGGCATTACGGTATTTGATACCTTTCACAATTAAGTTGTAGGATATGGAAATCCATACATAAATATGTATATCAGTTGGTTAGATTAGTTAAGATACTTGTTGGCAATCCCATTTACAATTACAGAAAGAATTGGGCCTTCAAGATAGCAACCTATCAACATAGTTTAGTCTCCTGCCTGCCACTGTGTCATAAATAGTTAGTTATCTATAGTTATCTATTGTGAAACTCTTGAAGACCTCAAGCAAATTTCCATGTAACGCATATTTGTTTACTTTATACTCGTTTGTAGTTACTTACACACACACACATGAGATGGGGAATATGACGCAAGACACTTCAATTATCTTCATAGAAATTAATGAGTGTCTAAAGCGGATATAAGAAAACAAAAACTACGGATAACTTATGTATATATAAACTGGGAGGGACAGACCCAGCCAAAGCGGCATTTGCTTGCTACTTATCTAGATAACCAAATAAAAAATAATAATAATAATATTTTTAATTATAATCGACTCAAGCGACTGAAGAAGGCAAAAACCTCAATAAAACTACAAAAAACAGAGATTTGCCGTAGTTTCCAAATGAAAAGCAAATGACAGAATGATTGCCCCTCCTCACCCCCTTGCCCCTGGAGCCACTACCCACCGATGCGAATGCAAATCAATTGAGTTCACGTCTGGGCGATAACCTCGCACCCATATCATATCAGTAGAGCGCAAAACCAAAAGTGTCTAGCAATCTAATATATAGTAAATATGTTTCCAACCAAATAGCCTCAGTCTTTGCTTCGGTTTCGATCTCTCATTAGTGGATGCGAAGGAGGAGACAGAAAGAGGGATCGGGAAATCACAAAACTAGAAAGCCCCTCAAAGGCCCTATGCTCTAGGTTTTCTTATAATCCATGGATTCATAAATTCATTGAAATATTGAATCCTTGTTGCTAGTCGATCCGCATATACACATAGTATATGGATGTAGGTTTTAAGGTTGGGTAAGGGGCAAACCTGTGGCCCAATATTATATGCTCTCTGTTAGAGTATACAAATGAAGTGCGCCTTAGCTGTTAAGAATAGCTTTCGTCATGTCAGTGGCTAAGGTGACACTAGCATATAAATATATAGAATACAGCACGGAATAGCTTAGTATAGATCGAAAGCAGACCTGGTCTCTAGCCCCTCCTCCCCTAAACCTTCCGCTCCACCCCACCCCACACACCACTCCACACCTCACCCCACACCTCGTTCTATAAATATTCAACAATTTAAAGCTGAGCTTGCTTCTAGTTAGCACTTGGGTATTGTCGTTTAGTCGCTTGTGTTTGCCTTTGCGCATATTTAACCCTTTGGGGTTAAGTTAAGCATTACGTTTAAGTTTTACTTCGCTTTGTTTTGTAAGGTTTTTATTTGACTTCGTTTTCGGTTTTGCTTTAGCTTTTGCAATTTCAGCACATTTTGCTATATAGCCAACTTTTTCTGTATCTATCGACTCACAAATAGATGTCTTTAATCCAATATAAATAGTTTTATTATGGCAGCAATCATTGTTTTAATCTGGAAGCAACATTTATAAAGAACAAGCAATTATTTTGTTCCTTTTCTTTTTTTTGTGTGTTTTGCTCTAATCAATAAACAAATTATAAACATTTATAATGATTGCAGGCTTATCAGGAGAGCCCACAGCGAGTTTATCAAGCCCAGTGCCTATTTATAACAAAAATTCCCTGCACAAATGGCAAGCCACCTGAAGCGCAATTTGGGACGACTTCTTGCCAGACTTTTGGCACGTGTTCGGCTTAGTCATGGCATTTGTGTCAGCCTGCAAAAGCAGCTCGGAAATCAATTCAAAATCATGCTCAAATCATAAAACATATCATGATAAATCAGTCAAACGAAACAAAGATTCAATGTCCAAGTTTGTGGAGAAACAAATTCCCGATATGCCGACATAATTGATAAAACAAACAATTTTATTTCTTTATATGCACCAAAAGGATAAAAATGTAATCTGAAGCTTTTGTCAGAGTTGGAATCATAAAATATCAAAGTTACTTTGGATATACTGATATCTATATACCCTTGCAATCTATCGCCGTTTCACAAGGTCCCAAACTGCATCGGAATATATTTTTATGACTCTAAGAAATGCATAACTGTGTTTTAATAAAGAATGTGTAGCAAATACTTTGCACATGCTATATCTATTCGGAAAACATTGAAGAGGAAGACTAGAGGACTATTTGGATAAAACTCTTTGTTCGACATCACTTTCACCCTGATCCCTTAGTGGACTCTAGAGTTAGTCCATTCTTTTCTTTTGCTAGAACTTTTATTTGTATACATGATCTGAGTAAAACTTGGAGGGAAAAGGACTAAGATTGTTCCTACGTGTAGCCACAGGTAAATCGACTTGGATGTTCAAGAGTTTGACCAATTGTATACAAAGTTAGGAAAATTATCGTTCACTCTGAACAATCCAATCAATCTGAATAGGTTTTCCAAATATTTAACTTACCAGACTCATGTAAGTCCTGTTCCATATTCTCCACTTTATCGACCTTCATTAGCTGCTGTCCATCGGTGATTGTTAAATCCTGGGGATGCTTCATGGTATATTCTTGTTGGATATTCCTGTGGTACTTAAAGATCTCCCACCAGTCCAGTCACCATGGTTGGCAACTGTAAATGAAAAGATAAGTAAAAGCTGTCAATTGGTATTTTTTGTTGTATTGTTAATTGGGGTAATTCAATTTAATAGAGTGCAACTAACTAAGTAAGCCGTCGACTTACATAGGCACAGAGACATAAGTTTTACAGTTCGAATAGCTTTCCGGTCAATAGCTGGTCCGATAAGCCCAACTGAAGTATTGTCCATAAATCTATTTGTTCGTACAACTCGAGAGTGGGCTTGACTCGACAGCTAAACGTTTCTCATTACATACCCCCCAATGGGGGGTCGCATGTTTTATGATTGTGCACACAAACCTCTCTTCTTATCGTTATATGTCGATCTATATAAATATGTGTACTATGTATGTGCAGGTATTTTACGATTCAATTGTAAACCAAAACGACTCAACTTTATGCAGACGTGTCTCTCCGCCGCAACCCGCCAAAAAACCATATACCACATATGTACGAACACACACTCATATATATTTGGAGAAATAGTAATCTTCAACACTTTATTGACTGCCCAGACCCTGATAAACAAAAACATTTAGACGAAGAAAGGAGAGAGACAGTGGCAGAGAGAGAGAGCGAGAAAGAAGTTGCTTTCGCTGATAATGCTGAAACAGAAATTGTGATTATTATCAGACTTTTATTATTTTCTCTCGCCAGTGTTCGTCGTTCGTGGTGCGTATTTGCTGGAGTGCCATAACAGCCGATAAGCTCCGTGGCAGCCTATACTAAGTAGGGGCTCTATCTACCTCTGCTCCGCCGTCCTTCTTATCGGATCCGCACACTGTCACAGACCCCCCTCCTGTTTGCCAAATTGTCACCTTTGAACGCTCGTGACTGTCGCGAGTCACAGCCGACAAACGTTTTGCCGGCTTTGGCGAAAACCCTTTTCAATTTTATCACTACAAATGTGGGTAGGGCCGTGAGATCTAGATTCGGGCCCGAATTTAGATCACTTTTCTGTAGAGAATAACTCCTTGTGTTTATTATACCAAAACTCACTAACATTTGAGTGTGCTACAATTTGTCCGCTGGTATGAGACGTAAAGTAGAAAATGGAACCATTAGTAAGTAGAAACATTAAACTAATTGAAATTTTAAAGTACTCAAAAATATTATGAGTATTCATGGCACACAAAATTTCCGAATGACTAAGTCAATTAACTTCTCATTCATTCGTTGAATGAACTGATACGATCATTTATTACATAAACAGAATTAAGACAAGGGATGGGTGTGACCAAGTTGCTTTGCTGGAGGCGAGGACTAACTGGGTGGATGGAAAGAGAGTCGGAAAAAGGAGAAATTACTTTTGAGTAATTTAAGTTTGAATGACTGACCAAAGTAGTCAGGTTTAGTCACACTTTAGATTCTCTAGAAAAAAAAACATTTTCCATTGTATTAAACTTCAAATTGAATTTATCACTAAAATCTCTAGTCAAAGAAAAATCATATCCATTCTACATAGTATCAATAGCATATAAAAATTCGACTACTTTCCAGATACATACAATACTTTTTAGGCATTTGCAGTTCTTAGTGACGAAATTTGAAAATGTGTTCTCGGGACCCGGCTTCCAATCAACTAATCGACTACAAGACCAACGATTCCGAGGTTCAGAAGGAATGCACCACTTCTGGAGGAGCAAGTATAGGGGTTAAGGATGCCATTCAAACAGTGGGTCCACGGGGTCCGGCATTGCTGCAAGACTTTTTTTTCTTGGATGAGATGATGCACTTTGATACCGAACGCATCCCGGAGCGTGTAGCCTATGCCAAGGGGGCAGGGGCATTTGGGTACTTTGAGTCTACCCACGATATAACCAAGTTTTGTGCAGCGTCTCTCTTTGAGCGGGTGAGGAAACGGACAGCTATCGCTATGAGATTTTCGGTTGCTTGCGGAGAGAATGGATCGGCTGATACGGTGAGGGAGCAGCGGGGATTCTCCGTCAAGTTTTATACGGACGATGGAATCTGGGATATTGTTGGTTGCAATATGCCTGTTTACTATGTGAGAGATCCATCTTTGTTTCCCAGCCTGATCCATGCCCAGAAGAGAAATCCACAAACCCATCTTAGAGATCCGGACATGTTTTGGGATTTCATGACTTTGCGCCCCGAAACATTGCATGCTCTGGTGATGTATTTTAGTGATCGCGGCACTCCGGATGGCTATCGTCATATGCATGGTTATGGAGCGCATACCTATCGTATGGTTAATCCCAGTGGCGAGACCTACTATGTCAAATTTCACTTCAAAACGGATCAGGGTATAAAGAATCTGGATTGCCGTCGCTGTGATGAGCTGAGGTCCCATGACCCCGACTATGCCATCAGGGATATGTACAATTCTATTAAGAAATGCAATTACCCCAGTTGGAGCATGTTCATTCAGGTTATGCTCAATGAGGAGGCCAAAAAATGCAAGTTCAATCCATTCGATGTCACCAAAGTGTGGCCTCAGAAGGACTACCCTCTTTTGCCAGTTGGTAAACTAGTCCTGGATCGCAATCCTACCAACTACTTTACCGAGATCGAACAGTTGGCTTTCAGTCCTGCACACATGGTGCCTGGGATTGAGCCCTCACCAGACAAAATGCTTCAAGGACGTCTTTTTTCCTACGGGGACTCGCAGCGTTATCGCTTGGGCACAAACTACATGCAAATCCCGGTGAATTGTCCATATCGGGTTCAAGTGAGGAACTTCCAGCGCGATGGCGCTATGACTGTCAATGATAATCAGAGCGGAGCCCCGAATTACTTTCCCAATTCGTTCTGCGGCCCCAAGGAGAGCTCCCGAGCTCTCGCCTTGCAGACCTGCTGTCCCGTTTCGGGCGACGTCTATCGGTACATGAGTGGCGACACGGAGGACAACTACAGTCAGGTCACCGACTTCTGGACCTACACGCTGGATAATTGCGGTCGCAAGCGTCTTATCCGTAACATATCCGAGCATCTGTGCGAGGCAAGCCAATTTTTGCAGGAACGTGCCGTTAAACTGTTTACCGCGGTCCACTCGGACTTCGGTCGTCTGCTGACAGAGGCCCTGAATACAGCCAGAATATCCAAGTTGTAGGAGATCCCAAGAAAAAGTTATTTACAAACTGGAGTATGTCTTTCGATGTTATTGGAATTGTATGTACGTATAGTTGGAAAATAGACTAATATAACTTATTATTATTCTTGTTGGTGGTTCGTTCGGTCTAATCATTTATACGTGCATATATATTGTTAGGGTATTTGCGGAGTTCCTAGGATTTCTTAAAGGAAATCCCTTATACTTTTTGATTTCCTGACTACGCCCATGATAAACAATAAGTTTTAGTATGGAAACTTACTCTAAGTTGTGATTCAAGTAATGACCAGGCAGAGGCGGGTTACAGTTCTGGCGTTTTTATCAGCTTCTGTTGTTATTGTTGTTGCTTTTGTTATTTGTTGTTGGTTCTGAACGCGTTGATTCGAGTTGACCGCATGAATGAAAGCGAAGTAGACCAACAGACGAGACAAACGAAACGTCGACAACAAAACACACTTGTTGATTTCTTTGTGTGTGTTTTTTGTTTTATTTTTGTTTTTGTTTTTGTGGCTCGTTGTACATAATTAAAGTCGCTGGCGGGCACACATCCACATATTTATTTACATATATGTATGTATGTATATTTTTGTTGTATTTTTACTAACTTGAACACTTCCACTTTGGGGATTTTGTTTTGCTTCTGATTTTTATTTGTGTTTTTATTGCACTCTACTCCGCCACGTCTCAAGGCGGCTTTTTCGCTGTTTAATTAACAAATGGGTAAGGGGAAGAAGAGATGCAATGCACTTGCAAATTTAGTGAATTTATATTTGTATGAAATTATGACATGATTAGTCAAGTTTCGCGATTCAATATTCTTTTTTTAACGGTTTCGTTGTCCGTCTTCGAACTCAACTACGGCTTCTGTGGGGCCCAGGCCCATTATAAAAGCCCCAACTGACAAGAGAGCGCTTATCACTCTCTCTTTCAGCTGTCTCTCTTGCTTGCTTACGCTGGTTTTATTTATTTCTTTTTAGTCGACAACTCACTCTCTTTCTCTCTCACAGTTACACGCACGCACACACACACACTCACACATAAAAATAATAATATTTTAGTCTGTTTGCCTGCATCAAAATGTTACGTAGTTCTGTTTCAATCAAAACAAAATATGTATGTACATTGTACATATTGTATATTAAACTTTTGTTTCACTTGTATTCATTATATAACCAAAATTGTTGATTAAAATGCTGTTGTTTAAACACTAGTCTAGTGTCTCTTTCTAAGGAATGTCACGCCGTCTACAGGTTGATTGAACCCACTCACACCCACACGCACACATGGACACACATGCACACTCATGCTCTTTACTCCAGGCCGGCGGCAGCCCGTTCATACCACACGACGATACAATTGGCGACTGAATCAAAGTCGAAGTCGCCAAATTCAGCAGCGGGCTAGAACCGTGGAGAGGAATGCAGGGGAGGGGTTCCCAACGTCACTCCATACCGAGCATGTAAAAGTGCATAGAACGCGCGTGTCTCTGGCGAAGTGTCATCAACAAATCTATTAATTGATTGAGTTTTAAACGAAGCTATGCAAAAATTATGCCCCACACAACGAGATATTCACAATATTTCAGCAGACAGTGAGAGTTACGCTGCTCATTATTTTGCGCACTCCCTCTCTCTCTCTCTCTCTCTCTCTCTTCGTTATCACGTCAGTTTTCCATTTCCATTTCCACTAGCTGATCGTACTGCTCAAGTTGCCAGCTCGTCAACAATTGTCATGCTTTGTCTGGCAGCACTCTGGGTAGACAAGAGCAAAAGCTTTTATTTGACATTTGGAAATTTTGAAATAAAGTTCGTGTTTGAATTTATAATTGTCAAATTTGCCTTGCTCACACTATGAAATCCGATTTTATATTCACAAACTAGAACAGGTCTAATTAGTTTTTAATTTTAATAATGTGATTTGTATTGTATTATATGTAAACTGGCAATATATGTATAATACAGTTATTACTTCATCGTCAAATGCCACCAAGTCTGCATTCAGGACGTCATCTAGGAAGGCTTAACCAAGAAATTAAATACTTATGTATGTATGTATATTTTCATTACTATCTTAGAAGTAAATTATAAAAACGGCTTAACATATACAACTATTTTCCGAAGAAAATTCAAGAGGCATCAACCTCCCTATCCCTATTCTCCAGCGTATTTCGAGTCTTAAATGACCCTTCATTCGTTACAAAAAAAGATTGACCTCCGAAAGATTTTCGGAATAAAGACTCTCCATTCAAAACTACTCTACTTTATTTTTTAGCACAACTTCATGTTAAAGACCTTAAATGTCTCTTGTCTCCTATCTTAAATTTAAATTCCCCAAAGGTTCGATTTAACATATTTTCAGGATGACACCTGCACGTCTCGGCCCCCCTCACTACGCCCTTGAAAGTTACAATTTGCTCCTCACCCACAGAGTTGTCAACTCCAAGATGTACCTTAAAATGTAAATATACCGTAGAGTTCCAGGTCATAGTCGTTTTCAAACCGAATTGCCCTTATAGTTAAAGCAACCACACCAGTCGCCGATTCAATCTGCCCCTTTGGCAAAAAATGGACTGGTTAGCTGAACCCTAAGTGTCCAAGAAAGCTTTCCCACCCCCCGTTGACGATTGGGCTAAAATTATATATTTCAAAAAACTGTTACAATTTCCTTTGGCCATTCTTAATTACAATTTCCTTCACCTCATGTAAATTAATTATTACGTTTACGTGGCTTACTCAATTTATCGTTGTGGATAGGTATTTGAGAAACAAAATTTCTACATTTTTAGAATAAAAGAAAAATGAATTGATTCAATTCAATTAAAGACATGTCTTCGCACATATTTCCAATTTTGGGATATTTCCGTTTTGGGTGACTTCACTTTTGGTAGCAAATGATTTTTCTGCCAAATATAACGCATACGCAGAGTGTGCCAGCTATACATCTTAAGGAAAATGACAACAGCATAAAAGTCGAAATCTTTCGGCATATGCATTCCATTTTATACTAGGAATGCAGTTCATAAACTGTTATTAACTGCACTTCCAGGAATGGAAAGCTTTATGTTTCCTAATTAGAGAGTATTCAGTTCTGGTTTGGGGTTTTGTTTCAACAATTAACCCATAAATTTAAATATTCTGTGTTCTTTTCACATCCTTCTTGCAACGTGTTTTGTGGAATCCAAGTTTGAAACTTATTGATTATTAGCTCCAATGCTGTAAGTGGTATAAGCCAACTACTCGCCAAGGATGGAATCTTATGGGATAATTTTTTTTGATTTAACAGTTTGTGAAAATCGGCTGGTATATATAGGGAACCGGCCCAGACTGGGTTTATTTGCAAGTTATATATGTAGGTATTTAGAAGTTCTCGAAAGATATGTTAGAAAAAATTGTTTATTGAGATATTTGTTGACCAGCACGCTGGTGCAGTGGATCACTACTACTAGAGTGCAAAACTAGCACTGCATGTATGTGTGTATGTATGTGTGTCTGTAATGTATACACTTATGTTTGTATGAATTTTGTAGTTTAAATGTTTAATGCCTACTAATTGTAAGTATAAAATATGCCTTCTTCACTATTAAGTAACTAAAATTCTATATGCTGCTGTTGCGTGTTTTGTTGTGGCATGAATAGTATCTATATCTATGTATATGTACATGTATCGAGTAATCGGTTATGGATGCAGATTGTAAATAAATATTTAATAAGCATGCTTAGGGCTTTTACTAACAATAAGATAGTTCTTGTTGCTTCCGAAATGCGCTTTCTGGGCGACGACACTTGTGTGAATAGATTTAAAGTCATTATAAGGTCATTATGTATGTATGTTTGTATGTATTTGTATGCATTTTAAGCCGAAAGGTTGGACGCGTAGTAATAAAATTTAAATTTAGTACAGAATACACTTTTAGACACAGTTTAAGTAAGTTTTTGCTTTTTTCTTTCAAGTTAGAGGATAGGCGTAAGAAACAAACACAAATTTCACTAAAAAATGTTACGTATATGTATGTATGTATAGGATTATATAAGTTTATAGCTTAAATTGTCATGGGCTGCCACTTTGTAGGAAATAAAAGAAGTACGAAAAGTTTCAAAGGTAGAAAACAGGTACGAATTAGCAACGATCGCGGTTATTGTAGGCCTGCACTTTGGCCGCTGTGCATCGGAGGGCTGCACGGATATCGTTGAAAACGGGTACACCCTGTCGCATGGCCAGGTCAATGAGATAGGAACGTCCACGATTGTAGTCCTTAATGGCGGCCACCGTTAACTGAAAAGGCAATAAATGAGGATTCCGATTAGCATCCAACTAGCCGCTGGTATCAGTCAGTCAATCAGTCTCACCTTCTCACCACCCAGGACACAATCCTCGGGCAGCATCTGCACGGCCAGCACCACATTGTACATCAGACCTATGCAATGGGCGGCCAAGGTCATGGGCGCCAGGGAACGCGTCTCATTGGTGATGACGAAGAGCAGAACGCGACTTGAGTCCAACAGGGCGGGGTTGTACAGTGACTGGCGCACTGCCACGGGCGGCAGTGACCAGCTGAGTGACTCCTCGGCCACAGTTAGCTCTTCCTGCTCTTCCAGCTGCAGTTGATTGCCCCGGCACTTTCTGCGTGTGCGTATGAAGGAGCGCTGCTGCTGTTGCTCCTGCAGATTAGTACTTGCCTCGGAGTCGGCTTCCTGTGTAACATTGGCCAACTGCTGTATGCTCTCGTGCAGAGCGGGGGCATGGAAACTAATGCCATTGGCCTGCAGATAGGGGACTGCCAATTCTTGACGCCACTTGGTGCGCATGACGCAGCTGCCACCCAAATAGACATCGCGCAGATCCAATCCTGCTCCACCAGCGATGCCGGGACAACAGAGCGAACTGGAACTGCTGTTGGAGAACAGCGAGTCACTGGAGTCACTCTCCTCCTCCTCCATGGTGGGCACAAAGGGTACCGCTGTCACTCCTGGCGTTGTTGGCTTCGTCTCTATCGTCTTGGTGGTGATTATTTCGGTTGTTTCTATGGATTCGACATTAACTAAGATCTGAGGCTTGGAGCCCTTAGCCAGTCCAGCCGTTGTTGTTGGCTGGGGCGAAGACGTGCCACTATCACGGTTGCGACTCAAATGTTCCAGATCATGGCCAATGCCGCTGCTGCTATTGGAGGGTACACTTCCATTGCTCGAGGTGCGAGAGATGTTCTTACTGGCCGAGAAGTAAATATCGACATCGGGAGCTAAAAGTAAGGAAAGGGTGCTTAGAATCTGCCTAGATCATCGGTACTCAATAAGTGCTTACCATTGGTGAAGTACACTTGGGGCGGTGGAACATTGGTGCCCTTAATGGGCGATATGCAGCCGCTCTCGTGGATCTCCTGCTGCAGCACCGACAGATATGCCGATATGATGCAGAAGAGATCGAAATCGATGAGCTCCTGGTTAGGTTGAATGGGTGGATTGCCGCAAGAATGATGATGTTCGTCATCCGAACCGATCTCGGCCGTGTCATCCGTGTCCGGCAACAGTGGTTTCTCACTGTTCTTTTGTAGCAGTTTCAATGATTCGCGTTGATTAATTATAATCTTTGTTAAATTATCTAAATTAACTAAACTCTGAGCGTAGCCTAAGAATAAGAGAGCACGTTTACACTGTTCGACAGTGAGGAGACCGCTTTGGGGATTGACACGATCGAAGGCACCACGCACAGTACTGCGAAAGAGAGATGAAGAAGAAGGCAGGTGAGATCGGGAGCGAGTGGGGGGCGAAGATTTTGGGACTCACTCTAGGATAGAAGATATATTGGACGGGGGATCCCTAATGCCAGACAGTATTTCCTTGGTTCGTTGCAAGCCCAGAGGAATATTATCCAACACTGGCAGACCGCGACGGGAGACCAGCTCCTTAAGTATCAATTGATTACGATTTAGGTCGAGGTATTCTCTGCAAGGAATCGGGTTTATTAAATGGACGGCGGGAGGAGAACACTCTGGCCAAACTTACTGCTGCGAAATAGGCTCGTTTAAGATTTTCTGATTTGGTTTATACGGATGCAAAACCAACACTAGCTGCTTGCAGTTTTGACCCGCTATGTGTGCCGCCTCGATGGCACCAGCAGATGCGCGTGTTTCCGAATCCATAACGAAGAATAATACGCGGGCCTTTTCCTTAGCGCGATGCTCGAGTTCAATGAGATCGGGAGTCCAATCGGATACTTGCTGCAAGTTCAAATAGAAGATTGGGATCAGCTAATGCGAATGGAGCAGTGGAATATTTGGACTTACAGGATTATAGAATGAAATGCCCAGTTCCTTCAGGGCGGGGATGGCCACATCTGCTCGCCAAGTGGTGGGATTACAGGAGCCACCAAGAAATACTTCGACTGGTTCATTATTGGCGTTCTTCTTTTTCTTGGTATCATCGACACTGCTGAATGATTTTGTACTACGAAGCTCTGTGCCATAATTTTCCGGTTTCTTGTTATTATAGATGCTGGCATTGGCAGCTGATGTCGTGGAGTTAGTTGCGCCAGAGGAGCTTGTGGCAGCCGCTTCAGTTGATCTGCTGCTATTGCTGGCTTCGTCATGATCGAGAGAGTTTACGAGTGGCTGGTACTTGTATTCACTGTAGGTTGTTGATGGCGTATTCGACGAAATCGATGAAGCTCTGTGGGCGCAAAATAAGTGAAAGGTTAACGAATGCATTCATCAAAGACAATCAACCCCATCCATTCTATTATTAAACCGCACTAAACAAACATATTTTAGCATATAAGTGGCTTAGTTGTTAAAACATTTCAACCAAAACAAAGAAGGATGTACAGTTCCAGCAACTTGTATCTCTAACTAAGTTGACATTGAAAAACATGATGAACGGTATACGGTCTTAAACCCTTAAGAATGAAAAGAAACTCAACTAGGGAAGAAGTGCTAAACAAAAGCATTCAATCTAACAGCTGACGGTCTAGTTTAGATGTAACCAACTCACCGGAAACGTTTCAAATCCGCTGCCAAGACACAAAATTGTCCAAATGTTAGACCATTTGTCTGTCCACTGCTCTTGCGGGCCACCTTTTTGGCGGTTTGCAACATTTCGCTGACTGTAAGAGGAATGCGCATTAGTTAAATGTTGGATCGAGGGATTCAGGCTAATCACTCACTTTGCTTTTGGCTGGGATGGAAACTTAGCTCTTGGAAGAGCTCGTGTGTTCGCTCATCGGGCACCACATTGCATCGAGCCTTAGCACGCCAGGCATTCAGGATTTCTCTGTAATGGGAAAAAGAAAACAAACAAGCCGGTTAAAATAAATAAATGTGGATATCGGAAATAACGCATGACTGTGTTCATTACGATAATCATGAAATATTTATGCCTTCATTGGGGAAATGTGATAAGGACCAATAAATCACTCAATATCGGCAATGATACAAGCATATATTAATAGCAACTGAGCCAGCTCGGGTCAAGTAAATTGAATAGCCTCTTCTAATGCCAAATACGTCTATACAGGAACCACATACACACACATTTTACTACCTGCTTTACATTATTTTCCTTATAAACAAAAACTCAGATATCGCTGTGCGATGTGAAGGACACGACAACGGCTACCGTATATGTAGGAAGAGCCAATTTGTTCAGTTTTTACAAAACTTATCGCATTTACGATGAACACATTCACAAGCCAGGCACGTTCCACAAAGAGACACATGTTTTGGAATTCGCAAAAACACAAAACCCAAAACAAAAAACCAAAACCAGAAACTTTGTTTCGGTTGTTTTCGAGCAGTCCATAAAAAGAAAAGCGAGTATATTCTATATATGGTTACGAGATTTTTGTGGCAGCTGCATCCATCAGATTCTTCTCCATCGTTTGAGCCTCTTCCGGCGACTGTTGGCAATGACAAAGAATGCAACAGCAACAACAACAACACATCGTCCACATCAACAACAAAAACATTGAAAATCTCATAATTTGTTTAGTTTAAGGCAAAACAGAAAACAGAATATATGTAAACCGAAATGCAGAGATGAATATTGTGTAGTGCAATTCAAATTATCGAGTATACGCAATGTATACCAGTTCGCATATGAATATGTACATATGTATAGAGCACAGAAATAAGAAATTTATTTTGATATATTATAGTCAGATATACTGCTACTCGAGATATTTCGCGACGCAGTTACTTGATTTCCATTTAATTTGTTTTTGTTTTCATTCGACATCTACATACATATATAGACTTTTCGTTATGAATTTTGTTTTCGAAACGCACAAATGAAATCATCCACAAGTGTCACAAGCGGAACAGGGATAGAAAACGAAACAGAACTTTGTGTAATACGATTTCGTAATCGCGTTTGTCAATATCTTTTCGCGATGACAGAACCTGGAGTTAGCCTAATGAGCATTTATTTTGTTGATGTTGATGATTATTTTGTTATTGATTGAGACGTCTGTCGATTGTTACTGGACGATAAGGCTCATTGAGCTTAGAATTGCGACTGAATTCCATTTCGTTTCGTTTTCAATTTTTCCATAGTTTTTGGGAATCAAAATTAGATTATCAGTTGCCAGTGAAGCGCCAACCAAATGACGTCAAGAGCCTGTCAGATCAGACACATTAAATTGATGGGCAATTAAATCATACATTTTATTAAATAAATATATAGGAAATACTTCTAAAAGTAACTAGAAACTAGATCAGCGGATCGAAAAATGGATAATCTAATTCGAGAATTGGAAAATATCTTTCTTTGGAGTTCATTGGACTGGAGTGAATAATTTCGGTCATTCCTTAAAGGTTTATTTACCGTATATCGTATGGATATTTTACCTTCTATGCAAAATAATCCGTAGTTTGCAGCCAACGCAAAAAGACAAAACGAAACCTCTTTAGGGGGGAAATGGGGCACAAAACGCGTCCAATTAACCAAACATATTGGGAGTGACAACATTTTTTATGGCTCAACAAACTTGTCATTCGCTCGTTTGCGGCTACCTACACAAACATCGTGCAAACAACACTACACCAACATAAAATATGCAACGAATTTGTAAGCAGTATAAGGTAAGACAAAATATGAAAACATTTTGGTGTAACACATTGAGCAATGCAAGAAAAGCAATAGGCAAATGATTATGTCACTGAGCCAAGAAGCCGAACAATGAGTGCAGCTGCGGTGGAACTTGTCTAGATGCCAATTACATGACTGGCAAGAACCAAGAAACAAACGGAAAGCAAAAACTTGCACCTTGGTTAGACCAGCAGAGCAAGAGCGAGAAGATTTCCCGCCCACACATTCGGCTGGGTTCGCGTACTACGAAAATGACTAAATTCGGCATATCAATGGGATTTGCCTCTTTTGGACTTCTATTTTTGGTCCGATTCTGGTGGCGAGTGGGTGTGCATGTGGATGTGGATGTGAATGGGATAAAGATTGCTATTTACTGCCCGGAGAGGCAGAAGTTGCGCCATTTTCATCTGTGTTTGGTATTTTTATGGCAACCAGAAGCAATATTTATGCTTTGTTTACAGCAAGAATAAAACGCAAAGAGATGATCGCATTGCTGTTGAAAGATTTCCGGGAGGGTATGAGGAAGTGCAGCAACCGCACAATCAACTCCCCCACCCATTAACCCAATCACCCATCTGCATGGCAGTTAGTAACAAAAAATGTGTTGGATCATTTCTTGTAATCGGAAGTAAATCCCAATTCAACTCGTAATCTTTCCGGTAAAGTTAAGCAGTTTGAACGACGTTGAACTTTGAACTCATATGAAGCAAATCTGATCAATTCTGCCAAGTCCAATTTCGCTTTGCGGTCGCCCATGGAAACGAGAATCATGGGAATATTTGTTCGGTTGTTTTCCATTGTTCCTGAGCTACGACTACACTCCGACATTTGACAGGTCCCAGGGCAATGAGTCACAATTATCATTTGTGATGAAATTCTCCAGTAGTGGATTCTAAGAACCTGACGTGATGAGCCAAATTGCCAATGATATTCGTATCTGGGCGTAGTCGCTCTTTGCGGTGGTAAACAAGTTTTCTTTAGGTTTGTATTAAGGCGACGCATTTTATAAACAATAAAAAGGCCACAATGACTGGCAATGAAGAAGTAAATAACAAAAAATGAGCACAGAGAGAGAAAGAGAGAGTGAGGTGGGACACCGGTAAATATCTGTAATGGCCTCTGTAAATAATAGCATACCGCCTTATGAGCTACCGGAAATGTATGTAGGTAAAGAGAATATCAGCTCAGGTCTCTGCCCCAGATAAGCCAAGTTAAGACGCCAAGGTTTTCGAGATAGTAATGCCAATAGTTTCCATATGATTCAAAAAGCATGGTTAATCTATGACTGGGAAACCTCGGAAGGGTTTCCACTGAAAAGATCGAGGACTTTCCTCATTCGCTGCTGCTACGGTGAAAGGGGAAATGTCAATGAGACAAGCAATCAAAGATCGATGCAGAATCATTGGACTATGTCAATTGCTTTCATTCTATTCCAGAATTGCTTGGGGTAATCCAAGAGACACATGTCTCCAATTGAACATTCAATCGGATCAGCATTTCCGACAATGATGAATGAACATTTCGCAAACAAATATCGTTGGACTGGGGCCAACTGAAGTGATGTTTCATCATTATCATAGTCATCATATTGATCCATAGGCGAAATCCACTTCATTTTGCTGCATTCGTACAAAATGATTCCATTGACCCCCGGAGTGCAAGTGCCTTACAAATGAGTAATCAACGTCAACAATTTCCGAATGCAATTAAACAAAACGAAAAGTAAAATGAACAACAACAATAAAAGTGACAAAACCAAAAAAGAAACAGAGAACAACAACAGAAAGTGTACATTGAACTCGAAATAATGTTGCTTGCCACTTTGCAAAAAGAATAACAAAACAAACAAGCAACAATAATAAAAACAGGCGCCTAGACATAATATTTGCATTTAACAGATTGTAAATCAAAGCACAGAAATTATTTGCATAAAACAAATCTCGCATCAGAGAGATGGGGACAAAGAGACAGGGAGAGAGATCAAGCACATGTCGCGATGTGTTAGAGACACTTCACTTGATGCTTTATTGGCGGAGTGGGGGATTAATCAGCAGTTGGCAATGTCCATGCGATAGTATGGCCAAATGCCTATTACCAAGAGGTGTGTTAGTGAAGATTTGTTTGCATAAAACTTGTGGCGCCAATGGAAATGAACGGAACAGAAACGAAATGCTAATCACCAAAACCATTGAATTGAATTTCAAGATACCCTGTAAGCGAGTGACTGGAGTTGGAATCATCAGTCTTATGGAGGTGGGTGGCCCTCCTCTTCCCTTCAGCATGCCCCCCGCTATCTGTTCTGGAGCGAGCCTTATACAACCCTTCCAATGGGGCCATAGGGTATCAAGAAAGAGCCAACAGGTAGGTAGCTGAGCAAACGACTCTAGCTGGCTGACTGGGGCCTGCAGCTTGCTCAGCAACGACTCGTTTCAATAAAGTATCAACAGAGGCACACACACAGACACGTATCTGTACACACACTCTCAGCAATAATCGATGATGAGGTCATAACTAATAATAAAAATGACGCGCTGCCTCCGTTAGCGAGAGAGCCAAATGGGGAGCAGGCGAAAGAAGAGCGCACCCAAAGAGCTCCACACTCTCTCATGCGCTCTCACCCTGTGTCTCTCGGAACAGCTGTTTTCTGGTGGGCCGGCCTGTGGAATATTTTATTTGTATTTTGTTTTCAGAACATAATTGTATTTATTTGACAACTGTCGCCACTTTATCGTTATCTTCTCGTACAACTTCGTAACCTATAATAAAAATTTATCAATGGTCCGCCTCTGACGTAATTTCTAAGCTCTTTGGACTGCTCAGTATGAAGCTATATCTACATATGTATTTAAGAAATATTTATCTCCTAAAACTCTCCTGCGATAGTAAGATGGGGTATATTAAGCTCAATGAAATTAAAACGATTCACACGCTTCTTGGGACAACCATCGATTCGCTCTACATCCTGCCTGATGTCCCACTTTGTCTCTTTGTCCTCTTAATCAGCAAACAAGATAGTGGGAAAAAGTTACCAAGTTTAGTATAAAAGGGTATCTGCAAGTCGATTGGAAACGTTCACCCCATTCTTCCGTTGCTATTCACAGCTGCAAAGTCAATAAATCATATGCTAAATGCCAAATAATATAGAGTTTGGCCATAATTGAAATGGCTTACAGTGAAATTGGTTTTCGGAATTTTATCTAAAATTCGTAGAAAAGTTTTTGCTTGCTGATGTGTCTATAAGGAATGCAGTCCCTTCCTGCTCTCAAACTACTGTATATGATTCTTAAAGACCCTCGATGGGATATCTTGAAGGTGTTATAGAAAGTATCTAGAACTCCAGGAAGTTGGATGAAATGAATATAGAAAAGTCGATCGAAGTGTAAACTCAAATGTGGCCAATTTAAATTATTTTTGTTTTAGAGACCTCAGTCAAAATGCGAGGATCAATTGCTTGTAATTTATAAAAAGTGATTTATTTATTCCAATTTGACTTCAGAAGCTTCATTCCGTCTTCTGTGTTGATTTTGATTAATGGACATACTTCTCTTTTTCTCTGATAACATCTGAGACCCGCAATGGACTCTTCTCCATCCCACCATTCCCCTCTTTAACCAATCTGGGTTGTATCTGTATCTAAATCTATTTGCCGACTGGCGAGAGCCAACCCTACCTCAAGCAATTCTCATATCTGCTTAATCGGTTTGCTATTTATATAGTAAAACGCCGTTTCAATGCGGACGACCGTCGGGCCGGTCCGGGGCCGGGCCGTCAGGTCTTTAACTAAGCAGCTATTTTTAGTTGTGTCCAACATTTCTACTTGGCAGACAATGCGGCAGAGCTTTCACATCGCAGTTAGAGAATGGACGAAGTCTGACAGATAGTTTTTGGGTTAGACATAGTATCATCATCATCATCAACCTCTACATCATCATCATCATTAGTTCTTTGGCTTTAATTTACCCCACCATCTCTTGATGCCGTTCGTTGTCCTATAACCTTTTTTGGCATTTCGTTTCGCTTTGTGACATCAACATTTATTTTTAAGTTACATCCACACAGCGCAATTCTCTTTCTGTTTGGTTTTGTCTTTTGGCATTTCATTTCGTTCTTTTGGTTCTTAACCATTTTTGTATTTATTCGCTCAAGCGGCTGTATGCCAAAATTGTAGCGCACTATGATATCACTTGGAGGGCAATTTGCTTAGCTAGGTAAACACACATGTGTACCTACTGTATGGAGAGTATTTTGGGGGAAACAAATAGCCTTATACCGTATGTGCATATGTACATCCATATGGAACAAGGCACCTAAACTTCCATTATATTTTCAATTTTCGGTTTTCCCTTTTCTTTGTCTCGCCTTAACTTATATGCCCCTATCGATTGGGTTTAATCTAATCTTTACACATTTATATTTGCCAAATCAGTATCAAGAAGTTAAGCGATAGTTTCGAAATCAAACAATCGATTCTAGCTGAAACAAGGTTACCAGTGTTACTGATCCAAATATATGTATATAGGAAGGTATGGAAATATATGTACATTTAAATGAGGAAGTTTTCGACACGTTTCTGTATATGTCAGCATTTCAAGTTCCAGGAAATGAAGTCAAATTTTGAAAGAGGGGAAGACTTGCCCAAGGAATTACAATTCTTGCGACAGTTTCTACTCTTTGCATGATGTCATTTCTGTTTTTGATTTCCTCAAGACAAGACTCCTTCACATTAAAAATCTCTGCTTTATACTATCCCAAAATAAGGGATAATAAGGATCTAAACCAATACCTTGTATGTTTTTATCCACGTCTTACTTTTGTATTTCTTAATCGTTCAGTTTGACAACTTGGCTATGTTTGGCTTCTTTTGTGTACCATAAACTTGGTATCAAATTTAATAAAATGGCAAAAATTGTTAACCGATATTGAGGAAACCGAAGACAACAGTCAACGCTGAACCGCACATTGAACGCTCCCAGAGGCAACTGATTATTCGGACTGCACAATGCTGCGGCTGGTTACCGCTGACTATCCCCCAACCCAAGCCCCAACCCCAACACAACCCCAACCCCTCTCTCCACAAGTGGATTCTATATCAGAAAAACTCAACAGCAACAACAATTATTTGCAAAATGTGCTCAATGAAATGCCGATTAAAGAAAATCGCCAAGCTGGAAGTGATTTTTTATCGCGCACGAATTTTGATGTCATGGAAAGCGAAAAGCCAAAACAACAAAAGGCGAAATGAAATTATGGAGTGGATTATATTTATAGCCATTACAGCAGGGCAAAAGGGGCTACGGAGCGCTTCATTTATTTAATTTTGTGTTAAATTACTAATTAAGCGAGTCACTCAAGCGGCACCAGAGAGCGGGGGCCGAGAGAGAGCCAAAGCTGGAGCTGGAGCTGTCGATGTTACGGGCTGTTGCCCGTAGTTCATCATAAACTGATGATTGGGTGATGGTTGTGTCGATGATGATGATGATGATGATGATGATAATGACGATGATGATGTCATGAATTATCGTGTTCTGATTGAAAGTATCGATAGTGGCCAACATTGTGGCAGGCGGTTCAGAACAAAGTCACTGTGAATTCTACAGTCTGTCACACACCAACAGTCCACATGCTTCATAATGAAGTTGTCATCGCCACATTTGGACGCTGTCGTCGTTACTCCCATGCAGCCCCAATAGCCCCAACAGCAGCCACAGGCCGACGGCCTCGTCGTATTCGTGCTGTGCTTAGTTTTGCTAGTCGGCTGAGTGCTTGTATGAGGTCAACATTTCAAAAATAAATAGGTTACATGTGCCTCACTCTCTGACTGACTGACTGACTACCTACCGTCCCGCCCTCTCTCCATGTCGCGCCAAGAACGCCGCCTATCACCGCCTATCGAACATACAAAATTGCGTAGCCGGCCAAACAAAGAACCAGCAATTAACTACATATCTGTGGACAATATCGATCGACCGACCGACCATTCGATCGCCATTGAAAAAAGCTAACCATGTGCAAGTATTCAGGTCTTTGGGAACATGATGCTCCCACACACTGGCCGATCTTTAGGCTCTGTCCGAATGCGACTTACAAGCAAATGGAATGGAATCGGTGAAATGTGCCTAGTGAGTCAGTAAATCAATCATCCAGTGAAGAAACTGAGGTCATTGTTAGAGAGCAATTCGAACGAGCTTAGTGCAAATAACTCTATAAATGGATCTCTAAGTAAATATATGTATCAGCTGATTTGCCAGTTCTTATTGACAGATAAAAACATTATAAATTAGAGAGTTTCCTTAGCTTAGCTTAGCTGAAGGTAGTAGGAGACCAACCCAGAGTCCTAAAGGGGCTGGGCGACTATTGGCATGTTTTCTGAAGCCGCAGATTATTCTCTGATATATGCCTCTTCAATACTTCAATTGGGCTTATGCCTTTGTAACGATTTGCCGATCACACCGTGACTGGCAATTCGCCGTGACTTAACTGGGAATGACAGCAGCAGCAGCAGCAGCCACAAAGAACAAAAAAGAAGAAAAAGCCTCCGCCTACACGCGAAATGGCAGCATTCCATAAAATTATATTCTTAATTATTATAGACGGTTTCTTCGGCTACTTTGGCTCTCACATGATTTAATGGGATATATGTTTGTGTGTGTGTGTGTGTGGGTGTGTGTGTGCGATGGTGTCTAGTATAGTATTTATAACAATTTTTAAACATTTTTTTTTTTTTTTGTTTTTGTTTGCTAACATTTATTTATTTTTGATGATTTTTGCTTGCTTTGCACATTATGAAGTAGCCTCGCTCTTGGCCCTCGCAATTCACACTTTCTTCGACTTACTTATTTTTAGAATTTAACGCGCATAAATAAAACGACGGGTGCAGACCAAATGAATAAGTGCAAAACTAAAAAAGCAAAGCAAAACAGAGAAATATTATAAAGAGCAAAATAGGAAACCAAAAGTTGTTTAAGCGCTTCTCGCTTTTTGTTTGTATACACCAAAAATTATGGCACTGAAAAACTCTTTTTCGGCCAAAAGACCGTGAACGAAACGCGTCAAGTGCACAAGTTTGCGGGGGAGGAAGCGATCTTTAGCCATGACGTTATGGAATGTCAGCCAAAAATAGAAAAGTGACGCCAAAAATGTGTTGCATCGAAATGCAGTGGGGGATTTTGTATTAGTAAACAAATCGAAGGAAAGGAAGCCGCAAAATTTGAGAACGGTTGACCATGTAATCTACTTTATCTGCATCATTGATGACTCAAAGGATGACCACATCATGGTCTCATCTATATAAATAGTAGTGCCAGTTAGTTAGTTCGATTCGATCAGCGCCCATTATCGCTAATCGGCTCTTGGGTTATCAGATATTTGTCAAGCACTTTGCCAGCTTTTCGATTGTCTCCCCTAATATAGTCCCCACTAATAGAAGGCCGCCAAGAAGAGTTGTGGATTAGTCCATAGGTTGTCTATGTGTAGTGGATGGAGACCTTGAGGGGAGATGTTTCTGGCTCTAGGGATTCCCTGATTCCCTTGATTACTTTGCATTTTCCCACTTATAGTCTCGTATCACTTTGTATCTCTGTAGGTACTATAATAATCTGTTTGATTTGCTGTTATTTTTAAACGATTAGCTCAGTTTCTGTTCGTTGTAATGTGTTTATGCTTGGGAATCATTGGGTTCTGCAATTTATCAATTAATTGTTTACTACAAAGCTCTACACGTTTCTCAATTGTATCGAAGGAAAAGTCAATGAATAATTAATGTACACACACACACAAGCACACACATTCGCTTGCTTATTATTAATGAATTTTCCAGCACATTAATTATTATTTATTAGCCAACGTGCCAGAGTTCCGCAATGAAAGTTTTCCATTTCCCTTCAACGCTTCATTTGCACATGTGTGTTTGTGTGTGTAAGTTTGCTGGTGTGTGTGGCATGTGATCAAGTGCCAAGTTAATTTACCTAATTGATTTTTTTTTTCAAATTTCAAGTTTTTTATTGAAACCTTTCTTATTTATAGATAAGTCATAAACGATGACAACAGACAACAATCAGTTTGGTTCCAACTTAACCGGATTTGGATGTCCAGGATGGGATGGGGAGGAGAACTCATTAGGTGATTCCCAATCCCTGGGAAATCTCTAAGCTGATTTGGTTACTATTTAATCGTATCATTTATCCAACTGTCAGGCGTTGGATAAGGAGTTGTCTCTTAGCTGATGATTTATAGGTTTAACTTAATTTTCGTTAAAAATAGAGATAGATCAGTTGGTACTACTGTTGATTTTGAGTCCGCACCTCTGATCAGTTGATTCATTAATAGTTTTCAAACAAAATCTGTTAGAATTGCCGATTTCTTAGAAGTCGCACCTCTCGCTTAGCCAGCCAAACGGCGCACGATTTGTCATTAATTAACTGACTAAACTTAAGACTCTGTTCTTTTTGCTTCTCATTTGCCATTTTATTAAATTAATTATACTCGACGACTCCTCTTGGCATACATATGTACATATATAACCACATATAGCTTATGTCTATGCCGCAATCAAGTTAAAAATAATGCACAAAGAAACAAGCAAAGCAAATTTTATTACGAATATGATAAATGCACTTCACAACAGCCAATCCAAGCAAAATAACAAAATAATAAAAATAATGATAATAAAATAATTGACAAAGAATGCGGCAATTTTGCTAAATTGAAGTGCTTTTGATAAACTCATAAAAAGGAATGAAAACTACTACATATAGACACATGGCCACTTGCTCTGCTCTGGTCAATGCTTGATTTATTGATGCATGAATGAAATGAAGACGACTGTCGACTGACGACTGACGACTATCAACCAACGACCGTCGGTCACAATCACAATTAAATTAAGGCGATGCCAAGATGAGGGGCTTACAGTGGGATGACTAGGAGATACCCTGTACAGTGTAGGCTTCTTTATAATACGTGATACGAATCCAGACTTTGAGCCAACTCAAGATCAACATTCACTCGATCCAAATATACCCTAACTATTCTCTATCTATGGCCACATTGTATTATGACAAAAACTCGTAACTTTTTTAATTAGATTTTTGCTCCATAATGTGTTGCCTTCTTTTTAATTTTATACTTTTAATGACTCCCGGTCGTTGTGATTTATGAGTTGAAATCAGTTGACTTTTTCTTTTTTCTTATTAATGAGCATTTCCCCCCCCAGACTCCCCTTTGAAATGAACATATTACAATGGGCAAATCGTAGACACGTGCCCAGCAAAACATGGTCTACAAAAATCGTTGTGTGTGTCAATCGTTTGAGCTGAACTCAACCAGAAGAAGAAGGTCAAGACGAATCACAAACGGAAAACAAAAAACGAAAATCAAGTCAGAGTCAGAGTTAAAATTAAATTTGCCATCGTGCATCGAACTCGTAAAATCAATTGATTAATTGAACTCTTCAATGTCAAAGAAGAGGAGCATATGAAAACTCAGTCAGAGGAATTGGGACACAATATTAATAGACCAACAGATACTACTGGCAAATTTGTGTTGGCTTAAATCATAAAATCGAGTCGACTTATCTAACCTATGAGGATATACAGAATTCGGTGTGCGGCTTAAGTTAAATTCTCTAAACAAATTTCTCACAACACCTCGAGGCAATGTGCCCAATAAATACGATATGTTATTAAAATGACAATTTGTTGGCTTATTTATGACTTTATTATATGCAAATTGAGACAAATATTCATACCGAGAGACACATACAGACATACAGAGCGAATGCTCGTGTTAATATGTTTGTTATTATTTTTCATTTAAATTCAATTCATTCTTCGCGTTTCGCACAACACAAAGATCAAGTTCATTGAATTTTCAGTCTTTGCACTCGGTGGACAGGCGGGGGACAATTCGTCGCAATGTCCATTTAATTGAATTCTACTCCGACCCTCCCCCCCATCGTTCTTATTCTCTTTTGTTCCCACCTCCTTTCTTTTCTTGTTGTTGTCTTTTTGGTGAGGGAAAAACGAATATATCAATTTTGTTTTGGTTTAAAATAACGATGACAAAATCTCTGTGCAGCAAAAACAGAAAACGGAATACAAAATGAGACATTTGTAGAAATACATATACATATCTACTTGTGTATATGTGTAGGAAGAGGGCGTTAGCTTGAGGAGGCGTGGCTGGCATCATTTGCAGACAATTAGACTCATGTACAAAGGAGACATGCCGACCACCAAGAGTCCCGACGCCCTCTGATGATCCCATCTGATCTTGTCTGCTCAACTATGTATGTATATGATTAATCAGCTTTGTGTCATACATTTGTATGGTGTATATATACCTTTGTATGGTGAGATGTAAGAGATAGAGATCAGACAAGAACAGTTTATGAATTATACACAATTGAATTCACCTAGGAACATTCAAACATTCTCCTCCATCTCGATTATTCATAGCATATGACGCAATACACATTGAATTACAAAAAACGAAGCCAATTTTATCGTATCTTTTCTTATTTTTGTTTTTTAGAGCACATCAATTAGCGGGAACCTTAAATAACCCATAAATATTTATACGATATGGCATTAATCTGAAATGCTTTTTTCATCGATGGCGACCTTGGCCAATCGAAGAGAGTTTGACCCTCCAGAAGTATGGCCAATCGAAGAAAGATAGCAAAATATAAAGAAAATCCTAATCAACAATTGAATAAGGAAAGCAAATATAATTAGAATAGCCATAGTCAGTTGAAAATCTTGATTCTTGTAGGTTTATACTTGAAGTTCTTATCTTATCCCGCAAATTAACAACGTCGAAAATTGCCAATTAAAGATTTCTCACTATATCCTTATAAAAAGAAACTGAAATGTCAAAATAAGCTCAAAGAATCAAAAGACTTGTTAAAAAGTCTCAACTATATGAGGTTAAATACATTCAATTGAACAATAAATAATACCTAAATAAAAGCCAAAAACTATTACGATCTTTAAGTTAAGACAATCTCAGAGATTCTTCTTCAAAGAATCCTCATTTGATTTTTGTTAAGTCCTTTTAAATGCCTAGATAACTATTAAATATAATCCTAAAGTAGAAGAACTGCTTATTAAGATCATATAAGTAGGAGTATATTTGAATTTGTAATATAAAATCTGTGCTGATCGAAAGATAAAACGTATCTTTATCTTTCCTAGTTAAGTATCCTATATTTACTTTTAATTTTCTAGTTGTTGTAAAGTATTTTCTGTGTGTAAATGTAATCGTCATCGCAGAAAATAAAAAGTTTTCAGAATACAAATTGAAAGGAGAAGGAAATAATGAAATAAACAATAACAAAAAAGGAAAACAAAACAAAAACATACCCAAAAAACAATTGTGTTATCTGCGCTGGCGTCTGGCATACATTATGGACATTGAGGGTGCGGGGTCGGGCATAGAGTATGCTGCTGGAACCATGATCGCCCATGGGGCCCAGGGGCAGGCCAGCTTCAGCCAGAATGGCGGAGGTCGAATTGCTGCGCAATGTGGTATATGCACGATAATGCGAACTTGCCGACGATCGCAACTCCACGGCTGTGGTGGTCTCTCCGATGAGGTTTTCGTCAGCTGGAGCAGCGGTAATTCCATCGTTATCCATTAGTATGGTCTGGCTGGGCGCAGGGATTGAGGGGGCCATTGTGCCTCTTGCTGGTGGTGCGGCAGCGGTTGCTGTTGTTTGCAATTTGTTGTTGCCGATGTTGAGGTTCAATTTCTTGGCACGCTGATTGTTAATTTTGTTGTTGCGACTTGTATTGTTGTGGCCGTTGTTGCTAATGTTATTATTACTAATGTTGTTGTTGTTGTTGTTATTGTTATTGTTGTTGTTGCTATTGGCAATTGTCTGGGCTGCCTTTGTGGCCGCTGCCGTCGCTGTATTTGGACTATATCGTTGCTGCAGACGCATTGTGGCCAATTTGTTGCTGCTATTGCGGCTGCTCATTGAATCGATATGTAAGTTTGAAAAGTGTTTTTGTTTTCCTCTGTTTACTTGAACTTATCGGTCTATCCGTTTATCGGTGTATCCGCTTATATGTTTCACATTGCTCAACTCAATGGTAGATACTTTTGTTGCTGCTGACTGTTTTTTGTCATCATCATCATTATCATAACTCGTCGACGATCGCGAGTTGTTGGCTTTCACTTTCGATTCGTTAACGATAGAATGTTAGGTGCTAAGATGGAACAAAACCAAATCAAATAATAGTCAAATAATAATGTTAATAACAAAAGCCAGGCATTACAACAAATAATGGCGTCAATGTGTGTGTTTTTCTTTTATAGTGTGTGGGTGTTGGTTTTTGCTATTTGTTGATATAATTTTTGTTTTTTTTTTTTTTATATTCGCGCGAATTAAATTGATTTTATGGTTGAATGAGAGAGAGAGAGAGAGCACAGAATTATATTTTTCATTTATAAATATAGAAATGAATTTATTTCCATAGGCCCACACACACACACACACATACACTCGCGTATGAACGCACACACACACACATACACACACACGCTCACACACTTAGTTGAACGGAAGTTGCACGCAGTTAAAGATTTCGTCAAATTCTCAAAAAAGGAAGCCCAAATCGCATTAAAAGCAGGGAGAGAGCGCACGATAACGGGGCGTATACGCAACGTTGTGAACGCGTCAAGCCAACGCAAACGAATGAAATGCGGAGCACAGCGAACGGGACAGAAGTACCACTAACCCTCCTCCAAAGATCGCTTCAAAGAGCGACAGCGCCAGCGACAGAGAGTGTGAGCAAACAGAGAGCCAATGAGAGAGGGAGCGAAAGAGCAACAAAGTCGTGTGGCGCGCTCTCTTAATGTAACCCAAACATTCGTGGAGACCCAGCGGGCAGATGGCGCGCGCGGGCGTCCAATGTGTTTTTGTTCAAAACAAACATTCAATCAAATCAAATGTTATCCAAATACATATATATTTATATATATATGTATGTATGTACATATGTACAATGTATGTCTATATGAGTTCGTTTTTGGATCCCAACGCGTGGGCATGAAACAGGAAAACCAATTTGCACAATTTGAAAGCCTCTCGTACGTAATCAATGAAATCGAAAATGGCTAATGGCAACTGCGCCGATATGCGCTATATAGCATATCCATTTGCCACTGTCCACATACATACTTTCAGGTTTCTTCGCAAATAGTTAATAATTCGAAATCTAATTTGGATCACACATTCAATACTTGGTATATGAAATCTTGATAGAAAATATAAAAAGTTTTTAAAGAATGTAAGGATCATTCTACATTAATATAAGGCAGGCATCTTAACATTAATATAAGACACGGCATAATCTGACCACTTAAACAGCTTCTATTAACAATTGACTGAAAACAACGTTGTATTATAACAAAAGTCTTTAATCATCTTCTTTAAAAGTTAAAAACTGATTTGCCTACTATTTGAATATACATATGTATCTGCCTAATAATAAATAGTCAAAAATATCAGAAAATATATCAGAACCACTGATCAGAATTTTCAGTCGCATTAACTTTTGTATATCCTTGGAGGTGGTTTTGGTTAGGTCAAGAAAAAAACGTGTCATTATGCTGGTTAAGAATGTATGCACTTAAATATGGTCAGAGTGGCTTTCCTCCATTCTTCTTTGTAAGGAAATAATGCTATCACTTTACTTTAGTTCAAATAACGCTCGATATCAATTCTAATGTGTGTTACGATTACCATTACCAAGCCGAATGATTCTCAATGGATAGAAAGTATTCCAGTATAAAAAAGATTTACCAAATTTCTCTTTTCGCTTCATCCAGTTGCAATTCCCAACTGGTTCTAGTGCCAATATAATGCGGTTAGCGGTGTCTGCTGATGACTGAACTTGGCAATCCTCGAAAGAGGGTGTAAAATCTTTGACTTGATATAAGTTGTTAATATTGCTAAGTTAAATTATTGGCAACGCGAAATCATTGCCAGTTCTCTGGCAGAGGTAGAAGAATTTTTATGCTTTCTCAATTCCCTTAATTGATCGAATACTTTCTCTTTTTATGCTGCGAATTTTTATGGTGACAAACAAAGAGTTTGGCTTTCTTTGGTCAATAAAGTTGGCCAAAATGCAAATCGCAACAGAAAGCTATTAACATATGTTTGGCTTGATACGAAAATTGGCCGATTATATCATTGGGTCAAATGAATGGCTATGAGTAAACTATGGATCTGCTCCTAATTACTAATAATTACGATTACTCATGGGCATAAAATGTGATTTTAGATTGTTTCGGGACTGGCTAAAATGTGACTAATACGGTCAAGTAGATAACTCTGGCTGATAAGGCCAACCCCTATCATTGATGGCTCTATTGATGGCTCCAACGATCGATCGATTGCCTCTTGGTCCACAACTAGGACAACAGGTAGACCAAATTTGATGGCATTTCCGTCGTTTTGATGGTCACCAACTGTTCTTCTGATGTGGGCGTCTCTTAAAGAAAACAATGTATATATAAGCATACATATATGATAATATGTTTCTACATTGAATATGCCTTGCCAAAAAAAGCCGAATACAAACAAAATTTATTGACGCCGCTCGAAATGAGATTATGCGCGCGTGTAGGTGAAAAAAAGCCAACAACAAAAAACGTATCGAAGAAACATTCGAAAATTGTTAGAAAAATCGCAGAAAAAAGAGGGCGTTGCTACACAATTTATAATGTATGTCAGGGTTTGCTCTTGGCACTTGTTTCTGCCAGCAGCCGTATGCGAAAGTTCAAAAAGATTTGCGCACATGTCCAATAAGTTGTATTTGGATGTATGAACATACACACACACTGATATCTTTCCATGTGTGTGTGTGTGTGTTGGCCAAAAATATGCACAATCAAGAGATGTTGTCATGTACGCGCCTTTTATGAGCATTTTGCGATGATGCTGTCACCGATTTTTCGGATGGACCACAACAACAAAAAGGCCAAGCCAAGCACAATAAACAATAAATATGTTGAATGATTTGTGGGTTCGGATAATCCCGGATAACAGATTGTTTAAGTGTAATGTCATAAATCAGATACTAAATATAAACAATTGAATTCGAGAAACAAACCCTCAGATAGTAATTAATGCAATGGATGATGAATTTTAATTGTCAAATTGACATTTCAATAGATCTTGATGGGATTCCTGGAGCTGTTCCTGCCTAAAGATTCGCATACTTGATATCATTACAATTAGTTAAAAATGGCCCCCTCAATACTCTAATACATATGTACTATTTATCGATCTAATCTTTTAAATGGGACACTGGCCTCTATTTACACCAGCCTCAAATGTCCAACTAATACGATCGATTGGTTCTAAATTGGAATAATTGTGCTAAATTATGCCAACGATTGGACGTCGTCAATGACTGTTGGTGGGGCACCTTTGTTTAGGCCTCTTTTTTGTGTGTTTTTTTTAGAATTCACAGCATTTGCAAATTAGTCACAATCGCGCAATTCTCTCACATCTAAGGCAACGCAGGTTTTTGATGATTGGCAACTGATTGTCAGGTTGATTGACAAATTGTTTAGTCGTGTGTGAGTGGAATCGGAGGAGAGGGCTGCTTACAAAGTAACTAAAAGAAGTGGATGGGTGGATGGGGGATTGGCATTGCTCACATTGTTCACTTTGACTCTTTGCTCAATTGTTTGCCTTTTAATCGACAGCTGATAACAGATAGAGAGAGCCTAAAGGCCGATTTAGTTTATGCGCACAAACGACGATGGCTACAATTCAATCAAGTATCAGTCATACATATATAGAAGTCATTCATACATATATAATCACACATATGGCAGGAGATAAGCAAAACAAAAAAAAAAAAAAAAAAGGTTGGATAACAAAAGCATATAGATAATATACGTATATTTAGATACAACCACCGAAACAAATATACAGACGCAGACAACTTTTGTGGTCATAAATTGTATTTGCATACGCTGCGTATGTGTGATATTTATTTTAAAGTCAAAAATTTATCGCAGGCAAACAAAAACGACCTTCAGCGGTATATACACATACGAACATACATATAAACAATACATACATAATGATATTTATATCATTTTCTATATATGTTTCATTCACTGACCAGTCCATCGATTCCTTATTGCCAATACCATTTTCATTGTGTGCATTTCACTTCCGTTTTGCTCCAGTTTATTACACTAATTAGTCTCTGTTCTTATTGGCCTTATTGCAGTTGCTAACATCCACATCCACATGGGTGCTTGCGTGTGTGTGTGCGTGTATGTGTTAATTGTAAAATTTATTATATATATTTGCGGCCAACAAAATTCTTTGTCAATGGCACGCGTCCACGCAGATCTCGCTCCCCGGGCCACAAAACGCTTGTTTACATTCGAAACGCTGGGCTGGCACTGCACCGCGAAAATTAACAAATTGACTCCCACTCCCACCACCACCACCACCACCTCCTCCCCTCCACCCACCGCCATTCTCTCTCGACTTTCCCACTACACTTTTCTCTTTTTCTTTCAATATTTTTGTGCTCTTTACTACAAAGATAGTATAAATAAAACAGAGAGACGACTAGCGAAACTCATCGATCATGGTGACATTTTATTGCCCTTCGATTCGACAAAGCGACTCCTTATCTTTCCAAAGTTAGAGCCTGGAATCCTACCCAAGTCCGTTTATAAAACATAGTCCCCTAGAGTTTTATTTAACAATTTAATTTGTTACCAAAATGTATTTTTGACTGAACAGTCCAATTTTAAACGGTTCAAATATTTAGGACCTAAAATGAGTAACTTTGCGTCTATGTTGTTATACCCTTGCATAAAGGGTATATTAATTTTGGTCAAAAGTGTGCAACGCATAAAAGAAAGCATCCTCGACCATATGAAACGTATATTTTCTTGATCACCACGACGAGTCGAGTGAAAAAGCCATGTCCGTCCGTCTGGATCAATGCAAACTCCTCCTAGACCGTAAGAGCTACAGAGAAATTTAGCATGTAGGCTTGTATATACTGCAGGGGTTATATCTCGGATTCAGCCAAATATATATCATATAGCTCCCATACAAACGCCAAAGTCGCGAACAGTGACTTTTCTCAATACCTTCGTTATTTTCTGAACTATTGCCGTGAAACTTAGTAGCCTATAAATATCCTGTGCCAAGTTTGATCAAGATCGGATGACTATATCATATAGCTCCCATAGGAACGATTGGTCGACAACAGCGACTTTTGTCAACAACTTCGTTACTTTTCACGCGATTGTTTTCAAATTAAACATTTGTTAGTTTAATATATCTGTTAATGACCGTGCCGAATTTGATAAAGATCGGATGAGTATATCATATAGCTTCCATAGGAACGATTGGTCGACAACAGCGACTTTTGTCAACAACTTCGTTACTTTTCACGCGATTGTTTTCAAATTAAACATTTGTTAGTTTAATATATCTGTTAATGACCGTGCCGAATTCGATAAAGATCGGATGAGTATATCATATAGCTTCCATAGGAACGATTGGTCGACAACAGCGACTTTTGTCAATAACTTCGTTACTTTTCACGGTATTGCTTTAAAATTAAACATTTGTTAATTTAACATACATAGATATAACTGACCGTGCTAAATTTAATCAATATCGGTGTTCGAAACGGATTTCTGAAATACTGTCGTTCTTTTAGGAACAAAAGCATCTAAGTTAGTGTTCACAGTTCTTTAAATATTTGTATAGAAGTTACATTTTCTATTTCTAGTGTTAAATGACTTGTTTTTGTTATATAATAATTGAGAAATTCGTTTCGGAATTTCGTGTTAACACGGAGCTGCATTGCGATCGCTGCTTCAACGAATCCGAAACGAAACAATGCCTGTTTACAAGTTTCACGCGACAGCAAAAATATTTATTTAATTTTTAATAAACAACATGCACTTTATATTAATCTGCGCCCCCCTGCCGAACTCCTCCTCGGAGCCGGTCATCCGCCTACTCAACTAGCAGCAGGTTTTGCTTTTGTTGATATTTATTAATGAATTTTTATTCTCTGAAATTTATCAACGTTTTACATCTTCTTCGTCTTTGGAATTCTTCCGTGTTTATCGCGAATATTAACTGCAAAATGTTTATTGTCTCAAATTTGTCACAAAACAGCAAAAGCGAGATCAAAATAACAACAATAATACGCATTCAAAACACAATGAGAAAAGAGAGATAAAAACTTGTTCTGGAAGAACTCCATGATTACCAGAGATACAAAATAAATGAACTTACATAAAGTCAATAAATAAAATACTCAATCAAAAAACTAAAAAAATAACTTTTGGATCATAATGCAAATTAAAAATCCATTTTCCAACTTGAATTTTAGAATATACATAAATGAAAATCGGTCAAAAACAATTCGCAAATTTGAATGTCTAGTTCATCTACCTATTATTTCAGAGTGTATTTTCGCAATTGCTAACCGACTTCAAAAAGATATACATTAATTACATCGAAATCGGATATTTTGAAAAAAAAAAAACTTTATCCGGTTTTTAAATTGAACATGAATTTTTCGAAACACTCTAAAAATTAAATTGCAGCTTCATGATTTTAAGGTTTATGGAAATATTTTGCTATTCCTTGACATATTTTATATTGCTTGAGTATTAAAGTTAATTACATTCGAACTCAAAAATTGGAAAGAATTTTTATGAGATTTCTTTTTTGAAAATCGTTTAGAATTTGGCAAAGTTACAAATTGACAAAGTTAAAAGTTTTAACAACTTTTCAGAAATTTTTGAATTTTTATTTTATGTCAATTTACTACATTTATTTAAAAAATTTGGAGGCGGGGGTCACCTTTTGGCGCCGAGCCCGCAGATTTCGGTAATGCGACACTGTTCGAATGGCAGTTACAAAGATCCATTCTAGTATTCGAATTGTTTCGATCGGTTAAAGACGATGCCCGTTGAATATTTTGGAGGGGTCTTGGACAAGGAGCCAACATCCTTACACAAATTACCGGTTTAACGCTTGGTGGTCACTGATTGATCAAAAGTTTTTTGTTCAAGCAAAAGGTCAACCATCCTTTGCGTTCGTTCAACTATGAACATAGTTTTGTTCAAATGTCTAGCTCCTTGGGTGAATAACAATTTTATTTGGTTCGTAGGTGCGTTTGAATAAAATGAAACTAACGGAGCGGATACTTAGGTCATTGACCAAAAAAAGAAATCAACTTAAGAGAGTTTCTCTCATCTAAAACTACTCCGCTCTTCTGTGTTGTGTCTATGTGCGAGAGGTAAGGCAAAATTCGTCGCTCTTTTGGATGGGGGTTCCGAGCAGTGTTGGTGAATCGGCTATTTTGTAGCTAAATCTGGTTGTTTTTTAAGGCCGATAGCTACGAAAATTCTCAAAGCATTATTAGCTACATGTCTAGCTATTTTCAAAATTCTGAATTGGCTACAATAAAGTTCACTGTTATTGTATGCGGAATTAATTTCATAGTTTTTGACTCGACCTATACAAATATTTTTGTGCTGAAGTAGAGAGTTTTTTCAGTCAAGTGAACTTAATAAAAACAAAACTATGGAATAGAATGAACTTCTCGGTGCTTAATGGAATAGAATGAACTTCTCGGTGCTCAATGTTAGCTATTAACTAAAGAACAACTATTTCAAATTTTGATTTCAAAATAAAATAAACTTTTACTTATAGATATAGAATAAATCGACACGGAAAATGTTGGTTCGATTATAGTCAGGGCTCCTAAAGAAGACAAATGCGATAAAGTTGAAAATGATGAGTTGAGCTAAATTAGTAAAGTAGAATTTCCAATAAAAACACTGTTTTCGTATAAGCTCCGTTTGAAAGCAAGTTAGCTACATTTAAGCACTTCAGTCATCGGTTTAGCTACTTTTGCTGAACAAATTTCGCCAACACTGGCTCCAAAGCGATGCGGGCTTACGTCATTCATAAAAATATAAAAGCGTTGAGAGCGAGAGAGTGGGAGAGCGAGTTTTGGTGTGTGTTGTTTTTGTTGTTGTTGCACTTTTACCATAATGTTTACCTGAAGAATAATTTAACCATTTTGTGCATTTTTTAGACTCCTTTTTCTTCACATTTGACACGGGAAACACAAACCGCTTTAGCGAGCATTTTATTTTCGTATTTTATGTTTCTAACACAATCGATTCATTTTCAAGAAGCAGAAAAATACCAACAAAACAATAAAAGACAAACAAAACAATGCGGTTTTATTCGCCCGAGCCATAAAAAGTTGCCTATTCGCCGTAAATTCTTGCCCATTCGCCGTAACTTTTTACCCTCTCGCCGTGAACCCAAGCCATCGAACTCGAACCATTGAGTTGAACATGCAACACATGGTGCCAACCGCGAACATGGCCACACTATCAGACTCCCACTATTTTGTTTTCGACTCCGACATTTTGATATAGGGGGATTTGGTCACCTTATTTTCCCAGATGGTCGAAAAAAATAGCCGGATGCTCAGGTCTGAGTAAAAAGTGAGCCGAAAGTGCTCAGGTCTGAGCCGAAGAGCTCATTTTGTCTAGGCGGGCACATTTAAATACAAAAAATGAAACAGGTGAGCATGTAATTGATTTGGAACATTTTTTATAAAGTATATATATATATATATAATGTATATTCTTTAAAAGTTTCATTTCACCAACAATTCAGTCAAAAATTTCTTTTTCATTTTGACGAGATTTCTTACCTAAAATTCGGGAAGGAAAAAAGAAAGAAGTTGTTGTTGTATAAATCTAATACATTTTTGTCAAGTTGTATTATTATTTTATTTTTTTATATTTTATTTCGTAGATTCTTGTCTAAAAGTCTTTTGAAATTCATGACTAGTATTTGGCGGAAAGTTATAATTTTGAAAGTAAACAAGAACATATTTTATCCTTTTGCATTTCGCAATTTTAAACTACATATTTTTCACGCTTGCTACAACAAAATTGTTTTCCAACTGCCAACTTAATTTATTGAATGGATATATGATGAATCAAGTTAAGTTATGGTTAATAGAGACCAAGGTATGTAATTTGCAATTGTTATAAATAATTTATAAAAAACATTGTAAAATTCTTTAAAACACATCAAAATAAAGTCCAAAATTGTGCAAAATATGACCAAATCCGGATAGAAGCGTGATTCGATTGCAAAAAAAGTAAAAAAAACTAATCCAGTTCTACTAATCTGGAGTCCCACTGTGAAAATGTATTGAAGTTGGCTAAAAACGCTTCTCTAAAGAACTAACTTTGAAATTATATAATTCAAACAAATCCTTTATGGTTTAATTTCCAGTGGACAGGGGATAGAAACTTGGCTCCATTCGACATGACTCGGCTTCCTATGCTTTGCAAGAATATATGAGTAGATATATACATTTGATATATTTAATAAGATCTTCTGCATGTCATCAAAATAATAGATGTAACCGGCAGAAGGAAGCTTTTCCGAACCCATAAAGTATATATATTCTTGATCAGGATCAAGAGCCTTGTCGATCTAGACATAATTGTATTGTTTAACAAAAATTAAATTTTAAATTTAGTGTGTGTAAAACTATAATTATTTTTATATCGTTGTCGGTGAATGTGGCTGATTTTGTTGCACTTAATTTTTTACTTTTGTTACAAAATATATATGTACACATATAAGATAGTTAATGTTTAACCACAACACAGTGTTTTCATAAAGTTATGATATCTTAAAAAAATAACTGCAGAGTTGATTGAGAATAAATAAAGTCGTCTCGCCGACTTTGGCATACCATAAACAAATTTTTAAATTTCGAACACCAAATTTACAGTATGTCCAATAACACAGGCCGACATTTTTGAGGTCATGAAAAAGTGTTTGAAGTTCAATAGGTCTCCTATAGTAATTGGGGGGTGATCACGTTCAAATTATTCAAAATGAGCTCATTTGCAATATATTATTCCATGATATAGGCATAATATTGTACTAAAAACATTATTATTTTATCCTATTAATATATTAGGCTTGATTGAAAAGAAATTTACAAAATATCAAAGAGTTATTTCTTTGTTATAATGGATAATATCTTACACTCAGGATATAGTTCTATAACGAGTAAAATTTTAACCAAATAGTATGCTTTAGGGATTCTAAGAATTGTCTGCTTTTTAATTTCAAAGAATTATGGGAATCTGCTGCATCTAACAAATTGTTTGTTAGTTATATGTATGTGCAAACAAAAACTAGTTTTCTTATATAGAATATTCTAAAATCTGTTAAAAAAGTTGAACATTTTTGTTTATACTTTTGGGTGCCTATTTTCCAACCCCAGATCCCAGATTTCACAAAATCTTATTAACATAGGTATTAACTATAGGAATATAAAGAAAACAAAGCAAAAACTCCAAGAAGGCCACCAAAAGGCAATCTTGACTCTGTCTATTAATTGTTTGCAAAATGCAAACCCTGGTCGAAGAATGACTAAAGGAAAACTAGCGGTACGTCAAAACCCAATACGACCTGTCACTATTTTTTTCCAAGCCTTTTTTGCACTTATTCTTTTGAAAAATTATCTTCTGAAGATCACACGTCCTTATTATGTCATTTTCGTAATGGCACTGATGAAAATTTAATAGAATGAGTAAATTTCAATTATAGCAAGGGTAAGATAGCGCAAAATTGGCGAAAATGTTTAATAAACAACTTAGAACTGTTTATAGATCAATAGCCTGGAATTGCACAGATCTAAGGGCAGACCAAGAAAGCTTTTTTGACGAGATTGTTCCCATATTCTAAAAATGAAGAAAAATAAACCGGATACAAGCCTCCGAGAGTTAGCTGAGGACATTAAAATTAATCTCAAGAAGACCATGTGCCCTGAGACTGTGCGAAAAGTATTGAACGTCCACAAGCATTCTTCATATCTTGCCAGAAAAAAGCCTTTGCTGTTTGGTATAAACGTTAAAAAAAGACTGAACTTTGCATTATTAAACGCTGTTGTTCTACAACGATGGCCCTGGTAAAGTTTGGCGCAAGCCAAAAACAGCCTTACAGAATAAAAATATTGTTTTTCCCCGAAAGGCGTTGGAGAGCTACGAATATTCAATGAAATAATGACAAAGGAATATTATTTGGACATTTTGAAGAAGGAATTACAATTATGGCTTCGTTGATCATAAAACCCGAGCAAACTGAAATACAAACTGTATCAGGATAATGATCCAAAGCATAAGTCGCTTCTGTGTCGCACTTGGCTATTATATAATCCAATTGAGAGTTTATGGGCATTGCTGAAGAAGAAGGTAGCGAAACGTCGCCCTATATCTAAAGCAGACGAGGAATGCCAAAAAATAGCCGAACATTACGACTTGAATGCCCTCGTATCGTCGATGTCGCAACGCCTTCAAGGAGTACTGGATGCTAATGGAGGACATACTAAGTATTAGAGTGTTGTACAGACGAATGTTTGCATTTTGCAAACAATTAATAGACAGAGTCAATATTGCCTCTGTGCTGATTTATATACTATAATATCTATTAATATACTTAAAACATCTATCCTTTTTTATTTAGTTCGTATATAGCTATATTACTATTTGTTTGTATGTTTTTTCTATTGTGTATTTGTCCACGGGATTCGTGCCGTGCCTTATACGTCTGCACCCTCGGTCGGACGGGTTGGAGGTGGGCAGCAATCTGCTTTGGCTCGCGCGTAACAGGTTTTGTCCTGGTGTCGTAGGGGCCACTTGAACGTACTGCGCATAGTATACAGAAATACAGAGAGCTCCAAGACGAAGATTTGTCTAATATATGTATGTATGTACTTTGCACCTTATATTAAACAAAAATATCAAAGAAGCTAACTTCGGCTATGTAGCGTTGCGTGTGTGTGTGTGTATGCATGTGCTCTGTTGATGACGAATGACGTAGCGCTGCCGGCAGCAGAGCCGATTTATATTGACTGTAACTTGTGTTCTATTTATCCGATTGGATTGAAATTTTGGGATCTGGGGTTTTATTTCTATACTATCAATACTATCACATTAGTAAATTTCACGGGGATACTCCAGTTTTTATGAAATTAAAAAAAAAAAATTTTTTGTTTTAGAGCTACATATATCATATAGTGGTCCGATCCTGATCATTTTCAACCTTGATCTGCTCCAGATAATAAAAGACACAAAAAAAAAAAAAATTCCAGCTCTTAAGCTGGCAGAGTAAAACGCATACGCACGGACGGACATGGCTATATCGACTCAGCCTCTTATGCTGATCAAGAATATATATACTTTATGGGGTCGGAAACGGCTCCTTCTGTGCGTTACAAACATCTGACCAAGGCCATCCTAAAGCCCATATGGACATATGGTGTTCCTATCTGGGGCACTGCCAGCATGTCAAACAAGAACTTGGTCTAGACACTAGAGGTACCAAAAAAAGCGCTGAGAGTCATTTTGGAGGCGCATCAGCTAACCTCCAATGCAGAGATCTATGAACCACTCGGAGTTCCATAAGGCATGTAGGTAATCTCCCGTCTCACTGGAGCCTGGAGCAGCAATAATTTTACATTTAACCATTTTTGAAAGGTTATGAACATGATAAATTTTCATGCCGACTAATAAATGAAACATCAAAGCACATTACTGCACACTATATTTTAACGTTGCCCAACACCCACAATATAAAACAGCTGAGCTGATTACAAACACATGTACATACATATCTATACTATACTTTAAAGATGTAGAAAGGCAATGTCGACAGTGTGAAAAAATAAAAATACAGATTTTCTTATACATAGGTGATCCAATAACTTGTGGTTTGTTATGGTTTTGATGGATTTAAATGGAATGGAGTGTATGGAATTTCGTAGTCCGCTGAAGTTGCAATTCGGGAAATATATTATTCTGTTATGCTCAGCAAAAAGATAACACAGCGTTTATAAAATAAAGCACTCAGAGCTCTTACAGATGCCGCCATATTAACAAATGCGAAAATTCATACGGCACTGGGAAATCCATGGGTAGGGGATGAAATGGGTAGGCTAATAACCATCTTGCTATCAACCCAATAGACAACAGCACTGCAACAAAGCGCCTGAAAAGACACGATACACTGGACCTTCCACACAGAGTGGACTAACATACTCCATTCCCCCCAATTGAAATGTGGGTTATTTCTGCCCCTTATAGAAAATTTAAATCGCAGGCTTAGACCGCATTGCTGTATTCACCTCTTTGAATTCATCTTACATCCAAAATTTTAAAGCTTTTAAATAACAGATGATAAAGAGCAGTATCTCGAAATAAAAAGAAAATTTAACAAGAGATCTGGGAAAGACACTCTCATTAAGGGAAAGGTTCGGGAAGCAAAAACCGCGGAAACACGGCTCGCAGATGATGGGATATTTTCGAAAAACCCGCACAAACGTATATGTAATAAATGTTAAGCTTAGGGAATTCTAATCTGAAAAAATATCAGTCTTGCAGGCAAAATGTCACAAATGTCGTCGATGACGACAAGTATTGCGAAAATTATTTGCAGAATTGTAGCAATGTTTTTTATTTAAGCATGTACAAAATCCAACTCTTCTCTTCACGGTGCAGAACTGTCCATTTGGTGAAGTTTTCTATAGAAAGTTCCAGCGGAGACTTGCATAAGATTATCAAGAACAAACATTCTATGCGATGGCCTAAACGCAAGTCGATCCAAAAGTTATCAAAGTTGTTTAATTCAACAATGCTTTATTCCATTCATTTATTTATTTTGTTTTCGTAAAAATAAGCAATACATCCTCAGATAGGACGAGATTTGATATTGATTTGATATTCTGATATTATGTTGGTTACCCTTAGCTGATGTCCTCGGGAAGTCTGAGTACGTATGTACATACATATGAATTTAAAAAGATGGTAGTCAAGACAGAAGAAGGAAGGACATGTGAAGTGTGTGGAAGAAGCGTTTGAGTGACAATAAACAATGGAAACGTGTTAAGGCTAAAGCTGCCGCCTGCCACCATCGTAGAAAAAGGCTAAGACTGTGGAGTTGTGCATTAATCCGACAGGTAATTGAAATTAAAAGCAGACAACAAAAAGCAAAAAGAAACAATTGCTGGAACATTCATCGGGTAAGTAATTAACAAATTGCAAGTGACAATGAGAATGAAAATGGCAACTTAACACTGCACTTAACTTAAATTCTTACCAGACATTTAATTCAAAACGTTGACCCCCAACTGCTCTCGGCAAAGACAGGTGGCAATACAAATTTTGCACCGACAGTCTACACGCTTTAAACATCTTCCGTTTTAAATGTAAAGTAGGTTCCCAGGAGAAGACACTGTCTACTACTCCCATGGCTTCAAATATAATAACCCCGTGGCAAAGTTTTAAAACAGACAATATCTGCGCGCAAACAGGATTATTCATACAGGCTGGAAATCGTATGTTTTGCTATTCTTATACTCTTAAATGAAAATTATTGTTACTGTTTCAAACAATTGAAATTAAAACAAACTTTTGTGTCGATAATCCTCCACATACAACGAGTTCATATGTATATTATGAAGATTGATTCAATTAAATTTTTAAAAAACATGCAGGTTTGCATGCCTTGTTGGGCACTAACGCGCCACTGCTTTGTTTTACTTAATAATTTTGTAGTTGACGTGGAAGCCGCACCTGGTACGCCAAATTAACATCCTGGACTCTAGATTGAGGAAGCTTCTCTGGCTAATAGGAAGATCGATGCTCAGGCTGCACAAAAATCCTAAAGCCCATATGGACATACATATGTATAGTGTTCCTATCTGGGGCACTGCCAGCACGTCAAATAGGTACTTGATCTAGAGATTCCAAAAAAAGAGCAGAGAATTATTTTGGAGGCGGTACCGCTAACCTCCAATGCAGAGATCTACGAACCACTCGGAGTTCCATAAGGCATGTAGGTAATCTCCCGTCTCACTGGAGCCGGTAGCAGGAAAAATTTTACAAGCCATTTTTAAAAGGTTATGAACATGATAAATTTTCATGCCGACTAATAAATGAAACATCAAAGCCCAATACCCACAATATAAAACAGCTGAGCTGATTACAAACACATGTACATACATATCTATACTATACTTCAAAGATGTAGAAAGGCAATATTATCCTGATATGCCCAGCAAAAAGATAACACAGCGTTTATTAAATAAAGCACTCAGAGCTCTTACAGACACCACCATATTAACAACAAATGCAAAAATTCATACGGCACTGGGAAATCCATGGGTGGGGGATGAAATGGGTAGGCTAACCATCTTGCTATCAACCCAATAGACAACAGCACTGCAACAAAGCGCCTGAAAAGACACGATATACTGGATCTTCCACACAGAGTGGACTAACATACTCCATTCCCCACAATTTAAATGTGGGTTATTTCTGCCCCATATAGAAAATTTAAGTCGCGGTCTAAGCCCGTATCTCGAAATAAAAAGAAAGTTTAACAAGAGATCTGGGAAAGACACTCTCATTAAGGGAAAGGTTCGGGAAGCAATAACGACGGAAACACGGCTCGCAGATGATGGGATATTTTCAAAAACCCCGCACAAACGTATATGTAATAAAATGTTAAGCTTAGGGAATTTCTAATCTGCAAGAATATCAGTCTTCCAGGCAAAATGTGTCAGTCCTCTCGAAGTAATAGAGGGTCAAATATTCCAAACCGTCGATCTTTAAAATGTAAAACAGTAAAAATTCTTTAAACAAAAACCGTTTTTGACTCCAACATTTGGATATAAAATGTAACTCTTCAATCGAAAAATGAAATGAAGTACTGTCGACATAAGTAAACTTTGATTATTTTTTTTACATTAAATTAATTATCCGACCACTTTTAGAACTCGGTCTCACACGTACGAATGAAAGAGTGCAAACGAAAGGCTCGTAACGAATAATTAAAGTGAGAAGCAAGTACCGAAAACCGAACCGGGTACCGTTTAAATATTTAGTTCGTTTTGGTATACCGACTTGTTAAGCAAATACCTGACGACATTTAAATACATATGTACGTACTTACATATGTATGACTCAATATTTCTATCCGCTAGTGTTGGGTTGCTCATGAGTGAGTGAACAAAAAAGAATTGTTCACTAAACTGAGCAACTGAACATGTTCCTCTCGAATTGTTCTTTTTTACTCACTTGCTCTTTATTGCTCACTTGTTCTTTTTTGCTCACTTGTTCTTTCTTGCTCACTTGTTCTTTATTGCTTACTTATTCTTTCTTGCTCACTTGTTCTTTTTTGCTCACTTGCTCCTTTTGCTCACATGCTCTTTTGCTCAGCTGTTTTTCAACACTCACTTTTGTTGGCTTTTCTCATTTTTACGTACTGGTAGCTCATTTTGCATTCTTCCGTTTTTTATTGTCTTCGTGTTAGCGCCAATTTTTGTTTCGCTTTTAAAAATTCATTATGTCGCTAATCCGGAAACACAGTGAGATTTGGAATCATTTTGAGGACATAGGGAGTCAACAGGCCAAATGCAAATATTGCAAATGCACCCTTAGCTGGAAATCGCAGAGCAATTTGAGCCGGCACCTTAAAAGCAAACACCCTACAGCTATGGAGCCCGTTGTTCGACAGAGCGAGGAGATAACGGTTGTTGTTCAAAACCCTCAACCAAAAATTACAAATTTTGTACATAAACCTTTGTCAGATGGAAAAGCAGAACAAATTGACCGCCAGCTTGTGAAAATGATCGCCAAGGGTCATCACGCTTTGCGATTGGTTGAAGAGCCGGAATTCAAAAAGCTTATTGATGATGTCTCGCACGCTCCAGGGTATAAGCTTCCCACAAGAAAGACGTTAACCACCTCTTTGATACCCAAAGTTCGTAATGAACACTTGGGACAAATTTTGGACAATTTGCGAATGGCCACTGCGGTATGTCTAACAACAGACGGCTGGACATCACTCAGCAATGAGAGCTATATAGCAGTAACTGTGCACTACATAAATCAGGATACAACAGTGCTACAATCACACACCATTGCTTGCGAGGCCTTTGAAGAGTCACACACTTCAGTAAACCTTTTGGTTTTCTCAAAAAAATTGTTGGCAAGTGGGAGTTACAAAATAAAGTAATGGCTATAGCTTCGGACAATGCCCACAACATTGTTGGTGCTATAAAATTGGGCAATTGGAAACAGGTGAGGTGTTTTGCGCACTCTCTAAACATCATTGTTCAAAAGGCTTTGGAAAAAATCAGCAGTGTGCGCACGAAAGTAAAAGCTATCGCAGAGTACTTTAACCGTAGCTCATCAGGGCTAAAAAAGTTAAAGGACATGCAAGCTATGTTTAATTTGCCACAACTAAAACTCACGCAGGATGTGTCCACAAGGTGGAATTCCACCTTCAAAATGTTTCAAAGACTGTCGATGTTGAAAGAGGCAGTTGTGGCAGCCCTCTCCACACGGACGGACCTTATTTTGTCCCCAGAAGACTGGAGTTTGATAGAAGGAGTACTTCCAATTTTACAGCCCTTCTATCAACTAACGGAAGAGATCTGCGCGGAAAAAAACGTGACGCTATCAAAGATAATTGTCTTAGTTGGGTTGCTGCAAAAAAAAATGGTGACAATAAATGCGTCTGTTGCAAGCCATACTTTGCAGGAGGTTGTCGAGACGCTCATTTTTGAAATGGATGGCAGATTCAGAGAGGTGGAAACAAATGTTTTGTACGCAGAAAGCACCATTCTGGATCCAAGATTTAAAGGACGAGTATTTAAATCAACAGAAGCCTTTCAAAACGCGGTTTCTGACATAAAAAAAAACTGACAAAAATGCGCACCGTTGTCGCACTGAATGAAGGTGTCCCAGCTGAAGAATTGGGTTCTACTGACAAAGACGACATCTGGAACGAGTACGACAATAAGTTCCAACAAGTAAGCCACCCCACAAATACAATTGCTGCTGGTATTCGAGAAATGGATAAATATTTAGCTGAAGAGTATATATCTCGGAAGGCTGATCCATTGGAATGGTGGAATCAGCGAAAAATGCAATACCCGCATTTATATACATATATGCTAAGTCGCCTATGCATAGTTGCAACATCTGTGCCATGCGAGCGCATATTTTCCAGTGCTGGTGAAACAGTAACCAAAAGACGGTCCCTGTTGAAGCCGACCAATGTGGAAAATCTTATGATTTTACATAATAACATGTAAATTTTATGTATGTTCCTAAATAATAGTATTTTTATTTAACGAGAAGACTAATATTCCCAATGAAGGGAATTTCTTTAACTTTAACTTTTTGTTTTTTATTTTCTAATTTAGTTTTAAGTACAAGCTTTATAGAACATAAATACTCCCAATGAAGGGAATCAAATCTATGAAAAAGGTTTTGGTTTGTTTTCCTAAATTAGTTTTAAGTACAAGAGTTATAAAATCATAAAAAAAAAGATTTAAAATGGAACATAACGTATTTCATTGTCTGTTGTGTGAAGAATTCAGTAGCTTTGAACTGTTCATGAACAGTGAGCAACTGAGCAATGTGAATGAGCAACTGACCAAAGTGAGCGAGTCGACTCACTTCGAAAAAAAAGAACAAGTGAACATGTTCACCAAATTGAGCAACGTTTACCCAACACTACTATCCGCAATGCAACAAAAGTATATTCATCAATTTAAAATTTAAATTTAAAATCAATGCATGGTTTTTGTTGTCTTCGCTTTCGTGTGTTCTGCCTTGATGCGTTTAAGAACTGCGACAGAAAACCATTTTCGTTTCCAAATATAAACATATTTTTTTAGAGCTGCAAAACCATCGATAGTGGCTCCAATCGATAGTGGTTCCACTCGATAGTTTTCGCAATCGATGGAAAAAACCATCGATACTATCGATAGTTCTATCGAACATGTGAATTTTTTTAAAAAGAAACGTTTTTCATTAAATTTAACCATTTGTCTAAGTTCTTTTTTTTGGGATTCCTGAATCGATTTTTAATTATTATTGGCTTTCATTTTTGTCACTAAAATTGTGCAGCGAGTCTCAACGTGCTTTCTGGTTGAATTTCATGAGTAAAAGAGACTGAACTTGAGACGCTCATCTACCACTACTGATGAACTTTATAGTTGTCTCTCTCTCTCTCAACCTTACACTGAGCCACACTGGACGACAGCATGTCTTGTTATCGCACATTTCTAGTGTCAGTCATGTTATCCCTTACTCAACACTGATCAATTCGCCAATTCAAGGGTATTACTACTCGAGATTTTAGTGTTGAAAAGTGGAAAAATCGGGTAAAGCTAGATTTCAGTGTTGTCAAACGCTATTTTTTATTTGGCGCGCTGTTTGACTGCCCTGGTAGCCAAATATTTTAATCTAAACTCAAAAGTCGAGGAATATTCGGCTGCTCTGGCAGCCGAATATTGTATTCTAAACTATATTTGTTCTATAAACTCAAGAAATATTGTAAACTCAACAATATTTTCGTTTGTTGAGAATAGTGCGAACAAAAGATTGAAAAAGCCCGCGTATTCGATTATCCAAAATTCGGCATTTGGCAACACCATCTCAAAATTGAACAGCTTTTTTTAGCCGGAAAAAGGTACTTTTAGTTATAGTCCCGCTAAAAATATTAATTTTCTTTTGTTAATTACTCAAAAACTACGAAATAAATCGCCAAGGCGCACCTGAGGTCGTGCTTGTGCAATTTTTCTCTTTCGTTTGATACCAAAATTATGTAGTTTAAGCGCGTTTTGGGCCCGAGTAGTAATAGTAAACATTTACCAAAAACAAACGCTAATGATAACTAATTGTCCAGTTTTTGTTTTTTACAAATAACAAAATATTTACATTTTTTGCTTAAATAGCAGCTCGTCGCCACAAAGTTACTTACAGTTTGTCAAGTAATTCTTTGCAAAATGAAAAAAGTCACACAAATTCATTTGGTAAATGTTTACTATTACTACTCGGGCCCAAAACGCGCTTAAACTACATAATTTTGGTATCAAACGAAAGAGAAAAATTCCACGAGCACGACCTCAGGTGCGCCTTGGCGATTTATTTCGTAGTTTTTGAGTAATTAACAAAAGAAAATTAATATTTTTAGCGGGACTATAGCTAAAAGTAGCTTTTTCCGGCTAAAAAAAGCTGTTCAATTATGAGATGGTGTTGCCGAATGCCGAATTTTGGATACTCGAATACGCGGGCTTTTTGAATCTGTTGTTAGCACTATTCTCAACAAACGAAAATATTGTTGAGTTTACAATATTTCTTGATTTTATGGAACAAATATAGTTTAGAATACAATATTCGGCTGCCAGAGCAGCCGAATATTCCTCGACTTTTGAGTTTAGATTAAAATATTTGGCTACCAGGGCAGTCAAACAGCGCGCCAAATAAAAAATAGCGTTTGACAACACTGAAATCTAGCTTTACCCGATTTTTCCACTTTTCAACACTGAAATCTCGAGTAGTAATAGTAAACATTTACCATTCATTTTTATTTATATTTTGCCATTTGCAAGGGCAAAAAGAGTATATTAATTTTGGGGAGAAGTGTGCAACGCATAGAACGAAGCATCTCCGACCATACAAAGTATATATATATATTCTTGATCAGCACGACGAGATGAGTTCAAATAGCCATGTCCGTCCGTAGGCTTGTACAGTATGTCAAGAAACACTTTACACACATGGAAAAAATTATTTTTTTTCACTTTAAATAGAAAAACAACTGGTTTTTATTCATTTTAACAAGTTTTTTTGATTGATTATAGTTTAATACTAAATACTTAATATAACTATAAAAAAAAAACGAAACGAAAATTTTATTACAACTCAAAAGAAACAACAAAAACTGAGATTACACATTTCTGACACTGTCAAGAAAGTGTTTACACATTTCATTTTTGCCAACTGTTTTGCTCTCCTTAGAAATAATAGAACTTTTCCGTTAGATATACTTCCAGAATTTCTCAGAACAGCTTTAATTTTGCGTTTCTCATTATTTTGTCACGAAATTTTGTTGAATGAGCTGAATGATTGACTGAATTGAGTTGAATAATTGATTTTTAAAATGCCAGGAAAGAGATTAAGTTTTGACGTAGTCCAATTGATTTTATACAAACACCAGTTGGGCAAATCTGTTCCATAATTGGTCGAAATGTTTTCGGTGTCGAGGAAAACCATACATATCCAGTGCATATCCAGTCAAAGAGTCGGTGATATCGCATTTATAGAGAGCACCATTAATGCTGATCAGTACCTCAACATTTTAAAGACACATTTGCCCACAAGTGCGGCTCAATTCGGCTTCGTACATAATAAAAGGCCAACTTTCAAATTTTATCAGGACAACGATCCAAAACACAAAGAGTTTAATGTCCGGAATTGATTGCTCTACAACTGTGGCAAGGTCATAGATACCCCACAGAGTCCCGATCTTAACCCCATTGAAAATGCGTGGTCCTTCCTTAAAAAAAGTGGGAAATAGGAATCCCAAGAACAAAGCTGAGCTGAAATCTTTTATAATAGAAGAGTGGCAAAAGATCCCTCAGGATTACATTAGCAACTTAATCCATTAAATGAAAAGACGTCTCCAACACGTAGCTAATGCTAACGGGGGCCACACAAAGTATTAAAAATATCCAAAATCTGCTTAAATTCCATGAGATTTGTAGACACTTAAGCTGAAAATGAAAAGTGTAAACACTTTTTTTTGACTGTGTCAGTAATGTGTAATCTCAGTTTTTGTTGTTTCTTTTGAGTTGTATTAATAATTTTCGTTTCGTTTTTTCATAGTTATATTAAGTATTTAGTATTAAACTACAATCAATCAAAAAAAAAACTTGTTAAAATGAATAAAAACCAGTTATTTTTTTACTTAAAGTGAAAAAAAATAATTTTTCCCATGTGTGTAAAGTGTTTCTTGACATACTGTATATACTGCAGGGGTTGTATATCTCGGATTCAGACGAATCGGACCACTATATCATATAGCTCCGATACAAACGCCAAAGTCACGAACAGTGACTTTCCTCAATAACTTCGTTATTTTCTAAGCTATTCCCGTGAAACTTAATATTATACAGTTTATTACGCCTATAAAAATAAATGGATCGGTGGAAAACAGTGACTTTGATCAATATCTTCTTTATTCCTATACTATGATTGTAGGCCATTCTTTTGCAAACATAAGCCTTTTTAGATAAAACGTTCTTCCACATTGATGGCTAATAGGTAAGGAAAGAGTTACCAAAAAAGTTGCAAGGGTATACAAACTTTGACGCGGTCAAAGTTAGCCCCGACCCTCTGGTTTAATTTTTTTTTTCGATTTTTAAAAGCACTTGAAAGTCAAAAACCCCAATTTTCGCACAAAAAACCGAGTTATTTGTTGTTGTAAAAATAATAAATTTAAAAAAAAACTCGACAGCGATCTAAAATTTAAACATACCATTCTTGAGATGTTGGACATTCAGAAAAAAAGAAAAATTGTAATGCTATAAAAAATTTTAATACCTTTAAGTCGCCAAAAAGGTATGTACCAGGCAGAAGGAAGCTTTTCCGACACCATAAAGTATATATATTCTTGATCAGTGTCAACAATCGAGTCGATCTAGCCATGTCCGTCTGTCAGTCCGTATGAACCAGTAGATCTCGGAGACTATAAAAGATAGAGCCACCAAATTTGATATGTAGGCTCGAGTAGTACGTAAAGTGATGAACTTTATTTTTAAATATTTGCCAAGCCCCCTTCCGCCCCGCAATTAAAAAAAATAAACCAAATTTTATCTAAATAGCCAAGATATGCACATATAAAAACATTTTTTCATAAGGCCGAAATTGGCCGCTGGCTGGTTGGGGCGCTATTCAGTTATGCTTGTTTGGTGCCAATTCTATGTCCAACAAAAAACTAAGCTGTGCTAAGAAAATGCATATCAAAACAAAACCAATAGATGTAACGGAACAATTGTCAGTTACATTTTAAAAGCATTAGCCAAATAAAAAGAAAAGCTTCCGGAAAAAAAGTTTCTAAATCAAAATTTTTTGTGTCAGTTATGTGACCATAGCTGTATATGTATGTGCTTTATATGGTCGGAGATGCTTCCTTCTATGCGTTGCACACTTCTGACCAAAATTAATATACCCTTTTTACAAGGATAGAAATATTAAAGAAGCTAGCATCGGCTATGCCGAAGTATACTTATATAGATATATGTATATATCTTTGGTAATAATATTTTAAAATGTTTCAAACTTATTGTGTTTTAAGCTGTCACTCTGTCTATCCCTTTCAACTGTTACTTGGAATAGATCCTAAATTAAAATCAAAATTTGGCCCAAAAATATTTATTAGTTGATCACACAACCATTGGGAGCCTAGCCTAGACACAATAATTATGAGTCATACTGAAAAGGCTAGAAAAAGAGTTTGGACCATAATAGAGTTTGACGGTTAAAAGCCTGTTGGCAATGGTAAGCTTAGTCTTAAAGCAGTTGAAAAGTCTTGAGTTTGATTCATTTTAATTTTTCATGTCAGTCTAAAAATCAGTGATAAGCAACCCTATCCATTACCCGGTTAAATGCTTTTAGTTTTTATGTCAAAGCCGAAACAAACAGCAACGAGATGACCACATGGAGTGTCCAGATTCCCCCACTTGCCCCCTTCGGAGGGCATGCCTCGTTAAGTTTCAGCCCAATTTTGTGGGCGCAATGTAAAGCAAATGCAAAAGGCACAGCTATGAAAAATTTCATTATGCAATTTAATTTTGTCTCCCCAAAAAGTATATAAAATAACAACAAAAAAATATGCAAATTGAACTTGGCATTGACAAAGTTTGAATACTCTAACGCTTTCAACAAAACCCTCTTGCTGAAAAGATCAATTTACAGTGCCGCTCAAAAGAATAGGTCTGACTTCATTTTTAGACTTAGAACTTAATATCTTTATAACGAGGACTCGGATTTAAACCAAATAAATTTTGTTAAGTAAAACGATTAGTCTATATATATATAAATGAATTGCTGTTCGTTAGTCTCGCTAAAACTCGAGAACGGCTGACCGGATTTATCTTAGCTTGGTCTAGAATTATTCGTGGAGGTCTAGGGAAGGTGTAAAAGGTGAAAAAATTCGATTAATTGCCGGTAAAATCCTCAAAACAGCATTTTTATATTTCCCATACAAACGTTTTCTATATAAAATGGAGAGTCAATTTGTAATTTATTACCGCTGCATAAAGTTCAAATTCGCGTACGCGTCGGAGGATCTAATGTCGCGTTCTGATACTCAACAAAAGTTAAAGTGAATCGCGAACGCGACAAAATTGCATAGTATATAAATAGTGTCGGCTTCGAGAAACTCAATTTTAGCTAACTTTAGTTGTTAATCTGTCAGTTGTTAAATCTTAGGTTTTGTCACAAATTAAATTATAAATATTAAGTTATATTTCTGAACGCAGTCATATATTTGACATTGACATTAGATTTGACAACCAACTAATATGTCAATCCATCTTTTCTTTACTTTGGTGATCCTTTGTGATAATGACATTCCAAGTAATGTGCTCTTTTTTGTGATAGTGACACTTTACCGCTAAATGAGTGGGAAATGAAAACAATATGTAAATATTGTAAGGTAAATATTGTAAAATACACTGGTGAATCTACTGGATTATGTTGTGCTGAAGGCAAAGTAAAGTTGCCACAATTGGTCCCACCAACAGATACTTTACGCTCTTTAGTTTCTGGGATTGGAAATGATTCTAAGCACTTCCTGACCAACATTCAGAAATATACCAACTGTTTCCAGATGACATCATTTGGTGTTACACATATTATACAAGACAATTTCATGCCCACTTTCAAGGTATTATCTATATCGATAAAAGTGAATTGCATCGTGTGCGCCGTCAAACTTTGAATCCTACACTACAAATGACTGAAGAAATTTTCAATGACACATTGATCATGATAGAAGATATGTGTTTATTGATGGCAAATAAAGTATTGTCGTGTTTGGGAATGACAGCACCCAATCGTCATATGCACGATGCATTAAACCACGAGTTGCAAAGACAACATCAATACGACGAAGCATTGGCCGAAACAGTTCTTACAAATGTTCCACAATTAAATCAACAACAAAGTATAGCGCAATGGCCAAGATCCTACAGGTATGCAAATTGATTGTTTGGGATGAATGCCCAATGGCCCATAAGAGGTCACTGGACGCACTGGACAGAACGTTGAAAGATCTTCGTGATGCCGGGTCAGCTAGTTACTTATGTATAAAATACAATTTTTTTCTTTTGGGTTTGGGTATTGCAAACATTCGAGTTGATAAGGAATCGTAATATTTTTCAATTTCACTCACAAGGGGAACTTCAGGTATGCGAATCACCGATTTGGATGAATTTTGGATATGTTGTAACACGGACATGGCTATATCAACTTAGCTTGTCATGCTGATCAAGAATATACATATATATCAACTTAGCTTCTCATGCTGATCAAGAATATACATAAAGGGTGTTTTTTTAAGCGTTTGGTTTTTCACGTTGGCAACACTGACATACCGCATGATGTTCATGACAGCTGTGAAAGTGAAAAATGCTCAGTTTAGTTTGCCATTTCATCATGGAAAGACTTACGCCCGAACAACGTTTACAAATCATTGAAATTTATTATCAAAATTCGTGTTCTGTGAAAAATGTGTTTCGCAAATTACGTCCATATTATGGTCGACACAACCGACCAACCGAGCAAGCCGTAAAGGCAATTGTGGACAAATTTCGCACACATTTTACTTTATTGGACATTCAACCATCGAATCGTGTACGGAGAGTGCGCACAGAAGAAAATATTGCAGCTGTAGCGGCCAGTGTCAATGAAAATCGTGAATTGTCCATTCGTCGGCGATCTCAGCAAGTGGTGCAAAATTGGACCTTCCGTGTTCATCACTTGAAACGCAGTCGCGGCCAACATTTACATGAAGTCATTTTTAAAAAGTAATTGGCAGAGATTGTTTTATCATCTCAAATAAAAACAGTAATATTCAAATTTTGTGTTTCATTTCAATTTTAAAAACCAAACGCCTAAAAAAACACCCTTTATATATGCCATGTCCGTCCGTCCATCGGTGCGTATGCGTTTTACTCAGCCATCTTAAGAGCTATCGCGATGAAAAAATTTTTTTTAAAAACATGCAGGTTTGCATGCCTCGTTGGGCATTAGCGTGCCACTGTTGCCATTTTATTTTCCTCAATAATTTTGTAGTTAACGAGGAAGCCGCACCTGGTAAGCCAAATTAACATCCTGGACTCTAGATTGAGAAAGCTTCTCTGGCTAATAGGAAGATCGATGCTCAGGCTGCACAAAAATCCTAAAGCCCATATGGACACACAATACATACGTATAGTGTTCCTATCTGGGGCACTGCCAGCATTTCAAATAGGAGATTCCAAAAAAAGCGCAGAGAATCATTTTGGAGGCGCATCCGCTAACCTCCAATGCAGAGATCTATGAACCACTCAGAGTTCCATAAGGCATGTAGGTAATCTCCCGTCTCACTGGAGCCTGGAGAAGCAAAAATTTTACATTTAACCATTTTTAATAGGTTATGAACATGATAAATTTTCATGCCGACTAATAAATGAAACATCAAAGCACATTACTGCACACTATATTTTAACGTTGCCCAACACGCACAATATAAAACAGCTGAGCTGATTACAAACACATGTACATACATATCTATACTATACTTCAAAGATGTAGAAAGGCAATATTATTCTGATATGCCCAGCAAAAAGATAATACAGCGTTTATAAAATAAAGCACTCAGAGCTCTTACAGACACCACCATATTAACAACAAATGCAAAAATTCATACGGCACTGGGAAATCCATGGGTAGGGGATGAAATGGGTAGGCTAATAACCATCTTGCTATCAACCCAATAGACAACAGCACTGCAACAAAGCGCCTGAAAAGATACGATATACTGGATCTTCCACACAGAGTGGACTAACATACTCCATTCCCCCCCAATTTAAATGTGGGTTATTTCTGCCCCATATAGAAAATTTAAGTCGCGGTCTAAGCCCGTTGCATTGCTGTATTCAGCTCTTTGAATTCATCTTACATCCAAAATTTTAAAGCTTTTAAAGAACAGATGATAAAAAGCAGTATCTCGAAATAAAAAGAAAGTTTAACAAGAGATCTGGGAAAGACACTCTCATTAAGGGAAAGGTTCGGGAAGCAAAAACGACGGAAACACGGCTCGCAGATGATGGGATATTTTCAAAAACCCCGCACAAACGTATATGTAATAAATGTTAAGCTTAGGGAAATTCTAATCTGCAAGAATATCAGTCTTCCAGGCAAAATGTGTCAGTCCTCTCGAAGTAATAGAGGGTCAAATATTCCAAACCATCGATCTTTTAAATGTAAAACAGTAAAAATTCTTTAAACAAAAACCGTTTTTGACTAAGATGGAATATGAATTTATGTCAGGTCCTGTTTCTACATGTTAGCTATTTGTTGTTTTGTGTTATTATACTTACAAGTAAAATTGTCCTCGTCAAACACTTTCACCTGTACTAAACTAAAATTGAAAAACAAATGTTAGCTTATTTTTAATTTTGTATTCTTAGGTCGACGACACACATAATGTACATTTCAAAGAAACGGCTGTACAGAAAGATAATCATGAGCCCCAGTCTTTATCCTCGTCCTCGGAAGAATCTTCATTTTCTGTATTCTTAGATGACGTTCAAACAGTGTCACAAGCCATAGAAGACCCGGTTTCTTCGAAACATAGTGACATTTATACTGACATCGAAAATTTCGACATGGCTTATGGTCGTTTGCCGTTAAATACCAATATTTTGGAATTTTATAAGAAGGTGCTGGCCACTCCAGCAACTCAAGTTTCTGTGGAGAGGGCATTTTCTGCACTCCATTTTATTTTGAGCGAAAGGCGCTCTTCAATAAGCGCGGAAAATTTGAATTCTTTACTTATTGTAAAACTTAATGAAAATTAAATAAAAATAATACATGCATTATGTACATATATAAATAAAATAAAATATATAAAATCCATTTAATAAGTGTTCTTAATACTATTGGGGTCAACATGATACTAAATATAATAAAATAAATATACAACAATAATGTCTAAAATATTTTCAAATAAATACATTTTATTTAAAAGAAAAACATATTTTTGACTTAATAAAAATTATATTTAAAATTTCAGCCATTCATCTAGCCTTAAATCTAGCCAACACAGCAAAAACCACTTTGCGCTGAGTTTTTTTTCAAAAGGTCTTTAGCTGACAGTTATTGTTTCGCTCTCAAATTGTTGCTCTCTCAACAGAAAACCAAAACGAATAGAGTCAAAGTGGTTGACTCAGAGCGAGACCTAATGTGAAATATTTTTTTTCGGTTATGCTCTCAACCAGAGCGCTAGAAAAAAAGCGCTCAACTGTTATTTGCGAGCTCTGACTATAATTGTAAGATTTTAAAATGCCGCGCTTGTCGAGGAAATCTGCTGAACAACGACGACGGGAAGCTGCAATTCGGACTCTTAATTACCGCCAAGAAAATGGCAACGAGGTTCGCGAGAGAAATTCGCAACGCATGGCAAATTATCGCCAAAATGATTTAAAAACACGGGAACGAGATCGTAGGCAAGACGCATTGGCACGTGCTGACAGAATTTAAATTCATCCCAAAGAAGAGTCATTCAAAGGCAAGCCCGAATTTTAGAGCAACAGATACGCGATATGAACGAGGCACGAGTTATTAATTTTCGGCAAGACCCTCAGAATTGACAAGCGGAGTCTCAGAGACAATCGGAACGAAATAGGGACGCCAGAGCTGCACTGTTGCCTGAGGAGTTGCAGGAACACAAAGACTTGCAGACACAGCAGCGCAGGAGTGCCGTACGTCAAGCGTACCTCCGAAATATAAAAATGGGCCCCACGTAAATATGCATGAGCTGTGGTGGCACATTTTTTAAACAAAATGTTCAGAGTTTGAACAAAAATCAAATTTCTCTTAAGTTTCCCCGATTAGACATCTCGAAAGCCTTCTATTTGTCAATGAAATTTCATTCTGAAAATGGCAATTATTTATTTTGCTCTACTTGCCACAGAGCAATAAATACTGGAAAAATTCCAAACTTATGCCTATCAGAAGGTTTTGCATTCGCCGAAATTCCTGAATGCATGCAGGATATTAAATGCCTAGAAGAAAGACTTATTTCCCCCGTAATCCCATTTATGCGAATTATTTCCCTAGGCTATGAATGACAGTGCGCAGTAAGAGGAGCAGTTGTTAATGTACCTATTTCCGTAAATGATACTGTAACAGATCTGCCACGAACCTTTGATAACACCCATGTGGTGCAAATACTACTAAAGAGGAAGTTAGAGTACAGACACAGTTTCATGACTGAGACTATTCGCCCAGCAAAAGTTATGGATGCATTAACATTTTTGGAAAGCACCGAGCTATACCAAAAGCATGGGATTTCTGTCGTACATAACTGGCTTGGCGAACTTGCAAATAAAGAGGAAGTACCATTTATTGCTGATGACCGAGATCGCCCAATTGTGGAGCAGCTTCTTGCCGAACAAATGGAAATCGACCCTGCACAAGAAGGCAACGAGGAAGAAGACAATTTAAATCCCGGTGGTCAAGAAACTTTGCTGGAAAATGAGCCCGTTGAAAATGCAGTTATTGCACGAATAGACATGACGATACAGGAAGATGCTGAAGAGTTGTCATTTCCATCTATTTCGCAAAGCAAAGTCTCAAAAGTACCAAAAATTTTGTACATTTACAAACGATACGAAATGATTCTCATAAAAAATGTCATTTCTGTTTGCCTTAGGAAAAAATCAGGTACGGCTCATGTTACCGCGGCTAAGATGATAGATGAATCCTTCGTCAATAGCCTGGTTCAGCATGACGATGGATATCATCTTCTTAAAGGCTTGCGTTTCTCTCCAGCACACTGGGAAGCGGAGAAGAAAAAAGTTTTAGCTATGATTCGCCAGTTTGGACTGCCAACTTTCTTCATTACTCTCTCCGCGGCCGAGACCAAATGGAATGAACTTCTGGTAATTCTATCCCTTCTCATAGACTATAGAATTATCAGTGAAGAGGATGCATCGAATCTGTCAGCATCAGAAAAAGCACGGTTGATCCGGTCAGACCCTGCGACAGGCTCAAGATATTTTGATCATCGATTTCAACAGTTAATGAAACTTTTTAAAAGCAAAGACATTTTTGGTGATTTTGTACTGTCTCATTATTATAGGAGAATAGAATTTCAACAACGTGGGATGTATTGGTTAAAAGGAGCTCCAAAAATGGAGAATACTAATGGATCGTTAAACACAGAAGATGTTATTAGATTCATTGATATGTTCATTACCACTAACGGAGATAATGAGGAGCTTCAAGATGTTCTTAGGTATCAATACCATACACAGTGCCACATGCAAAAGAGAAATTCGTACAGAAAGCAAATGTCGGTTTAACATTCCCTATCCGCCAATGCCAGAAACTAGAATTCTTAATCCCTTTGCTCTTGGAAGAAAAAAGAAACCTCCCAAATAATGAACAAATAGAGTTAAATAATTTTGAAAATTTTCTTAGTCGTTTGGATCTTGAATATGCGGATTTTATTCAAGACATTCGAACAAGCCTAAAGAAGCCTCAAATATTCCTTCGACGAAAATTCACTGATTTTATGCTGAACGCATATAATGAAGATATTTTAAAACTACACAGAGCAAATATGGATATCCAATTCATATTGGATACGTATGGTTGCTGTAGGTTTATCATAAATTATATGTATAAATAAATCGAATAGAGGAATATCAAAATTCATTCCCAAAGCAAAGCAACGCACGCATACACATACACTTTATGTAGCGTTGCGTCTGTGTGTGTATGCATGTACTCTGTTGATGACGAAAGACGTAGTAGACAGCAAGCAGCGCTGCCGGCAGAGCTGGGAGCAGAGCCGATTATTATATTGGCTGTAACTTGTGTTATATTTATCCGATCACATTCAAATTTTGGGATCTGGGGTTTTATATCCAATATTATCACATATGTAAATTTCATAGCATACTCGATTTTTATGAAAATGTTTCTTCTAGAGCTATATGATATAGTGGTCCGATCCTGATGGTTTTCGTACTTTATTTTTTCCCGGTAATAAAAACACCCGAAAAAAATTTCAGCCCGATAGCTCTTAAGACGGCTGAGTAAAACGCATACGCACAGACGGACTTGGCTATATCAACTCAGCTTCTCATGCTGATCAAGAATATATATACTTTATGGGGTCGGAAACGTCTCCTTCTGTGCGTTACAAACATCTGACCAACTTTATAATACCCTCTGCAAGGGCTTCAAATATAATAACCCCGTGGCAAAGTTTTAAAACAGACAATATCTGCGCGCAAACAGGATTATTCATACAGGCGGGAATATTCTTATATTCTTAAATGAAAATTATGGTTTCAAACAATAGAAAAGTGGAAGCCGCACCTGGTACGCCAAATTAACATCCTGGACTCTAGATTGAGAAAGCTTCTCTGGCTAATAGGAAGATCGATGCTCAGGCTGCACAAAAATCCTAAAGCCCATATGGACACACATATGTATAGTGTTCCTATCTGGGGCACTGCCAGCATTTCAAATAGGAGATTCCAAAAAAAGCGCAGAGAATCATTTTGGAGGCGCATCCGCTAACCTCCAATGCAGAGATCTATGAACCACTCAGAGTTCCATAAGGCATGTAGGTAATCTCCCGTCTCACTGGAGCCTGGAGCAGCAAAAATTTTACATTTAACCATTTTTGAAAGGTTATGAACATGATAAATTTTCATGCCGACTAATAAATGAAACATCAAAGCCCAATACCCACAATATAAAACAGCTGAGCTGATTACAAACACATGTACATACATATCTATACTATACTTCAAAAATGTAGAAAGGCAATGTCGACAGTGTGAAAAAATAAAAATACAGATTTTCTTATACATAGGTGATCCAATAACTTGTGGTTTGTTATGGTTTTGATGGATTTAAATGGAATGGAGTGTATGGAATTTCGTAGTCCGCTGAAGTTGCAATTCGCAAAATATATTATTCTGCTATGCTCAGCAAAAAGATAACACAGCGTTTATAAAATAAAGCACTCAGAGCTCTTACAGATGCCGCCATATTAACAAATGCGAAATTTCATACGGCACTGGGAAATCCATGGGTAGGGGATGAAATGGGTAGGCTAATAACCATCTTGCTATCAACCCAATAGACAACAGCACTGCAACAAAGCGCCTGAAAAGATACGATATACTGGATCTTCCACACAGAGTGGACTAACATACTCCATTCCCCCCCAATTTAAATGTGGGTTATTTCTGCCCCATATAGAAAATTTAAGTCGCGGTCTAAGCCCGTATCTCGAAATAAAAAGAAAGTTTAACAAGAGATCTGGGAAAGACACTCTCATTAAGGGAAAGGTTCGGGAAGCAAAAACGACGGAAACACGGCTCGCAGATGATGGGATATTTTCAAAAACCCAGCACAGACGTATACATATGTAATAAAATGATAAGCTTAGGGAAATTCTAATCTGGAAAAATATCAGTCTTCCAGGCAAAATGTGTCAGTCCTCTCGAAGTTTAAGACAATTTGTAACAGAGGGTCAAATATTCCAAGCGGGCGATCTTTAAAATGTAAAACAGTAAAAATTCTTTAAACAAAAACTCCAACTTTTCTTTTGACTCCAACATTTGGATATAAAATGTAACTCTTCAATCGAAAAATTAAATGAAGTACTGTCGACATAAGTAAACTTTGATTATTTTTTTTACATTAAATTAATTATTATTTAATGAAGTGAATTTTTATTTGATGATATTTATTTTAACAGTTAATTTTTTGCAGCTGTGATGATTGTTCTTCATTTGGCAATCCGACCACTTTTTAAACTCGGTCTCACACTTTATTCATGCAGCGCGTACGAATGAACGAGTGCAAACGAAAGGCTCATAACGAAATATCAAAGTGAGAAGTACCAAAAACCGAACCGGGTACCGTTTAAACATTTACATATGTATGTATGTATGTAGTCCGTTTTGGTATACCGAGTTGTTAAGCAAATACCTGACAACATTTAAATACATACGTACTTACATATGTATGACTCAATGTTTGTATCCGCAATGCAACAAAAATATATTCATCAATTTAAAATTTTAAATTTAAAATCAATGCATGGTTTCCGTTGTCTTCGCTTTCGTGTGTTCTGCCTTGATGCGTTCAAGAACTGCGACAGAAAACCATTTTCGTTTCCAAATATAAGCATATTTTTTTTAGAGCTGCAAAACCATCGATAGTGGCTCCAATCGATAGTGGCTCCACTCGATAGTTTTCGCAATCGATGGAAAAAACCATCGATACTATCGATAGTTCTATCGAACATTTGAATTTTTTTTTAAAAGAAACGTTTTTTATTAAATTTAACCATTCGTCTAAGCTCTTTTTATTTGGGATTCCTGAATCGATTTTTAATTATTGGCCTTAATTTTTGTCACTAAAATTGTGCAGCGAGTCTCAACGTGCTTTCTGGTTGAATTTCATGAGTAAAAGAGACTGAACTTGAGACGCTCATCTACCACTACAGATGAACTTTATAGTTGTCTCTCTCTCTCAACCTCACACTGAGCCACACTGGACGACAGCATGTCTTGTTATCGCACATTTCTAGTGTCAGTCATGTTATCCCTTACTCAACACTGATCAATTCGCCAATTCAATTTCTTAGAAATCCCTAATTCAATCTCCGACAAATATATGTACATACATACATATATGTACAGTGACGAACTAAATTATTGGCACAGCAAGTTTTTTGAACTTAATGGCAACTTTTCATAACTTTTTAGAAGTAAAATTAATAAAACCAAAAATTAAACAAAGGGAACAAAGTATTTATTAAATGAATTCAAAATTTTTTTTCCCTTATCTTAAACGTACGATTAACTAAAATTAAGTAACTAAAACAACTTGTCAATTTCATTGAACAAAATTATTGGCACATCCAAGGCAAAAACTTAAAAAATATAAAAAAAGATGACAAAAATTAATACAAATTATAATTAATATTTAGTATGCAGACCTTTAGCTTTAACAACTACTGATAAGCGGTACATATGTACATATATTCAATTTAAACAAAAGTAAGAAAGTTTTGGTAAAAAACAAACGCTAATGATAACTAATTGTCCTGTTTTTGTTTTTTACAAATAACAAAATATTTAAATTTTTTGCTTAAATAGCAGCTCGTCGCCACAAAGTTACTTACAGTTTGTCAAGTAATTCTTTGCAAAATGTAAAAAGTCACACAAATTCATTTTTATTTATATTTTGCCATTTGCAAGGCCAAAAAGTGTATATTAATTTTGGGCAGAAGTGTGCAACGCATAGAACGAAGCATCTCCGACCATACAAAGTATATATATATATTCTTGATCAGCACGACGAGATGAGTTCAAATAGCCATGTCCGTCCGTAGGCTTGTACAGTATGTCAAGAAACACTTTACACACAAGGGAAAAATTTTTTTTTTTCACTTTAAATAGAAAAATAACTGGTTTTTATTCATTTTAACAAGTTTTTTTTGATTGATTATAGTTTAATACTAAATACTTAATATAACTATGAAAAAACGAAACGAAAATTATTAATACAACTCAAAGAAACAACAAAAACTGAGATTACACATTTCTGACACTGTCAAGAAAGTGTTTACACATTTCATTTTTGCCAACTGTTTTGCTCTCCTTAGAAATAATAGAACTTTTCCGATAGATATGCTTCCAGAATTTCTTAGAACAGCTTTAATTTTGCGTTTCTCATTATTTTGTCACGAAATTTTGTTGAATGAGCTGAATGATTGACTGAATTGAGTTGAATAATTGATTTTTAAAATGCCAGGAAAGAGATTAAGTTTTGACGTAGTCCAATTGATTTTATACAAACACCAGTTGGGCAAATCTGTTCCATAATTGGTCGAAATGTTTTCGGTGTCGAGGAAAACCATACATATCCAGTGCATATCCAGTCAAAGAGTCGGTGATATCGCATTTATAGAGAGCACCATTAATGCTGAGCAGTACCTCAACATTTTAAAGACACATTTGCCCACAAGTGCGGCTCAATTCGGCTTCGTACATAATAAAAGGCCAACTTTCAAATTTTATCAGGACAACGATCCAAAACACAAAGAGTTTAATGTCCGGAATTGATTGCTCTACAACTGTGGCAAGGTCATAGATACCCCACAGAGTCCCGATCTTAACCCCATTGAAAATGCGTGGTCCTTCCTTAAAAAAAGTGGGAAATAGGAATCCCAAGAACAAAGCTGAGCTGAAATCTTTTATAATAGAAGAGTGGCAAAAGATCCCTCAGGATTACATTAGCAACTTAATCCATTAAATGAAAAGACGTCTCCAACACGTAGCTAATGCTAACGGGGGCCACACAAAGTATTAAAAATATCCAAAATGTGCTTAAATTCCATGAGATTTGTAGTCACTTAAGCTGAAAATGAAATGTGTAAACACTTTTTTTGACTGTGTCAGTAATGTGTAATCTCAGTTTTTGTTGTTTCTTTTGAGTTGTATTAATAATTTTCGTTTCGTTTTTTTTATAGTTATATTAAGTATTTAGTATTAAACTACAATCAATCAAAAAAAACTTGTTAAAATGAATAAAAACCAGTTATTTTTTTACTTAAAGTGAAAAAAAATAATTTTTCCTATGTGTGTAAAGTGTTTCTTGACATACTGTATATACTGCAGGGGTTGTATATCTCGGATTCAGACGAATCGGACCACTATATCATATAGCTCCGATACAAACGCCAAAGTCACGAACAGTGACTTTCCTCAATAACTTCGTTATTTTCTAAGGTATTCCCGTGAAACTTAATATTATACAGTTTATTACGCCTATAAAAATAAATGGATCGGTGGAAAACAGTGACTTTGATCAATATCTTCTTTATTCCTATACTATGATTGTAGGCCATTCTTTTGCAAACATAAGCCTTTTTAGATAAAACGTTCTTCCACATTGATGGCTAATAGGTAAGGAAAGAGTTACCAAAAAAGTTGCAAGGGTATACAAACTTTGACGCGGTCAAAGTTAGCCCCGACCCTCTGGTTTAATTTTTTTTTTTCGATTTTTAAAAGCACTTGAAAGTCAAAAACCCCAATTTTCGCACAAAAAACCGAGTTATTTGTTGTTGTAAAAATAATAAATTAAAAAAAAAACTCGACAGCGATCTAAAATTTAAACATACCATTCTTGAGATGTTGGACATTCAGAAAAAAAGAAAAATTGTAATGCTATAAAAACTTTAATACCTTTAAGTCGCCAAAAAGGTATGTACCAGGCAGAAGGAAGCTTTTCCGACACCATAAAGTATATATATTCTTGATCAGTGTCAACAATCGAGTCGATCTAGCCATGTCCGTCTGTCAGTCCGTATGAACCAGTAGATCTCGGAGACTATAAAAGATAGAGCCACCAAATTTGATATGTAGGCTCGAGTAGTACGTAAAGTGATGAACTTTATTTTTAAATATTTGCCAAGCCCCCTTCCGCCCCGCAATTAAAAAAAAATAAACCAAATTTTATCTAAATAGCCAAGATATGCACATATAAAAACATTTTTTCATAAGGCCGAAATTGGCCGCTGGCTGGTTGGGGCGCTAGAGTGCGCATATGCTTGAGTGAGCGAAACATTCAGTTATGCTTGTTTGGTGCCAATTCTATGTCCAACAAAAAACTAAGCTGTGCTAAGAAAATGCATATCAAAACAAAACCAATAGATGTAACGGAACAATTGTCAGTTACATTTAAAAAGCATTAGCCAAATAAAAAGAAAAGCTTCCGGAAAAAAAGTTTCTAAATCAAAATTTTTTGTGTCAATTATGTGACCATAGCTGTATATGTATGTATGTGCTTTATATGGTCGGAGATGCTTCCTTCTATGCGTTGCACACTTCTAACCAAAATTAATATACCCTTTTTACAAGGATAGAAATATTAAAGAAGCTAGCATCGGCTATGCCGAAGTATATATCTTTGGTAATAATATTTTGAAATGTTTCAAACTTATTGTGTTTTAAGCTGTCACTCTGTCTATCCCTTTCAACTGTTACTTGGAATAGATCCTAAATTAAAACCAAACTTTGGCCCAAAAATATTTATTAGTTGATCACACAACCATTGGGAGCCTAGCCTAGACACAATAATTATGAGTCATACTGAAAAGGCTAGAAAAAGAGTTTGGACCATAATAGAGTTTGACGGTTAAAAGCCTGTTGGCAATGGTAAGCTTAGTCTTAAAGCAGTTGAAAAGTCTTGAGTTTGATTCATTTTAATTTTTCATGTCAGTCTTAAAATCAGTGATAAGCAACCCTATCCATTAGCCGGTTAAATGCTTTTAGTTTTTATGTCAAAGCCGAAACAAACAGCAACGAGATGACCACATGGAGTGTCCAGATTCCCCCCACTTGCCCCCTTCGGAGGGCATGCCTCGTTAAGTTTCAGCCCAATTTTGTGGGCGCAATGTAAAAGCAAATGCAAAAGGCACAGCTATGAAAAATTTCATTATGCAATTTAATTTTGTCTCCCCAAAAAGTATATAAAATAACAACAAAAAAATATGCAAATTGAACTTGGCATTGACAAAGTTTGAATACTCTAACGCTTTCAACAAAACCCTCTTGCTGAAAAGATCAATTTACAGTGCCGCTCAAAAGAATAGGTCTGACTTCATTTTTAGACTTAGAACTTAATATCTTTATAACGAGGACTCGGATTTAAACCAAATAAATTTTGTTAAGTAAAACGATTAGTCTATATATATATAAATGAATTGCTGTTCGTTAGTCTCGCTAAAACTCGAGAACGGCTGACCGGATTTATCTTAGCTTGGTCTAGAATTATTCGTGGAGGTCTAGGGAAGGTGTAAAAGGTGAAAAAAATTCGATTAATTGCCGGGAAAATCCTCAAAACAGCATTTTTATATTTCCCATACAAACGTTTTCTATATAAAATGGAGAGTCAATTTGTAATTTATTACCGCTGCATAAAGTTCAAATTCGCGTACGCGTCGGAGGATCTAATGTCGCGTTCTGATACTCAACAAAAGTTAAAGTGAATCGCGAACGCGACAAAATTGCATAGTATATAAATAGTGTCGGCTTCGAGAAACTCAATTTTAGCTAACTTTAGTTGTTAATCTGTCAGTTGTTAAATCTTAGGTTTTGTCACAAATTAAATTATAAATATTAAGTTATATTTCTGAACGCAGTCATATATTTGACATTGACATTAGATTTGACAACCAACTAATATGTCAATCCATCTTTTCTTTACTTTGGTGATCCTTTGTGATAATGACATTCCAAGTAATGTGCTCTTTTTTGTGATAGTGACACTTTACTGCTAAATGAGTGGGAAATGAAAACAATATGTAAATATTGTAAGGTAAATATTGTAAAATACACTGGTGAATCTACTGGATTATGTTGTGCTGAAGGCAAAGTAAAGTTGCCACAATTGGTCCCACCAACAGATCCTTTACGCTCTTTAGTTTCTGGGATTGGAAATGATTCAGAGCACTTCCTGACCAACATTCAGAAATATAACAACTGTTTCCAGATAACATCATTTGGTGTTACACATATTATACAAGACAATTTCATGCCCACTTTCAAGGTATTATCTATATCGATAAAAGTGAATTGCATCGTGTGCTCCGTCAAACTTTGAATCCTACACTACAAATGACTATCATTGATCATGATAGAAGATATGTGTTTATTGATGGCAAATAAAGTATTGTCGTGTTTGGGAATGACAGCACCCAATCGTCATATGCACGATGCATTAAACCACGAGTTGCAAAGACAACATCAATACGACGAAGCATTGGCCGAAACAGTTCTTACAAATGTTCCACAATTAAATCAACAACAAAGTATAGCGCAATGGCCAAGATCCTACAGGTATGCAAATTGATTGTTTGGGATGAATGCCCAATGGCCCATAAGAGGTCACTGCACGCACTGGACAGAACGTTGAAAGATCTTCGTGATGCCGGGTCAGCTAGTTACTTATAAAATACAATTTTTTTCTTTTGGGTTTGGGTATTGCAAACATTCGAGTTGATAAGGAATCGTAATATTTTTCAATTTCACTCACAAGGGGAACTTCAGGTATGCGAATCACCGATTTGGATGAATTTTGGATATGTTGTAACACGGATATGGCTATATCAACTTATCTTGTCATGCTGATCAAGAATATACATATATATCAACTTAGCTTCTCATGCTGATCAAGAATATACATAAAGGGTGTTTTTTTAAGCGTTTGGTTTTTCACGTTGGCAACACTGACATACCGCATGATGTTCATGACAGCTGTGAAAGTGAAAAATGCTCAGTTTAGTTTGCCATTTCATCATGGAAAGACTTACGCCCGAACAACGTTTACAAATCATTGAAATTTATTATCAAAATTCGTGTTCTGTGAAAAATGTGTTTCGCAAATTACGTCCATATTATGGTCGACACAACCGACCAACCGAGCAAGCCGTAAAGGCAATTGTGGACAAATTTCGCACACATTTTACTTTATTGGACATTCAACCATCGAATCGTGTACGGAGAGTGCGCACAGAAGAAAATATTGCAGCTGTAGCGGCCAGTGTCAATGAAAATCGTGAATTGTCCATTCGTCGGCGATCTCAGCAAGTGGTGCAAAATTGGACCTTCCGTGTTCATCACTTGAAACGCAGTCGCGGCCAACATTTACATGAAGTCATTTTTAAAAAGTAATTGGCAGAGATTGTTTTATCATCTCAAATAAAAACAGTAATATTCAAATTTTGTGTTTCATTTCAATTTTAAAAACCAAACGCCTAAAAAAACACCCTTTATATATGCCATGTCCGTCCGTCCATCGGTGCGTATGCGTTTTACTCAGCCATCTTAAGAGCTATCGCGATGAAAAAATTTTTTTAAAAACATGCAGGTTTGCATGCCTCGTTGGGCATTAGCGTGCCACTGTTGCCATTTTATTTTCCTCAATAATTTTGTAGTTAACGAGGAAGCCGCACCTGGTAAGCCAAATTAACATCCTGGACTCTAGATTGAGAAAGCTTCTCTGGCTAATAGGAAGATCGATGCTCAGGCTGCACAAAAATCCTAAAGCCCATATGGACACACAATACATACGTATAGTGTTCCTATCTGGGGCACTGCCAGCATGTCAAATAGGAACTTGATCTAGAGATTCCAAAAAAAGCGCAGAGAATCATTTTGGAGGCGCCACCGCTAAACTCCAATGCAGAGATCTACGAACCGTTCGGAGTTCCATAAGACATGTAGGTAATCTCCCGTCTCACTGGAGCCTGGAGAAGCAAAAATTTTACATTTAACCATTTTTAATAGGTTATGAACATGATAAATTTTCATGCCGACTAATAAATGAAACATCAAAGCACATTACTGCACTCTATATTTTAACGTTGCCCAACACGCACAATATAAAACAGCTGAGCTGATTACAAACACATGTACATACATATCTATACTATACTTCAAAGATGTAGAAAGGCAATATTATTCTGATATGCCCAGCAAAAAGATAATACAGCGTTTATTAAATAAAGCACTCAGAGCTCTTACAGACACCACCATATTAACAACAAATGCAAAAATTCCTACGGCACTGGGAAATCCATGGGTAGGGGATGAAATGGGTAGGCTAATAACCATCTTGCTATCAACCCAATAGACAACAGCACTGCAACAAAGCGCCTGAAAAGACACGATACACTGGATCTTCCACACAGAGTGGACTAACATACTCCATTCCCCCCAATTGAAATGTGGGTTAATTCTGCCCCTTATAGAAAATTTAAGTCGCGGTCTAAGCCCGTATCTCGAAATAAAAAGAAAGTTTAACAAGAGATCTGGGAAAGACACTCTCATTAAGGGAAAGGTTCGGGAAGTAAAAACCGCGGAAACACGGCTCGCAGATGATGGGATATTTTCAAAAACCCCGCACAAACGTATATGTAATAAAAGGATAAGCTTAGGGAATTTCTAATCTGCAAGAATATCAGTCTTCCAGGCAAAATGTGTCAGTCCTCTCGAAGTTTAAGACAATTTGTAACAGAGGGTCAAATATTCCAAGCGGGCGATCTTTAAAATGTAAAACAGTAAAAATTCTTTAAACAAAAACCGTTTTTGACTAAGATGGAATATGAATTTATGTCAGGTCCTGTTTCTACATGTTAGCTATTTGTTGTTTTGTGTTATTATACTTACAAGTAAAATTGTCCTCGTCAAACACTTTCACCTGTACTAAACTAAAATTGAAAAACAAATGTTAGCTTATTTTTAATTTTGTATTCTTAGGTCGACGACACACATAATGTACATTTCAAAGAAACGGCTGTACAGAAAGATAATCATGAGCCCCAGTCTTTATCCTCGTCCTCGGAAGAATCTTAATTTTCTGTATTCTTAGATGACGTTCAAACAGTGTCACAAGCCATAGAAGACCCGGTTTCTTCGAAACATAGTGACATTTATACTGACATCGAAAATTTCGACATGACGTATGGTCGTTTGCCGTTAAATACCAAGTCGCCGCACTTGAATGCACTGGCACAGGTTGTGCTGGCCACTCCAGCAACTCAAGTTTCTGTGGACAGGGCATTTTCTGCACTCCATTTTATTTTGAGCGAAAGGCGCTCTTCAATAAGCGCGGAAAATTTGAATTCTTTACTTATTGTAAAACTTAATGAAAATTAAATAAAAATAATACATGCATTATGTACATATATAAATAAAATAAAATATATAAAATCCATTTAATAAGTGTTCTTAATACTATTGGGGTCAACATGATACTAAATATAATAAAATAAATATACAACAATAATGTCTAAAATATTTTCAAATAAATACATTTTATTTAAAAGAAAAACATATTTTTGACTTAATAAAAATTATATTTAAAATTTCAGCCATTCATCTAGCCTTAAATCTAGCCAACACAGCAAAAAACACTTTGCGCTGAGTTTTTTTTCAAAAGGTCTTTAGCTGACAGTTATTGTTTCGCTCTCAAATTGTTGCTCTCTCAACAGAAAACCAAAACGAATAGAGTCAAAGTGGTTGACTCAGAGCGAGACCTAATGTGAAATATTTTTTTCGGTTATGCTCTCAACCAGAGCGCTAGAAAAAAAGCGCTCAACTGTTATTTGCGAGCTCTGACTATAATTGTAAGATTTTAAAATGCCGCGCTTGTCGAGGAAATCTGCTGAACAACGACGACGGGAAGCTGCAATTCGGACTCTTAATTACCGCCAAGAAAATGGCAACGAGGTTCGCGAGAGAAATTCGCAACGCATGGCAAATTATCGCCAAAATGATTTAAAAACACGGGAACGAGATCGTAGGCAAGACGCATTGGCACGTGCTGACAGAATTTAAATTCATCCCAAAGAAGAGTCATTCAAAGGCAAGCCCGAATTTTAGAGCAACAGATACGCGATATGAACGAGGCACGAGTTATTAATTTTCGGCAAGACCCTCAGAATTGACAAGCGGAGTCTCAGAGACAATCGGAACGAAATAGGGACGCCAGAGCTGCACTGTTGCCTGAGGAGTTGCAGGAACACAAAGACTTGCAGACACAGCAGCGCAGGAGTGCCGTACGTCAAGCGTACCTCCGAAATATAAAAATGGGCCCCACGTAAATATGCATGAGCTGTGGTGGCACATTTTTTAAACAAAATGTTCAGAGTTTGAACAAAAATCAAATTTCTCTTAAGTTTCCCCGATTAGACATCTCGAAAGCCTTCTATTTGTCAATGAAATTTCATTCTGAAAATGGCAATTATTTATTTTGCTCTACTTGCCACAGAGCAATAAATACTGGAAAAATTCCAAACTTATGCCTATCAGAAGGTTTTGCATTCGCCGAAATTCCTGAGTGCATGCAGGATATTAAATGCCTAGAAGAAAGACTTATTTCCCCCGTAATCCCATTTATGCGAATTATTTCCCTAGGCTATGAATGACAGTGCGCAGTAAGAGGAGCAGTTGTTAATGTACCTATTTCCGTAAATGATACTGTAACAGATCTGCCACGAACCTTTGATAACACCCATGTGGTGCAAATACTACTAAAGAGGAAGTTAGAGTACAGACACAGTTTCATGACTGAGACTATTCGCCCAGCAAAAGTTATGGATGCATTAACATTTTTGGAAAGCACCGAGCTATACCAAAAGCATGGGATTTCTGTCGTACATAACTGGCTTGGCGAACTTGCAAATAAAGAGGAAGTACCATTTATTGCTGATGACCGAGATCGCCCAATTGTGGAGCAGCTTCTTGCCGAACAAATGGAAATCGACCCTGCACAAGAAGGCAACGAGGAAGAAGACAATTTAAATCCCGGTGGTCAAGAAACTTTGCTGGAAAATGAGCCCGTTGAAAATGCAGTTATTGCACGAATAGACATGACGATACAGGAAGATGCTGAAGAGTTGTCATTTCCATCTATTTCGCAAAGCAAAGTCTCAAAAGTACCAAAAATTTTGTACATTTACAAACGATACGAAATGATTCTCATAAAAAATGTCATTTCTGTTTGCCTTAGGAAAAAATCAGGTACGGCTCATGTTACCGCGGCTAAGATGATAGATGAATCCTTCGTCAATAGCCTGGTTCAGCATGACGATGGATATCATCTTCTTAAAGGCTTGCGTTTCTCTCCAGCACACTGGGAAGCGGAGAAGAAAAAAGTTTTAGCTATGATTCGCCAGTTTGGACTGCCAACTTTCTTCATTACTCTCTCCGCGGCCGAGACCAAATGGAATGAACTTCTGGTAATTCTATCCCTTCTCATAGACTATAGAATTATCAGTGAAGAGGATGCATCGAATCTGTCAGCATCAGAAAAAGCACGGTTGATCCGGTCAGACCCTGCGACAGGCTCAAGATATTTTGATCATCGATTTCAACAGTTAATGAAACTTTTTAAAAGCAAAGACATTTTTGGTGATTTTGTACTGTCTCATTATTATAGGAGAATAGAATTTCAACAACGTGGGATGTATTGGTTAAAAGGAGCTCCAAAAATGGAGAATACTAATGGATCGTTAAACACAGAAGATGTTATTAGATTCATTGATATGTTCATTACCACTAACGGAGATAATGAGGAGCTTCAAGATGTTCTTAGGTATCAATACCATACACAGTGCCACATGCAAAAGAGAAATTCGTACAGAAAGCAAATGTCGGTTTAACATTCCCTATCCGCCAATGCCAGAAACTAGAATTCTTAATCCCTTTGCTCTTGGAAGAAAAAAAGAAACCTCCCAAATAATGAACAAATAGAGTTAAATAATTTTGAAAATTTTCTTAGTCGTTTGGATCTTGAATATGCGGATTTTATTCAAGACATTCGAACAAGCCTAAAGAAGCCTCAAATATTCCTTCGACGAAAATTCACTGATTTTATGCTGAACGCATATAATGAAGATATTTTAAAACTACACAGAGCAAATATGGATATCCAATTCATATTGGATACGTATGGTTGCTGTAGGTTTATCATAAATTATATGTATAAATAAATCGAATAGAGGAATATCAAAATTCATTCCCAAAGCAAAGCAACGCACGCATACACATACACTTTATGTAGCGTTGCGTCTGTGTGTGTATGCATGTACTCTGTTGATGACGAAAGACGTAGTAGACAGCAAGCAGCGCTGCCGGCAGAGCTGGGAGCAGAGCCGATTATTATATTGGCTGTAACTTGTGTTATATTTATCCGATCACATTCAAATTTTGGGATCTGGGGTTTTATATCCAATATTATCACATATGTAAATTTCATAGCATACTCGATTTTTATGAAAATGTTTCTTCTAGAGCTATATGATATAGTGGTCCGATCCTGATGGTTTTCGTACTTTATTTTTTCCCGGTAATAAAAACACCCGAAAAAAAATTTCAGCCCGATAGCTCTTAAGACGGCTGAGTAAAACGCATACGCACAGACGGACTTGGCTATATCAACTCAGCTTCTCATGCTGATCAAGAATATATATACTTTATGGGGTCGGAAACGTCTCCTTCTGTGCGTTACAAACATCTGACCAACTTTATAATACCCTCTGCAAGGGCTTCAAATATAATAACCCCGTGGCAAAGTTTTAAAACAGACAATATCTGCGCGCAAACAGGATTATTCATACAGGCGGGAATATTCTTATATTCTTAAATGAAAATTATGGTTTCAAACAATAGAAAAGTGGAAGCCGCACCTGGTACGCCAAATTAACATCCTGGACTCTAGATTGAGAAAGCTTCTCTGGCTAATAGGAAGATCGATGCTCAGGCTGCACAAAAATCCTAAAGCCCATATGGACATACATATGTATAGTGTTCCTATCTGGGGCACTGCCAGCACGTCAAATAGGTACTTGATCTAGAGATTCCAAAAAAAGAGCAGAGAATTATTTTGGAGGCGGTACCGCTAACCTCCAATGCAGAGATCTACGAACCACTCGGAGTTCCATAAGGCATGTAGGTAATCTCCCGTCTCACTGGAGCCGGTAGCAGGAAAAATTTTACAAGCCATTTTTAAAAGGTTATGAACATGATAAATTTTCATGCCGACTAATAAATGAAACATCAAAGCCCAATACCCACAATATAAAACAGCTGAGCTGATTACAAACACATGTACATACATATCTATACTATACTTCAAAGATGTAGAAAGGCAATATTATCCTGATATGCCCAGCAAAAAGATAACACAGCGTTTATTAAATAAAGCACTCAGAGCTCTTACAGACACCACCATATTAACAACAAATGCAAAAATTCATACGGCACTGGGAAATCCATGGGTGGGGGATGAAATGGGTAGGCTAACCATCTTGCTATCAACCCAATAGACAACAGCACTGCAACAAAGCGCCTGAAAAGACACGATATACTGGATCTTCCACACAGAGTGGACTAACATACTCCATTCCCCACAATTTAAATGTGGGTTATTTCTGCCCCATATAGAAAATTTAAGTCGCGGTCTAAGCCCGTATCTCGAAATAAAAAGAAAGTTTAACAAGAGATCTGGGAAAGACACTCTCATTAAGGGAAAGGTTCGGGAAGTAAAAACCGCGGAAACACGGCTCGCAGATGATGGGATATTTTCAAAAACCCCGCACAAACGTATATGTAATAAAAGGATAAGCTTAGGGAATTTCTAATCTGCAAGAATATCAGTCTTCCAGGCAAAATGTGTCAGTCCTCTCGAAGTTTAAGACAATTTGTAACAGAGGGTCAAATATTCCAAGCGGGCGATCTTTAAAATGTAAAACAGTAAAAATTCTTTAAACAAAAACCGTTTTTGACTAAGATGGAATATGAATTTATGTCAGGTCCTGTTTCTACATGTTAGCTATTTGTTGTTTTGTGTTATTATACTTACAAGTAAAATTGTCCTCGTCAAACACTTTCACCTGTACTAAACTAAAATTGAAAAACAAATGTTAGCTTATTTTTAATTTTGTATTCTTAGGTCGACGACACACATAATGTACATTTCAAAGAAACGGCTGTACAGAAAGATAATCATGAGCCCCAGTCTTTATCCTCGTCCTCGGAAGAATCTTAATTTTCTGTATTCTTAGATGACGTTCAAACAGTGTCACAAGCCATAGAAGACCCGGTTTCTTCGAAACATAGTGACATTTATACTGACATCGAAAATTTCGACATGACGTATGGTCGTTTGCCGTTAAATACCAAGTCGCCGCACTTGAATGCACTGGCACAGGTTGTGCTGGCCACTCCAGCAACTCAAGTTTCTGTGGACAGGGCATTTTCTGCACTCCATTTTATTTTGAGCGAAAGGCGCTCTTCAATAAGCGCGGAAAATTTGAATTCTTTACTTATTGTAAAACTTAATGAAAATTAAATAAAAATAATACATGCATTATGTACATATATAAATAAAATAAAATATATAAAATCCATTTAATAAGTGTTCTTAATACTATTGGGGTCAACATGATACTAAATATAATAAAATAAATATACAACAATAATGTCTAAAATATTTTCAAATAAATACATTTTATTTAAAAGAAAAACATATTTTTGACTTAATAAAAATTATATTTAAAATTTCAGCCATTCATCTAGCCTTAAATCTAGCCAACACAGCAAAAAACACTTTGCGCTGAGTTTTTTTTCAAAAGGTCTTTAGCTGACAGTTATTGTTTCGCTCTCAAATTGTTGCTCTCTCAACAGAAAACCAAAACGAATAGAGTCAAAGTGGTTGACTCAGAGCGAGACCTAATGTGAAATATTTTTTTCGGTTATGCTCTCAACCAGAGCGCTAGAAAAAAAGCGCTCAACTGTTATTTGCGAGCTCTGACTATAATTGTAAGATTTTAAAATGCCGCGCTTGTCGAGGAAATCTGCTGAACAACGACGACGGGAAGCTGCAATTCGGACTCTTAATTACCGCCAAGAAAATGGCAACGAGGTTCGCGAGAGAAATTCGCAACGCATGGCAAATTATCGCCAAAATGATTTAAAAACACGGGAACGAGATCGTAGGCAAGACGCATTGGCACGTGCTGACAGAATTTAAATTCATCCCAAAGAAGAGTCATTCAAAGGCAAGCCCGAATTTTAGAGCAACAGATACGCGATATGAACGAGGCACGAGTTATTAATTTTCGGCAAGACCCTCAGAATTGACAAGCGGAGTCTCAGAGACAATCGGAACGAAATAGGGACGCCAGAGCTGCACTGTTGCCTGAGGAGTTGCAGGAACACAAAGACTTGCAGACACAGCAGCGCAGGAGTGCCGTACGTCAAGCGTACCTCCGAAATATAAAAATGGGCCCCACGTAAATATGCATGAGCTGTGGTGGCACATTTTTTAAACAAAATGTTCAGAGTTTGAACAAAAATCAAATTTCTCTTAAGTTTCCCCGATTAGACATCTCGAAAGCCTTCTATTTGTCAATGAAATTTCATTCTGAAAATGGCAATTATTTATTTTGCTCTACTTGCCACAGAGCAATAAATACTGGAAAAATTCCAAACTTATGCCTATCAGAAGGTTTTGCATTCGCCGAAATTCCTGAGTGCATGCAGGATATTAAATGCCTAGAAGAAAGACTTATTTCCCCCGTAATCCCATTTATGCGAATTATTTCCCTAGGCTATGAATGACAGTGCGCAGTAAGAGGAGCAGTTGTTAATGTACCTATTTCCGTAAATGATACTGTAACAGATCTGCCACGAACCTTTGATAACACCCATGTGGTGCAAATACTACTAAAGAGGAAGTTAGAGTACAGACACAGTTTCATGACTGAGACTATTCGCCCAGCAAAAGTTATGGATGCATTAACATTTTTGGAAAGCACCGAGCTATACCAAAAGCATGGGATTTCTGTCGTACATAACTGGCTTGGCGAACTTGCAAATAATGAGGAAGTACCATTTATTGCTGATGACCGAGATCGCCCAATTGTGGAGCACCTTCTTGCCGAACAAATGGAAATCGACCCTGCACCAGAAGGCAACGAGGAAGATGACAATTTAAATCCCGGTGGTCAAGAAACTTTGCTGGATAATGAGCCCGTTGAAAATGCGGTGAAGGTCGTCGACCTGTAGACATGACGATACAGGAAGATGCTGAAGAGTTGTCATTTCCATCTATTTCATGCGGACAAATTTTCAAGGCAAAAACAAGATATGGTCGCAAAGCAAAGTCTCAAAAGTACCAAAAATTTTGTACATGTACAAACGATACGAAATGATTCGCATAAAAAATGCCATTTCTCTTTGCCTTGGGAAACAATCAGGTACGGCTCATGTTACCGTGGCTAACTTGATAGATGAATCCTTCGTCAATAGCCTGGTTCAGCATGACGATGGATATCATCTTCTTAAAGGCTTGCGTTCCTCTCCAGCACACTGGGAAGCGGAGAAGAAAAAAGTTTTAGCTATGATTCGCCAGTTTGGACTGCCAACTTTCTTTATTACTCTCTCCGCGGCCGAGACCAAATGGAATGAATTTCTGGTAATTCTATCCCTTCTTATAGACTATAGAATTATCAGTGAAGAGGATCCATCGAATCTGTCAGCATCAGAAAAAGCACGTTTGATCCGGTCAGACCGTGCGACATGCTCTAGATATTTTGATCATCGACTTCAACAGTTAATGAAACTTTTTAAAAGCAAAGACATTTTTGGTGATTTTGTACTGTCTCATTATTATAGGAGAATAGAATTTTAACAACGTGGGATGTATTGGTTAAAAGGAGCTCCAAAAATGGAGAATACTAATGGATCGTTAAACACAGAAGATGTTATTAGATTCATTGATATGTTCATTACCACTAACGGGGATAATGAGGAGCTTCAAGATGTTCTTAGGTATCAATACCATAAACACAGTGCCACATGCAAAAGAGAAATTCGTAGAGAAAGCAAATGTCGGTTTAACATTCCCTATCCGCCAATGCCAGAAACTAGAATTCTTCATCCCTTTGCTCTTGGAAGAAAAAAGAAACCTCCCAAATAATGAACAAATAGAGTTAAATAATTTTGAAAATTTTCTTAGTCGTTTGGATCTTGAATATGCGGATTTTATTCAAGCCATTCGAACAAACCTTTATGCTGAACGCATATAATGAAGATATTTTAAAACTACACAGAGCAAATATGGATATCCAATTCATATTGGATGCATATTGTTGCTGTAGTTATATCATAAATTATATAAATAAATCGAATAGAGGAGTATCAAAACTGCTACGCGAAGCCATGGAGGAAATTACTGCAGGTGGCTATGCCGAAGTTTATATACATACCCTTGCAGTCCTTGGTAATATTAATTTTACATGTTCAAAATTTGTTTTCTGCAAAAGAATTCATCAATATACAAACAAAACAATTTTACTCTCTATTTTACAATTTGTTCTTCTTCCCTCATTCCCAAAGCAAAGCAACGCACGCATACACATACAGTTTATGTAGCGTTGCGTCTGTGTATGCATTTCTGTTGATGCATCAACAGTACCGTCCTCATACCAAAGACAGGTAAAAACTCCACCAATTCATACCGCCCCATCTCACTCAATCCATGTTTATCTAAATTACTCGATAAGATTGTGTCGAAACGACTGTGGTGGCTAGCGACCAACTGCAACAATTTTACTCTCTATTTTACAATTTGTTCTTCTTCCCTCTTTCCCAAAGCAAAGCAACGCACGCATACACATACACTTTGTGTACCGTTGCGTCTGTGTGTGTTTGCATGTACTCTGTTGATGACGTATGACGTAGTAGACAGCAAGCAGCGCTGCCGGCAGAGCTGGGAGCAGAGCCGATTATTATATTGGCTGTAACTTGTGTTATATTTATCCGATCACATTCAAATTTTGGGATCTGGGGTTTTATATCCAATATTATCACATATGTAAATTTTATAGCATACTCGATGTTTATGAAAATGTTTCTTCTAGAGCTATATGATATAGTGGTCCGATCCTGATGGTTTTCGTACTTTATTTTTTCCCGGTAATAAAAACCCCCGAAAATTTCAGCCCGATAGCTCTTAAGACGGCTGAGTAAAACGCGTACGCACAGACGGACGGACATGGCTATATCAACTCAGCTTCTCATGCTGATCAAGAATATATATACTTTATGGGGTCGGAAACGTCTCCTTCTGTGCGTTACAAACATCTGACCAACTTTATAATACCCTCTGCAAGGGCTTCAAATATAATAACCCCGTGGCAATGTTTTAAAACAGACAATATCTGCGCGCAAACAGGATTATTCATACAGGCGGGAATATTCTTATATTCTTAAATGAAAATTATGGTTTCAAACAATAGAAAAGTGGAAGCCGCATCTGGTACGCCAAATTAACATCCTGGACTCTAGATTGAGAAAGCTTCTCTGGCTAATAGGAAGATCGATGGTCAGGCTGCACAAAAATCCTAAAGCCCATATGGACACACATATGTATAGTGTTCCTATCTGGGGCACTGCCAGCATTTCAAATAGGAGATTCCAAAAAAAGCGCAGAGAATCATTTTGGAGGCGCATCCGCTAACCTCCAATGCAGAGATCTATGAACCACTCAGAGTTCCATAAGGCATGTAGGTAATCTCCCGTCTCACTGGAGCCTGGAGCAACAAAAATTTTACATTTAACCATTTTTGAAAGGTTATGAACATGATAAATTTTCATGCCGACTAATAAATGAAACATCAAAGCCCAATACCCACAATATAAAACAGCTGAGCTGATTACAAACACATGTACATACATATCTATACTATACTTCAAAAATGTAGAAAGGCAATGTCGACAGTGTGAAAAAATAAAAATACAGATTTTCTTATACATAGGTGATCCAATAACTTGTGGTTTGTTATGGTTTTGATGGATTTAAATGGATGTGTGTATGGAATTTCGTAGTCCGCTGAAGTTGCAATTCGCAAAATATATTATTCTGCTATGCTCAGCAAAAAGATAATACAGCGTATATAAAATAAAGCACTCAGAGCTCTTACAGACGCCACCATATTAACAACAAATGCAAAAATTCATACGGCACTGGGAAATCCATGGGTAGGGGATGAAATGGGTAGGCTAATAACCATCTTGCTATCAACCCAATAGACAACAGCACTGCAACAAAGCGCCTGAAAAGACACGATACACTGGATCTTTCACACAGAGTGGACTAACATACTCCATTCCCCCCCAATTGAAATGTGGGTTATTTCTGCCCCTTATAGAAAATTTAAATCGCGGTCTAAGCCCGTATCTCGAATATCTCGAAATAAAAAGAAAGTTTAACAAGACATCTGGGAAAGACACTCTCATTAAGGGAAAGGTTCGGGAAGCAAAAACGACGGAAACACGGCTCGCAGATGATGGGATATTTTCAAAAACCCCGCACAAACGTATATGTAATAAATGTTAAGCTTAGGGAAATTCTAATCTGGAAAAATATCAGTCTTCCAGGCAAAATGTGTCAGTCCTCTCGAAGTTTAAGACAATTTGTAACAGAGGGTCAAATATTCCAAGCGGGCGATCTTTAAAATGTAAAACAGTAAAAATTCTTTAAACAAAAACTCCAACTTTTCTTTTGACTCCAACATTTGGATATAAAATGTAACTCTTCAATCGAAAAATGAAATGAAGTACTGTCGACATAAGTAAACTTTGATTATTTTTTTTACATTAAATGAATTATTATTTAATAAAGTGAATTTTTATTTGATGATATTTATTTTAACAGTTAATTATTTGCAGCTGTGATGACTGTTCTTCATTTGTCGGAACTCGGTCTCACACTTTTTTCATGCAGCGCGTACGAATGAACGAGTGCAAACGAAAGGCTCATAACGAAATATCAAAGTGAGAAGTACCAAAAACCGAACCGGGTACCGTTTAAATATTTAGTTCGTTTTGGTATACCGAGTTGTTAAGCAAATACCTGACAACATTTAAATACATACGTACTTACATATGTATGACTCAATATTTCTATCCGCAATGCAACAAAAATATATTCATCAATTTAAAATTTAAATTTAAAATCAATGCATGGTTTCCGTTGTCTTCGCTTTCGTGTGTTCTGCCTTGATGCGTTCAAGAACTGCGACAGAAAACCATTTTCGTTTCCAAATATAAACATATTTTTTTTAGAGCTGCAAAACCATCGATAGTGTCTCCAATCGATAGTGGCTCCACTCGATAGTTTTCGCAATCGATGGAAAAAACCATCGATACTATCGATAGTTCTATCGAACATTTGAATTTTTTTTTAAAAGAAACCTTTTTACATTAAATTTAACCATTTGTCTAAGTTTTTTTTTTGGGATTCCTGAATCGATTTTTAATTTTTATTGGCTTTCATTTTTGTCACTAAAATTGTGCAGCGAGTCTCAACGTGCTTTCTGGTTGAATTTCATGAGTAAAAGAGACTGAACTTGAGACGCTAGATGAGCGTCTACTACTGATGAACTTTATAGTTGTCTCTCTCTCTCTCAACCTTACACTGAGCCACACTGGACGACAGCATGTCTTGTTATCGCACATTTCTAGTGTCAGTCATGTTATCCCTTACTCAACACTGATCAATTCGCCAATTCAAGGGTAAATGTTTACTATTACTACTCGAGATTTTAGTGTTGAAAAGTGGAAAAATCGGGTAAAGCTAGATTTCAGTGTTGTCAAACGCTATTTTTTATTTGGCGCGCTGTTTGACTGCCCTGGTAGCCAAATATTTTAATCTAAACTCAAATGTCGAGGAATATTCGGGAGGAATATTGTATTCTAAACTATATTTGTTCTATAAACTCAAGAAAATATTGTAAACTCAACAATATTTTCGTTTGTTGAGAATAGTGCGAACAAAAGATTAAAAAAGCCCGCGTATTCGATTATCCAAAATTCGGCATTTGGCAACACCATCTCAAAATTGAACAGCTTGTTTTAGCCGGGAAAAGCTACTTTTAGCTATAGTCCCGCTAAAAATATTAATTTTCTTTTGTTAATTACTCAAAAACTACGAAATAAATCGCCAAGGCGCACCTGAGGTCGTGCTCGTGCAATTTTTCTCTTTCGTTTGATACCAAAATTATGTAGTTTAAGCGCGTTTTGGGCCCGAGTAGTAATAGTAAACATTTACCAAATTATGTAGTTTAAGCGCGTTTTGGGCCCGAGTAGTAATAGTAAACATTTACCAAAAACAAACGCTAATGATAACTAATTGTCCAGTTTTTGTTTTTTACAAATAACAAAATATTTACATTTTTTGATTAAATAGCAGCTCGTCGCCACAAAGTTACTTACAGTTTGTCAAGTAATTCTTTGCAAAATGAAAAAAAGTCACACAAATTCATTTTTATTTATATTTTGCCATATGCAAGGGCAAAAAGAGTATATTAATTTTGGGCAGAAGTGTGCAACGCATAGAACGAAGCATCTCCGCCCCAGTCTTCATCCTCGTCCTCGGAAGAATCTTTATTTTCTGTATTCTTAGATGACGTTCAAACAATGTCACAAGCCATAGAACCCCAGGTTTCTTCGAAGCTTAGTGACATTTATACTGACATCGAAAATTTCGACATGACGTATGGTCGTTTGCCGTTAAATACCAAGTCGCCGCACTTGAATGCACTGGCACAGGTTGTGCTGGCCACTCCAGCAAATCAAGTTTCTGTGGACAGGGCATTTTCTGCACTCCATTTTATTTTGAGCGAAAGGCGCTCTTCAATAAGCGCGGAAAATTTGAATTCTTTACTTATTGTAAAACTTAATGAAAATTAAATAAAAATAATACATGCATTATGTACATATATAAATAAAATAAAATATATAAAATCCATTTAATAAGTGTTCTTAATACTATTGGGGTCAACATGATACTAAATATAATAAAATAAATATACAACAATAATGTCTAAAATATTTTCAAATAAATACATTTTATTTAAAAGAAAAACATATTTTTGACTTAATAAAAATTATATTTAAAATTTCAGCCATTCATCTAGCCTTAAATCTAGCCAACACAGCAAAAAACACTTTGCGCTGAGTTTTTTTTCAAAAGGTCTTTAGCTGACAGTTATTGTTTCGCTCTCAAATTGTTGCTCATTTCAAGACCCTCTCTCAAATTTGTCAAATGATATCTCTCAACAGAAACCCAAAACGAATAGAGTCAAAGTGGTTGCCTCAGAGCGAGACCGCTTGTGTAATATTTTTTCGGTTATGCTCTCAACCAGAGCGCTAGAAAAAAAGCGCTCAACTGTTATTTGCGAGCTCTGACTATAATTGTAAGATTTTAAAATGCCGCGCTTGTCGAGGAAATCTGCTGAACAACGACGACGGGAAGCTGCAATTCGGACTCTTAATTACCGCCAAGAAAATGGCAACGAGGTTCGCGAGAGAAATTCGCAACGCATGGCAAATAATCGGCAAAATGATTTGAAAACACGGGAACGAGATCGTAGGCAAGACGCATTGGCACGTGCTGAACGACGAGCCAATAAAGAATACAGGCTGCAGGAGCAGGTGGCGTACCTCCGAAATATAAAAATGGGCCCCACGTAAATATGCATGAGCTGGGGTGGCACATTTTTTAAACAAAATGATAAGAGTTTGAACAAAAATTAAATTTCTCTTAAGTTTCCCCGATTAGACATCTCGAAAGCCTCCTATTTGTCAATGAAATTTCATTCTGAAAATGGCAATTATTTATTTTGCTCAACTTGCCACAGAGCAATAAATACTGGAAAAATTCCAAACTTATGCCTATCAGAAGGTTTTGCATTCGCCGAAATTCCTGAGTGCATTCGGGATATAACATGCCTAGAAGAAAGACTTTTTCCCCCCGTAATCCCATTTATTCGAATTATTTCCCTAGGCTACGAAAGACAGTGCGCAGTAAGAGGAGCAGTTGTTAATGTACCTATTTCCGTAAATGATACTGTAACAGATCTGCCACGAACCTTTGATAACACCCATGTGGTGCAAATACAAATACTACTAAAGAGGAAGTTAGAGTACAGACACAGTTTCATGACTGAGACTATTCGCCCAGCAAAAGTTATGGATGCATTAACATTTTTGGAAAGCACGGAGCTATACCAAAAGCATGGGATTTCTGTCGTACATAACTGGCTTGGCGAACTTGCAAATAATGAGGAAGTACCATTTATTGCTGATGACCGAGATCGCCCAATTGTGGAGCACCTTCTTGCCGAACAAATGGAAATCGACCCTGCACCAGAAGGCAACGAGGAAGAAGACAATTTAAATCCCGGTGGTCAAAAAACTTTGCTGGAAAATGAGCCCGTTGAAAATGCAGTTATTGCACGAATAGACATGACGATACAGGAAGATGCTGAAGAGTTGTCATTTCCATCTATTTCGCAAAGCAAAGTCTCAAAAGTACCAAAAATTTTGTACATTTACAAACGATACGAAATGATTCGCATAAAAAATGTCATTTCTGTTTGCCTTAGGAAAAAATCAGGTACGGCTCATGTTACCGCGGCTAACATGATAGATGAATCCTTCGTCAATAGCCTGGTTCAGCATGACGATGGATATCATCTTCTTAAAGGCTTGCGTTTCTCTCCAGCACACTGGGAAGCGGAGAAGAAAAAAGTTTTAGCTATGATTCGCCAGTTTGGACTGCCAACTTTCTTCATTACTCTCTCCGCGGCCGAGACCAAATGGAATGAACTTCTGGTAATTCTATCCCTTCTCATAGACTATAGAATTATCAGTGAAGAGGATGCATCGAATCTGTCAGCATCAGAAAAAGCACGGTTGATCCGGTCAGACCCTGCGACAGGCTCAAGATATTTTGATCATCGACTTCAACAGTTAATGAAACTTTTTAAAAGCAAAGACATTTTTGGTGATTTTGTACTGTCTCATTATTATAGGAGAATAGAATTTTAACAACGTGGGATGTATTGGTTAAAAGGAGCTCCAAAAATGGAGAATACTAATGGATCGTTAAACACAGAAGATGTTATTAGATTCATTGATATGTTCATTACCACTAACGGGGATAATGAGGAGCTTCAAGATGTTCTTAGGTATCAATACCATAAACACAGTGCCACATGCAAAAGAGAAATTCGTAGAGAAAGCAAATGTCGGTTTAACATTCCCTATCCGCCAATGCCAGAAACTAGAATTCTTCATCCCTTTGCTCTTGGAAGAAAAAAAGAAACCTCCCAAATAATGAACAAATAGAGTTAAATAATTTTGAAAATTTTCTTAGTCGTTTGGATCTTGAATATGCGGATTTTATTCAAGCCATTCGAACAAACCTAAAGAAGCCTGAAATTTTCCTTCGACGAAAATTCGCTGATTTTATGCTGAACGCATATAATGAAGATATTTTAAAACTACACAGAGCAAATATGGATATCCAATTCATATTGGATGCATATTGTTGCTGTAGTTATATCATAAATTATATAAATAAATCGAATAGAGGAGTATCAAAACTGCTACGCGAAGCCATGGAGGAAATTACTGCAGGTGGCTATGCCGAAGTTTATATACATACCCTTGCAGTCCTTGGTAATATTAATTTTACATGTTCAAAATTTGTTTTCTGCAAAAGAATTCATCAATATACAAACAAAACAATTTTACTCTCTATTTTACAATTTGTTCTTCTTCCCTCATTCCCAAAGCAAAGCAACGCACGCATACACATACAGTTTATGTAGCGTTGCGTCTGTGTATGCATTTCTGTTGATGCATCAACAGTACCGTCCTCATACCAAAGACAGGTAAAAACTCCACCAATTCATACCGCCCCATCTCACTCAATCCATGTTTATCTAAATTACTCGATAAGATTGTGTCGAAACGACTGTGGTGGCTAGCGACCAACTGCAACAATTTTACTCTCTATTTTACAATTTGTTCTTCTTCCCTCTTTCCCAAAGCAAAGCAACGCACGCATACACATACACTTTGTGTACCGTTGCGTCTGTGTGTGTTTGCATGTACTCTGTTGATGACGTATGACGTAGTAGACAGCAAGCAGCGCTGCCGGCAGAGCTGGGAGCAGAGCCGATTATTAAATTGACTGTAACTTGTGTTATATTTATCCGATCACATTCAAATTTTGGGATCTGGGGTTTTATATCCAATATTATCACATATGTAAATTTTATAGCATACTCGATGTTTATGAAAATGTTTCTTCTAGAGCTATATGATATAGTGGTCCGATCCTGATGGTTTTCGTACTTTATTTTTTCCCGGTAATAAAAACACCCGAAAAAAAATTTCAGCCCGATAGCTCTTAAGACGGCTGAGTAAAACGCATACGCACAGACGGACTTGGCTATATCAACTCAGCTTCTCATGCTGATCAAGAATATATATACTTTATGGGGTCGGAAACGTCTCCTTCTGTGCGTTACAAACATCTGACCAACTTTATAATACCCTCTGCAAGGGCTTCAAATATAATAACCCCGTGGCAATGTTTTAAAACAGACAATATCTGCGCGCAAACAGGATTATTCATACAGGCGGGAACATTCTTATATTCTTAAATGAAAATTATGGTTTCAAACAATAGAAAAGTGGAAGCCGCACCTGGTACGCCAAATTAACATCCTGGACTCTAGATTGAGAAAGCTTCTCTGGCTAATAGGAAGATCGATGCTCAGGCTGCACAAAAATCCTAAAGCCCATATGGACACACATATGTATAGTGTTCCTATCTGGGGCACTGCCAGCATTTCAAATAGGAGATTCCAAAAAAAAGCGCAGAGAATCATTTTGGAGGCGCATCCGCTAACCTCCAATGCAGAGATCTATGAACCACTCAGAGTTCCATAAGGCATGTAGGTAATCTCCCGTCTCACTGGAGCCTGGAGCAACAAAAATTTTACATTTAACCATTTTTGAAAGGTTATGAACATGATAAATTTTCATGCCGACTAATAAATGAAACATCAAAGCCCAATACCCACAATATAAAACAGCTGAGCTGATTACAAACACATGTACATACATATCTATACTATACTTCAAAAATGTAGAAAGGCAATGTCGACAGTGTGAAAAAATAAAAATACAGATTTTCTTATACATAGGTGATCCAATAACTTGTGGTTTGTTATGGTTTTGATGGATTTAAATGGATGTGTGTATGGAATTTCGTAGTCCGCTGAAGTTGCAATTCGCAAAATATATTATTCTGCTATGCTCAGCAAAAAGATAATACAGCGTATATAAAATAAAGCACTCAGAGCTCTTACAGACGCCACCATATTAACAACAAATGCAAAAATTCATACGGCACTGGGAAATCCATGGGTAGGGGATGAAATGGGTAGGCTAATAACCATCTTGCTATCAACCCAATAGACAACAGCACTGCAACAAAGCGCCTGAAAAGACACGATACACTGGATCTTTCACACAGAGTGGACTAACATACTCCATTCCCCCCAATTGAAATGTGGGTTATTTCTGCCCCTTATAGAAAATTTAAATCGCGGTCTAAGCCCGTATCTCGAATATCTCGAAATAAAAAGAAAGTTTAACAAGACATCTGGGAAAGACACTCTCATTAAGGGAAAGGTTCGGGAAGCAAAAACGACGGAAACACGGCTCGCAGATGATGGGATATTTTCAAAAACCCCGCACAAACGTATATGTAATAAATGTTAAGCTTAGGGAAATTCTAATCTGGAAAAATATCAGTCTTCCAGGCAAAATGTGTCAGTCCTCTCGAAGTTTAAGACAATTTGTAACAGAGGGTCAAATATTCCAAGCGGGCGATCTTTAAAATGTAAAACAGTAAAAATTCTTTAAACAAAAACTCCAACTTTTCTTTTGACTCCAACATTTGGATATAAAATGTAACTCTTTAATCGAAAAATGAAATGAAGTACTGTCGACATAAGTAAACTTTGATTATTTTTTTTACATTAAATGAATTATTATTTAATAAAGTGAATTTTTATTTGATGATATTTATTTTAACAGTTAATTTTTTGCAGCTGTGATGATTGTTCTTCATTTGGCAATCCGACCACTTTTTAAACTCGGTCTCACACTTTATTCATGCAGCGCGTACGAATGAACGAGTGCAAACAAAAGGCTCATAACGAAATATCAAAGTGAGAAGCAAGTACCAAAAACCGAACCGGGTACCGTTTAAACATTTACATATGTATGTATGTAGTTCGTTTTGGTATACCGACTTGTTAAGCAAATACCTGACAACATTTAAATACATACGTACTTACATACATATGTATGACTCAATATTTGTATCCGCAATGCAACAAAAATATATTCATCAATTTAAAATTTAAAATCAATGCATGGTTTCCGTTGTCTTCGCTTTCGTGTGTTCTGCCTTGATGCGTTCAAGAACTGCGACAGAAAACCATTTTCGTTTCCAAATATAAACATATTTTTTTAGAGCTGCAAAACCATCGATAGTGTCTCCAATCGATAGTGGCTCCACTCGATAGTTTTCGCAATCGATGGAAAAAACCATCGATACTATCGATAGTTCTATCGAACATTTGAATTTTTTTTTTAAAAAGAAACCTTTTTACATTAAATTTAACCATTCGTCTAAGCTCTTTATTTGGGATTCCTGAATCGATTTTTAATTATTGGCCTTAATTTTTGTCACTAAAATTGTGCAGCGAGTCTCAACGTGCTTTCTGGTTGAATTTCATGAGTAAAAGAGACTGAACTTGAGACGCTCATCTACCACTACTGATGAACTTTATAGTTGTCTCTCTCTACCAACCTCATACTGAGCCACACTGTAAGCTACATATATGCGATGCTATATAAAGCGCAACACCCAAATTTTTTTTTCAATTTAGTATTTACGTTTAAATTCAAACAAAATTAGTGTGTTTTTTTTATCAAAAAACTTATTTCATTTATAAATTTAAGTAAAAAATGATAAAAATGCCGAAATTGCCCTGTTCAAAATAATAGCAGCAAAAATCGAAAATGTTAAATGTGTCAACTGAATTTTGTTTATAACTTCATTTATTAAAATAACTATTTTAATCGCGTATTTATTTTCTGAAAGATAAATGTATAAGTATCGATGGCAAAAGATTTCTTTTCCTGATGAGCAGCTGTATATCTGTCTCGTTTGGTGGTTGCCGGAAGAAGAAAGAAAGACGCCACGCTCTAGTGTGGCCTTAGGTCGCGTACCAATATATACCATCGATACTTAAAATACTAACAATCGATACTTATTACTTACAATCGATACTTATTACTAACAATCGATACTTATTACTAACAATCGATACTTATTACTAACAATCGATACTACAACACCGGTTTCGGTATGTACATGAGCATTTAACAGACTTGTAAATAATTGGGATCTTACACTATGTTACTTATGAACTAATACTTGGCCTTATTAGCTATAACAGCTTCACATCTCCGCGGCATGGAGTCAATGAGGTCCTGGCAGCGCTTTAAAGGAATCTGAGCCCATGCATCCTGAACAACTTGCCAAAGTTGCGCTTTATTGGACGGTTTCGATTTGGCCACACTTCGTTTAACCTCCCCCCACAAGTTTTCAATCGGGATGAGATCTGGGGACTGTGCTGGCCATGGCATGGCATCATGACATCATCGTCAATCTTTTCCGTTGCAATCCACTGTTTGCCAAGTTTGCTGGAATGCTTTGGATCATTGTCCTGGTGGAACGTCCATTTTAGTGGCATTTCCCAAGAGGAATATGGAAGCATAACGTTTTGTAGTATATCCACGTATACTTTTGCATCCGTAATCCCATTAATGTGGATAGGGCCTACTCGGCCATATGAAAAACAGGCCCATATTAATATTTTTAATCCACCATGTTTTACTGTCTTTAGAGTGTGGTTAGGCTGATATTCTGTGTTTGGGAAACGACGGACATATTGTCTGGATCCAGTTCTACCGAACAACACAATTTTACTCTCGTCGGTCCAGAGTATGTTGCGCCACCTTGTTAAGGGCCATTTTAGGTGCTCTTTAGCAAACTGTATTCGAGCTTTGATAGGTTTTGAAGTTAGAAGCGGCACTTTTCTTGGACTTCGGGCCTTGAGTTTAGGCTCCAGAAGTCTTAGCCGAACAGTTACGCCACTTACTGACAAGCTTAGGTCTGCTTTTATGGATTCCGCAGAAGCAAAAGGATTAGCGCTACTGTAGCGCACAATGCGTCGGTCGTCAGTGTCAGTGGTAGATCTTTTCCTGCAGCGGGTTTCGGCTTTGTGTTGATAGTTAATCGCATTATTAATCATTTTAGAAGAACATCCAACCAATCTTTCGATTTCCCGGTATGTTTTCCCTTGCTTTCCCAGGCTTAATATCAATTCGCGCTTTTCATTTGAACAATGATTGCCTCTACCTACTAAAGTACAATTTTTTGGTGTATTCCCATGTAAATAATAGTAAACTCAACAATTAAACTTACTTTAAACAAATTAACAACTTTTAGTTGAATATTTTTAATATTGAAATAAAGCGCTGCTATTATTTTGAACAATAAAACTTCTGCCAATTCACGCAAAATTATCGATAAAAAGATAGAGGAAAGCAATTCTAACGGGATTTTTTCGTTGTTCTCTTTCCCACACCATATTCTACCAAAAAAATGCATCAGTGTTTGATCGTCATGAATGAACATGCCTAAAATATAGACATATTTCTAAGAAAAAGATGCGCTGCTATTATTTTGAACACAATTGTACATACATATGTATGTATGTATGTATGTATGTACATACATACATACATACATACATGTACATACATACATATATTCAATGTAAACAAAAGTTAGAAAGAAAACTAAACAAAAAGAAGCCTGGTTTCATGGTTTTGGTAAAAAAACAAATGCTAATGATAACTAATTGTTCAGTTTTTGTTTTTTTTTTCTTTTTTTCAAAAATTTCAAATTTTCATCCAAAAGAAACAAAAAAAGAAAATTCGTCGAAATTCACACTGTCAATTAATTCTTTACGAAATGCAAACAATTAACTAGGAAAATATTATTTTTTGCAAAGAATTAATTGACAGTTCACATAAACACACGAAAACTCACCAATATTAAATGTTAATAACTTAGAAAATAACGAAGTTATTGAGAAAAGTCACTGTTCGTGACTTTTAGTTTGAGTGGGAGCTATATGATATAGTGGTCCGATCCGGCAAAACGGAGTATACAAACTGTATATAGTATGCACCATCATACAAGCAAAATTTTAACGATCATTTTTTAAGAAGTTCAATTTTTTTATGTGTGAAAATTTTCATCCAAAAATATTGAAAATTAATATACCCTTTTTACAAGGATAGAAATATTAAAGAAGCTAGCATCGGCTATGCCGAAGTATATATCTTTGGTAATAATATTTTGAAATGTTTCAAACTTATTGTGTTTTAAGCTGTCACTCTGTCTATCCCTTTCAACTGTTACTTGGAATAGATCCTAAAATGCTTTAAAATCAAAGCTTGGCCCAAAAATATTTATTAGTTGATCACACAACCATTGGGAGCCTGGCCTAGACACAATGATTGTGAGTAATAATGAAAAGGCTAGAAAAAGAGTTTGGACCATAATAGAGTTTGACGGTTAAAAGCCTGTTGGCAATGGTAAGCTTAGTCTTAAAGCAGTTGAAAAGTCTTGAGTTTGATTCATTTTAATTTTTCATGTCTAAAAATCAGTGATAAGCAACCCTATCCATTAGCAGGTTAAATGCTTTTAGTTTTTATGTCAAATCCAAAAGCAATACGTTTCCTTAGTTTTTGTTTAAAGTTTCCCTTAAATGGCCTTTTGCCACAGACAGGTTGAAAAAAAAGAAATTCTGTCTTGGAATGTCGTAGTCCAGCAGCGAGATGACCACATGGAGTGTCCAGACTCCCCCACTTGCCCCCTTGGGAGGGCATGCCTCGTTAAGTTTCAGCCCAATTTTGTGGGCGCAATGTAAAGCAAATGCAAAAGGCACAGCTATGAAAAATTTCATTATGCAATTTAATTTTGACTCCCCGAAAAGTATATAAAATAACAAAAAATATATGCAAATTGAACTTGGCATTGACGAAGTTTGAATACTCTAACGCTTTCAACAAAACCCTCTTGCTAAAAAGATCAATTTAAATGCCTGTTTGCCTGTGGATTAATGAGTATACCCGTATCAAGAGAGTATCAGGAGAAAAGGACAAGTGGTGGGCTGTTGTTGCTTTGGTCATGTTTAACCCTCCAGCGGTAACTTGTAGCATTAACTTGGCCAAATTGAATTACTTAAGCATTTTTGGCTTTTGTTTATTTTAAGGGTGCATCGAAATGGCGTTGGGGAATACCTCGGACGTGGTCTGATTCTGGTTCTGCTGCTGTTCCGACTGTCGGTTGTTGTTGCTGCTGCTTATGATGTTGATCTTTGGCTATTAAAAGATTTTCGTCTGTATTTTGTGGGTGGCGACGCCTCGAGGCATATGTTTCATGTGCAATTAAATTTTGTGGTTCAGCAGGCACTTTTTAAAATTTAAAATCAAATTCAAGTCATCCAAGTGTATAGAAAAGTCGTAAAAAACATTTATTATGATTTACCATTACCATTCCTTGGTGAATTGAAAATGTAATTCAAAATTGTGAGAACTCACATCTCGTCATCACAAATGAAACTATTTAAATGATAACGAATTTATAATATTACATAGCTAAATATCCCACATCTTAACGTTGGACAGCCTTTAAATAACAAAAAGTAAATTACTAAAATAAGTATAAGGCAAACATAGTCTATCTCGGCTGCACATGTCCTTATCCTTTAATATACCAATGCCCTACTAGGATATCACCGTGCAGAACGAGGACACCGAATTCCGCAGCTGTGTTTATATTGTATAGAAAAGAATCACAGTGCAAGAAACGTTCAACATTAAAGTTTTCACTATTCAATCAGTGTTCACGTCTTCAATGAAGTAAGAAAGTCGTCTAGCCGACTTGGGTATACCATTCACGAGTAAACCAAAGACAGAAGAACAAGGCTAGATATTATCGACTGTTGATGCTGATCAGGAATATATATGTACACTTTAGGGGTCGGAGAAACCTCCTTCTGTATGTTACATACACTTTGGCGACTTTAAAATACCATTTCACCACTAAGCATACAACACCTAGATGGGACAAACTCATGATTTTTTGATTGCAAACGTTAGCGTAGTCATGGAACCCCAGAGAACTTCGGGAACAACCCGAACCTTCGTACTCTTAATAAGAGCGTAAAGTGGGGAGAGGGCTAAGCAGCTACGAAAATGAAACAGAACGACGAAGGCGGGCCTATGTCGCTTAAGCGACACACAATTGTGATTCCGTTCTGTCTATGTATGTGTACACTCGTCGGTACATGCTCAGGCTTCGTAGTGTGTGTGTGATGTGAAGTTGTACAACATCGCATTTCAATAGCTCGCTCGACCAAAATTTTTAATTTTCAACAATGCGAGTAGGAAATGCCCATGTGGAAAGAATATCAAGAAATATTGGCATCAGCTTCGTATGTATCCCGGTGGCTGTGCCGATAGAGTATTCGCTTGGCGATCGGAATGTCGGAATGAATGTGTTGTATGGTTAGTGATTTCACCCCATGCATGGCCATGGTATAGACCAGATGGCTGGGGCTGGCTTCGACAGCTCAGAAGTTTCTATACCTATTTTGTTATACCCTTGCAGAGGGTATGATGACGTCTGTGCACATCAACTTCACGCCGCCATCTTAAGAGCTATCGGAATGAAACTTGATGTTTGAGCTACTTATAGCCCGGAGCAGATAAAGTATGAAAATTGTTAGGATCGGACCACTACTTCATATAGTTCTAGAAGAAACATAGATGAAGAAATTGAAGTATCTCTATAAAGTTTACTTATATGATAGTTTTTGATATAAAACATCAGATTCTGATATTTCAATCAAATCAGATAACTAGAACACAAGTTACAGTCAATACACATAAATCGACAGTGCTGCAGCCAGTCTACTACCTCATTGCTTAAAATCCACAGAGCAGATGAGCACACGCATACACACACAGACGCAACGCTACATAAACTGTATGTGTATGCGTGCCAATCGCACGCTCTTACCTGTTGCCAACGTAAATATATGTTTTATTTGAAATGTCTGATGTTGGCGAAAGGACAGCCTACAATCTTAGGCTGGAGCACTCTCGCGATGTAGCATGCTCTTTTATAGTTTGTTTGATCGAATTCAACGCGTTCATTAACAGGTAAATAAAAATAACAAAATATCAAAGAGGTAAGTCTTTGCTATAATGGATAATATCTTATACGAAGTTAAATTCAAAGAATTATTGAAATCTCTTGCATCTAACATATTGGATAGTCTGAAATCGGTTAAAAATGTATTCTTTAACTTTCTAAAGTATACTTTCAGGTGCCTTTTTTCCAACCCCAGATCCGATGATTTTATGAAATCTGGTGTTCATGTCGGCCTGTCTTCAAATTGGATGGTACTTGTAGTCCGTTCCTAGTAGAAAACCCTACTTTTTTCTCTTTGAGAGGGAAGGTAGGTAGGGAAAGGTTGTCCCAAAAACCTGCAAGAGTACACGAACAATCTTTTTGACTGAAAGGTAGTGAGAAAAATGGACACAATGTAAGAAAAACATGATTTGAGGAGTGTAAGATGTTTTGTAAATTGTAATTTTATTAAATATTATACAAGCACTTTGCGAAGACTTCCTCCCACTCCTTATGTAACTTCGCAATGTGTCACATTCAGATACAGATACATTTGTCTGTATGAGATGGCATGACAAGAGATTGGCACAACATTCACGTGCCAAGTGGCAAGACAAGTGGTAGGCACCCAGGACACGAGCCACGCCCAGATCTGCCACTTGTTTATGCACATTAAGATGGGTGCTGCTAACTTAATTTAACTAACTAAGTGGGTGGCTGGCAGGCACGGGAGGAGTATTGGAACCCTTCTTGCCACACTTGCGAGTGGGTTCCCGTTAATGGCCTTAATAAAAAATGCAACATTTTGATTTAATTTAATTGAAATTCACGCCACTCGAGCAACTCCATTAGGCAGAAACGTGTCCGACGACAAGTGAGTAAGTATGCAGAGGCGCTAAGCAAATCAAATCAGACCCGGGGGCAGGGCCAGAGGCGTGGCAGTCACGGTGGTGTGGTGGGGACTGAACTCAATAAATATTGTCAAAACACTTGTCAAATGGCTAAACAAAGGGCGGGCCTGGCCCAATGCAAATAAGCCCTGAAACTCGAGTGGGCGTGCGGGAAAATTAACCAAGGAACTGAAACTGTGAGCAAATCAATTTGATTCGATTTAAATTTAAAAGCATCTGTATTTGGCCTGTACTCCCTCCCCGTTCTCTCTATCTTACACTATTCCGACTTCTCTCACTCGTGCGCTTCGCCTCACCCCACCCCGATCTTGAGCGTGATTTTCATGTTAAGGTCACGTGCCGGAGACGCGTGCCACTGACATAAGTTTCAAGCTTGTGCTCGAAATGGAGTTGGAGTTCAGTGTCGGATGACCACATGGATTAAAGGGGTCGCCGATATCGGGCTTTCTAATTTTCGACTGACTGGAGTCTTTCGGTTGTGACATGTGTGCAGGGCTGCGTGTTAAATGTTTGATTTAGCTATCAGTTTAATTCTATTAGTCGAGGAGATTTCTTTTCCTCGATGGCGTGTCTCAGTATGTTTGCTGACGTGCAGATAAGAGGAGCTTACCAAAAGGTCGTGGGGCAAGGGCAAAGTGTTGTTGATGTGTTCTGTTATGATAGAATGTCCTTGATATGATGCGGATTAATCAAAACGTAATTAAAGGTACCCGGATAATAATAGTTACGAAGGTTAGCTTCTTATCTAGTTTGCAACATTTTTAGCTCTTCTGGACAGTTCAAAATTAGTTTTCCCAAATGTTATAACGTTTATAGCTTGGTTCGGGTTTTCTGAAAAGCTTTTTAGTTCTATTCTAATGCAATTTCTTTCTAAAGGACATTTATTCTTCTTGTCAGCAAATCAGGTAAGAGCCTTTGCATTTATTTGCCATAAGTCAAACTTAGTGACTGTTAAGGTAGTGTCATAATCTTTACACTTATTAAAAGTAACTGCCAGATTTCCTTTAAATACCCGAGGCATGCAAGGAACACACCTTTGTCTTATGTGCTGTGAGGTCAAGTGTCCGCGGGGGTTTCATTCTTATTTGCTTTAATTGGATTGGATTGGATTAGTGTGCAACACGTCAGCAAAAAGGATTTTTTATTTTATTTTATTCATCTTATTTTGTTGAAATGTCTTTAAATTTGGTTATACAACACAGGAAATGAATTTTATGCAGATTGTTTTCTGAAGGTTCCATTGCAGGTCAAATGCCAAGAGAGTGTCTCGGCGATACTTGAGAGTTCAGGCAAAGAGAAACGGCGACATTCGTCTTATTCTTTTAAGAATTTTCATCCATGAACACCTAAAGAGAACTGAGAACAAGGCAACTCGCAAAGCTAGAGAGAAAATCAAGTCAACAATCCGTTACTAAGATGAGGGCGGACCATGGACCGCACTTAAGCAGTTGCAGCAGCTGCCCAAGTACCGCCACATCGCCATCGCCATCGCCTCGTCATCATCATCATCAGCATCGTCGTCCTTCTGGCAACACTCTCAATTAAAATGTCCTCGCTTGGTAAGCGTAAGCATTCAAGAGGCCATGAAAACTCCTTATTACATGGTGTCAGCGGACCCTAACCCAACCACAACCAAAAAAAAGAACCCAAGTCAGCCTCAGCTAAAGATCCGAGAGTACCACCTCACCGCCTGTCGTACCTTCTGCAAGTTGCACCTACGTGTTAATAACGCGAAATGCGGTGAAATTTTTGTATTTTCAAGCACGCACTCGAGTCCTGCCATGCCTCACTGCCTGCCCTCTTGCTACGCCCCCTCCTTACCAAATTCTCCCCTTTCCGCCTCCTCCAACGAAGCATTTCAACTTGAAACACAAACCCTGCACGGAAAAAAGAAATCATTGAGCGAGTTGGCAACACTTGCTGAGGTCGTGCGTGAGAGGGTAGGGTGCAGAGATAGAAAAAGTGGGAACGGGCATAGGGAGGGAAGAAGAGGATGGGGTAAGAACGGCTACTGTACAACACTTTAAAAAATGTGTTTTTTTTTTTGTGTGTTGTTCAAGGAAATCTGAAACATTTCAAATATTTGTGCCTGCAAAATGTTTGGACAAGTTGTGACGACGCCAAAGCGAAATGGGAAATGGACATGGGAAATTTTAAACCAAGTTGCCAGCTGCCTAAAAGCCAAAAAAACCCCGTCCCCCAGCTACCGTCCCTTTCCATGAAAACGTTCGTATCTCCAGCTTGTTTGCTCTTGCCATATTGACTTGAAAATATTTACACAAAAATACAAATCGCGACCGACAATTTTCACATGTGGCTTCCCGGAAAAAGGTTTTCCTCTTGATGCTCCGCCAAAAAGTTTTCATGTCGTCAGCCGGAGGGCAATAAACGTCAGACGCGTGTCAGAGAGCGCTTCTTTTGTATATTGACACCTTCAATGCCTGATTTGGGACGCCTCGTGACGTTAAGAAGTAAAAAGTTTTCACCAAAGACCTTACAATGGAAGTGTGTAGGTCCTAGGTGAGGATGCAACAGGATGTACTTGAATTTGTTTAGTGGTTGGACAAATCGCTAAAGTTTTGGTTAGAAAAGAAAAGGAATCCTGCGTGGGTATGAAATAGCTATATTCTTCAACAATACCATTGAAGCTTAAACAATCAGTGACTTAAAAGAACGCCTCTGAAACCTTAAAGTAGCTCTAAAACTACTTAAAATGTATGCAAGCTAAGATTAATAACTTGATTTGGACTTTATCAATGCCCATCGAGATATGTCATAGAACTTCTACAAAAATGACCGGTTAAATAAATAAGCTTTGGTCGGGGAAACATTTTTTCTAACTGGGTTTTTAACAAATAAACAATAATAAACTCTTAATCTGCAGTCCTCGGTAGAAGAGTTGTCTAAGTGACCTAGTCAGGCTATCCCAGTCTAGTACATGGATGAAGTTTTCGTCTAATTGTAAGACAAACGATGGCCGTTCGCAACTATGAGTGGCTAGTGCTTGGTCTTATCATATACTCATAATAATGATAATAATAAATCAATCCTTGGAATTTAGCCGGCTCGAGATGAATCTTCCAAAAGAAGATTATTTCAAAGGGAACACACAAAATAGTGAACAGATTGTCTGTATAGCTATTTCAAGAACCTTCAAGTTCTATCATCAGCAGACTTTGCTAAAGAACTCCTGAATTTCAATAGCCATACCATGTCTTCAACGCTAAAACTAGTTGGGAATTGCAACTAAATGAAGCGAATAAAGTATGCGAAGCCTACAATAATAACAATATTAATAATAAACTTTAAACTTGTCAATGCCCATCAAATCGAATGTCGAATGAAGTTTAGTAAAATTTTTACTTTTTAGAGAGCATGTTCTTTGAAAATTATTGCCTCTCAATATCCCTTTAATCCAATGTGATGTTTTTTAAGAAATGCTCAGCATCCGATTAATACAAGGCCAATTTTGTATTATCTAATTCCATTATCTTTCAATTTTACATCTTTAAACATATTGAAAATAATAAACTAAACTAAACTAACCAAGAACCAACTAAATATATTTCTACCGTTCCTCCAATATTATTGAGTCGACTTTTTGTTTCTATCCAATTATAAAAACCGCAAAGTGACAGTTTGACCGCAATCCTCTGGCAGTAACCAACCCATCAGCCCACACCAAACCATAATCATCATCATGGTCATCATTGTCAGCCAAGAATGAATCTGTCATATTATTTCGGCAATGATGTTGACAACAGCCACAGCAACAGCAACAACTTCTTTCGCGGGTTTATAGCCTTCCCCCCAGAGTGCAATATTTATCATGTCACATAATATTTTTCTGGCATTTGCACGTCACATAGAATCCTCCTGCTCCTGTGATACCATCCCATCCCCATCCTTCGGCTACTAGACGAAGCCACCCTCTCAGTTAAGCAGCCGATAACTTTTTTTCCACACACGCGCACCACAAAAATCACAACCCCTTCGCTCGGCCGACGACGACGGCGACGACAATGATGATGATGATGATGATGATGATAATAATGATGATGCGATGTGGGCGAGAACGAGGACGGTTCCCAGCCATCAATTGCAGTCATCAACCACCGCCAGGCAGGCAGTGGATGTGGCAGCTGCCAGAACGTCTGGCTGTTTGATATACCGTACCCCCTTGCCTTACTTCTGCCCTGATCATTGAATTTTCTGCTGATTTCATTTCGACTTCTTTTGCTCCGCTGGGAACAACTTTTAGTCGTCATCGTCATCAGCTGCCAAAGAAGAAGGAGGAGGAGGAGGAGTGGGATGAGGAGCAAGCAGGGCTTGGAAAATGGGTAGCGACTCTAGCTGTCGTGCCTGCTTCTGTTTTGCCTGTAAATATTTTTGGCAATTGTCGGTACTTCTTCACTCCGCCTGCACCACTCTCCCCCTGAGAGCAAATTAATGATGTCTTCCTTCTAGGCTAAAAAGGGAATTGCTTATAAATTAAATGACTTGTTGTTGCTGTTGCTGGGTTTTTATCACACTATTTAGCCTAATATATTAACACTTTCCCTGACTGGTTGGATGGGTGGTGGCTTGCTTGGTTGTGTGGTCGTGCGGTTATGTGGGTGGGTGGTTGCTTGTTGTTATTTGGTGATGAACACATTAAATCGAAATTTACATTCCTATTTGCATTTTCATTTAAATTGCGTTGTCAGCTTAAAGTATTTTCTGTTTGCAGTGTCAAAGGTTAAACTTCCTTTCGCATTTTACATACATTCATATTTTTTACCTACATACAGTCCTTTGCGGTATAAGCCATCATTTTTGGATGGATTGTTCAGGCAGTTCCAAGAAATCAAGTAATTTTCACAAAAACTTTTACTCTATGCCTCCCATTTGAAAGCTACTGGAATGAAATTTAGTATTTAAGCTCTTTACAGTCTGCGTGAAATAAGATATGAAATTTGTCCGGATGGGGCCACTATATAGTTACTTTTATAATGTAAAAAGCCAACTTCCCGAGTTTCTGTGGTATTGACTAGATGCGTATGTTGTTCCACAAAGGACCGCGTCAAAGTTTGTATACCATTGCAACTTTTTAGGTAACTCTTTCTTTACCTATTAGCCATCAATGTGGAAAAACGTTTTATCTGAAAAGGCTTATGTTTGCGAAAGAATGACCTACAATCAAAGGAAATAACGAAGATATTGAACACAGTCACTGTTTTCTACCGATCGTTCCTATGGGAGCTATATGATATAGTCACCCGATATTTATCAAATTCGGCACAGTAGTTTATAGGCGTAATAAACTGTATAATATTAAGTTTCACGACAATAGCACAGAAAATAACGAAGTTATTGATAAATGTCACTGTTCGTGACTTTGGCGTTAGTATGGGAGCTATATGATATGGTGGTCCGATCCGGCTGAATCCGAGATATACACCCCCAGCGGTATATAGCTCTGTAGCTCTTACGGTCTAGAAGGAGTTTGCGTTGATCCAGACGGACGAACGGACGAACGGACGGACATGGCTATTTGAACTCGTCTCGTCGTGCTGATCAAGAATATATATACTTTGTATGGTCGGAGATGCTTCGTTCTATGTGTTGCACACTTCAGACTAAAATTAATATACATTTTTGCAAGGAACATCATTAAAAGCTAATCCACAATTCTAATTGTATTCAAACTATGAACAATAAGAGCGTTTTTTCTCTACATGTGGACAAGGCCCAGCTTTTTAGCTGGCCAAATATTTATAACAATTTTTCTATATCTCCAATATAACAGATACATGTGTAAGCCCTTTGAAGAATTTGTGGATCTCGCTAGAAATTATGTGAATTGAATTCAACGCCGAATGATATATATTTGATGAAAATCGGAAAACACAAAAATCAGCTGGTTATCTCAATCGTTCCCTGTAAATTGAACATGTGGGTATATGGTATATAATATAGATTTGACAAAGTTTTCTACAAGCATTCTTTACAGACTTGTCGAACACTTGCTGTCATTAAATTTGAAAAACTTCCTCACAGTAAAAAATCACAAAAAATAAATCGAGCAAAGTCAACAGAGTGAAGAACATCATTAAATTTGAAAAACTTCCTCACAGTAAAAAATCACAAAAAATTAGTCGAGCAAAGTCAACAGAATAATTTAGATTAAAATAAATAATTACAAAATAAATATCATATAAACTTAATAAAATGAAAAAGAATTCTAGTGAGTATACAACAAATTTTTAACAAAATATAATATATACATTGCCAGTCCACAAATTAATACATTCGAATATCCACGAATAATTGAAGAAACACTGGTCCAAAATCTAATGTCACAGTAAGGATATTAGTGGAACAGACACATTTGTCAAAAACCAGACGGCCGGGGTTGTATACCCTTTCAGAGGGTTTTATAAAATTGGTCAGATGTTTGTAACGCGTAGAAGGAGACATATATATTCTTGATCAGCATTGATCAGCTGAGTCAATAAAGCCATGTCCATCTGTCTTCCGGTGCGTATGCGTTTTACTCAGCCATCTTAAGCGCTATCGGGCTTTTTATTAACTACGTCATTCCAAGTTTGAAAATCTCTAGGATCGGGAAAAGTATATGAAGCAGTTGGAGTATCGCTATGAAATTCACTAATGTAATAGTATTGGCTATAAAACCTTAGATCCCAAAGTTTCAATCAGATGGGATAAATAGAATGCAAGGTACATATAAAATTGGCTCTGCTCTTAAGCTGCCGGCAGCGACGCCGCTCGAAATCAGCAGAGCAGCCGAGCACACGCATACGCACACATACGCAACGCTACAAAAAGTGTTTATGCGAACGCTGACCAGTCACACTTTCACTCCTCATCACTTGAATGGCTCACGTCCAACATATGTTTTTCATAACACAGTGCTCCCCAACCTATGAAGATAGCAATTCGTTTTTTTTAAAGTTAAGTTTAATAGTTACGCTTTCTTAAACTACATCAAATTTGGTCAAATTGTATTTCATTTGAACATTTTATATTCGTTTTAATGGTTTATCATTTGCATAGCTTCGTTTAAACAGAAAATATAGAGTATAAAAGTAAAAAAAAAGATTTAATAGTGTGTCGATCCACCTATCTGTTCCAAGACTTCAATCATCCTGTTTGGAAGGGATTCATACAAACTGGCCAGATAAGACTGTCCAAATGATGGGGTTCGTTGCGTATATCATGAAAATAATAACTATACCCCTTTTGGACCCTCTAAATTAAATTTTTATTCGTCCGAGAACGCCACGTTGCGCTACTGTGTCGACCAGGCCACATGCTCGCGACAAAAACTGAGACGTTGCGGTTTTCTTGCCATGTTGAGAGGCTTCTTCTTGATTTTAAGTCTCTTTAGATGTTTAGCCTTCGAAATAACCCGATGAACAGTAGATATATGTACTAACATTAACGTCACATTTTTCACGAATCACAGAGTCGTGAGAATTAGACGCTTTTCTTGATACGAGTCGTCTCTCAGCATTGGTGATCACACTATGAGTGCGGCCTTTCATATGTTTTCCATAGCCAGACGTGTTATGCCTTTATTTGTTCTCTTTCCTCATCAGTTAAGCGTTTTGATTTGATTTTACATTAGAGCCCATACTCGAAGATAGAAAAAAAAAAACTTCCTTTAACGAATCGATCAAACTAAATGCATGTTTTGTTCAAGTGACAGAAAAAATTTAAACTGCAAGGGTATTTAAACTTCGGCGTAGCGGACAGAACAGCTTTCCAGCTTAGGATATTGTGATCCGACCCGGCTGAATCCAAGATATACAAACCAGTACTTATATAAAAATATTGACTAAGTAGCTTCAACGGCCTAGGAGGAGTTTGTGTTGATCCACACGGACGGACGGATGGAAGTACGGCTAAATGAACTCCTTACGAAAAAAACTACAATTAAAAACACTGACAAAATTTAATTCTCGTTACATACAGATTATGCAATATTTAATTAAAAAACTATATTTAATCGGCTGTATTCAAATACACAATGTTTTACAGGTAAGAAAAATTACGGAGCAAGTAATGGCAGAGGGCAAAATCAAGTCATGCAACAAGGCAAGAGCCAAGGTTCCTTAGACAAAAAAGATAACCCTCAACCAGTTTCGTATGGTTCAGGATTAAATCAAAAACAAAACGGGGATCTACGGGATTTTAATTTAAATCAAGGTAGTTGCATGCAAGAATCGTGGGGCCAAAAACAAGGTGGTGACCAGAATCGAACTTTATGGGGTTCGTCAAACCCCCAAGCAGACAAAGGAGCGAAGCAACAGCAACAACATGCGTATCAAAATGTTAAAGTAAATCAGCAGCCAACCGACTATGGATCAGGGGATAAAAAGAAAAGTCAAGTTCAAAATAATAGTCCATGGGGGCAGAGAAAGAATGAACCATGCCCAAAGCTAAATCATGTTGGTCAGCAGCAGCAAGCCGGCCATGGATCGTACGAAACGGAAGACCAAAGACAAAATCAAAGCTCATGGGGTCCGACTATGCATCAGCCAGTCCCACCTAGTCAAGGTTCAATTCAACAGCAACAACAAGGACAACAAAAAGCTGTGATAAATCAAGTTGGTTTGCAGCAGCAAACCGGCCATGGATCGCGTGCAAAAAAGGAAGCTCGAGGTCCATATCAAGGTCCGACAGAGTCGCAAACAGTGACATCTAGTCAAGGATCAAGGGAACAGCAGAGACACCCGGGTAGGAATACGGAGAGTCATGGGAGCGGAGACAAGGAGGTAAATGTCAAAGGAAAGGCCATCGAGTCTCAAGCTCAGTCGGGTAATCAGCAACGCCAAGAAATAACCTATCCGCCACTTAAGCCCGGTAGCCTTAAACGCGGCACCATTGGCAAACCTGGACAGGTGGCTGTCAATTATCTCGAAGTTGATTTGACAAAGATGCCGTCAAAGGCATATCATTATGATGTGAAGATCGTGCCGGAGCGGCCAAGGAAGTTTTATCGCGATGCCTTTGAACAGTTTCGTATAATCCATCTAAACAATGCTACAGCTGCTTTCGATGGCCGAGCCTCGTGTTACTCTGTAGACAAACTAAATACTGCTACTAAGTGTGGTGATGTCAAGGCAAGTAAAGTAAAAGGCGACTAAGAAAATGTAGTATTTAATTGATATTTGTTTAGGTGACCGATGCTCATGGACGAAATTTAAACTACAATGTTCAGATTAAAGAGACTGCGAGTCCCCAAGTCGACCTGAACTCTCTTCGCAGGTAACTCGTGTTCGCCCTTATATGAAAATAACTTTGTATTCGTTTGATATCTTTACTTAGCTATATGAAAGACAAAATGTACGACAAGCCCATGCAAGCCTTGCAGTGTCTGGAGGTAGTCTTGGCATCACCTTGCCACAGGAAAGCGATTCGCGTGGGGCGCTCCTTTTTTAAAATGGCTGAGCCCGATAGGCGCATGGATCTCGGCGATGGTTACGAGTGCCTGATTGGTCTTTTTCAGTCCTTGGTTTTAGGAGATCGACCATTCGTGAATGTAGACATCTCGCACAAATCCTTTCCCATCGCTCTTTCTGTTTTGGAGTATATAGAACGTTACGTCTTGAAAGAATCGATTAAAAATACAACCAACCTGGACAGATTGTATCCATCAACGGAGCAGTACTTGAAAGATTTAACCATAGTTTATGAGCCACCGCCAAGTTTCGACAGTGTACCACGCGTGTTTAAAGTGAACGGGCTAACATCATCGCCGGCCAGATACCAAAAATTCCAGTTTGCTAACAAAACCGTGACGGTAGAAGAATACTACCGAAGTCGTAACTATCCCTTAAGGTACCCGAATCTGCGTTGTTTGTATGCCGGACCCTTGTCTAAGAATATCTTTCTGCCACTCGAACTGTGCCGCATCGAAGACGGCCAGCCATTGACTCGCAAAGACGGCACTAATCAGGTCGCGTCTATAATCAAATTTGCTGCCACTTCGACCAACGAACGCAAAGCAAAGATCAACAACTTACTCAAGTTTATAGCACACAATCATGATCCTTCCATAAGTCGCTTCGGTATTAAAATTCACAACGATTTTATTGTAGTCCATACACGTACTCTCAGCCCGCCGTTGGTGGAATACAGGAATAAGCAAATGTCGATGGTTAGGAATGGCTCTTGGCGCATGGACCAACGCGCCCAGTTCTTGGAACCGAAACAGAAGGTCCATAAATGGGCCATTCTTTATTCAGATGGCAAACGCAAATTGTCATATAATCAGGTTGCTGACCTTGGAAACATGTTCCGGCGCCAGGGACTTTCGCTAAAAGTCTGCCTGGAGGAAATGCCCGAAATAAGGTCTTTTAGAGATGAAAGGGAGTTGGATAGTTGTTTTGATGACCTAAGGCGCAGTAAGCACGATTTGGTGATTGTGATCATACCCCAATCTGGAGTGTCCTATGACACCATCAAGCAGAAAGCTGAGCTTAAACATGGTATACTGACACAGTGCCTCAGGCAATTCACAGTCGAGCGTAAATTAAATCCGCAACTGATTGGCAATGTTCTTCTGAAGATCAATGCGAAACTGAATGGCATAAATCACAAGTTAAAAGATGAACCAAATCGACTGCTATCAAATGCAATGTTTCTGGGAGCCGATGCTACCCATCCTTCGCCGGATCAAAGGGAAATGCCTAGTGTTGTTGGTGTCGCTGCCTCACATGATCTCTATGGAGCTGCCTATAACATGCAATACCGTCTACAGCGTTCAACTGTCGAAGAGATCGAGGATATGGAAACAATTGTCACGGAACATTTACGAATTTATCATTCATATCGCAAACGATATCCGGACCATATTATCTATTATCGCGATGGAGTAAGTGTGGGCCAATTTCCAAAAATTAAAGCTCTCGAACTGAGGGGCATTAATGCGGCATGCGCCAAGGTAACATTGCTATGGCACTCGTCGAAGTAGTACTCTAACCATGGAATTATCTTTGTGTCTTTCAGCTGCGTATAAGCCCCAAACTATGTTGTGTAATAGTGGTAAAACGCCATCACACACGATTCTTTCCTCCCGGTGCTCCTTCGCAGGGCAATAAATTCAACAATGTGGATCCAGGAACAGTTGTAGATAGCGTCATTGTCCACCCAAATGAGGTGCAATTCTTTATGGTCAGCCATCAATCCATTCAAGGCACAGCCAAGCCAACCCGTTACAACGTTATCGAGAACACTGCCAACTTGGACATTGATTTGTTGCAGCAATTAACCTTTAACCTGTGTCACATGTTTCCTCGCTGCACTCGCTCGGTCTCGTATCCAGCTCCAGCATATTTGGCTCACTTGGTAGCCGCACGTGGACGTGTCTATCTTACTGGGTAAGCGGCAATGTTAAGTTTAAAACAATTTCAAAATCCTATTAAGTCCGACCCTCTATTAACAGAACTACATTGTTCAAATCACCCAAGGAAGAATACAAGAAGCGTTTAATCTCTCCCTCCTTGACTGCTGCGAATCCTATGTATTTTGTTTAATATCAAGTAATCAATTCTTATTCATTAATAAACTTTTCTTGAGCCAGCAAAGTGCCAAATATATGGCAATAACAAATATATAAATAATCTGGGCTATTCTAACCTTTATCGATAGACTGAATTGTTTAACCTTTGCAGTAATACTTCTTAGTTTTTTTAATTAAATAAATTTAAAAATACTTGACTATCAGTTGCGGTGTGCATGTGTATGTGTATATAGCCTTGATATCTCCCAATAATTTGAAAGGTATTTGAAAGTAAATGATAACTCACATAATTAGCTAAGTCTCTGAGATACTCTGAGAATATTTATATTAGGGGAATGAATACTCTTTTCTTAATTAAGGAAGAACATATTTCTGTGTCCTGAAACTTTAAAAGATACATTAAGAAACCTTATTGTGAGTAACTTTCGTATTGACATGTTTTGAAATCCATTCACGTACGTTTAATATGCATTCAACTCTCTCAAGGTCAAGTTGCGATGTCCAAAAAGGAAACATAAAACTTAATAATTTATAAAGGAAATGGATGAGGGGGAGAGCCATGACATCCACCCTCTTTCGTCCTTTGGATAACCGGTTAAAGTCATTGCCAATCAAATAATTAGAGACTGCTTTCAGTAAAAACAACAAACCGGCAGAGAGACCTCCATTCAATCCGCACAGACAATGCGCATGGATGTGTGCGCCAAACAAATAACGCGCAGAATCGCTCTTTTGTGGACAGGAGGTATATATATATACATACACATATTTATATAGTATATACATATTAAACTTCTACTATATAAAACACAGACACAAAAAAACAGGTTCAACGATACGCTCGAGGAGAACAACAAAAATGCCTCTGAGAGGGGGAAAATGAAAGCAACAACGATGACGTTGAAGGAAAAGCTTCGCAATAACAACAATGCGATACAAAATGAATAGGAAAAACTTTTCCCCAACACTTTGGGGGCAAGTACTAGTCAATGACATTGAAGAGGAGAACTTTCCGCCATTGTATTTGAGTGTGAGTGTGTCTGTGCGTAGGCGGGGGAGAGGGACGAATATTAGTTTAAAATCCTCTAAACATACGGTTCGTGGGGGCTCATGGCAGTCTTTCCCAGTTTTGCCCAAATTTTAAAGAGAAAATTTAAGTATACCCAAATCGGAAACACATGTTCAGATTGTGGAAGAAATTGCCTTGATTTAAGATTGACATTAAGTCCGTCTTTGCTAACGGGGTGAAATCGTGGAAGTTAGTCCACAATTTATCACAGTTTTCAAACCAAAGGACATTCTTAAATGTAAATTTATTTTAGAGTGGGTATTACTCACAGACTTAATGTCATTACTGGCATTCTTAAAGACTTCCGTCTTTAGTGCCAAATACAGTTGCTAGGATTGATTAATATTTTTGTTGTATAATCGTGCATTAAGTTTCTTCAAATGATACTATACTTTTCTTTTAAGCCAAAACTTTTGAGCCACATTCTTCGCGGATAAGCAGAACTAGCCACAACCCTTGTATAAGGATGTCATGAACTGCTTCCTTTGCACCATACTCAAGTTTTGGGAACCTCATCATCCATCTACTGCCCTTCCCTCATGAAACTCGTAAAAAATCTGGGAGTGCACGTGTCCTTTTTCCGATGTGGCCTCTCTTGTTGTCCTCGCTGTGCTTTTTTTATATTGCTTGCATGTTCAGGCCGGACGCGTGAATAATTTTGCTGCAGGACCTTTGGTCACGCTGTGAATCAATCTTGCGGACACAGGAAGTAAACAACAGAAACAACAACAGGAATTCGAATCCGAGTCCAAATCAGAATTCATGTAATTTCCAATCATTTCTTGGCATTTCTTTAATATGTTTATTTTTTCCCCCCGATGCCTTTTATGGAGCTGAAACAATTTTTTATCGACTTAAGCGGAACTTTAAGCCCAACAAAATGGAGCATTCGTGCCGTATTTGGGGGTTGCTTAGTGGGTGGGTTGAACAGGAGGGTGTGCGTCCGTCCAACTACTATTAGCGTTTAGTGCGCATGTTTAAGAAACAAAAACAGAAAAAAACCCCGGCGTAAACTCCATCATCAGACGTCCCAAGGGGTCCAAAAAGAAGGAGAAGAAGAGCAAAAGGCAACACTTAAAAGTGGTTGCAATACTTTCTTCTTTTTTTTTGCTGCTTCATCCTCGTGCTGGCGTGTCCTTTTTTTGCGCCATTTGTATTGGCATTTCCAGCGTGTGCTCCAATAAGAACAAAAGGGACTGCCTCCCACTCTCCGACTCCAGGCCCACTTTAACACTCTCTTGTTTGGTTGCCAGCCAAAGGTTATTGAAAATGGCATTGCGAATTTTCTCTGTATGTTCCGGGTGCGTGTGTCTCGTTTTTTGTCTGACTGGGTTCAAAAGTTGAAAAGGGCTTCGGGCGCAATTTGGAAATTTTGTTTGTTCTTTTTTAGGTTTTGTTTTTGTTTTGCTAGCAAATTAAGGAACGAATTTTTTATTTTCCTGTGGTTGATTTATAGATACAAAAATGTTGGCTTCATTTTTGCATTGCTGATGACCAATTACATAAGTGATAAAAACATTACAAGGAATGAAGTCAAATTGGATTTGAGATATCAAACAGGATGATAGAAACCCTGTTCGAGATTGAATAGGGAAGTCCTAGATTAATTATAGGGGAAAGCGTTGAAAATGATTGTCAAATTTGAAAACAGATTCCAAAACTTCCTTAAAAGGAAACTTCCACTTTGGAGGGCCAAACTTCCAAAGTTCTCACCAACCAGCAGAGTTGGTCCAAGATGTCTTTAATTTTGTTGGAGGCCTCATCAACATACTTCTGGTAAAAGGGTATATGGGATTTGGATGACTTAGAAACAAAACGAGGAATCTCCATTGACAGAGTTTTCATATTTCACTTTATTCTCTTAAAAACTGAGATTGGCTGCAAAATCTAGTTCTGTCCGTTTTTGTTTCTTATGTGATTAATAACCAGATACAATTCTGTCAAATTTAAAATGAATACACCTCTTGGATCTGGCTAGAGCCAATATCAATTTATTGTGTTCCTCATAAATTTCCAACGAAAACCAATTTTGGCAATTGAATTGAATGTTTCCTATACATATATTCACATTCCTGAGATAACATAAAAAATGACTTCCCAAACATGAACGAACCCTCCTCCAATAAAAAGTGGGCGTTTCCGTTTACCCACAATAAACGACAGATATCCATATGGTATCCTCACAAGAAAAGAAACAGAGGAGAAGAATATCATAAAATAAATAAATTTATGTAGTACAATAAAAATAAAATCCAATAAAAATTGCCCTTGACGCAGGATATGAAAATCAAATAAAAACGACGGAAACAATGATGCCAAGTACGAAATGTCGTGGTCTAAATCTGCATATACAAATAACCCGCAGACCCAGAAGGTCAAGTTCAAAACGCATTTGCTCTGATAATTACGCATAATTAGACAACAAAACCGAAATGAAATTCTAATCCTCCTTTATATTGGAAAATAATATATATTTTTGGGAGAAAAGTTACCCGCATTGACCCAAAACCTTGACTTGGATGAGAATTCTGAGAGAATTCTGTGCCTGTTGTTTGTTCGATTTTACATTTGGGTTTTGATTAATTCGATTCCACCAATGTCATTCGGCGTGTGGGGATGGCATTAACCGCAATTAAAGCACAAATGACAGATTGCCTATAAAATATTGACCACCAGAGTGATCGGAACGACCCTCAGATGGCTGTGCCCTCAATCCCCTTCGTCAATAGGCATACAAATGATGTTCGTTAGCCAGTCGGCCGGAGGGTTGCTTCCATGGCTTGCCCGGTCATAAATTTAATGATTGTTAATCTTCAATAATTTGCCATGAGAAAATGCACAGAGACTGCCAGTTGGCTATTTGTAATGGATAGTTTGAATATTCAGTATTTGGGGTTGAAAAAGTCTCACAATCAGTTGAATGATTTTTCTTATGCATACATAATGAAAAATCCATATTCTCGAACAGAGCATATCAAATAAGTAAAATCCAGAGGATTACATAATTATTAACTAAATCTTAAGCAAATACGAGTGCCAAGAATATTTACACATTTAAAGCAATAAAGATTTAAAGTTAAGTAATTTGTATTAGTTTTTTTTTTTTTTTTTTTTTTATATTTTTCAAAGAATGTCCTTTTGAAAGTTAATACAGTGGCCATGAATACATCTGTGATGTTTAGGTTTTCGGACTTTAGTTCTCAATTTCTCCAACTTTTTATGTAATTGCAATTCCCAACTAGTTTTAGCGTTATGGACATGGTATAACCATTGCAATTCTGGAACTCCTTAGCAAAAGTCTGCTGATGAACGTCGTGGTCCTTAAAACAGCTATACAGACAATCTGCTCACCGTTTTGTGGTGGCCTGTTGAAATATTCTCCCTTTTTGAGGGTTTGAAGGGTAGGAGCCGGCTTAAATGCAAGGTTTGACTTAAATTTCAAACAGGTCGTTATCTAACCAAATACTTTGGTATCAAGGGACGCAGAAATTACATGCGAAATTTCCAATTTCAATTGGTTTCAATACGAATTCAAAAGCAAAATTAAAAATAAGTTTTGCTAGATCTACAACATAAAATGTCATAAATATTTCCCCAGCCGACAAAAAAACATCTGTCGATAAAAAGGCGAAAACTGAGGTGACCACTCTTAAAGCCTAAAATCCGAATAGAAACACTTTGAGTTATTTGAAATGAGAACTGAATTAATACCATACATATTCTATAGAACAAAGATTTAGGTTTCACTAACTAATTACTCGCCTCCTTTACACTGTTTTACCGTTAGAATCCCATCTTGATTAGGGTTTAAGGTCAATATCCACAAGTCAATTGAAAATGGTAAATGAAGGGCTAAGTTAGCCGCTAATTCTTGTGAAAACATTCAAACAGCACCTAAATAAAGGCAATGATTATTAGCATAGGAATCTTTAGTTAACCTTAGAAATCATTGGTTAGTAAGTACCTTTATTTTCAAATAAACTGTAAATAACTTGACAAACGGAAATGTTATTTTCGATTGAGTTGTGATATTATTGAAATGGTAGAAAAAACTAACATTATAAAATTCCTTTACAAATAAGTTTTTAGTTTTTTCAGTGAGATCTTGAGATATTGATTACTGTCTGAGGACTTGTCTTAATAGACGGGACACCAGCTAGATACATTTATGAGCTTAAACAAGTTTCCTTTTTAATTCATTCCTCGCTTCTTGTTTACTTTTGCTAAAAAGGACAAATCTACAACTACCAACAGCTGCACACAAAACAAGGCAAAAAAACACAGATAAACAGTAAGAGTGGAAAAATGGGGACACAACTCCGACTCCAACTCGAACCATAGACAACTGTCAAATGATGCTACTTTAGCGATAAGAAACCGACCTCTCCAGTGGACTGCCAACTCTCCCTCGCTTTCCCAGAAAGGACTATGACGGGAAAGGAAAACTCCCATGTGCGTTATTTGTTTCGTTGTCCAAAACAATTTCCTTCCTTAATCACATGGTAACAGGGAGCAACTCGCAAATCTGACCAAAACAAATCGAGAAGAGACCCAAACAACAAAAAAAAAGAAAGACAAAATGAATAAAAAAAAAGAATTCACGAATCAGGAACAACATTTCTAATTGTGAAAGATAAAAAAAAATGAGAAAAACACGCAGACAAACAATTTTGGGTTGGTCGACGAGAAAAAAGAACTCGCCGAAGATAAATGACAGGCAACTTTTATGGGAGGCAGATGCGGATCAGGATTGAGGATACAGAACTTGGGATTGAGGCGATTCTCTCTATCTCTCTTTGTCTAGTTGTTTGCGTGTTTGTGTGTGAGTGAGTGAGTGTAGACATTTGCCAGCAACTGTAGCATACTTTCAAGTGTCTTTCAGCACGTTCTATGTGTGCCAACAGCTTGTCGAGTGGTTTCTTCCCCTGCTTTCGACCTCTCACTTGGTTTTTTCTACTTCTGTATGTGTGTGTGTGTGTGTGTGAGGAAAGTATTTGGACTATCGATGTCGCCATAAGTTGTGGCAAGCCCTTCAGTTCTTCTTGTTGTTGTTTGTTGCCCGCCTGCCACAATTTTCCATGAATCCTTTACTTCTGCATCCTCCATATATCGGCCCATGCTTGACCAAGTGCAAAATGTCAAGTTTCTCTCTTTGGTTTCTCATGTTTTTTCCACTGTCTCTCTCTCGTTCGTTCAGTCTTTGATGTATGTAAATTTTTGTAGCTTATCTGTGCCGGGCCCGTGTGTGTGAGTGTGTGCCTGCCTGACTGCGTGTGTGTGTGTGTGCTTTAATCGAAAATACATCCCCTATCCGGCATTGTAAACATGTTGCCAAATCCGCTTTGGAGTCGTTAGATTCAAAGTTGATTATTTGCGTGTTTTATGACTTAGACTGCAACTGGGACGAGAACTGGGACTGGGACATGGGCTTAGGACTGCGTCTGGCTTTATCAGTCAAATCTCTATGAACAGGTGGACAAAGTTGTCAGAAACGATTCGAAATCATTAATGAGGATTTCGTTCCTTTACCCGAGAGCTTGATTTGTTGGTTCACATTGGATGATAACTATTTGAACTTGACCTAAATCGAAAAATCCATTTGACTCAATGAATATGATGATATAAGTCTTGGCGATATATATAGATATCATAGGTATATTTCGGTTTTAAGTGTTTGCAAATTCTACTTATATTCCATTTTAAATTATTTACTTACATAGTGAGACAGTAGTAAATATGTATAGTGGACATGTCCTATACATAATTATCTATAATTCGGAGACTTTATTATTCGCATGTGAGGTAATTGGAACATGTTTAGATGGCATTGTTGTAATGGACTAAATAAGTCGTAGATACTAAGTCTACGTTTTCATTATGCTATCACTAAGGAGGCTAATAAGGATATTGACCGAAATGAAAGATACCATTGTTACATCATTCTCAAGTTGGTGATAAAATCAAACCGAAATAACAAACATGGCATTAGAATGGAATCCACTGGGCGGTGGATAATAAATCATTACCAACAGAATTTAAATTCATTGTAATCATAGATAGAATGTAAAAACTACATACGAACCTCCCCTTCGGTCCGCACTGCCCCGCCCACACAATCCTGATGACATGTTGTGGTAAAGCAATTTACCCTTCAGCGGCAGCGCATAGCAACGAACGCATAATTTTTAATTGTCAAAGGAATTGTCCCGGTTTGGGGTTGGATAACGCGGTTGGGATGGACTGGGATGGACTGGAATGGGACGGGGGTGGCACTCGGACTTGTGGTTCATCACTGATTTATGGAATTTAATAAATTTTTACAGATTTTAATCGCTTGTAATTACGAGTGGCGATTCAAAATGGTTCGCCAACGCATTTTCAATTAAAATTAAGGTCCAGGTAATGCCCATTCGAGGCTTCCCACATCCGCTCTTCGACCTTCTTCAGTGCTTTTATTTGATTGGTTTTTTTTTCCACCATATTCTCCAATTCAATTTCCGAGACATATATACATACAACAACGCACATTTATAACATATACATACCTACAATATATATGTGTGTTTTCCTTTTATTTTATGTTATTATATAGACTTTTTTTCTCTTCATGTCCTTTTGGGGCTGTTGTTGTCTGGACTCTATTTTTCTTCTTTTTTTTTATTATTTTATTGAGCTGCTCAACTCATGGTATGTTTGTATGCTCTATATACACATATACATACATAGAACCAGCAGCAGTCGCAGATTGATTTTTATTCTATATTACGTTTTATTTCCTTGGAGACAAAAAATAATAATAAAACCTGGTCCGTCCTCAGAGGACTCAGTTTTGATCCAACTTCAAAGAACTTTTTTGGAGTGTCCTTGTCGTATGTGTGTACATGTATATCGGTGTGTGTGTGGGTGTGTGAGTGGGTGTGCTGGTCCTTCGTTGATTTGCTCGTCGGCTTATGCGACAAATTTTTCATTTATATTGCGCTTCTCTGGCTTCGGCTCTCTGATTTTTTCGGCCTCAATTTGAGGTCCCCTCTCCAATCCGTAACCACAAATAAAAAAAAATACTTGAGGTGCAGAATAGTCGGCACTTTTGCGGCTGCAAAGAGCTTAGAATGAGGGCTGCGACTTGAGAGGAGGTTGGGCCAATCTCGAAGATATGAATCAGGTCGAGAGTTTTGGCGGGGTGAAACTCTGCCGTATGATATCATTTCAATCAGGAAATGCAACTGAAGCCTTCAAATGTGACCCACAACAATTAAATATTTAAATATCCAACTTCTAGAGTAAACTATTTGGTTCACATTGTCTTATTAAAAAACATGAGACTGACAACAAAAACTTCAATTGTTATGTGAACGCCGGATAAAAAGTAAATGAGTCGTCTAAGTGGCCCAGTCGTAGGCAACTAATCAACGGGGATCCGGGTTCGAATCTAATCCATCTAGTGTATGGATGTAGTTTTCATCTAACTAGTGGAATCTATTAAGGTGGAAAGATAAAAAGTACTTATGATCCTTATGACACCCTTGCACAACCGTCTTCTATAGAAGCACTAACCCTATGGTTAGTGATAGAAGCCTATGTATACAGATGAGAGTACACATATATCCTTTAAGATTGTTTAAGTTAGTGTGATAAAACTTAGGCTTCTTTGTAGTCGAATCGGACCATCGAGTCGGTAAGCTGTTATTGAAACGTTCGGTGGAAAACTTCGTTATTTTCCAAGTTTACCCCCTTATTAATGATATTAATGAACCAGAAGAATATTACTCTGAATTTGGTTTGTTTGCTTTGCGACTATCACCAAAACAATAACAAATAATAAGCGGTCATTCTGCCAGACTTAATCAAAATCGAAGTCAATGCATATAATTGCAGGCCGCATTACTGTAGTAAGTTGTACTTTGAAGGAAATTTGACTGTCTGAATGAAATCTGTTTGGCTTTGATGTGAGTTAATTCGAATGAGGTATAAAAACGTCGTCATGGACAAAGACTTGTAAGGACGCGATCTTCGCCATTTTGTTTGTTAGTCTCACCTTGCTATTCCCTCTGTGAGAATAACGATATTCCGCTAAAAGACGACACTCTAATGCTTGCTTTTCTTCTCTTTACATTGGCTTCTCAGAATATGCAAATATCGCCATTTGTGGGTCACACAACGCCAAAAGGGGAGTGATATTGACACGTGTCGGAATGCAAGGCCCTTGGAGCTTATTCTCTAATGGCACGAATGAGTCATCAAGACAATCAGCCTCAATTACGTCTGCTGAATCATTTATCGGCGCTGAAATCTCACATTACGTGACTTTCTGATTTGGCAATGCAACCGCTTTATATGACTGAGGTCGAAATATTCACCTTTTTTTAACAGATTTAAAACAGCGGGTAACCGCGTCCGTCCTTTGTCTTCCAATATTCAGGTTCTTCATATTAATTTCCTTACTAATAGAACACCACAAAGTTCGGAAACTGTAATTTCATTTTGAAATTATAAGATTATTTTCAAATGAATTCCAATCCATTCAAGAAATTCCAAATATAATTAGTCATGGCAAACCAATTCCCTAAAGAATCGGCATCTATCTATAACTAATAGTAAAATGTCGGCTTTGTATACAGACACAATTTGTCATGCTGATCTTTTTTTTGCATACGGAGAACTTAGTTAATGTTTAAGTAAACATCTTCAGCATAAACAACATACTTATAGCCGTCTTCTGATCACTTCATCAGACCCTTGAAATGGGATATACAAAATTTCGATAAAATGATTTCTTATGTGGGTCGTACTCTGCTTAAGTGGGTCATTCTTGGTGAGATAGACAACTTATAAGACTCTCGTTTCATTTGACTACTTATAAGACTTTATAACTAAATTCCTCGAAAGCGTCTAGTTGTTTTTGAGAACTGCTTGTCGAGGTATCAATCATATCTAAAAACGTTGTGATTCTGACATTCTTCGGTGATTTGTACGTCATGCAATATGTGTCCCTTAGGAAAAGGGATCTTTTCCGAGGATTTTATTATAAATTGGAACTGTCTTTTTTGTGTCTTTATGTTTTACGTATACTAATAATTAAGAGGCAAGTTGTGCGGGAGCCATAAAACCAAAATCTGACAGATTTTACAATGCATAATTTGTACAAACCATCGTTTCAAAGAAAAAATGTTTACCAAAAATTAGTGATAATTCGTTTTGGAGTAAATATAATCTCAAATTTTCTTTTGCTGTTAAATTACAAGTGAAAACTTGCAATACTCTTAATGAAAACTCTTTCGAGTTAAGCTCTATTCTATTCGTTTTAGTTTGAGTATTAAGTACGACGAATGTATTAAGAGTTCTTAGAGTTACATATATGCTCTATGAATAGATTTATGCAATGCTAAAATACGTATATGTATATACGGATCAGCGTCAACAGTCATGTCTATATAGACATATCCGTCTGTTTGTCTATCAGTCTGTAAAAGCACCTGCTCTTCGAAGACCTTAAGAGGTAGGCAGCAAATTCATTCGAGTCAGCAAGACGAATGCGGCATGTCCTTGTCTGTGCTTATTGAGGGACATTGAAAGTTTGGTTCGTACTTCCAGGCAGCAGCGTCTTAATGATAGGATGTCTCACAATGTTTTGTCCTTATTGAAGTAGATTTCTTGTTAAATTCTAGAGGCAATTCGTTAAGGACTGGCAAAATATTGATCTAAAACATTTGTCGGAAAAACTTTTATTTACCAAGTTGACTTAATGCTTCGCTGACCGTCACAATTACCTAATGGGTTCTCCTGACCTTCCGGATGCAGTGCATCATTATCTGGGCAATGGGCATATTAAGCTATGGCCATATGTCAAGCATCTGAACAATATGGTATAAATTAAAATGCTATGTGCATTTATTCAGTGTGTTACGGCGGTTCGAGCAATTAATTTGCAATAAAAGATAAATAAAATAACAATAATTATTTTTCGCACTATTCAAACAGAGAGAGAGCAGGGACACTCCTACAACGATTTATTATCCATAAAGGGGGGAAGAGTGAAGAAGACAGTGTGGCGGAGAGGGAGACAGAAAGAGATGTATGGATGTTGGTGGCAGAATGAGGCAGGAGCAGGAACTAATTTTCAAGGTCATTAGAATGCTACGGCCAAATTGAGAGAAACTGACACTGGACAGGCCCCTTTTGTTTGTTTTGTTTAATGTTTATGATAATCACAGACAATAGACTTGGTGCACATCTAGCCAGCCTAGGCCAGTGCCCACAATTCTCACCCCGACAATCATCCCGACCCCTTCTCCACACTCCATTGTTGGCTGGAGCGTAACCCATAAATACTCAGACTCTGAGAGGGGCCCAGTCAAAACAATTGCATGAGACAACGAGAACAACGACGACGCGTCGTCGGTTAGACAATGGAAACAAGGCAATTCGTGGCAATCGATAGGCACTTTGATTTGGGATACCCCCCGATATAACCCTCATGCCCATTGCCCATTGCCTTTACTTTCCAACTAGTCCTGCCCACTAGGACTCATCCTTCGCCAACTATTGTCCTCTTTTGGCAGGCGTGCAGCAAATGGCAAAACTTCCGCTTTTCCTTTTTGGCGGAAATTATCAATAAATATGCGAGGCCAGACGCAATTCGCAAATTTTTGCGTGTCCAAGCGATGATTTTTTCCTCTTCTCTTATTTATTTTTTTTCCTATTTTGATGCCGCCTTCCCCAGTGTCCAGTTTTTGTGCGCCACAACGGAAGCATCATTATCATAAATTATCATTTTGTAGGAATTGCATCCGTTCTGCCATCGAATAGCCCCCAGCAATAGCAACAACAGCAGTATAGCAGAAATGACGACAATTTCAATTGTCCCACCCCCACCCCCACCCCATTTCCACTCTTCCCTAACCACCTTCCCTCACTCAGAGCTCTTTTCAGTCCATTGGTATGTATTTCACGCGAACCGAAAATTATATTTCTAGTTTAATTTATGGTTGACCAATGCCACCAATTTCCACATTTTCCACCAATATTTCTCTCCCATTAAAAGCATTTCATTTTGATTGGGACACAAAATTGATTTAGCCCTTTCCATTTTAAGTTTAATTGTTTATTGTTATTACTCGAAATTTGCCTTTCATTTTAATTTACTAAATAGAAACAGGTTTTGGTCGATGTCACTAGGTCTGAATGCCGTGGCAACTATTAATGAAACTTATTTATATGAACCACCGAAATCAGGAGCAACAACAATCAACAGTTAATGCACTGCTTAGGACTTTCCTAAAGGATTAGTTAACGAGAGGATTGTAAAATGGGTTTTGATTGATACAAATTTGGTTAGACAGAATTCTGAAATGTTTTCAAAAATCTTGTTAGGTTACGACGTTTTTGAAATTTGAGTCAACCTTGCAATTTAGCCGGCTCGAGGTCAATCTTCCAAAAGAAGATTATTTCAAAGGCAACACAAAAAGGTGAACAAAAACTCTTAACTTTGCGAATTTCCCAAATTTTAGCCGATTGTTGAGAGAAATATCTATTTTTAATGCTTTAAACTTCAAATCGGAATGTTAGTCAAGTCACTCATCGTGTTATCTACTTAAGTGACACAGAAAATGCCAAAATATCGTCATGTATTTAAGAATTATTGTGTGTATACAATAATTGTTTTTTATTAAAATTAATAATAGTTAGATAACAAAATAGTCGGTTGAACAATTTAGAATTAAACGAACTCTGACACAACAACTTTAGATGACAACTTTAGCGACTTTAACAACTTTAAATACAACTTAATCAACTTTTTGTACGTCTTCTGCTTATACGTCTGTCTATATCGTTCCTTCTGTCGTTCTGTCTTTTTACTACCGATGATGCCACACTGTCGCACCGCATCCTGGGCTGCCATCTCTCAGCACATATTTATGAACCCATATGACACTACATGTATTCAATAAACCTTAACCTCACAAAGGTCAAACAAGGGAAACTTCAGGTATGCTAATCACCGGTTTGGATGAATTTTGGATATGTTGTAGAATACCCCGTCATTTGAAGCTGTGCACTATTCTAAAGTTCCCCTTGTTAGCCTATTCTGTTCAATATGAACTATCTAGTTTTCTAGCAGGTTTTTTAAATACTGCCTGAAAAGGGGGGGATTGACTATAAAAACCCCGAAAACTTAAGCATTTGTTTCTTTTTCATTGCTACAGGCCTCGGGCTGGCCTAATCCGGCACTGGCATCTTTTGGCCAGCTTAAACCTTTTTCTTTAAACAAGGCTAAGTGCGATTCAAACGTGGTTGAAATGTAAACTTGTATAACTATGTATATACAAATTTCTCAGCTGAAAAGCAACCGCCATAACTCTGTAAAATCTTCTATCACATATAGCTTTAAGAACATTGTATTATTCTTTAATAGCAATACAGCAAATAATGAAATTAATGATTTGTCCATTTATCTGGAGCTGACCAAGAACATATATGAGTACTTTATCATTTTGCTAATTATTCCTTTCTTTCAATTGGCATTTCAGATCTATGTATCTTAACCCTAAGATAAATTCAACTTAAAATCAACTTCTAAGTTTCTTAGATATTTTGTAAGAAATAAAAACAAAAGAAAGCAGAAAGAAAACAAAAGTAAATTTAACACTAAACAGATATTTTCTTGAATAGTTTTTGAAAATAAATATTAAGAGTTTTTTAATGAGATTCACATGTTGTGGAATGAAAAAATAACATTTTAAATTGTAGAGATTTTTGAAGTTGGCCTGTTCCTCAGGTCTTTTTTCGCTTTTGAGGCTTTGCCTTGGCACATTTTGTCTGCTAATTCGATTTTAATGTAAATTAATGAATGCGTTGGCACTTAACACTTACTTGGCCACATTGAGTCGCTGGCTGTGACTTTGCCTTATTGGGCCCTGTCAGCTTAGCTGGCCAAACGCTCTGGCTTTTGGTTCTGGCTCTGACTCAGAGTCAACAAAAAATTCCATGAACATTTGCCTCATTAGCCAATGGCGTTGATGGACAGTGAGAGAGGGAGACACACATATACGCATTGGATAAATGATTCAGTTGGATGATTGAATGGATTTTGAGGCCGAAAATTCGCGCATATTTGTTCACTGAATACTTCTGAATTTTATGGCATGTAGACCTTTGATTCGCTCACCTCTTACTTCAAGTACTTTCTCATTTGGCCAACCTTTTCATTTCGTTTTCTCAGTAGGTGAGAACTCATTAGGAGACTTTCTTTTCAAGTCCTGGACACAATGCCCACTGTACAATATTGCCGCTTAATGCGACCATTAACAAGTCCAGCGGAAGAGCAATGGCAGAGAGAGAGGGTTAGGGGGAGTTGGGGGAAAGGTAAGGAAGGATAAAGCAAAAAGGAAAAATTCGCGCTTGTTAGTTATTTCCGCTAAGAAAATAGTTTTATCCCGTCATAGGTACGAGTACAATCTGTTTTTTGTGTTGCCGTTTTGCCTCTCATTTTAGCCTCTTTCGTTTCCCCATTTTTTTCGTTCAGCTTGTTAACAAATTTTATGCATTTCTTAACTTTTCGAGGCGAGTTAACGAGTGGAATTCCAACTTGCTTATTATTAGTTGCTGCCAGAATGCGGCCTGCATTGTGGTTATCATACTTTAACAAGTTTTCCTCAAAGAAGCATGCAATTTTCTTTGGCCCGCTGCTAGCTAGCAGCTAAACTGCAATGCAACTTTGGTCGCCGACAGGCGACGGGGGATGGAGAGGAAAAGGAGGTGCAAAAATGGAAAATGCAAAATAAAAAACCAAGTATAAGGAAAAAACACAGAAATTGCTGAAAATGCGTGCATAAAACTTTTCCCCTCTCTCTCGCTTTTCCCATTTCCTACATTTTTTTTTTTTTTTGTTGCTTATCGCCAGTGCAGAAAATCTTGGAAAATATTGTATTAAAAGCAGCCGCTAAACTTGACGATGATGATGATGATGATGATGCAGGTGTATTGTCCGCAGGGTCCGCGAAAAACTCGAGAAGCAGCAGCCATTTTGTAAAACGGTGGACGCCATTTTGTTCTGTGTGTTGTGGTTGCTGATGGTGTTGGTGTTGTTGGTGTTGTTTGTGTTGCTTGTGCTGCCTGGCACACAAAATGAAAATGAATTCGTAATTAGATGACACCATCCGTGCGTAAATAATAATTTTCCCCCGCCCTCGGCCTCTTTTTGCTAGTTAGTTAAGACGCGCGAATGAGTTTTCCTTGAGTTTTCCTCCGACCAACTCTCGCCAAATCTTGTTGCCATTGTCAGGAAAAATTTGCGGCAGCACAAGTTTTTTGCCAGCCGAGCCAAGTTCCTTCAGGGTTCTTCTTTGCGTAAGGTTGAACAAGTTTTTATCCAATGGTTGCGTTTTGATTCGTTGCATACCCTTTCCCCCACTATGCGGAGCATATCGATTCAACAAGCAACTAAACAACAAACATGTTTATCCAATGAATAAAGAATCCTTTGCACTTGGTTGATTTTCAAGTCGAAGAACTACTATGTTAAAGCAGAAACTAGCTTTAATCTTCATTAACCACTGCATGGAACAAATGAATTAAACTAATTGACTTGGAAATCAATGTTTGAAAGAAAGTGTTTGAGGATCAACCTCTAGAAAATGTTATGAAATAATTTCACGGCATAAGGGCATCCAGAAGTCTAAAGTGCCCGCTAATCCTTCTGTTCTGTTGACCCCCAACTTATATTCTCTGCTTTTTTGCTCATCTGAGTGTGTGTGTGAGTTGTACCTCTACTTTTCACGTATTCGTATCAGCTTGCCCACATCTTTCTCTAGTTTTGGTGGTGCTCCCAGTGCCTTAGACTCAAGCCCAGTCCCAGCTTCATCTCAGTTTCTATTCTCCTCTGTTTCTCTTCTGTTCTCTGTTTGTTTCTTTATCGCGCATTTACCAAGTGCCAAAGTTTTCTCGTTATAAGTTTTGTAGCCTTTGTGTGTCTCTCGCGCAGCTCGAAGCTCGCTGCGAAACTTTCGATATTCCTTCAAAAAGTTTATGGGCGAAACTCAGCCGAATGAGTCGCGATTTTTGGGCCAAAAAATAGGGCTTCCCATGCAACACGTTCTCTACTCGGCCCCATCTGCTGCTCCTTCACACTTTCCCATCCTCCCACCATATTCACTCGCAAGTTGGCAAACAAAAAAATTATATTATTTTATTGTTGTTTGGTTGCCGCATAACTTTATGCCAAACACTTCTTTCACTCGGGTTTTGGCATTATCCATGGGCGAAAGTTTTTTTCGGCCCCGAAAGCACTGCAGAGCGGGGCCATGGCATGGATAGAACATGGGAAATAAGTTGGGGCTCTAGCTGCGGAGTCGACGGAAGTCGAAATCTTTACCATTTGCTGCGCCATTTTGCAGGACCCAGCAAGGCAGAACTAAGGGAGGATCCGGGCAGAGCGTGTGTCCGCTGCCAGATAAGGCAGGAAAGTATTTTCATATTCCGCATGCAACTGCAAAGTGCACTTTAAATTCTTGCAAATGAGTAACTCGGCTTCGGAAAACAAGTTTCTCACTTTTATTGCCAAACTTGGATCTCCATGATTATGCTAAATATGATGAAAATGAATTATTAAATCCGGACAGATCCATTTGCCTGAAATGTTTTGATGGCTCTAAATTAGCACAATATTCAGGGATTGCGTTGAAGGATTGTGGAGCTGTTGTCCTGCGTGGATTGGGCCCTTGTTGGTGGTAGATTTCCAGGTCTTTAAACATGGCACCCTCTCGTGATGCTCTGCAGTTTATTACAATCAGAGTTTTAGCTAATTTTGCACACGTTTTGATAGGCTGAGGAGATACTTTTTTCTACTAATTTGTGCACATATTAAAAATGTTTTTGTTTATAGGGGGAAGTTCCATTTTGTTGTGTTGTGCCATTGCCATTACGAGCTGTGAGTGACGCCTGGTTGGTGTTTCCATTTGCCTTTCAGACTGGCTCATGTGTGTGCAATTGCATGCAGGTGGGAATAGGTGTGAGAGGGGTTGGACTGAGGAGAAGTGGCACATTACACACATACAATAATTAAACGTAGCGCGAGCTTATCAACATCATCATCATCGTCATCGTCATCATCATCCGCAGCAACATTTTTCTGATTATAATGTGCCACTCATGATGTTGTCGTTGTTGTTTTTGTTGGTTTTCCTTTTCCTATTTCTTTTTTTCTTGCGCCATCCCCTCACCAATTAGGGAAATTGTGTGCTATTTCCAATTTGAAAATTCAGCGGGCTTTCGGGGTTTGTCTTGGCTAAAGTGCCTTCGAAACGCACATAGAGAGAAACAAAAGCCACTGCGATGCGATTTGTTGTCGTTCAACTTTCAAGATGCCTGCTTCCAACCAACTGCACGACCAGACAGGGGGAAAGGGGATGATTGTCCATTAGTAAAATGGAGCAGGCTATTTTTGATTTAATGAGCCATGGACTAATGGATTTTCTCATCCATACGCTAAGCTGTAATTAAACACTTTTGCAAAGCTAAAATTAGCTTAGACATTTGCAGTTTACCTAAACAATATAGTTGGTCCGTCAGCTATTCCCGGAAGTTGTTAAAGGCCTGTCACAAAAACTCGTTTTTGGGATTCAGTATTGTAACTGACTTGTAGATGCTTTAGAAATATCCAAGTGACATATTTTAATGCACAATTTCATCTTAAAGTTACCCTACAAGGAGGTATAGTGTTGACCTGGGGAGAACGGTTTAGATATCACCCAAATGATACAGTTCCCACATAAAAAAACTAACACTAACACTAACACTACACAGACGGGGTGTTCTACCACATATTCAAAATTCATCCAAATCGGTGATACTTGAAGTTCCCCTTGTAAAACCGAAATAAATCTCATGGAAATGATTATTTTTCCTTTTGATTTGCCAAAAATGATATCACTCTTCTAGTAATTAGACCTTTTCTCGTTTCCGAGTCGATCTTAAATGTAAATCGAGATCAAATCTCCAACGTTTTCGACTGGTTTTCTTAGTTCCGAGTGAAATGTCAAACGTCTTCGAAGCAAACCGCGAAACACTTTTCTTTTGCCTGTATATCAGCTTACAAAGCTAACGAGACTTATAATAATTTAACTATAAATTTGCTATTAATTCCAAATCCTTAAATATGAATTTATTTGTGGCTTAAACATTTTGATTGAAAACGTTCAGAAACCAAGAAAAGGTCAACTCCATTTCGACTGCTGTCATAACTTGTCCACATTTAATTCTTTGGCTGCCTCCTTATAATAATTCCTATAAATTAATGGTTAGATTGAACTTATCTAATAATACTTAGAATTGTTTTAAACATATTACAGATTAATAGAAAAATATTTAAAATCCGTAGTTTTCATAAATTTAAATAAAAATGTGCAATTACTTTTCATTCCACTGACTCAAAGGCAAACGATTTCAAAGCCAATAATTTGGCTTCGATTCGAAAATGATAACAGGCCTTAAAATTTTGGAAGTATTTTTGAAAAAAAAAAACTCAAGACTGTTAAAAAATGTGTTTCTTTGAGTAGATATCTGAAAACTTCTATTCCCAACTAGTCATAACAAAACCGATTCCTTTGTTTTAAGAACTTTATTGATGTTGAGTTTAAGTTTAGGCAATTCCGATTGAACTTGGCTCATTGAAGAATGTGAAGTAAATAGATTTTTCCGTTTAGTCCTCGTTCATGACTCAGTTTAAACGGATGAAAAAAGTATGTTAAATACTTGACAAATATTTTCAGCTCTATTACTTTTATTACGAAGTGAAATATTTAGTTGAAAAGGAGATAAATACCTCTGATTGTGAGTATTTACTATTTTAGATATCATATTATCTATTTGGCGTAGCTTGAAGAAAAGTCTAAAGTTATTATACAATGCTTATATTGACTCCCTTCCTTCATGGATTTTCCATCCAGGAGAAGTTGATACCAGAAATTGAAGTAAGGAAAAAAGTGCCCCATCAAATTGTAACGAACACGCGGGTGTCGGAGTGCACTCTCTGTCTTACTAACAAGTGGCTCGGCTGAGCTCAGGGAAAATGGGGTGGTTCTTGTGCTCTCCCAAAACATGCGCTACATAAGTAAAATGAAGACAGAGATAAGGAATAAAGGACTACACCTAAATAGGGATTTTATGCAGAGGTGATGGAAGTTGTTTGAAGGACCTAGATGTTATTGCCTTCTCTTTACCCACCCAACCTTGTAATACCTAATGAAACCCGGTATTACCCATCTTGCGGCTGTTAAATCTCTTACGTCAGGTGCCCAAATAAACTAACTCAGCAATTCATCATTTCATACATATATTCAATTCAATGGAAAAACGGCATATGCCTTTAAGATCAGAAGTTAACATCGGATTTCATATCCAACTTATATTCATAGTATTAACAAAAATTTCAATTATATTTAAATCCTAACTAATTTGGTAAAAGTAATCGTACAAAAATGTGTGGGTAGATTTATAGGCATGAATTCGATTTAACTTAGATTTTACGTTAGGCATTCATTTCAGATTCAAAATCTACAAAAAAAACTAGCTCTGTGGTCACGGCAAGCTGTTATATATTGCCAATGGATTTTAGGCGGCTATGCCGTACTTACAGTTTGTAGAGTCCAATCCAGTCAGCAGGCCTGAAGACGGGCGGAGCACTAGATGCTGTTAAAAATATTAATAGTGGTGGCACCGAAATATAACTTGCTTCTCATTACCAACAAGAATCACTTTTAACACCTGCTATATAGAAAGTTAATTATAAATTGCAAGCTTATAAATTTTAACACATGTTTGTACGATACTTAAATGAAAAAAAAAAAAGAGAGCTGCTGGTTAAAGGCCAACTACGGGCTGGGGCCGAGGTTAGGGTTCCTCAACGATGGGTTTGGAGTCTGCGACAACGTCTTCCACTAGAAATCTCCAGTGATGGTGGGCGGAGCTATCCCGAGTCCTACGGTGAATCATCCACTCCAACGAGGGTTCGCCTAGGAATTAGGCTGGTTGGCTACGCTCCCCACAACTATATGTGTGAGCACTTATGGCCAAATAGCTCTCCAAAACTTATCCGCTGGTCAAGTCAAGAACCGGGTCGACATTTATTTGGTCGCATTCCGAAAAGTTCGACTTGCAACCATGGATGGGGTCGTCGTCTGGCACTGGTCTCTTTGGCCTTATATGGCTAACATTAAGAGTACGCGCTTGCAGTTATTGAAGGCAAGACCGCGCCGGCAGTGGCGAATAAATTTTATTTGTTCCTTCCTTATAGTTGGAACTTGAAAAAGAGGCGTGGACTTAGGAAATGTCCACGAGGGGTATGGAGTGTTACGTAACTCCACGTGCCTTTCTTGCACTTGCGATTTTTCTTTCGCTTTCTCCCTCCTCTTATTCGCACAACCGCACTATCGCTCAGACCATTCTAGACTCCCCGCACACTATTCAAGCTCAATTTTTGGGCACTTGGCTTGCATGAGCTTTTCTATGGAAGTGGATCGTGTAAGCTCGGTTCCAAAAAAAAAGCTCAAGGTCAATTCGCCTTAGAAATAGTGTATGCTAAATATATTCGTCTAGCTAGCAGATTTACATATATAATTTAATGTTTGAACCAGCGCACCCTTACACCACAGATTTGAATGACACGCCCTATTAAGTGGAGGCTCAAAGCTGAAAAAAAATCAAAGGGTGCTAAGCTGATTACCAAAGGTCCTTGGCATGGAAGGTTCCAAGCTCTTTTCCTGAAAGGTTTTCAACTACATACAAATGATTTCCGAGTTTGTTCTTGATCTTGACTTTAACTCCGACTGGTGCTAATTTAGCATTAAAATTATTGGCTAGGTTGCTGAGTTTAAAGTTACGCTTAGTGACTGTTTGGCCCACTTCGAAGTTGCGTATTTTACTCCTCAAGTTATATGTCCGTTGATTTGTATCATAAGCTTTATCTAAATATTTTTGAATATCAGATCTAATACGTACGAAATTGTCTAGTCTATCTAGCCGAACCGTAGCTTCATTCAGTAGATTGAGGTTGGTCAATAATTTGTAGTCTTTTCCGTGGGTTATCATGTTTTGGCCAAACACCGCCACATAGGGTGAAATTCCAATTGATTGATGAATATGATTTCGTAAGGCACTGTTTATACTACTGAGAAATTTATCCCAGTGACATTGATCCGAACGGAGATAGGACCGTAAGGCCGCATTAATGGATCGGTTTACTCTTTCAGCCGCATTGGCCTGTGGAGAATACGCAGCGGTAAATATGTGCTGCACTCCGTAATTCCTAATAAATGTTGTGAACTCCTGGCTTTTAAACTGAGTGCCATTATCACTGACTATATACTGTGGCACACCAAAGCAGCTAAAGATATCATCCCTTAAGATAGATATTATTACATTCGAGTTAAATTTCTTTACAGGTTTTAAGAAGGTAAATTTACTAAAGTGATCTAGAATGATAAAAATTCCGATATTTCCCTGTTTTGAGCGAGGGAAGGGACCGATAAAATCCACATATAGTCTTTGGAATGGTCGTTCGCTTATGGTTTGGTTTCCCATAGGCGGTTTTAGTTTACATGTTGGGTATTTGCAGGTTTGACATATCTCACACTGTTGAATGTACTTCCTAACGTCTACAACTAGTCCTGGCCAGAAAAAGTTACGTCGAATACGCTCTAAACATTTGGCTATGCCGCAATGGGCTGAGTTGGGAGGATCGTGGGCTGCTCTAATAACACTGTTACGGAGTTCTTGGGGCACCATCAATTTCCACATCTTATCGTTATCCGCTGAATTACCAGTCATAAAGTCAGTGCGATGATATATATATTGATTAATAACTTGAAAATCCGGAAGATTTGCTTTTACATATTTGTCTCTCAGAGATCTATATTCTTCGGATTCAAATGCCGACGAGGACAAGTCGATTTCAGGAGATAATTCCATTTCCAGGGAAGCTATTTCATTTTCAAATGATCGCGACAAAGCGTCAGCAACAACATTTTCACTACCTTTCCGGTGTTCTATCTGGAAGTTATACCCCTGCAGCTTCATTGACCAGCGGGCTAATCGACCGCTTAGTTCTTGTTGGTTCATAAGCCACCGCAAACTAGCGTGATCAGTCACGACTTTAAACTCATGGCCTTCAATATACATCCGAAATCTTTTAATCGCCAACACTACCGCAAGACATTCGAGTTCGGTGACCGAATAATTTCGTTGTGCTTTGTTAAGTTTTTTAGACATAAACGTGATGGGTCGTTCGAATCCGAACTCATCAACTTGGGCTAAAAGCGCACCTACTCCAAGCATACTTGCATCACATTGCACTATAAACGGTTTCTTATAATTTGGGTGTGCTAAAAACGGAGCAGTGCTAAGTTTAGACTTGATGTTTTCAAAAGCACATTGCGCTTCTTCGTTCCACGAAAAAGAATTGCCACGCAATAATTCTGTTAACGCAAAGGTGATAGTTGCATATTGTGAGATAAATCGCTGGTACCATCCAGTCATTCCTAAAAATCTCTTAAGCTGTCGCTTGGTTTTCGGCACTGGGAACTCGGATATGGCTTTAACCTTGTCTGGGTTAACTCTTAACGTGCCCTCTCCGACTATATATCCTAGATATTCTACTTTTCGCAGACAAAATTGACTCTTCTGTATGTTAATGGTTAGCCCTGCCTGCTTCAGACGGGCAGATACCTCACTAAGATGAGCAAGATGTTCATCGAAGTGATTAGATAATATCAATAGGTCGTCAAGATAAACTGATACTTGAGTTTTGAGCTGATACGGAATAACTTGGTCCATTAAACGACACATCGTTTGGGGGGCATTACACAGACCGAAAGGCATTCTCCTAAATTGATACAGTGGGCGATTGGGAACTGTAAATGCTGTTTTCCCTTTTGATGATTCTTCCAGACCGATTTGCCAAAAGGCATCTTTAAGGTCAATCTTGGAAATACAATGTACAGGGGGAAGTCTACTTAATAGGCCTTCTAGATTAGGTATTGGATATGCGTCTTTTACCGTAACCGCATTTAATTTTCGAGAGTCAAGGCAAAATCTTACCTTACCTGGTTTGACTAACAAAACGCAAGGGGAAGACCAAGAGGACGCGGGCGCTTCTTCTATCACTCCTAGCTTTAACATTTTGTCTATCTCCAGACATAATAAGTTTTCCTTCGCTGGTGATATCGGGTAAAATTTTTGTTTAATCGGCTTGGCGTTTTCGGTGTCAATAATATGTTCTATAAGGCTCGTAAAACCTAAGCCATCTCTTTCAAAAGTTGGAAATCCAGTTATTACAGTTTGTAATTGACTATGCTGACTAGCTGTTAACGGAAATTTATCCTCTGCAAAAGAAACTTCAGAAATTTTAGGGTCTGAGTGGATGTGAGAAATTGAAAGACCAAATGTTCTCCAGAAGTCCATGCCACAAATTACCTTTTGAGTAATAGTCGGTACTATGAGAAATTCTAAGTTGGCGCTTTTCGAGTTATAAGTGAGATTGCTTGTAATCGTACCAACTACCTGTTGCGATTGCCCATCGGCTGTCCTAACGTTACCGCGCGTTTTGGGGCAATATTGCTTGGTGGTCATAAGTTTTGTTGCTAATTCTCCACCTACTACACTTTTGTTAGCTCCGCTGTCTAGTAAAGCAGTGTAAATTTGTCCATCTATTGATAAATCAATAAAGGGTCGTATGTCGTTATCCAGGTTGATTATGGTTGATATAGTAAATTTCTTTAGCTTGTGTCTATTAGTCCAGAACGTTCGCAATCGTCGCTTAGATCGCGAGTGCGGCATCGCGTTGTCAAGTAATTCAGATCTTCGCTTGGTATACTCTTGCAACCGCACATGATATGGTTTGAACTGTTTAGTATTAGGTAAGTCAGAGTTATTAAGTAAGGTCACGTCTGAGTTGATTATTAAATTCTTTGGTTTATCCAAGACTACGGGCGGACATCCCCCTTCACTAATCGGCGGATATCCTGCGACTGGTTTCCCGTACGCGGATTACATTTTAAACAATTTGGTTTATACACATCTACTAGCCCACACCCATAACAAAATATGCGACGTTGTTGCAAACAGTTCTGATAACCATGTCCTAATTCGTCACAATTCCAGCATTTTATTTTCTCTGATGCACGCAATGCGCATACCTCAATAGGGTCATCTGTTTCGTCATCTAGCTGTTCAACTACTGGTTCATCATGCATTAACGCATTCACCATACGTTTACTGCCTATTTGACGCGTTAGCTGTCTTGACCTAAAGCTGCGGAAAAATTCTTCATGCTTATGACATTCCCTACGCAAGGCGGCTAGGTTTGGGGTCTCTACATGCAAAATTTCATGAAATAAGTCGGGTCTTAAATTGTTTCGCACTTCAGCTATGAATTCTGAATCGTTTAAAGGTTCTCGCAAAGCATCTGTAATAGCCAGCATAGAATCGAGAAATTCATCAAAATTTTCGTTGGAGGCCTGCTTGCGTCTGCGAAGGGCATCCAAAATGTCTCTGTCTGATCTTTGGTCTTTATACCTATCTCTTAAACGAATGCATAGATCGAACCAGTTCATTTCGTTCGAGGTTCGATGACATCGCCAGAAAAATGTTAGGGCTGGTCCCGAGAAGAGCAGATTAGCGAATTTATAAAGCAAGTTAAAGTCTCCATTCAAACTTTGGGTGGTTAAACAATTTACTCGATAAATGAAATCTTCTACAGTTATATCTTTGGAGGACCCTGTGAATCGTATATGCCAGTTAAAAATTATACTAGATACTCGATCGGGTCGTTCTGGTACTATCTCTTGGTCAATTGCATTTGGATTACTCCGAATATTGAAAGCTCGAGTTCTAACACTATTTTCGAGACTTCTTCGCGGAGCAACTGAGGGTGGTGGAAAGTCCCACTCTAATTGAGGTTCATCAGTGGATTCCGCACGAACTCCCGTGATGCTTAAATTTCTCATGGCGTTACGAATTTCTTCGGTAATTACTGATGCCATATTAACTCGATAAGTTTCTAATGAATTGGAAATAAGTTGTTGAATGCGTTCTTCTGACACTACTGGTGGCTGGTTTGCAACTGAATTTCGTGGTTGTTCACGTCGAGGTAGTCCCACAGTTCTGGGATTCTGATTTGGATTGGCACGAGTATTTGCTCTTGTGTTTGGTCTTTTTGGTATTGCTCCTAAGGCTGCCGAGTTGTCTGCTCCAAGAGAAGCTCGTGGAGGTTGACCATGAGTAGTCAATCTATCCTCGCTCCCTAGTAGACTTTTTGAACAAGGTTGCCTACAATTTGGACATGATTCATTGGTCTCGAGCCAAATCTTGAGACAATGTTTATGAAACATGTGCCGACATGGGGTCTCTACAATCTCTGTCTGCCCACTGGTGTCATTGCAAATTACGCATACGAGTGCTGTTTCACTTGGCATAGCAGAAGCCAAGTTTTCTAGGCTTCGTCTAACGGCCATACTAAAAACTAAAACTAAAACAAAAAAAAACTTTGAATATTAAAGGTAAGTATCAATTTTTCGTAATCACGAAAGATATAAAACAACTAAAGATAATTTGACGATTCTATTTCGTAAACACGAATTATGGATTCAAATTTTTTAAATATCAAAATAATTTCCTTACAAATTTGGGACTTCTCCTTCAATAAGAGTTTAACAGCATTAATACCCCCACCACTCTGCAATTTATTTGCATAAGCTGTATTTGAATGTGTAATTCGTTGAAAGAGGGACTTGCCAGTAACGATTCCAGAAAGAACAGTTCTCAATTTCACCTCACTACAACAACTTTATTTAAGATCTAGGAAATTGTATGGCCTGGTAGGTATCCGAACTATATCCAGACACATATTCCTAAGCTACATAATTTCCCATACTTTGTTCTATTTATTTAAAATGATTTGTTCAAAATTAAGAAAACATTATTGAAAGGGTATACAATTTCACTTGGTCCAGCTATAATCTGATACTCATACGCTGGCCTCTCCAAAGTGATATATTTTACCATCATATTGCACGGTAGAAGGTGTTGTGGGAAGTAAAGGAGTGGACTAAGGACACGTAGGGCAAAAAAAAAAAAAATATCCTTGCTTCTTCGTGCCCCACGTTGGGCGCCATTTATTATGTAACGAACACGCGGGTGTCGGAGTGCACTCTCTGTCTTACTAACAAGTGGCTCGGCTGAGCTCAGGGAAAATGGGGTGGTTCTTGTGCTCTCCCAAAACATGCGCTACATAAGTAAAATGAAGACAGAGATAAGGAATAAAGGACTACACCTAAATAGGGATTTTATGCAGAGGTGATGGAAGTTGTTTGAAGGACCTAGATGTTATTGCCTTCTCTTTACCCACCCAACCTTGTAATACCTAATGAAACCCGGTATTACCCATCTTGCGGCTGTTAAATCTCTTACGTCAGGTGCCCAAATAAACTAACTCAGCAATTCATCATTTCATACATATATTCAATTCAATGGAAAAACGGCATATGCCTTTAAGATCAGAAGTTAACATCGGATTTCATATCCAACTTATATTCATAGTATTAACAAAAATTTCAATTATATTTAAATCCTAACTAATTTGGTAAAAGTAATCGTACAAAAATGTGTGGGTAGATTTATAGGCATGAATTCGATTTAACTTAGATTTTACGTTAGGCATTCATTTCAGATTCAAAATCTACAAAAAAAACTAGCTCTGTGGTCACGGCAAGCTGTTATATATTGCCAATGGATTTTAGGCGGCTATGCCGTACTTACAGTTTGTAGAGTCCAATCCAGTCAGCAGGCCTGAAGACGGGCGGAGCACTAGATGCTGTTAAAAATATTAATAGTGGTGGCACCGAAATATAACTTGCTTCTCATTACCAACAAGAATCACTTTTAACACCTGCTATATAGAAAGTTAATTATAAATTGCAAGCTTATAAATTTTAACACATGTTTGTACGATACTTAAATGAAAAAAAAAAAAAGAGCTGCTGGTTAAAGGCCAACTACGGGCTGGGGCCGAGGTTAGGGTTCCTCAACGATGGGTTTGGAGTCTGCGACAACGTCTTCCACTAGAAATCTCCAGTGATGGTGGGCGGAGCTATCCCGAGTCCTACGGTGAATCATCCACTCCAACGAGGGTTCGCCTAGGAATTAGGCTGGTTGGCTACGCTCCCCACAACTATATGTGTGAGCACTTATGGCCAAATAGCTCTCCAAAACTTATCCGCTGGTCAAGTCAAGAACCGGGTCGACATTTATTTGGTCGCATTCCGAAAAGTTCGACTTGCAACCATGGATGGGGTCGTCGTCTGGCACTGGTCTCTTTGGCCTTATATGGCTAACATTAAGAGTACGCGCTTGCAGTTATTGAAGGCAAGACCGCGCCGGCAGTGGCGAATAAATTTTATTGTTCCTTCCTTATAGTTGGAACTTGAGAAAGAGGCGTGGACTTAGGAAATGTCCACGAGGGGTATGGAGTGTTACGTAACTCCACGTGCCTTTCTTGCACTTGCGATTTTTCTTTCGCTTTCTCCCTCCTCTTATTCGCACAACCGCACTATCGCTCAGACCATTCTAGACTCCCTGCACACTATTCAAGCTCAATTTTTGGGCACTTGGCTTGCATGAGCTTTTCTATGGAAGTGGATCGTGTAAGCTCGGTTCCAAAAAAAAGCTCAAGGTCAATTCGCCTTAGAAATAGTGTATGCTAAATATATTCGTCTAGCTAGCAGATTTACATATATAATTTAATGTTTGAACCAGCGCACCCTTACAAAATTCTTAACGATATGCGTGGGGCGTAAACTGAAAAAAATAAACAAACAAATGCCTCATTACATGCGAAATTAAATTTAAATGTTTGCTTAATGTGATTTCACAGTTGGCCCGGGGTGGCCTCGCCCCGAGTAGGAAGGGGGCAAAAAAGGTATACGAATATTTGCCCAGCACAACCGAAATTAAAGAACCAAACAAACCCAAGCATATAAAATATAATTTCATTTTGAAGCCTTGGGCTAACCAAGGATGATGTTTTCCATGATGTTGATGACGACGATGACGACGCTGATGGTTCGGGCAGCGGTCCAGGGAGGGGGCAGTCTCGGGCTTAGAAATATTTCTGGAATTTATTTTCTGTTTGCTGTTTTGGGTTGAGTGGAGAAATTAGAATTTTTGCGTGTGTCTGCGGTCGCCGGTGGACGCCGACGGAAGCCGGCGCAGCTCCCGGCCGCATTTCCTGACACCCTCATAAAAAAAGAATGTAATATATTTATGCACGGTGGGTACCCTGGCATAAGGGTGTATCAGAAGGAGCAAGGAGAGGCTAAGAAAGTACAATTTGCCACTTTAAGCTTGAAATTTCTGAAATGTACAATCAAAGTCCTTCTGCCACTAGGAACTATCCTTCCAAAGGGGGAGTATATGAGGTATTCGAAGTGTCGACCCATTGAAGGGATGTGTCTATACTGGAAACCGCAAAATCATAATAACTTCAATATTTTTGTTGCCTGTCAGTGGCAAACCTGTCAACGTTGGGCGTTTATTTGACAGCTGCCGGGGATTAGAGCGGTGCGGATCCGATGCCGGAGCAGGAGCCGGTGACGGTGCCGGTGCCGGGCAGTGGGTGGCAGTAGTACTCTCAATTAAAATATATAATTTTTGAAAAAATAATATCATAAAAATAAGAGAGAGGCACTCGTCCTTTGGACCGCTGCATTCACATGGCCATAAATTAAAAACTTAATAACGAGCGGGGCAAGGACTCGTACCAAACCAGGACATGCCCAATACGTGTGTCCCGCTCCTGTTGACAATGCATCCGCAGTCCTGTCACATATTCCCTTACTATTCCCGTCTCTTCCTTTCTGTCTCTCTCTCTCTCTCTGCCTCTTTGTCCTTCTCGCCGGTCTCTCGCTGCAGCAGCAATAAATCGCTAACAGCAAATAAATCAGCGCGCATAAATTCCAATGTTCAACGACGATGCCTGTGCCCCGACTTTATTTACGACATTGCGACAAAGACAGTTACGGCAAAATGTTGGCCCAGCCCGGACCGTAGGGGGGTTGATATAAGCGGAGCGAGGTCAAGCCAAAAGGGGAAACTGTCCCCTCTCAGTCCATGAGAAGCCACAGAATATTGAATATTGTCTAAATTCAGAGTGTAAAATGTTTCACAATTTAGCACATTTCGACAAACAAGGATCACAGTATCATTCCAAATAGAATAAATTCTATTTTAAGCCAGAATTAATCTAAAGTTAATCTATTCGGTAGCAGCAGAAAAAGGTTATCAATGTTTGATAGTATAATCTGTACCGTGAATACCTGATATAACAATCAGTTACTCAACCTCTGTGATATAATTTCAGTAGATTATTATCTGAAGATTAGCAAATCTCAAATAAGATTTCTTATTCTTACGTATTTTTTATTTCGACAACTTGCCAAACTTATAAGCAGCTTTTACTAGTTGAGTTTGGAGAAGCCTTATATATATTTTGACGACTTTAATATTCCATTTCCCTTCATGGGTGCATGGTGTAATAATGTTCTTATAGCCTATAGAATGCCACAACGAAATGACAGAGCAAATCAGATCTATTTCCGACTTTATGTATGAAAATTTCAAAATGTGTTATAAATAAATGCAAAATAGATCTAAACTTTTGGAGAACACGTCTGAACTTCTTTTTTTCCAAACAAGATCAGATTTTTTCGATTTCTTATCGTGCATAGATGAGTAGAACCATTGTTCTAGTTTAGAATTAGAGAAGAATCCAATGAGAGTAGGATGGTTAAACAGTGTGAGGATCCACTGTGGGATCCACTTTGTGCTGTATGTGACTAGATGCCGATGAATTGCCCCTAAAGAAGAAAACTTGACCTACTTGAACTTGAAAGATTGAGCAAGTCTCTATAAGCCACCGACAGAAACGCAAACATAAGTCTGCCATGAAAACACTCGGTAAATGCTGTCATTAAGATCCTTAACTAAATACAAATTAAACTCTTATTCTAAGGGCATGACCAGAAGATACTTTACCTATCAATGCTAAAGCTGGGAAAAGGTTTTGGGTTTTAAAAACTGGCGCTAAAAACTACATATTATCTTTGATCTCATGGGTTATTTACTTACTTCCATCGGTTCCCTCTCCAAATGAATTTTGAATTAAAGAAACGATGATTTGGTTTAATTAGAAAAGCCATATGAATAAAATGTCATTAGATAATTCTTTGGCCTTATGCATGCCATCTAGTGCCTATGCCACGTTGTGGTAAAGCCAATGAACATGAAAAAGGTTGACCTCAGTGTCGTGACAATATGTCCTGGAAAAATGTCCGTGGTTAACCAGAAAGAAAAGATAAAGAGAGCGAGCGAGAGAGAGTGTAGAGCCCGGGCAGGACATTTGCCAAGGGGTTAAAAGGGTTAACCTCCAGGCGAAAAATGACAGAGAAATAAAAGGAAAGAATGGAGAGAAGAGGAGACAACTACAACAACGATAGCGACGAGTATATTTGGCGTATTTAAAACAAAAGGATGCCGTGTGCTAGGCGAAAATAGACAAAAGGACAATACACACACCGCACACACACACACACACACACATACATAAAGGCACATGGAAGGCGCCAAATCAAGCGTTGATTTATGGTCCAAGCCAAAGGATTGTCAGCCAGCAAAAATCCAGAAAATAAAATGCATAAAACTAACATTAACACCCTTGTAAAAGTGTAAAACCGCCAGTGACAGGCCGAGAACTAGAGAAGGAGAGAGAGAGAGAAAACGAGAAAGACATATGTAGAGAAGAAAAAAAAGAGTCAACAAATCAAAGACTAGAAAAGGAAAAGGAACTCCCATCCCGTAGCCGGCAACTATTAGCTAAGCCACTCGGTGATAATTTATTTATTTGGGATTATTTATTGCTCGTACATCATAATTTTTCGAGCCTCTGTGGATAATATTTTATTACGACCGACTGAGGCACGGGAAGATCCTTTGCATTTCTTTTTTCCATCTCTCAGGATAAGGATATGTGTTCCTCAGTCTGCAGAAGAAAGAAGTATAAGTTTTAACAATGAAGGATGCGCAATAAATTAAAAATTCCGAAACTTAAAAACGTAACAATAAACACACAACGAAATACAGGAGCAGGCAACAGGACATGCAGTTGATTTATTTCCCTCAAGTAAAATCGTTAAAGAGAGAGACGCATAGAGTGACAGACAGAGAGAGAGAGAGCGAGTGAGAGTGAGAAAGAGACAAATGTAAAAGAGAATAAAGTAAAAACGCAGATCCCACTCTCCTTCCCCATGGCGAAGTATGTACAAACCCAAGGATTCAAAAGAAACGGAAGTATTTATTTCATAATCGTTATGAAGTAATGAAGAAAATGCTTGAAATGCTGTTGGAATCGGCGAGGTTGCCTATCGCTGATCATTCACAAGGCATGTAAAATGAAAATACAAGTCCTACTGACCCAGGTGGAAGATAGAATATAGTGAGTTATCTCTGTCTAACATTCTGTATTCCACAAATTGCTCTAGTGAATGATAGGAAAACGATATACAGGGAAAATAAAATTTCGCTACTGAAAACACATAAAAATACGTGGCGCATATTAAATTCTTATAAAATCAACGCTCGCAGAATGCGCTATATGGGAACACTAGGGAGCCATTGTTGTAGGTACGAAGGCACTTTGTGTGGATGCGCTGTTACCTCACCACCGAGGAACTCCAGCTGGGATATTAAAAAACTTGTTGCTAATAAAATCCACGAATGCTGTCGCTGCTGATGCTCCTGGCGCAGTCGATGGATGAGGATGCCGTTGCTGATGATGACATCAATGACATTTGTTGCGGTTCAATAAATTCGCAAACGGCTGGAAAAAAAATGCGGAAGAAGGGAACGTATAATAAAAATCAAAAGCGGAACATCATCATGGAATAGCTATGGGATGTTGTTTATAGCGCCTAAATAGGCTTCGGGCCTCACTGCGCATTTAATTGTCATATACATGGATGGATGGATGGATGGATAGATGGATGGTAAGCAATTGTCAACACAGAGTACTTCCCCCATACAGCGAGACTATTCATTCATGTCCCTCTGTCCTCGGTGTATATCTATTTTTTACGGGTTCAGGGTGTTGTTTAGCTGCTGGATAATCTGCTTGCATATTGCCATTGCACCGTTTTTTGATTAAAATGACATGCACAGAGGGCTGCATATGGATGTGGATGCCGCAATTTACCGCCTGGTTGTCAATGGGTCCATCGAATGCAGTTTGAAGTGCCAAAAAGCTCACTTTGGTCTCGATTTGCCCGTTTTGCTGAAAGGATTTGCGCTCTATGGCGATATTTGTTTTGCCGCTTAGTTTGCCTTTTGCCTATTGTTTTAGTCCGAATGTGGCAATAGCAAACACCAGCAAAAACAGATTTTCACTTCGACTCGTTTGAACTTTGTTTAAGCCGCTTTGCAATGTTAAGTCCCTATATGAAGGGATTAGGTTTTCTTCTTATTTGATACTTCACACAAATCAGAGGCATGGGTTCTACATTAATTATGGCCACAAGTTTATGTACATATAAGGCATAAAAGTAAATATGCCCATCCAACTTTTTTTGGACGTAGTTAAATACTCTGATTCTGTCCTTCTTTGTTTGCTTCGTCCATCAAGAGAAGCTAATCTATAGACTTAAAGCCTTCACTCTGACGTTTTACCTGTAGCTAACTATTAAGTTTTTATAAATTTTCAAAAACCAATGCTGTTAAGAGTTTAAAATTTGTATGGAAAAGGTTTATGATTGTTAAGACTCCAGATTTAAGTGAATTAGATAGCTGGTTCGCGGTAAGTTTGCTGAATTGTTTTTCTTGGTGTCCATTGATTATAATCAATAATTATTGACAGTGTTAAGGTCCGGTCCGTTCCGGTAGGTATCAAGTAATTACATATATATAACACGTCCTGCCGATGCATTTCTTAGTATTCTAAACGCAAAACTGTCTTTATAAGAAATAAAGGACTTTAAATGTAAATTTATCTTTCTTTCTTATAAAACTTAGATGGTTGTGGTTAAAAAATATATGGCATGTCGGTCCGCCTAGAGCGACGCGATTTTCTCCTAGACCTAGTAAGAGCGATAGAGCAGTAGGCTTGTATATACGGCACAGTTTGTGTAACTCGAATTAAGCCGGATCGGACAACTATATCATATAGCTCCCATACAAACGGCAAAATCACGAACAGCGACTTTTCTCAATTACTTCGTTTTTTCAAACCATGCAGCCATAGTGTGCAATGGTATATTAAAGTCGCCAAAATCTTTGTAATAGGTGTTCTTGATCAGGATCAACAGCCTTGTCGATCTGGCCATGCCCATATGTCTGTCTGTCCGTCCGTCTGTATGAACCAGTAGATCTCGTAGACTATGGTTCATTTCCTGCGATAGAGCCATTAAATTTGGTATGCACACTCGTGTAGTATGTAAATGTATAGAGTTAATTGGAATTTTGGCCACGCCCTCTTTCGCCCCTCAGAATTTACATAAAGCTGTTTTTCGATTGACTCCTGCCTCCTCGACTGACAAAATCAAATTAGGCACACTTAATTTCTACCGATCTGCCAAATTTGATTAAAATCGGACTAGCAACACTCGAAATATTCGTATACAAGTGCTATCCTAGGCGGTTTAAAAGGCCGGAGTTCACATGTCGAGATGGCATTTAAATCGAAATCAAATATTTGTTTCACCTGGTGCATGGTATACCAAAGTCGGCGAGACGACTATTTACTTTATTTTGAGCTATTGTCGTGATATTAAATATTTGTAAAGTAACTTTTGACCCGACTATCGGCTATCTAAATTATATATGTAGCTGTCCTATAAACACACGATGAAATAGCTTGCCACATGCACTGGATTGCTTCAGGTTGAGCTTGAAGGCTGCTGTTTCGCTAACATTTTTATATAAAGCATTTTTTCTCGTTGATGGGTATAGGGAAGGGAAGATTAACAAGGAATACTTGCAAGGATATACAAGCTTGGGCGCGTCAATGTTGGTGGACATTGTTTAAATATATATGTAATTGTTTAATTCTAAACCGAAACTAGGCTTCAATAAAGGTTGCTGATAAAGGTATTATACATAGGTACAATTGTTTGCTTTGTTACAATCAAGTTAACAATGATTTTAAGAGCTGATTTTAATTTTTTGGTTTAAGCTTGTGAGTCATAAGTTTTCCTATAGTTTCTTGGGCAAGACATTGAAACATGGATTTTACTAATTATGAAATATTGGAGGCTTTTTTTCTATCCAGGCGGACTACCTCTGAGCCTGCAACAACTGCATAATCGAAGAAATTCTGTTGTATTGCCCAACGAACACTTTGAGGCTTTGGGTGAAGAAGGTACTCGACATTGGAATCAATTGACCAGAAACAATAGTGCGCTGGTCGGAGGTGGAGATGGACCAGTTCCCAATCCATCGGACATAATTTTGAACGGGCAGGACGCTCCGACTCTGATTATTATCCATGGCAGAAAGGTTACAAGCTTTCCCTGGTCCTACTTGGAGAATGCGACACAGATTTTGATCATTCTATCCGGAGTTCTGTTTAAAAGGTTTTCGATGCCTTTGGCATCGATATGCGCAGTGTTTTTATATTGGGACTATCCTATAATGCCTACGTGACAATTTTTCAATTCCTGATTGCCTTTGGTTCTTATTGGCTGAAAGGATCCTTTGGTTTGTAGATTCCAGCTTAACGTCATTGTTGAGTATAAAAAAAACTTAATTTTTTTTTAGTTAGTTATATCTTTCCGGGACAAACAAGGCGTTAAAAGGGGCGTTCTTTGGCGTACATATATGAAAATAACTTTGTGCTTATAAATCAATGCGATCAATCGGATGTTAAGCCAAATATATGGATAAAGTTACATAACAAACTTAACTCTTTGTCTTACTTTAGACTCATGGGGCTGGCTACAATGAAGCACAAGTCTCTAGCTATCATAGAAGGATGTTAAAATCACTTTCAAGGGGTTAAGGAGGGTTAATTTAATTTTTAGTATTGCACGAACACTATTTCCCTTAAAATAATGACTCAGATGGGATATAAGTAGATCTTTTGATCCATAAACAATTCTAAGTTAATAAGTCGTTGGATTAACTGAATACAATTTTGCGCTAACAATACAAATTGAAGTATGATAGTGATAGTTGCTATGGGTGATACAAGTCATGAGGAAATTATCCACAAGAATATAAGCCCGTTTAATCAAAATTACCAACAGCAAAGCCCTTAGAGCGTAGTACGTGTGTTGACATATATGTATGTGGGACACGAAAACGCGGAGTAGACAGAAATAATTTATTACATCTTAGTCCCCTTTACTATTTAGATTCAAGGGAACCTCCAAATGAAGATTTTCGCAAGGTCTTCCATCTTGCGTTTTAGTTATTTGTTTTTAGTTTAAAACATATTTAATGAAACATTTTCATTTTAATATTACATTATTAATAACATGGAATTCGTTTGTTGTTTACTGTTTTGGAACGTTAATTCAGTTAACATTCAATTAGCATTGACCACAAGTAGACCACTTTGCAAACGCTTAAAACTTATCATAGTAACCAAGTATTTTTTAAAAATTTCATTGAGTTTTTTTATCATGATCAATTGAAACCCCGTAATCTGCCCCCCGAAATAAACACTTCATTTGGGGTCCAATTTTGCTTATCAACTTAATTTGCAATTTGTATACTACTAACTACTTGAATTAGTTCAAAATCATAAACATTACTAAGTGTAATTAAAATCCATTTACCTAATCGAATTGTAAAGATAAGAATTGCAAATATAATTAAGACTTTGCTCGGCATGAGCAATTGAGATATGCAGAATGATTATTGTTGGAGGAGCGCATGCGGAAAACTCTTCTGGTTTCAATTCGGCTGAACTTGAACTAAGCATTTACCTGTTTTCACTATCGTAAAATCGACTACAGAGTTAATTGGCCTTTACAGCATGCTTCCCCACTTGCCCTAATCCAAGTTAATTTCAAGTGGTGATTGCTTATCAAACTGTCGTTTGCTGCAACAGCTCCCCCAGGTGGGTTGGACACAACTAGTATAAAAGCCGTGGCTTAACCAGTTGGTCAAATCAGTTCTGGATTCAGTTCAAAGTCGTTCGGGAAATCGGGAATTTGTCGCAATGAAGTATTTGGGTGGCATTGCTCTTCTTGTCGCCTTGTTGGCCATCAACATTAAGGACGCACAAGCTGTCTGTGGCTACGAAGTATGCAGAAATAATCCGAATAAGTCAACGCGACTCGAGAGTGATTTGAAACCTTCTTCTTTTTAGTCATGTCCTGCCACACAGCCCAACATGATCAACATTCATATGGTGCCCCATTCCCACGACGATGTCGGCTGGCTAAAGACAGTTGACCAGTACTTCTACGGCCATCGCAGCAACATTCAGCACGCTGGTGTCCAGTATATTATTGACACAGTTGTTGCTGAACTCATCAAGGATCCCAAACGTCGCTTTATTCAGGTGGAGACATCGTTCTTCCACAAGTGGTGGTCTGAGCAGTCGGAGACTTCTAAGCAGGTTGTTCATAAGTTGGTAGAGGAAGGTCGCTTGGAATTCACTGGCGGTGCTTGGGCCATGAATGATGAGGCAGCCGTTCACTACCAGAGTGTGGTTGATCAATTTACCCTTGGATTGAAGTAAGTTGAATTGCAAGAAAAGGGTTGCAACCGTGTTTCTAAGTTATTAATGTCACAGATTCTTGGATGACACTTTTGGAACTTGTGGCCGTCCCCGCGTCGGCTGGCAAATTGATCCCTTCGGTCACTCCCGTGAGCAGGCCTCGATATTTGCTCAAATGGGATACGATGGTGAGTTCTTTGCCCGCATGGATCACAACGATAAGGACAAGCGTTTGGATGATCTATCCATGGAAATGATTTGGGATGCCAGTGAGTCGCTGAGCAATGATGAGCTTTTTACTGGTATGCTGTACCGTCACTACTCCGCTCCCCCGGCTACTGCTTTGATGTACATTGTGGCGATGATCCCATTATTGATACTAAGAGCTATGACAACAATGTCAAGTCCAGGGTGGATGATTTCCTCAGCTATGTATCTGGGGTGGCCGCAAAGTATCGCTCGAATCACGTGATGATTCCTATGGGAGACGATTTCCAATACGAAGATGCTCAGGTTAACTTCAAGAATATGGACAAGCTGATCAAGTGAGTAAAAAAAAATTTTTTTTTTGAGACTAGTTTATAGCGGATTATCTTTTGTGACATAGATATGTCAATGAACGCCAGTCGGAAGGATCCACCTACAATCTCTTCTACTCCACCCCTGGTTGCTATCTGCACTCTCTTCACGAGAGTCTGCAAAGTTGGCCCAACAAGACCGAAGATTTCTTCCCCTATGGTAGTGACACCAACAGCTTCTGGACAGGTTACTTCACCTCTCGTCCAACCCAAAAACGTTTCGAGCGTGATGGAAACCACATGCTGCAGGTTGCCAAACAATTGACCACACTTGCCCATCTCACAGGCGAACAGCAGAAAGAAGATCTGCTCTACCTGCGTAAGATTATGGGTGTGATGCAACATCACGATGCCATCACTGGAACTGAAAAACAGCATGTTTCTGATGACTACGATCGCCTGTTATACGATGGCATTCTTGGAGCTGCAAACACTGCCCGCGATGCACTGCGCGAGCTAACCAACCTGCCTGAGGGAGAGTTTGAATCTTGCCTGCAACTGAACATCAGTGTGTGTGCCTTTACCAAGGATAGTGCTGACAATGTTGTCGTTACTTTGTTCAATCCATTGGCCCATTCTGCCACTGAGTATGTGCGCATCCCGGTTAAAAAGGAAAGCTACGAAGTTACCGATGAACAGGGCCGCACTGTAGCCTCTGAGGTTGTCCCAGTGGCCTGGCAGGTTTTGGACTTGGACTTCCGCAGCAACGATACCCAACATGATTTAGTTTTCAAGGCTTCTGTCGATAAAATCGCCCACTTTTACATCAAGAAGGTAGACTCAGGAGAAAGTGACTCAAAGACTTTGGTGAAGATCAATGGACATAAATCAGAAGTGCCCAAGCGTTTCAAGAAGGTGCACGCAATGCAAAATGTTGAGACTTATGATGATGATGACTCTGGTGAAACTGTCGTGCAGAATTCGGTAAGATTTTATGGTTAAGATTCCATCCATTGAACCTCTCCTAACAAAGTTTTTAACAAACAGCTCATCAAATTGGTGATCGATAACAGCTCTGGCCGTTTGAAGACTATCGAGATGAACGGTGTCTCCGAGAGCGTTGAGCAGAAGTTTGCCGTGTATGAGACTAAAGAATCGGGAGCTTATGTTTTCCGTCAGAATGGTGACATTAAGGAGGTGGACGATGATGTAGAGTTCTCAGTCTACGACGGTACCTTGGTTAAAGAAGTTCACCAACAGGTGAGCGAGTACATCTCTCAAGTGATTCGCATCTATGAGGGTGTTAATCGCGTTGAGTTTGAATGGCTGGTTGGCCCCATTCCCACGGATTCTGATACTGCTAGAGAAATCGTCTCACTCTTTAAAACTGGAATTTCGTCTGATGGCGTGTTCTACACTGATTCCAATGGTCGCGAGATGCTGAAGCGTCAAAAGAACAAGCGTGAAAACTACGATCCTGACTTGGGTCAGCAGCCTACCAGTGGCAATTACTATCCAATTACCTCTCGCATTGCTTTGGAAGATAGCAAGAAGCGTTTTGCCGTCCTTAACGACCGTGCTCAAGGTGGTTCCAGCATGCAAAATGGACAGTTGGAGATTATGTTGCACCGTCGCCTGATTCGTGATGACGGTTATGGTGTTGGTGAAGCTCTGAACGAGGAGAAATACGGAAATCCCCTGATTGCTCGTGGTAAACTCCATGTGATCTTGAACACTGCTGGAAGTAAGGCAACTGCTGCCGAGCGAAAGGCCGAAAAGGAAATTCACTTGCCATTCGCCAAGTTCTTTAGCAAGAAACCTTCCACCACCAGCAGTGCCGTCGCCAAGGCCCTCCCCAGCTTCGATGACTTCCCTCAGTCTGTTCATTTGTTCTCTCTGGAGCCCTTCTCCGACGATGAGATTCTCTTCCGCGTAGAGAACTTCCTGGATCACAATGAGGGCAATGTAGTTAGCTTCAACATTCGCCCCATCTTCGACAGTTTGAATGGTCTGGAGATCCGTGAAACTTCCTTGGATGGTAACTTGCCTCTGAGCGACATGAAGCGTTTCAAATTCCATCATGATGGTTCTGGAGTCAGGCCCACAGCTGTTGAATACTCGTACCCTAGCCACAAACCTCTAGCTGCTGATAAGTCGCAAGATGCTTCTGATTTCAGCGTTACTCTGAATCCAATGCAAATTCGTACTTTCATCATTAAGTATGAATAGATATGGTTCTTAAACTTTGTATTACCTTTGATAATAAATAAATAAATCAATATTAAAGACACATATGTACTTTTGAAGCATTTACAAAAAATGGTCACGTTCCATATCGAGAGGATGTTGCGAGAGAGATCGGCAATACATAATCGGAATACAAAAACAAAGATATTCTTTGGTCAAAAAAATATAAAACTATTTCAATTAGTGTATGGTATACCTAAGTCAGTAAGACGACCAATTTCATTGAAGATGAGTGCATACATTGTGTACTCGTTGCAATCTTATTAAAATTCGAAATAAAATAAATAAATTTTTACAATAGAAAAAAAAATAAATTACACCTCTCCCCGACGGGGAATTGAACCCCGGTCTCCCGCGTGACAGGCGGGGATACTAACCACTATACTATCGAGGACATTTTGAACCACTTTCCCCAATAAGATCTTTCAACATTCTGACTAGGCATTTAAAATATCAAAAAGTTGTACAATCTATATTTAGAAACAACAGTTGATGAATGATAATGATTGAAAGTAAATTTCTTAAGAATAATAACATTGAAATGCACGTGAGATTACAATATCTAATATAAAGGAACTGATTGGAATTTTTAACCATTTCGAATCTATATTTCAGAGGAAAAAACTAATAAAAGCGTTGTAGAAAATACATATGTATAACCATATATGTATGTATGTACATACATATATTGTTAAGCTATTACCATAATATACATTCATACATAAAAGAATATTTAAATACATACATGCATACATATATGTACATACATATGAATGAAAGAAATACAATTTCTTTTATACCGTTGCAAAGAAAGGATATTCATTTTGGACAGAAGTGTGCAGCAATTAGAAGGACGCATCACAGACCACAAAAGGTATATATGTATATTCTGGATCAGCATTTCGAGACGAGTTCAAATAGCCATATCCGTCCGTCATTTCGTCCGTTCGTCTGTCTGCCCGCATATTTAAAAACGGATGTAAATAAAAGTGACAGTGGCAAATTCAAGTGAGCTCAAGATTAGGTAATTAAATAATATATTCAGGTGTGATCAAGACCAGATGACTATATTATATAATTGCATAGGGACGATTGGCCAAAACCTGTGCGTTTTGTCAATAACTTCTTCCAAAGTTAATACTTGACTGTCCTACAATGACTGTGTTAAATTGAATAAAAAAATATCAAAGAAGCTAACATCGGCTATGCCGAAGTTTATATACCCTTGCAGTCCTTGACAATAATAATTTTACATGTTCAAAATTTGATTTCTGCAACTCAATTCGTCAATATACAAACAAAACAATTTTACTCTTTATACTACAATTTTTTCTTCTTCTTCCCTCGTTCCCTAAGCAAAGCAACGCACGCATACACATACAGTTTATGTAGCGTTGCGTCTGTGTGTGTATGCATGTGCTCTGTTAACAGATGGTGACGTAGTAGGCAGCAAGCAGAGCTGCCGGCAGCGATTGAACCGATTTATATAGACTGTAACTTGTGTTCTATTTATCCGATCAGGGTCAAATTTTGGGATCTGAGATTTTATATCAAATTCTATTATATTGGTAAATTTCATGGGGATACTCCAATTTTTGCAAAAATTTTTGTTCCAGAGCTATATGATATAGTAGTCCGATCCCAAAGATTTTCATACTTTATCTCACCCGGGTAAAAAAAAAGCTCCCAAAAAAAAATTTCATCCCGATAGCTCTTAAGATGGCTGAGTAAAACGCGTACGCACCGACGGACATGGCTATATCGACTTAGCTTCTCATGCTGATCAAGAATATATATACTTTATGGGGTCGGAAACGTCTCCTTCTGTGCGTTACAAACATCTGACCAATTTTATAATACCCTCTGCAAGGGTATAAATATCAAAGAAGTTAAATTCGGCTATGTCGAAGTTTAAATACCCTTGCAGTCCTTGGCAATAACATTTTTACATTTTGAAATTTTTATCCCTGCAACTCAATTTATCAATATACTTACAAACAAAACAATTTTACTCTTCATAGTACAATTTGTTCTTCTTCTTCCCTCATTCCCTAAGCAAAGCAACGCACGCATACACATACAGTTCATGTAGCGTTGCGTCTGTGTGTGTATGCATATGCTCTGTTGATGACGTAGTAAAACCGATTTATATTGACTGTAACTTGTGTTCTATTTATCCGATCGGATTGAAATTGGAATCTGAGTTTTTATATCCAATTCTATCATCGTAGTAAATTTCATGGGGATACTCCAATTTTTATGAAAATGTTTGTTCTGGAGCTATATGATATAGTAGTCCGATCCTGACAATTTTCATACTTTATCTGCTCCGGGCTATAAGTAGCTCAAATACCAATGGCGGCGTGAAGTTGATTTGTACAGACGGACGGACGGACAAGGCCATATCGACTCAGCTTCTCATGCTGATCAAGAATACATATACTTTATGGGGTCGGAAACATCTGACCAATTTTATACTACCCTCTGCAAGGGTATAACCAGAGGGCGCGGGCTAACTTCGACCGCGTCAAAGTTTGTATACTTGTATACTTTATAACTCTTTCTTTACCTATGGTCTTCAAAGTGCAAAAACGTTTTAAAGGGTTTCTTTAAAGTCTAATGTTTGCTAAACGGCTTACATATTAAAAAACGAAGTTATTAATCAGAGTCACTGTTTTCCACCGATTATTCCTATGGGAGCTATAAGATACAGTCGCCCGCTCTTGATCAAATTTGGAATCCGAGATATGCAACCCCTGCAGTATATACAAGCCTACATGCAAAATTTCAGCTTTGTAGCTCTTACAGTCTAGGAGGAGTTTGCGTTGATCCAAACAGAGTGACAGATGGACGGACACTGATCAAGAATATATACACTTTATATGGTCGAAAATGTTTCCTTCTATGCGTTGCGTATGCACACTTCTGACTCCGGCAAAGGTCGGGCCCTTTGCTTTGGCTTCATTTAGATGTTTTGGAGTTTAGGATATTTAAGATAACTGACTACTGCTAGGCAGAAGCGACATACAAATGAAAGAGCGAAGATCGTATGCAGCTACTGATAATGCTCGTACCGTTGGACCTACTTATACTAAACAGTTGTAGATACTATAGTAGATTATTTTGTGAAAATACACTACTGCACTGTAATAGGTACCGTGCAAATTTGTTATTTGAAACTTGTTCACGAATATCAATGAAAATCCATTTATATTTAGATAAGAAGAGTAATAACAATCAATAGCCCAAGATAAGCATCTGCATGATTGCTTTGAACACAACAGCACTTATAGAACATAAGTATTTGGTTATTCCATAAAGTTCCTAAAAATGCTCCAATATGCACTTGTCATTCTTATCAAATGCTTGGCTTATAAGGCCGTGTCCATACCCCACACAGGTTAGTTCTGGTTTGGATGGTTAACCGACTGCTGGATCACTTTTCATCATGAAGTATTTGGGTTATCTGCTCTTTGTCGTCTTTTTGACGGCCAATATTAAGCAGTCAATTGCAGTTTGTGGCTACGAGGTAAGGATAAATTTGTCAATGCTCAGAGGAACCCATTGGCAATTGTAATTGTGTTTTCTAGGCCTGCCATGATACCATTCCCGGTATGATCAACGTTCATATAGTGCCTCATTCCCATGACGATGTTGGCTGGCAAAAGACAGTGGAACAATACTTCTATGGCCATCGAAATGTCATTCACCACGGTGGTGTCCAATACATTTTAGACTCCGTTATGCAAGCTTTACTAAAGAACCCTGAACGTCGTTTTATACAAGTGGAGTCCGTGTTCTTTTCCAAATGGTGGAAGGAACAGTCAGAGGTTATTAAACAAATGGTGCAGCAGCTGACAGATGAAGGTCGCTTGGAATTCACGGGCGGTGCTTGGTCCATGAACGATGAGGCTGCGACTAACTATCAAAGCGTGATTGATCAATTCACACTGGGATTGAAGTAAGTTCATTAAGAAAAAATCTTGAACTTAATGGTATTAAGTGTCAATGCTTTCGAATGCAGATTTTTGGATGATAACTTAGGCTCATGTGCTCGACCACGCATTGGCTGGCAAGTCGATCCTTTCGGCCACTCCCGGGAGCAGGCTTCAATATTTGCTCAAATGGGATTCGATGGCGAATTCTTTGCCCGCATGGATGAAACTGACAAGGCTCAACGCTTGGAGAAATTGAATATGGAAATGATTTGGCAAGCTAGTGAATCCCTAAGCAACCATGAAATATTTACGGGTCTGCTCTACCGGCACTATTCCTCACCTACCGGATTCTGCTTTGACGTTCACTGCGTCGATTATCCAATAATTGATACCGATAGTTACGAGAATAATGTAAAAGATAGAACTGATGAATTCATTAGATATTTGGATCAAGTAGCCCCTCATTTCCGATCAAATCACATCATGGTCCCATTCGGCGGCGACTTTCAATTCGAAGACGCTGAGTATACCTTCAGAAACTTGGATAGACTCATTAAGTAGGTGTATTGAATCCGTTAATTGTACCCAGAAACTTCTAATGGTCCATTTAATTTATCAGGTACCTTAATGAACGACAATCAGATGGGGGGATGTACAATATGCTCTACTCGACTCCAGCTTGTTATCTAAAGGCTGTGCATGATAGTGTGCAGACCTATCCCAACAAGACATTGGACTTCTTCCCACTTGCTACAGACAATAATAGCTTCTGGACTGGATACTTCACCTCGCGCACCACTCAAAAGCGTTTCGAACGCACGGGAAACCATATGCTTCAGGTAGCCAAACAGCTTTCCTCATTTGCCCATCTCACAAGCGAGGAGCGCAAGAAGGAGTTGGATTCGTTGCGTTCAATTATGGGCATTATGCAGCATCACGATGCCATTACGGGAACGGAGAAACAAGCTGTGTCCGATGACTACGATTACCTTATGTACAACGGCATTATCGGTGCATCAAACAATGCTCGTGATGCTCTACGGCAGCTCACCAATTTGCCAAACGGAGAGTTCGAGAATTGCTTACAGCTCAACATCAGTGTATGCGCCTTTACCAAGGATAGTGCTGACAATGTCGTCGTCACCTTGTTTAACCCTCTGGCCCATACCACCTCCCAATATGTGCGCATACCTGTGAAAGACGAAAGCTATGAAGTTACCGACGAGCAGGACCGGACTGTTGCTTCTGAGGTGGTTCCAGTGGCTTGGCAGGTTCTGGCTTTGGAATATCGTTCCAATGATACTCAGCATGAGTTGGTTTTCGAGGCATCCGTGGATAAGATTGCTCACTACTTCATAAAGAAGGTGGACAAGGTAGAAAGTTCAATCGCCGCTATGCCAAAGAAATCCAAAATCCTGACAAACAATGACAAATTCAATAATATTGCAACCTATGATGATGATTCAGAAGAGACTGTCGTCGAGAATTCGGTAAGTTCCCGAGCGGAAAAATAACCTACAGAACTACGACTTACGCAACTTTTATTTAACAGCTTATAAAACTAACTTTTGACAACAAATCAGGTCGATTGAAGACGGTGGAAATGAACGGTGTCACTGAGAATATTGAACAAAAGTTTGCTGTGTACAAAACTAAAGATTCAGGAGCGTATCTATTCCGTACGAATGGGGAAGCTGAAGAGATCGAGGATGATGTTGAGTTCACCGTGTACGAAGGAGCTTTGGTCAAGGAAGTTCACCAACAGGTGAACGAGTATATCTCGCAAGTAATTCGTATCTATGAGGGTGTCAATCGTGTTGAATTCGAATGGCTAGTTGGCCCAATTCCCACGGATTCAGATACGGCTAGAGAAATCGTTACTCTTTTTAAGAGTGGCATTTCCTCAGACGGAGTATTCTACACAGATGCCAATGGTCGAGAACTGATTTGGCGTAAAAAGGACAAACGTGAGGACTACGATCCTGACTTGAGTGTTCAACCCATCAGTGGTAACTTCTACCCAGTTACCTCTCGTATGGTTCTCGAAGATAGTAACAAGCGCTTTGCTCTCCTAACCGATCGTGCACAAGGTGGTACTAGTTTGAAAAATGGACAGCTGGAACTTATGCTTCACCGTCGTCTGATTCGCGATGATGACAAGGGTGTCGGAGAAACTCTGAATGAGCAAAAGTTCGGAAATCCATTAATTGCTCGCGGAAAAGTCCAGCTAATCTTGAATACGGTGGGCAGCAAAGCATCTGCTGCCGAGCGGTTGGCCGAGAAACAACTTCACCTGCCTCTATGGGAATTTTTCAGCAAGAAGGGTTCAGTCGACAGCAACGCAGTCGCAAAGGCAATTCCCGATTTTAATGACTTCCCTCCGTCTGTTCATCTATTGACATTGGAGCCTTTCTCACAAGATGATGTGTTGTTCCGCGTGGAGAACTTCATGGATCACAATGAGGGCAAGGTTGTGAGCTTCAACATTCGTTCCATCTTTGACACTTTGGGTGGTCTGGAAATCCGAGAGACCACTCTCGATGGCAACTTGCCTTTGAGCGAAATGAAGCGATTCAAGTTCTACCATGATGGCTCTGGAATTGTTCCGACAGAACCTCAGTATTCCACGGCATCTCACAAACCTTTGGCAGCCGATAAATCCCAGGAGGCTTCTGAATTCAGTGTTACATTGAACCCAATGCAAATTCGCACATTCATTATTAAGCGCGAATAGTTACAGTTCAATAAAAATAATATTTACCAACAAATAAAGAAACGAAATTAACCAATTTCTTGTGTATAATTGTTTTTGCAATCAATGATCTGCACCATGCAGCAAATCATGTTGATGAAATAACTTTTTACTCTAGTGGTTAGAGTCTCTGGCCAAATATATCTCGATTCAAACCTACATAGCATCGATACTGTAGAATTTGGGATTTGCAACCAAGTCGCAATTTATTTTAAAGATGACGTCTATCCACTAAGCCATCAACTCGCCTTCTAGCCTTCTAAAATCGCCATAATTGAGGACTTAGGCCACCTTAGACCTCACAGGCATTTATATTTTTTTGGTAGTCCTTAGGAAACTGCTGCAAGACTTTCATCAATGTTTACCATATTGACGATGCAGAAGTAAAAAAAACTGACGTTAAAGAATGGACATTTTAACTAATACTTATTACAATCTTACAATATTCAGGATAGTAATTTGGGGGGTGCTGATCACGGCCGTGAACTTAATTTTTGTCCAACACGTGATTTAAAAAAAATGGTTGGAGTTATTCAAAATGACCTCATTTGCAATATTTAATAGTATATTATAAACAAATTATTATACTGAAAATTATTATTTTAACCTTTTAATATGTTAAATATGATTTAAAAGCAATTTCCAAAATTTCAACGAGGCGCTTCTTTGTAATGCATATTATCTGACACTTTGGATATTGTTCCAAAATGAGTAAAATTTTAACCAAAAAGTATGCTATAGATATGCCAGATCCCTGATTTCACAAAATCTGCATGTGATGGACGACAACCGAGTAGGCAGTCAGAATTAGCGCACCCGAAGAACACCTCTCAAGTCACCAAAGAAGAAACATTCTTAAGTGAATCATTCGACTAGTACCACCACAAATAATTTTTTTTCTTATAAAAACCTTCGTTGAATTTTCCAATCTGTTTTGTGGTTGAAGATATTGAATGGCCATTACAAATTTAGTAAGAGCTATTAAAAAAAGCTTAAAAGAGAAAGAGAGAGAGGGAGAGAAAGCATCTTCTCACTTTCTACTGCTAGGAAGAAGTGATAAACAAATTAATGAGCACGGATTGTACGCAGCTCCTGATAACGCTCGTACCTTCTAATACAACACTGTAATTGGTATTGTGCAAGTTTGTTATTTGAAACTTGTTTACGAGTATCAATGAAAATCCATTTATATTTAGATAAGAAGAGTAATAATAATCAACCAGAAGATTAAAATATTATAGCCCTAGATAAGCATCTGCATGATTGCTTACGAACACAACAGCACTTATGGAACATAAGTATTTGGTTTTTCCATAAAGTTCCTAAAAATGCTCCAATATGCACTTGTCATTCTTATCAAATGCTTGGCTTATAAGGCCGTGTCCATACCCCACACAGGTTAGTTCTGGTTTGGATGGTTAACCGACTGCTGGATCACTTTTCATCATGAAGTATTTGGGTTATCTGCTCTTTGTCGTCTTTTTGACGGCCAATATTAAGCAGTCAATTGCAGTTTGTGGCTACGAGGTAAGGATAAATTTGTCAATGCTCAGAGGAACCCATTGGCAATTGTAATTGTGTTTTCTAGGCCTGCCATGATACCATTCCCGGTATGATCAACGTTCATATAGTGCCTCATTCCCATGACGATGTTGGCTGGCAAAAGACAGTGGAACAATACTTCTATGGCCATCGAAATGTCATTCACCACGGTGGTGTCCAATACATTTTAGACTCCGTTATGCAAGCTTTACTAAAGAACCCTGAACGTCGTTTTATACAAGTGGAGTCCGTGTTCTTTTCCAAATGGTGGAAGGAACAGTCAGAGGTTATTAAACAAATGGTGCAGCAGCTGACAGATGAAGGTCGCTTGGAATTCACGGGCGGTGCTTGGTCCATGAACGATGAGGCTGCGACTAACTATCAAAGCGTGATTGATCAATTCACACTGGGATTGAAGTAAGTTCATTAAGAAAAAATCTTGAACTTAATGGTATTAAGTGTCAATGCTTTCGAATGCAGATTTTTGGATGATAACTTAGGCTCATGTGCTCGACCACGCATTGGCTGGCAAGTCGATCCTTTCGGCCACTCCCGGGAGCAGGCTTCAATATTTGCTCAAATGGGATTCGATGGCGAATTCTTTGCCCGCATGGATGAAACTGACAAGGCTCAACGCTTGGAGAAATTGAATATGGAAATGATTTGGCAGGCTAGTGAATCCCTAAGCAACCATGAAATATTTACGGGTCTGCTCTACCGGCACTATTCCTCACCTACCGGATTCTGCTTTGACGTTCACTGCTACGATTATCCAATAATTGATACCGATAGTTATGAAAATAATGTAAAAGGCAGAATTGATGAATTCATAAGATATTTGGATCAAGTAGCCCCTCATTTCCGATCAAATCACATCATGGTCCCATTCGGCGGCGACTTTCAATTCGAAGACGCTGAGTATACCTTCAGAAACTTGGATAGACTCATTAAGTAGGTGTATTGAATCCGTTAATTGTACCCAGAAACTTCTAATGGTCCATTTAATTTATCAGGTACCTTAATGAACGACAATCAGATGGGGGGATGTACAATATGCTCTACTCGACTCCAGCTTGTTATCTAAAGGCTGTGCATGATAGTGTGCAGACCTATCCCAACAAGACATTGGACTTCTTCCCACTTGCTACAGACAATAATAGCTTCTGGACTGGATACTTCACCTCGCGCACCACTCAAAAGCGTTTCGAACGCACGGGAAACCATATGCTTCAGGTAGCCAAACAGCTTTCCTCATTTGCCCATCTCACAAGCGAGGAGCGCAAGAAGGAGTTGGATTCGTTGCGTTCAATTATGGGCATTATGCAGCATCACGATGCCATTACGGGAACGGAGAAACAAGCTGTGTCCGATGACTACGATTACCTTATGTACAACGGCATTATCGGTGCATCAAACAATGCTCGTGATGCTCTACGGCAGCTCACCAATTTGCCAAACGGAGAGTTCGAGAATTGCTTACAGCTCAACATCAGTGTATGCGCCTTTACCAAGGATAGTGCTGACAATGTCGTCGTCACCTTGTTTAACCCTCTGGCCCATACCACCTCCCAATATGTGCGCATACCTGTGAAAGACGAAAGCTATGAAGTTACCGACGAGCAGGACCGGACTGTTGCTTCTGAGGTGGTTCCAGTGGCTTGGCAGGTTCTGGCTTTGGAATATCGTTCCAATGATACTCAGCATGAGTTGGTTTTCGAGGCATCCGTGGATAAGATTGCTCACTACTTCATAAAGAAGGTGGACAAGGTAGAAAGTTCAATCGCCGCTATGCCAAAGAAATCCAAAATCCTGACAAACAATGACAAATTCAATAATATTGCAACCTATGATGATGATTCAGAAGAGACTGTCGTCGAGAATTCGGTAAGTTCCCGAGCGGAAAAATAACCTACAGAACTACGACTTACGCAACTTTTATTTAACAGCTTATAAAACTAACTTTTGACAACAAATCAGGTCGATTGAAGACGGTGGAAATGAACGGTGTCACTGAGAATATTGAACAAAAGTTTGCTGTGTACAAAACTAAAGATTCAGGAGCGTATCTATTCCGTACGAATGGGGAAGCTGAAGAGATCGAGGATGATGTTGAGTTCACCGTGTACGAAGGAGCTTTGGTCAAGGAAGTTCACCAACAGGTGAACGAGTATATCTCGCAAGTAATTCGTATCTATGAGGGTGTCAATCGTGTTGAATTCGAATGGCTAGTTGGCCCAATTCCCACGGATTCAGATACGGCTAGAGAAATCGTTACTCTTTTTAAGAGTGGCATTTCCTCAGACGGAGTATTCTACACAGATGCCAATGGTCGAGAACTGATTTGGCGTAAAAAGGACAAACGTGAGGACTACGATCCTGACTTGAGTGTTCAACCCATCAGTGGTAACTTCTACCCAGTTACCTCTCGTATGGTTCTCGAAGATAGTAACAAGCGCTTTGCTCTCCTAACCGATCGTGCACAAGGTGGTACTAGTTTGAAAAATGGACAGCTGGAACTTATGCTTCACCGTCGTCTGATTCGCGATGATGACAAGGGTGTCGGAGAAACTCTGAATGAGCAAAAGTTCGGAAATCCATTAATTGCTCGCGGAAAAGTCCAGCTAATCTTGAATACGGTGGGCAGCAAAGCATCTGCTGCCGAGCGGTTGGCCGAGAAACAACTTCACCTGCCTCTATGGGAATTTTTCAGCAAGAAGGGTTCAGTCGACAGCAACGCAGTCGCAAAGGCAATTCCCGATTTTAATGACTTCCCTCCGTCTGTTCATCTATTGACATTGGAGCCTTTCTCACAAGATGAGGTGTTGTTCCGCGTGGAGAACTTCATGGATCACAATGAGGGCAAGGTTGTGAGCTTCAACATTCGTTCCATCTTTGACACTTTGGGTGGTCTGGAAATCCGAGAGACCACTCTCGATGGCAACTTGCCTTTGAGCGAAATGAAGCGATTCAAGTTCTACCATGATGGCTCTGGAATTGTTCCGACAGAACCTCAGTATTCCACGGCATCTCACAAACCTTTGGCAGCCGATAAATCCCAGGAGGCTTCTGAATTCAGTGTTACATTGAACCCAATGCAAATTCGCACATTCATTATTAAGCGCGAATAGTTACAGTTCAATAAAAATAATATTTACCAACAAATAAAGAAACAAAATTAACCAATTTCTTGTGTATAATTGTTTTTGCAATCAATGATCTGCACCATGCAGCAAATCATGTTGATGAAATAACTTTTTACTCTAGTGGTTAGAGTCTCTGGCCAAATATATTTCGATTCAAACCCACATAGCATCGATACTGTAGAATTTGGGATTTGCAATCAAGTCGCAATTTATTTTAAAGATGACGTCTATCCACTAAGCCATCAACTCGCCTTCTAGCCTCCTAAAATCGCCATAATTGAGGACTTGGGCCTTAGAAAACTGCTGGAGAAGCAAGGCACTTTCATCAATGTTTACCATATTGACGATGCAGAAGTGTTTTTTCCATAAGTGCAAAAAACTGACGTTAAAGCATGGACGTTTTAACTAACACTTATTACAACCTTACATTGTTCATTATAGAGAAGTGAGGTTTTCACCCATGATTGCCATATCGAAAAAAACAGCAAAACTTACGCAGATCATTGATTATTTTATTGATTCAAAAACGGAGTTCTCGAACGACTTCCGACTGATTGTTGTTACACATTTGATATTTATCGGATGAAATATATATCTTACGCTAAATAGCTTTCTCTGTTGAGAACACTAGCGCCACTTGGTGTCGCCGACACAACTCTTACAAACATTTGTAAGAGTAGTTTTACCTATGTTAAATTTTAATAAAATTTGGTATGTTGACAGAATTTAATATGAAATACTGGTCTACCAAAAGTTATTGTGATAAGTTAATTATTGTGAGAGAAATACTTTTCTGATTAAGTGGAATTTGGCGTCTTTCTAGCTTTTAAAAGTATCTCGAATAAGACTTGGTCGACTCGAATGATGGGGAGGTATAAAAATCTGTCTTTTGTCAACTACATTCATTTTGAGGAATCCAAAATACCATTTAATTCTATGAAATTGAAGTTTAGAAATGAATGATGGGAAGATTTCAGGTAAAGAACTTATTCAAATGAAATATCTAGGTACAGATTTGTCTGATCTTCTGTACTTAAGGTCCATTTATACTGGTAATAAACTTCAACCTTGTACTTGACAATATTACGCAATTTGCATTCGATTTCCTGTTAAACATTAATTTTTTGCCCATTCTTATCAATGTCGTTAATTCATTAGCGTGGTAATAAAAGTCGTATCAGTATTCAACTTTTGTTGGATCCAATCGTGTGCACAAATCAATTAAACTCTTGAGATAAGGAATGTAATTACTTATTAATTCAGAAGTTACTATGCCAAACTGAATGATTGATAATAATTGCGGCTCATTAAGATATGGATTATTATTACGATCGAAAAGGGAAAACAAAATTGTTAAAGAACCCCTCTAAGAGTCAATTTACCAAACATGAACCCAGCAAAGAGGAACTAAGTGTTCTTGAAATCGGTTATCGTTACACTAATTAATAATTGACTTTTCACCATGCTCCACTTAACGTAATCCATGATACCCCTAGAGTGGTGATTGCTTATCAATTGACATCCCTCCAACGAATGTAGGTTGCCCATATATAAGCAGTTTGAGTCCATTTAATTGTTAGTACTTAATAGTGTCCGATTCCTAACATCTGCCTTAGTGAGTCGGAAATCGACATTTTCTTGCCATGAAATCTTTTGGAGCGATCGTCCTTGTTATCGCTCTTTTGGTGATAAAGGACGTTAAAACTGACTCAGCATGTGGATATGCGGTAAGGAAATATAATTAGTTTGCGATTAACACAAATCAAAGAAATGTAACCACACCTTTTTTAGGCATGTAATACTGGCAAAGCCAATATGATCAATATCCATTTGGTGCCCCACTCCCACGACGATGTAGGGTGGCTAAAGACAGTGGATCAGTATTTCTATGGGCTTAAGAATAATGTTCAGCACGCTGGTGTCCAATATATTCTGGACACTGTAGTTTCTGAGCTCATCAAGGATTCTAGTCGCCGTTTCATCCAGGTAGAGACTTCGTTCTTTGCCAAGTGGTGGGTCGAACAGCCGGAAACGACTAAGCAGATCGTAACTAAGCTTGTCAACGAAGGACGCCTGGAGTTCACTGGGGGCTCATGGAGCATGAATGATGAAGCGGCTGTCAACTATCAAAGTGTGATAGATCAGTATTCCCTGGGACTGAAGTGAGTCATCATATTTAATGAAGGAAAATGCGAGGTATTAAACAAAAGCATCTCTGACTAGGTACTTGGAAGACACCTTTGGAGCTTGTGCCCGTCCCCGCGTCGGATGGCAAATTGATCCTTTTGGACACTCTCGCGAACAGGCATCTCTTTATGCTCAGATGGGTTATGACGGCGAGTTCTTCTCTCGTATGGATCATAATGATAAGGACGCCCGCTTGGAAAATTTGTCCTTAGAAATGGTTTGGGATGCTAGTGAATCACTTAGTGATGCGAAACTGTTTACCGGCATGCTCTACACCTTTTATTATGACATTCCCGGTTTCTGCTTTGACGTTCACTGTGGTGATGATCCAATTATTGATACCAACAGCTACGATAACAACGTAAAGTCGAGAATAGATGATTTCATCACATATGCAAAAAAGGTTGCTGCACACTTCCGTACAAATCATATAATGATTCCATTTGGAGGAGACTTTCAATATGAGGATGCTGGACACAATTTCAAGAACATGGACAAACTGATTAAGTAAGCAGAATATGGTAGCATAATTTTTAAATTCATTCATTTTCCCCATTTGCCTTCATCAGGTACCTTAATGAGCGCCAAGCCCAGGGTTCGAACTTTAATGTCTTTTACTCCACTCCATCTTGTTACTTGAATTCTCTCCATGAGAGTCTTCAAACGTGGCCAAACAAGACCCAGGACTTTTTCCCTTATGGCAGTGACACAAACAGTTTCTGGACTGGTTACTTCACCTCTCGTCCCACTCAAAAACGCTTCGAGCGCGATGGAAACCACATGCTTCAGGTCGCCAAGCAGTTGTCTACATTCGCCAATCTCTCCAGCGATAAACAGAAGGAAGATTTAGAGTACTTGCGTCGCATTATGGGTGTGATGCAACATCACGATGCCATCACAGGAACTGAGAAGCAGCATGTTTCCGATGACTACGATCGTCTGTTGCACGATGCCATTGTTGGCGCCCAAAACAACGCCATTGATGGCTTGCGCAAACTTACTAATTTACCAACTGGAGAGTTTGAAAGTTGCATGCAGCTGAACATCAGTGTATGCGCCTTTACCAAGGACAGTGCCGACAATGTTGTCGTTACTTTATTCAACCCATTGGCTCACACATCGACTGAATATGTCCGCATTCCCGTGAAGGACGAGAGCTATCAAGTTACTGACGAGAAAGGACGCGTTGTAGCTTCGGAAGTGCTTCCCGTCGCTTGGCAGGTTTTGGCCTTGGAATACCGTTCCAATGATACTCAACATGAATTGGTATTCAAGGCGTCTGTGGATAAGATTGCTAGTTACTTTATAAAGAAGGTTGATAGCGGAGACAGTGCAGTTAAAGCTCTTCCAAGAAAATCGAAGGCAGCATTGACGAGCAATAAAAATATCGCATCCAACCAAGTCAACATGGTGGAGACCTATGACGACAATGACTCTGGAGAAACAGTCGTTGAGAACTCGGTAAGAATTTTTACAAAACTTTTTCATTTCCATTTCGCTAATTAATAGTTTTTGTAATAGCTTGTCAAACTCGTGATTGATAATAAGACAGGACGCCTCAAAACCGTAGAAATGAATGGGGTCTCTGAAAGTATTGAGCAAAAGTTCGCTGTATACAAAACACAAGATTCAGGTGCATATGTCTTCCGCCAGAATGGTGATATTGAACAAGTTGAGGATGACGTCGAGTTCAGCGTGTACGAAGGTGCTTTGGTCAAGGAAGTCCATCAGCAAGTGAACGAATGGATCTCACAGGTTATTCGAATTTATGAGGGAATCAATCGCGTCGAGTTTGAATGGCTCATTGGGCCAATTCCAACAGATGATGATACAGCTAGGGAAACAGGACGCCTCAAAACCGTAGAAATGAATGGGGTCTCTGAAAGTATTGAGCAAAAGTTCGCTGTATACAAAACACAAGATTCAGGTGCATATGTCTTCCGCCAGAATGGTGATATTGAACAAGTTGAGGATGACGTCGAGTTCAGCGTGTACGAAGGTGCTTTGGTCAAGGAAGTCCATCAGCAAGTGAACGAATGGATCCCATCAGTGGCAACTATTACCCTGTGACTTCTCGCATTGCCCTTCAGGATGGAAACAAACGTTTGGCTATTCTCACCGATCGTGCTCAGGGTGGTAGTAGTATTAACAATGGAGAGTTGGAGCTTATGCTGCATCGTCGTCTCATTCGCGATGATGGCTATGGTGTTGATGAAACATTGAGCGAAGAAAAGTTTGGCACTCCGCTGATTGCCCGTGGCAAAGTGTTCCTCATCCTTAATGTTGCCGATGCAAAGGCCACAGCTGCGGAACGAGTAGAGGAGAAGCAAATTCACCTGCCCTATTGGAAGTTCTTTAGCAAGAGTAGCTCGGTTAGCAGTAGCGCTGTTCCACTCGAAACACCTGACTTCAGTGACTTCCCTAATTCCGTTCATCTGTTGACCTTGGAGCCCTTCTCAGAAGATGAGATTTTGTTCCGTGTGGAGAACTTCATGGATCACAATGAGGGCAAGGTTGTGAGCTTCAACATTCGTTCTATCTTTGATACATTGGGCGGCGTTGAGATTCGAGAAACTACTCTCGATGGTACCTTGGCTTTGAGCGATATGAAGAGATTCAAGTTCCATCAAGATGGTGCGGGTATTAGTCCTTCCACCCCGGAGTACTACACTGCCTCACACAAGCCTTTGGCAGTAGACAAGTCACAAGATGATGATGATTTCAGTGTTACCCTGAAACCCATGCAAATTCGCACTTTCATCATTAAAACACAATAGGAATTCTGCTTTTCTTGGGTAATTAATAATTTATCTTTAGTTAAACGCAAATCAATAATACCCAGTTATTTGCCAAAGCGTTTGACACCACCTATATTCAAATAAAGAAATTATAATAAAACCAAAAGCAAATTTGAATAATGAATATTATTCCGGCACATTACTTGAATTAGGTAATACCAATACTATCAGGTGATATTAAGCTTGAACTGAAAATGGCGCTAATCGGTTGTCCGGAAGTGTATGTGTGCATTTAGAAGAAGTACTCAGATAATGCTCATATGGCGATCGATTGCATTGGGGCAAAACGTGATGGGAAGCCAGAGTGGCAGACTGATTGTAATAACCAGCTTGTTAAGGTAAATAAACTATCTAACGTAACATTCAGATTCACATTTGGAGAAACCATCTATCTTTTAGATTGACCCAAATAAAATAAAGGACGGATCTAACTGCCGTCATGATGTTTTCCTGCTTCTGCAAGCTTTTGTGTTCCTCTTTTATTTCCTGAGATCCTATGGGGAACCGATCTAATCCCTAGACTGGCAATCTCTGTAAATGTCATAAATAACATATTGTGGTATTTTTTTGTCTCCAGATTAAGGAAAAGGCGGACGTAACTATTTGATATCGTCTAGAGTGCAGTTTAAGATAACATGTATTTATATTTCGGTGGGTAAATTATTAAAATCAAAGTCAGTTCAACATTATTTGGCTTATGGTTAACTAACTGTTGGACATTATTGGTCAATACAGATATTTAAATAAATAGATTGAAATTGTAATTTTACATTTAAAGTTATTTTAGCAAATCAAAGTGAAATGTTTCCTCTACTTCGAAGATGGTCGAAAGTATTTTCCAGGAGAAAAAAGAAGACCAAGTAAAATACATCAGCGAGAAGACATCTTAAAATTAATGCGCTTGGCATAAGGCATAACCATAAGAAGGGACCCAAAAGCCCTGGCACTTTTCAATTTTCATTAAAATAACAGCGAGCCGCTGTCGCCATTATTTCTAAAGCGCCGCATGGATGCTGGCAAACTGGAAACCCAAGCCCACAAGGCCCCAAACTCGAGAGTCCGCAAGCCCAACCCTGATCAGTGTATAAAGTTGGAAGAGCGGGTGAGGAGGAGAGAAAGAGAAAGCAATAGCAAGTCATCCCTTCCAATGAGCCACCATTTGGGGCGACCATCGTCATCATCGTCTCGTCGTTGTCGTTGTTATTGTCGTTGTCGTAGCCATCTCTACGTGATTGCTGGGCTATGGATGGATGGATGTCTGCCACCCGCTCCCAAAGAGCTCGAGCCTTCGTTCCATTCGTTAGTTCAACGCACACTCGGGAGTATGATGAAATTAAATTGGGGAAACTTTTGCCAGTACTCCGTCCTTGCTGCTGCCGTTGCCGTTGTCGTTGTCGCTGATGATGGCTGCCATCAACAACAACGTCATCCACATACACAAACATCACCGGCAACAGCACCAGCAACAGCAGCAGCGGTCGCCTGGTCCTCTCTGTGTCCTTCTGTTTTGGGCCACTGCTTTAAATCCTCGTTTTCTGTTGGGCTGCCATCTTCCTTTTTTCAGTGCAAACGAAAGCGAATGTAAATGTTTCATCGCTGCCTTGTTGGCTTGTTTAAAAATTTAAACTTGTCGAGGGAATGTGAATCCAGCGCTCTTCTTGCCACTTCTTCTGCTGGTTGGTTGGTTGGTTGGTCGGTTGGTTCTTTTAAGCTTTTACCTGGCCACTCTCTCCTATGTGTCCCATCCCCAGGGCACCCATTCTACTTGCCTCCTGCTTCCCACTCTCCCTCTCTTTCCTTCTTGTTGGAAAATTTAATCAGTTGCCAAAGTTTTGCAATTTTAATTAAATTCTCCAAATTGGTTTTGACTGCTCTGCGCTAAAGTTTTTCTTTTGCCTCAGCCTCTGTTCCATTTCATTGTCGTTCACTCATTGCCCTCTTCTGTTTTCAGTTATACCCGTGCCCCGCCTCTATCCCATATCACCATCGTCTTGTTCTTGTCGTATTTTGTTTTTGTTCTACACCAAATCCTTCGCCTTGCTCTTTAAAAGTAAGACTGTCATCGAATCGCTGCTTTTGTTGTAGGTTATCCAAATTGGCAACTTTGTTGTAGGAGAAAACTTTTTAATTGTTAAAGAAATGCAAGGCAAATGATTCGCTTAACTTGTTGATAGTTACATTAAATAAAATCCTAGAAACCTCTTTAACTGTAACTAAAATTAAAGTTATTTTCAAACGTGTAAAAGACAAAAACAAAACAGGCATTTTAAAACTAATGTTTCAACTTTTTTGAAATGTTTCGGAAAGGTTCTAAACCCATGGACCCTCACGATATATGTATGTCCATCAGAAATGAAGTGAGTATGTGAATATTTTAAAGGTATATTCATTTCTCAAAGTGGCATTTAAGTTGTTATTACATACAATGGAAACATAAGCAAAACCTTCGAATGGAGTCCTAGTGCCACCCTGAAAATATTTGACCAAAAGTGAAAGAAGGAAGTAAGAGCAGAAGAAGCACAAAAACTCCATTTAGCGCACAGGAAGCAGTTTTAAAAGCACGACAGACGGTCAGGCGGGCGAATGGAACGGCGACTGGTGACTGGCGACGATGCTGATGGCGGAATGGCGACGTCTCGTCGCACTTGGACCAACGCAATTGCGTTTAATTGCAGCAAAAAATGAGCCAGCGACTGCAACGACAAATTACAAATGGCGAAAAAAGGAAAATTAGAAAAAGGTTTTCTATTTTGGCAAATTACCAAATGGTTTCGAAGCACTCAGCCAAATGTTTTGATTTTAGGTAAAGGCCTTTTAATGTGGATGTTCGATCGATTCGGTGAGCTAGATTAAGATCGGCAATTACACTCGATTAGAATTCTTCATCTTACTTGAAATTGAAAGTTTTTAAGTTCGATTGCAAATCGGTGCCATCGGTATCTCTCCCTCTCTCTTTTGTTCCTCCCTTTATATATATGTACATATATCTTACTTACACTTCTTTATTCTTTCTCTATCTAAATATCTTCTTTCACTTATCAACTATATGCAATCACTTGCTTAGTTTACTTCCAAATAAAGGGGTGGGTCAGCTCAACGGAAGCGCGAAGATTAGTTGATTGCATCAATATGCTAGCTGCCCAGATTCACCCTCCCATTCAAAGGCCTCCCCACCATCTCTTGTCGACGTTGCCTTATCTCATCGCTCATGCGAATCCGAAATTAAATTATCTGCCAACTGCGAACAGGCAGACTACGACGACTATCAAGGCACTGAGGACAGACAACCCTTGTTTCAAAGTCGTCCTCGCTCTAGTCCTCCAACTCATCCTCATCCTGGCCCACCCACCACACTAAAGCTACGGCCGCCTTTATTCCAATCAGATTGTTTCCGTGGTTGTCTCTCTCTCTATGCATGTGTGTGTGGGCCTCGAAATAGGCTTTTTACTTTGCCTTGCAGATTGAATTCGAATTAATGCCTTTGACCCGCCCCGCTGCAACCTCATCATCATCCTCATCAGCCACACGTTTCGATTTGGCTCTCGTCCATTTGGCTGGTTTCGTACCCTCTTCGTCTCCGTCCTCCCCGGCCCTTCGATGTCCTTTCTGGCGCGTGTTCGTGCGCCTGATTAACATATGTCAACAGTATTATATAAAGTGGTATTTTTGGGCCCAGTTTTTCGTTGGGGTGCTGGGCACATGTTGCTTACCAAATTCAATTATACCGACATTTGCTTATTTTTGTAAGAAATTAACTTGTATTTTTTGCTTATATTTCGATAAATTGGACAGGACTTTGAGAGACTGTTGACGGGTTGACACTAGGCCTTGTATAGTTAAGTTACTTGTTCAGTTGTGGCTGCGCAGCTTTTTGGCCACCGTCTATCAGCAAATCAAGCTAATTAGCGGCCATAAAACGCACATAAATATGCGCTTGGCCAATAAATCATAAATTATGACAATTTCACCACCCACAAAAGAATATGAAAAGCTGAGCACCCCGAACCAAAAAACCGCAACAGTTTCATAAAATTTCCACTCGACTGCGCAGAATCGCAAAAGCAGGAGCAAAGCCAAAACCGAATCAGACTTAAGGCGGATGCATAAAACAGTGCGATGACTTCCGGTATTAACTAATTTTTTTCTCTACTTTAAAACGAGGGGTGGGGTAGAGAAGGGGATCAGCCCAAGGTTGGGCATAACAAAAATCGAGGAAAAAATATGGGGAGAAGAAAAAATGCCTGCCGTTAAGTCCTATCCTATCCCTGGAGTGGTTACAAGTGGAGAATGCTTGTGTGGGTGCAAAAAGAGATGATAGGTAAGGAGAGCGGCCGGGGTAGTGCGGGGGGATAGACTAATCCCTAGCACTCATGATGCCGTTGGCAAATACTTTGCACCGCCGACTGCGCGACGAATTGGAAGCAATCCGCTGTCGCTGTCTGTCTGCCGCACAGACTCCACCAACGGGGGGTGAAGTAGAATCAAGTGGAGTGGAGTGGCAAGCATGGGCGTTCCTCTTAGCTGGGGGTTGCTTTTGCTACAAATGCGAATAGCAGAAGCAGCAGTAGCTAAAAAAAAGGGAAAGAGGAAAACAAGTAAAGAAAAACTTAAACAAAGTATCAGGCCAGGCAGCCAAGCGCAAAGTGACAGCTCCAACTTCAGACTCCTCCACGAATCTCGCTATGTAGTGAGATTCCAGTCGAGTACTCGCTCTCCTCGCTTTCGTCTCGCCTCAGACTCTCTCTTAGGCCAGACTAAAATGTGGAGTTTGGAGTCAGCCCCAGTCAAGTGGTCCAAAGACTCGGCTCAATTCGACTCACTCATCTAACCCAAGACAAACAGCATGTGATTTCCAGTGTCAAAGCAGCGACATAAGTCTCTATTAAAAAATAGTACCGAACTGACTAGAGATGGCCAAAGGTGGCAAAAGTATCTATATTAAGACCTTAAAGGACAAGTGACTATGCAAACTATGTAATGATTTAATGATAGATTAATAATACTAGGTTAGGTTACATAAAAGTACTATGTCATTTTTATTCTATCCTGCCGGTAAGGCTTTCCTTTTTATATTGACTGCCATCTCTGGCATCATTTCTAGTCTTGGCACTTCGCGGCTCATTGAATGGAAAAATTATAGACAAGTAATCAATGCAGAGTCTCAACTTGCCCTGTGTCTATTGTGGGTATTCATTTACTTCTCAAATTTAGCAGGTGTTTACGCTTGTTTTACCAACAATTTGCCCATCTAACTGCGGTAGCAGGTGGGTCGAAGGGCCTCAGGACGGGGCAATAGCCGCCTTACGCCCCGCCTAATAGGCGGGCAAATGTTTTCCACTTGGCAAACACCCAAGTGAAGTCTGTATTTGTTTTCTGGTTTGTTTGTGGGTGCCAAGCGCGAACCTTTTCATGTAGCATATTTATTTTTTGGCAAATTTTGAAAAATTTCTCCTATTTTATTGTTGTTGTCTACTTTTCATTTCAGAATCGGAGAGGAGCAACTTTTGCCGAGAAACATTTAGCAAAAAGTTGGTGGTTTTTTGCGCCGTGTTTGTTGCATTTGTATGGCATATGCTCGAGGGTTTTTGCAAAGGGAACCCGAAAGGGGAGAAGCAAAATATTTTGCTTGCCATTTTAAATAATAAGTTAAATGTTTGTTTGTCCAAAGTTTGTAAAACGTTGCACAAACAAATGAGATTTGTTCATATCATTAGGAGGAAACGAAAGCAGCCCAATGTCAAGTGTTTTGAGAACTATTTCATGAATGAACAATTCGACAATTCCACAGCCAATTCATAAGAAATGTGATTTCTTTTTTTCTCTCGCCCCTCTTCAGTGTAGTCAGAAAACGTAACAAACAATAACAGAATAGGTAGGAGCATGGGAGAGTGGGGGGAGGTACTTGCAGGACCAACAAAAGTAGAAACTCTTTTGACTTTTTACGTTCAGGTAGTCCATGGGCAGAACAATTCAGTGGAAAGAAAACCTGAAAACCTTGTTAAACAATGGCGGAATGACGAATGACACATTTCTTGATGTCGAATTGTGTGTCATTGACAGGACATTTTTTTTTCCTTTTGGTATGTTTTCTCTTTTTGTTCACTTCTTGTTTTTTCGCACCCACCCAAAGGAAAAAAGCAAACAATAAATTATGCCAATGTCATGTGTAGTTGGAGTAGGCTCTGGACGCATAATACGCAATCATTCATTCACTCTCTGCTCCGGCTCAGACTCCGACCTGACCATGAAAACCGAAAAGACCCATCTGAGAAATGTTGATTGATTTTCTCTCAAATTTTAAAATCTAACCCCAAATCGAGGCAAATATTTTTCGAGTTTTTTCCTCTTGGTTTTCACACTTGAACTCTGCAACGCTAAAAGGCAGCTTGTCAGTCAAAGAGTGAGGCGTAGGTAAGGGAACGCCGTCATCCTCGTCCTCGTCATCGTCAAGGCATAAGAACAAAAGCACTTCCGGTGACGTTTAAATGCGTGGCATGTCAACGCAGCTTCTGGCAGACAGCCGCATCCTGGCAGGCACAGCTAAAAGCTATGGCTACGGAGTGTGCCCTTCTGCAGGAAGCGATGAGGAGCGTGTTCCAAGACCCCAGCGGCGCAAATGAGCTGGGATCAGCGCCAGCAGCACGAAGGCAACTCCACTGAACCGAACTGAACCGAACAGAGCTGAATATGCCGTTTCCAACAGACTTTACACTAATTTATGCATTACTTCTAAAAATAAAACTGACGATGATTCCATTTTCTTTAATCAATGTCTTAACTAAACAATAGTCGTGCCATAATTAGTTGATTGCAATGTTAAATATCTTGTAGTTTGTGGTTCAAATGCTAAAGGACATAAAATTTATAAAAAATCTTTAACTGAAGCTTGAAAAATTCTTCAAGTTTTTTAGCTAGTCACCCATAAATTTTGGAGTATAAAGAAAATTGCATAAGTTTTTGTTTTTGTTTCACTAATTTGTGTTGGCCTTGTTTACAGATTGTCTCTTTTTCCTGGAAGTATTCATATATACATAGTTGGACAATTAAAATCGATATTATTATTGAAGCTCTGCAGAGTTTGCCAGCATAAGATTATTTTAAGTATTCTTTGTGGTTATTAATTTTGGCCAACTCTTAGATGGTGAAGGGAGTTTCGAAAAGAATCATCTCTTTAAGCATTTACTTGCAGTTAGTGCTTGCCACGCCCACTGCAGCGCTCTAATGGCCTTTCAAAGTCAAAATGCCAGTTCAATCATGCAAGAAAGACGCGTAAGTCTATCAACTTATTAATTTTATGAAGTGCTGCTGCTGCAGTCGAAGGAAGGAAGAAAAAACCCATACACGTTGACAGCACATCAATGTCTTCCAATTCAGGCAACAACAATGCAAAGACTGCTCCGCCTGCCACCACCCACCATTCGTTGGAGATGAGGATGACGACGACGACGACGACGACACATCACATCATCACGTATGATTACGCACATTGTTCGTGCGCAGCACAAAATGCTGTCGAAAATTAAAATTCAGAGACCCTTCTACTTAACTTACCTTAGCCCAAAAGTTTTCTGGGGATGGGGAGCAAAAAAAAAGGAAAATAAGGAAAAAAAGGAATAGGGGAAAATGAAGCAAAACAACGACGTGATTGCATTACACAATCAAAACAGGCAGCAGGCTCAGGATATAAAGCACTATACCGGGGGTTGCTGCTGGACCGAAACCAAGATCTCGTCTCGGCAAAAATCAAAGACCCGCCACTAGCCGAAATGTTGAACGTGTGCGTGGGCGTTGCAATTGCTACGCCCCATCATCAGAATCCAATCAAATTAACAACAACAGGCCACAACAGAAGCCAACAGCAGCAGCAGCAGCAGGAGTGGTAACGCCGTTTGGTAGCTTTATGGAAGCCACGACGACGACCAAACCAAAAACTGAAATTCAAACTCAGCCCATAGAACGTTAATTTCAATTTGATTTCCGCCATGCCACCCTGCGCCCCCTTCCACATCCCTGTGCCAATCGTTGCGTCTGAGCAACAATTATACGGCAACTTCATTAGGTCAACATGGCCTCAACTTAGGACTCGTCTCGCCCTTTTGTCCTGATATGTAGTGTGTGTGTGTGTGTGTGGGATGATGTGTGTGGGATGGCGAGGGGCGGTTGCGGCTAGGTCAGCCCAATGATGAGGGGGGCGTGTGCGTAAGGGCAGATTAATCAGGGTAAAACTATTAATTAAATACCAATTCATTTCCGCAAATTCAAAGCACACACACACACGCACACAAACATACAGATGAACTCGAACTCAATGTGGGTTTTGGTTGGATTCCTATTTCTGCTCACTCGGAGAGGGCTTACAATTTACTCCACACTGTGGTTCGTTTGATTTCAATTCCAATTTGGCCATTATATTACCAAATGGCCATCGCGTTGTAAGCAAAAGGTGTGCAGGCCAAAGCTCATTAAGGTTAGTGGAACTTTTGGTTAGCACTGCAAACACTTCAATAGAATTCAGCATTAGAGGAATCTCTGCTGCACAATTCAGTTGACTAACAAATACAATCCAAATGGCAACGTTTCGATTGGAAGACAGAAGAGGATTCTCCCCACAGGATAATTTTGAAATTTGTTTGCTTTATAAGTCGTAAAGAGATTGAAAAACCCAAAAAATATCCTTTCTTTTCTCTGATAACATACATGTCGACTCTATGATCTTAGGACTTTGATTTGTGAACTTCTGAATACTTTTCCTAACAAAACTATTCTCTTCAAAACTTAATCTTGTCTTGCATTGAAAAAAAAAATACACTTAACTTCTTCATTCCTTTCAAAGGACATTTTTCTAATACTCATTTATTATTTAAACAGGATAATTGCAAGTTAATCTAGATAAAGTAATTGACACAAATGAAATGCTTTCTTTAAACACATCCAATTGGTCTTGTATGAAATATGTATCCATATAGGATATGGCTTATATCTGAAGAAAAAAATCTACACGGATCTTTCTTAGTGATTGAGCTTAATTTTGCAGGATTGTCTCTCTTTAAATTGTGAATTAGCATTCCCCGAAATATTAAATTCCTGACTTTGAATGAAAATGGCATTTAACCAATTTTCGCACCTCCTCCTCGATACCTCTGGCATTGGGAGTTAGCATTGTATATTACCCAGCAATAAAACCCTTTAACAGTCACAATGTATCTCACTGTTGAGACTCCATTGCCCGCAGCTCTGAAACCAGCTGCAAAATAGGACGAAAGGCAACCAAAAACACACCAAGAGGAATATGGGGGAAAAAGTAATAATAAAATCCCCAAGCTTATCAGTAAGCACAGCGCAGTCACAGGGTATAGCAAAGAAAAAAAAAAAAAAATAAGAAATTTAAATCAACGTTCCGACTTGGGCATACCCTGCTTTAACTGAAACAACTATAAAATTCCTGAAACCAAATGTTTGTAAGTATTTTAAATTCTATTCAAATATCCACTTTAAACCCTTCAGAGAGAAACTAATCCATTGGGTTTTCTATTCAGAAGGAAGATTTATCCGATATTCTTGGTGCATACGAAGGACTACCTCTACATTCAACGATTCTAAATGGTACATGCATTTTAGCGACTTTAATATACCATTTCTTATTGTGAATGCATGGTGTATAAAGAACGTAAATTCTATGCGGCTTGGAGATCTAAAAACAGAGCCAAGCAGAGAGTTTCGCTCATCCGGTGTGTCAACAATTCCCAAGCTTCAACGCTTTGATGTTGCCTAGACTAGGGTTAGGGATGGAACTGGAAAGCGAGTTGGAGCTGAAGCTGGTTGCAGAGACATGGCCACTAAGCCAGACAGTGTCATCACTCGGGTGACGATGATGATGATGCCATCATTAACGCATTTTCCATGCCCTGGCTGCCTTTCGGGCATAACGAAACGCCCGTCGTCGTCGAGGAGGTTCGCTTCCATTTCCGCCTTTTGAAGTTTGAGCAAAGCTTTTAATTTTCTTTGTGTTTTTTTTGTTGTTTTTGTCTTCACGCTGCTGACATTTGAGGTCAAAAGGCGTGAATTAATCGAAGGCTTAATTAGTAAACAGACGCCGCAAGGACTCCCAAGCAAAGCTAGCTGGCGTCAACATGGCGTATGATTAATAAACTGCCTTTGCTCTTCCAGTCTCTATTGTTGCCTGTTTATGGATATCGATGAAGGTGAAGGTTGCCAATATTTGCTGCTAAATGAGAAATAAAACAATCCATTCCATTTCGAATGTTTTTTTAGGTTGTTGTAACAATGCGTTGCCGTCCAGTGGATGGGAGGCACTTCTCCATTGCTTATTCGCTTTCTCTTTCTCTCCCTCCATCATTCTTTCACTCGCCCTTTCTTTCTACCTCTGTATTCCCTTTACCACCTATTTATGAGTGCTGCGGCAATGTAGTTGTTGGGTGTAGTACTTAATGCGTTTTGCCTACTAATTAGGTTGTTGGCGGCTGCCTTCACTTTGTGAAGTGTGACAGAAAAAAAGAAGGAATATGAATGTGAAACTCAGTGCAGAAAATGAGAATTACAACAACAACAACAACCAGCGACAGCAACTGCACTTGTAGCTGACACTTTGAAGGCGCTCTTACCTCGGAATATATACATATGTATCTTCGGATAAGATGATTATCAAGAAACCTTGAATAAATTAAGCGACGAAAATGTTTTGTAACTTTTCTCATATAGCAACAAATCTGGCCATGAATTGCAGCAAATTTCAGACTATATAATTTCAATTTGAAATAATCTTATCCCTTGTCATTATTAAACCAAATATTGGGAACAATTTTTTCCCCCAATAAGGGATATACATATGAAAGGATAGACTTGAGAGTTGCAAAAGAAACTGCATAGAAAATAACTAATATGCCCCATTTTTCTATCTTTGTCGGCGTTTGGTCTACCATCGTAGTTTTTTTTTTTATTTTGAAATAGACACATAGTCATAAGTGGTGCAAAAAGATGTGGCTGGGATCACCGATGGCTGAGGGAAAGGAGTGAAAAGTGGGGGAAAATGAGTTGCCTTCTTGCTTTATGAAAATGCAGGCTGAAACTTTGTGAAAAAGCGTGTTAGGCAAATACAAAACCCGAGGAAAGAAAGAAGAAAACCCAGAAGAACAAGAGTGTCGGAGCAAAAAGAAAACGCAAAGTGAAAAATGTTTTAATTACTCATTCAAAGAAGTGGAACCAACGCCTCCTCTGTGTCTCTCCCTTTGCCAAACGACATGCCCATGGTCATGATACGACACGCAAAAGGCTAAAGTGCATTTCTGTCGCAGTGCCAAAGAGGAGCCAACAGACAAACAAGAAGGACATATAGAAAACGTTATGGTAGATGTGGAGAGAGGTAGGTTTAATCGCGAAATCATAATGAATATAGAAAACCAAAATCAGGAAAAATCTTGCTTTCACATAACATCTTTAATCTTGAAATCAAAGCTCATTTAGCAATTGTTCTATTTATATTGCATACTGGGGACACTCAAATGCATTCATTTTCTTTCCATTCCATTCCATTTTATTTTACGAGTGTTCCATTCTCTTTTTTCTTTTTTCCAACTGTTGTGTGCTAAATAGTTCCCCGAGGGCAAAATCCACTTGAGTCGTGCTAATGAGAACACCCAAGCGACAACAACAACTCTGATGTTGATGCTGGCAACACCAAACACCAACTCGTGGGGGGGGCCAAGAAGCTGATGGGAAGTGGTTGGGGAGGAAGGGAGGGAGCCAGCTGCAATATGCAAATACAAGGCGAAACAATTTTTGCCGCATTGCTGCTGCTGTTGTCGCTGTTGCTGTTGCTGATGGAGCAAGCAACAGATCTCAGCCATGGCCGCGAGCAATGCAGCCGCCGCCTGCTCCATTTGCACACATTTCGACAAGGCAATTAATTATGCTAAATTCGTTTAGAGAATGAAACGACGACAATTACAATGGCGATGGCAATATATGTACAAGTATTTTACAAGCACACATAAATATGTAATATGTACAGGGCCATGTCAATTTCTGCTAATTAAACAAGGCTTTATATGTATGTCCTCAATCATTAAATCATTAGCTGCCGTTGTCGGAACGTTGCCTACTTTTTGGCGTAGGAAAACTGTCGAATTGTCAGACTCATTCTTATTCCAATGTTAAATGTTTCTAAATTTTTCAAAGCCATCATTTAACTAATCTTTTGTTTTAAATATCAGAAAGCATTCTTCATTTCAGTCGTCTAAAGTAAAAACATTAAGACATTAATGACTGGCTGAACACTTTAAATCAAGATGAGATCTGTTTATATAACTAATACTCAATCTGCTTGAGACGAATCCTCTTTTGATATGTGGCATATTAATATTTGTTTCCTGTGTGAAGCAAAAGTCACTACACAACCTTTAAGCCGCATCTATGGCGACCATTGAGTGACTTAAGCGGTGGTCAGCAGGTGCCCAGATGCAGGATGACATTTGCTGGCCATACGCAATTAATTACAACAAAAAAGTGTTTGCGGACAAATGGCGCACAACAAACAAACAGAAAGCTCGGCACACGTGTGTGCAAGGACCCCAACTGGACCAGGTTGTGGACTTCGCCATGGATGACTGGACCCAGGATGGGATGGGAAGAATTTCTTTCAGCGTTGACGTGGTTCAAGTGGCACACACAGGAAAAACGAGAGTGGGAGAGGGCGAAGGGCAACCAGGTAAAGCGTTTTGCTTTGAGGTTATTTACTTTTAATGACTCGCAAACTACACACAGGACTCCAACAGGGGGCGACTGCATGTGTGGATGTGTTTGTGTTTTAGGTGGATGTGGGAAATGTGAGGTCATGTTTGTGGTGCTTAAGTGTTTTCAGATATCGCGCATCAGTAGCCAGAACGGTTTGTTGACTTTTAGACCATGTTTGTTTGCCAGCACACAATTTTTTGTTCAACTTTTTTCAGTCCTTTTTTTGGCTTTTCATCTTGGCATCATCTTCTCCTTGCTGGGCGTAGACGGGGCCAACAGCATCCTCATAAATGAGCTTTGAAGTTTGCCTGAAATGCATTCTCTCTCTCTCTCTCTCTCTCCGTCTCATTCGTTTTCGTTGGCCAAGGGATAATGCGGCGCAATTATAGACATGGACCCAGCCAGCCATCCAGCCAGTCAGCCTGCATATACATACATCCTTGAAAATAAATTGTTTTGTTAATTATTTATGGTTGGTTTAATGAGTGTATATATGTGTGTGTGTGTGTGTGTGTGTGTGTGTGTGTGGGGGGGGTGCGACGACTTTCATGAGTTTGTTTCTACTTTCTGCATTTTGCAATTATTTTAATGAGTTTTGCATTTAAGCGATTTTTTAATGCGAATACCATCAAACAGAAAGTCATCATCGCCATCACAATTATTATTTCACTTTTCAATAGTGTCGGGTAAAAATATATGCATAATTGCCATTTTTGCGCTTCATTAAAAACGCGAGACTTGTTCTCTTTCTGCCACCGTAAATCTCATTAAAAATGAGATAATAATTGAAAAGGTTCTAGATGTATTAGAATTCTATACATAGTATGTTTGTACCCTTTACCCTTTTATCCTTTTGTTCATGTGATGTTAATCTAATATTCATTTCGGATAACAATTCCTCAATTAGTATAAATGCTATATTAGTAGCATTAGTAGTACTTAGAGTTCCTATGAGGGTGCTGAATGAAAAAGGCCAAGTATATTGATCGACGGTGAAATTTGTAAAGTTCAGCAGAATTCGAAGAAAATATTGCAGTATCAGCTAATATCGAACTTATCTTGTTTCTAATTTCCAATTAGATACTTATTATTTATAAACACTTTCAAGTTTTTTGTTACCCTGTTGTTTGATATAATAATTTACATTTCAGCCAAAAAATGGTTTATAAAATCAAGCTGAATCAAGGCAATTCACAGTGTAGGACCATAAAGTAACCGATTTGGATCAAAGTTGTCAGAATTATAGTTTGGTTTATGGCCAAGTTAATAACCTAATTTGGTGAAAATCGAAAGGAAAGCAAAAATGATTGTAAGACAATATTACTTTTAGGGCCGACTGTTCCAAAGATATTTTAAAGATATAGTCCATGGATTTCCACAGTGCTCACATTGTGGCTATAGCACCCTAGGATGAGTATCATAAGAACTCGTCGTGTTACGCTATGCCCAAAACCAAAATATATTAAGGCTCTTTGCCTATCACTGATGCATCTAATTTGTTTGAAATAAAGTAACTCTTAAGTAACTGAATCACTATGATGAAAACGTCAGGAGACACCTTATCACAGCTGATTCCACTAGTAAACTTCGGCCGCCAGGAAATCCACAAGATAGTGTCTCATGTAATCGAGCAATACGAAAGAAAATTTTGCCATTTGGAGTCTTCTTTTTTCTCAATCTTGTGTTTACGAAAAGAAATGACTGCAACTTCTGTCATAGCATTAGAAGTGGCTCCTAATCGTCATCAGTAGCAGGCGATGACTTTGAACTGTGGGGGGAAATGATACCCTTAACGATAACTATGAGTTGAGGTTGTACCTCCATAATTACTTTTGTAAGTACATACAACAACATAACATAACAAGGGGTTCACTTATGAGTTTGGTCTTGACATCATCTATTAAGAAACTATTATAAAATGTATTGTTTATTGTTTAATGTTAACTCTAAAAAGACCACTTCTATTACACTAAAACAGTAATTATTTGTGAGGAATTCACATGAGTAAACGATTAGAACATAATTAAGGTAATTGCAGTCAAATTGCATATGCCTCAAAATCAAAGTACTGCAGCAAACACAGCGGCAGATGAGCAGCTCCTGTAAGCAATAATAATAACCATTGTTGTTCTACGGTGGGGGTTGTTTCGGTGAGTTTTTGTTTTTTGCATGGGAGACTCGCCCACACATGGGAATAAACGGCTGAGTCTTGGATTTGCACACCAAACTTATTACAAGCTCTACGGACGTTGAAATTACTTAATCAATGTTGGATTATCTGCAGCCCGGAGAGTGACGAGAGTTGTGTACCATGGTGTGAGTAGATCGGAGTAGGAGGGAGTTAAGAGTGAAAGCATTGTATGGCTTTCATTTGAATTAAAAGCGTCAGCGCCCGAAAGTCGGCAGCAAGTTTGACAGATTTTTGCCGCAACAGCATGGGGGCAGTTTGGCACATATATGCTTATACTATGTACATATATAGATTTACGTGAGTATGACTCCACACACACACACACACACAAACACCCTGTTCACACCCGCTACCTATCACTGGGCTCTCCAATCCACTCATACACTTGGCAAGCAGCATGCAGCTGAAACTAAATTAAATTCCATGTCTAATGCTCGCACAAGGATTAGGCCAAACAACGCCTCATCGCCTCATTGCCTCAGACGAGACTCAGAGTATAATATTAAATAATTTTTCCCATCCGCTCGAACTGAACTCACTAGGAAAGACGGCTCAAAGGATACTCACACACAGGCACACATATGCCATGAATTCGTTCATTGTTTTGCATCGGCTGTCCCAACCAGGAGAGCCCAGAGCCACATATTAAAGTCTCCCGTGGTGAACTTAATAATAAAAGCCCAGGAACGGACGATAATACTTGGCAAGTATCTCGTAGGCAATGTGAGCGAGTACCAGAACGGGAATGAAGGGGAGTAAGAGAGATGATACGATATTTTTTGAGTGCAAGACATTAGCAGCATTAGAACAGCAACAGCAACGCAAACAACGAAAATATTGCATTCGAAAAATGCAAAAACAGAACACAAAATAGGAAAACGGAAAGAACTTAAGTCGGTTAAGTCCCTTTGAAGCATCAAAGCCTTTCAAGGGGATCGAGTTAGGCGAATGGGAATGTTGAAACACTTATCTGTAGAAACAAGCTGAGATTTTGGTTTAGGATATACATATGTAGATTGATATATTCAAAAATCTTTTATACATGCAAGGGGATCTATATTTTCTTCATTTTCTTCACTCGTATGTGATAATAAATGTGCGAATCTGCATGGGCTGCAAGGTGACACTGAATTCGGATACCTCCTGGGACTTGTCAGCGGCGAGAGGCTTATGAGTGGCTGTAAAATACTCAGCAGTTGTGGGTCTAGCCCCGGCTCCGTCGTGGTAAAACTTTAATCTCTTCATTTCGCTGAGGGGCAAATTACCATCGAGTGTAGTTTCACGAATTTCCACACCTCCCAAACTATCGAAGATTGAGCGAATGTTGAAGCTGACCACATTGCCTTCGTTGTGGTCTAGGAAGTTCTCCACGCGGAACAAAATTTCATTCTTTGAGAAGGGTTCCAGAGTCAGCAGATGCACCGACTGAGGGAAGTCACTGAAATCGGGAAGTGTCTTAACTATAGCCTTACTTGTTGCCGTATTACGCTTGCTGAAGAATTTCGAAAATGGCAGATGAATCTCTTTTTCGGCCAAGCGTTCAGGAATTGTGTTCTTAACTTCTACCTTGTTGAGTACTAATTGAATCTTTCCGCGTGCAATTAGGCCCTTGCCAAATTGCTCCTCATTTATAGCTTCATCAGCGCCCGAACCATCGTGAAAGACGTGTCGGCGATGAAGCATAAGTTCTAAACGGCCGTCTTCCATACTTGTGCCAGCCTCAGAGCGATCGTTTAGAAGTGACATGCGCCTACTTCCATCGTTTAGAGAAATGCGTGACGTAACTGGATAATAGTTTGCGCTGGTGGGCTGAATACTTAAGTCAGGATCAAAAGATTCCCGCTTGTTCTTCTCTCGCTTCATCATCTCTCGACCATTCGAATCGGTGTAGAAGACACCCTTTGAGGAAATACTACTCTGGAAACGTGTAATCACTTCCATTCCGACATCGCCGTCAATGGGAATGGGACCCACGAGCCATTCGAATTCAACGCGGTTAACGCCCTCATAGATACGTATAACCTGGGAAATGAACTCGTTAACGTGCTGGTGAACCTCCTTGACCAAGGTGCCGTCGTATACGGAGAACTCCACATCATCGGTAAGAACTTCGATTTCGTCGTTTTCGCGGAAAATGTAATGACAAGATTCTCGAGTCTTGTAGACTGCAAAAATTTGCTCTATTTCCTCGGAGATGCCGTTCATTTCTACCGATTTTAAGCGACCTGTGTCTTTGTCAATTACGAGTTTGATTAGCTGTTGGACTAAATATAGGTTAATTGATTGATTTTATGTAAACGTTTTCATTTCTCACCGAAGTCTCTAGCACAGTATCTTCAGATTTGCCACCTGGTAAAGTCCATCTACCTGATTTCCTAGAACTCTTTGACTTTGTAATGTAATAGCTGGCAATCTTATCGACAGAAGCCTTGAAAATCAACTCGTGTTGAGTGTCATTGGAACGGTGCTCTAGTGCTAAGACCTGCCAGGCAACAGGCACAACTTCAGAAGCTATTATAGTTCCCTTTTCATCGGTAACCTCGTAGCTTTCATCTTTCACTGGTACTTTAACATATTGGGTAGACGTGTGAGCCAATGGATTAAAAAGAGTTACGACGACATCATCAGCACTATCCTTGGTAAAAGCGCACACACTGATGTTAAGCTGCATGCAACTCTCAAACTCGCCATTAGTCAGATTGGTCAGCACACGTAGGGCATCGCGGGCGTTGTTTTCCGCACCCACAATGCCATCGTACAATAGACGATCATAGTCATCGGAAACATGCTGTTTCTCAGTTCCGGTGATGGCATCGTGATGTTGCATGACACCCATGACTTGACGCAAGTAGTCCAAATCTTTGGTTTGCTTATCGCTTGAGAGATTAGCAAAGGTTGAAAGTTGCTTGGCTGTCTGCAACATGTGGTTACCATCGCGCTCGAAACGTTTCTGCGTAGGACGAGAAGTGAAGTAACCAGTCCAGTAGCTCTTGGCTTCGTTTGAATGTGGCAAAAAGTCCTGTGTCTTATTAGGCCATGTTTGAAGACCCTTATGCAAGGAGTTGAGATAACAACTTGCTGTTGAGTAGAAGATATTGTACCGCGATCCATCTGCTTGGCGTTGGTTCACATACCTTAGAGTATGAAAAGGACCGCTTAGAAAAAAGAAAACCAGAGAAGGGTTAAGATTGACTCACTTGATGAGCTTGTCCATGTTCTGATAGTTTTGCTGGGCATTCTCATAGTGGAAATCATCACCCATAGGTATTAGGATATTATTGGAACGGTAGTGTTCCGCAACACCGGCCACGTAGTTTAGAAAATCATCGACCCTGGACTTAACATTGTTGTCATAGCTCTCCTCGTCAATAATTGGATCATCACCGCAAAGTCTGTCAAAACAGAATCCAGGTGGAGCCGAGTAATGATTGTAGAGCATGCCGGTGAAGAACTCAAGATTGCTCAGGGACTCGCTGGCATCCCAGATCATTTCTAGACCCAAGTTGCCCAATCTCACATCCTTATCACTGTGATCCATGCGGGCGAAGAATTCGCCATCAAAACCCATTTGAGCAAACAGGGAAGCCATTTCACGGGAGTGACCAAAGGCATCTATTTGCCAACCAACATGGGGACGACCACAAGCTCCAAAGTTCTCATCCAAGAACCTGTTTTAGATAGAGAAGTTCTAGAAAGTCAACGTTAAAAATCCTTAACAAAACTCTTACTTCAATCCCAAAGTAAATTGATCGATCACACTCTGATAGTTCACTGCCCCTTCATCGTTCATGGACCAAGCTCCTCCTGTGAACTCAAAGCGTCCTTCGTCTACCAATTTTCTCACAATTTGCTTGGTGGTTTCTGGTTGATCTACAAACCATTTGGCAAAGAAAGCCGTCTCTACTTGAATAAAACGACGACTTGGATCTTTAATGAGTTCGCTGACAACAGATTCAAATATGTATTTCACTGAAGCATGTTGAATATTTTGCCTATGACCGTAATAATACTGATCGGCTGTCTTTAACCAGCCGACGTCGTCATGAGAGTGGGGCACCAAATGGATATTGATCAAGTTCGACACGGATTGAGGACAGGACTAAAAAGTGCGCATTTAAGCGGAGTTGTTCAAAATATCTCTGAATATTATCCTTACCTCATATCCGCAAGCACTTTTCGATCCATTAATCGTTATTGCAAATAGGACCGCGAAAAGGATGAGATCTGCAAAATGCTTCATTGTAACAAATTGTTGATTTCACAAAACACTCCCAGCAGGTGGGTTCCAATCATTAAGAAAACTGACTAATTTTTTGGAACACACATTCCTTTTTATATAGGCATATTGTAACAACACGATAAGCAATCATCTACTTGAGGGGTCTTTGGATTATATATACATAAGTGGAGCATGTTGAATAGGCAATTAAGGAAGTCACTTAAGATAATCAAGGGGTTCAATCATTCATTATAATTGCCGCTACTTCTGTATCGAACGGAATTGCAATGCGATAAGTCAAATAGATTTTCATTTTGCATCGTAATCTTAAAGATTAAGTTTAGTTTATGAATTTGTACTAACTGACTAATAAGATAAGAGTTCAAGTATTTGGTTTGGTTTACACAAACAGTTTGATTATAAAATCTCTTTATTTTTGAAAATTGCAATTTGTTTATATTTTTATTATAAAGGTGCGTATTTGCATGGGATCCAAACAGATTTGGGAATCATTTAAGTCCCGTGAGTTAGCTTCCAATGGGGTGTAGGAGGCTGTGAAATATTCGGGGGACTTTGATTGAACGCTACCAGAATCATGCTCGAATTTAAGACGCTTCATCTCCGTCAAAGGCAGATTGCCGTCCAGTGTTGTTTCACGAATCTCCTTGCCACTCAAACCATCAAAGATTGAGCGTGGACTGAAACAGACCGTACTTCCTTCGCTGACATCAAATATATTTTCCACACGGAACAAAATTTCATCCTCTGTGAAGGGTTCTAGAGTCAGGAGATGTACAGAATCTGGTAGAACATCTAAGCTTGGCAGAGCCTTAGGAACTGCACTTGTAGAAGCGCTCGCCTTGCTGAAGAACTTCCAGAAAGGCAGCATTATTTCCTTTTCTGCCAATCGTTCGGAAGTGGTAATTCCCTTATTAACCGGGTTAAGCATAAGGTAAAGATGTCCGCGAGCAATTAAGCCAGTACCAAACTGCTCTTCATTAAGCGCTTCACCCACGCCGCCACCATCATTGAAGAAATGGCGACGATGTAACATTATTTCCAAACGTCCATTATCCATCCCAGTTCCACCCTGTGAACGATCGTTGAGCAGAGCCAAGCGTTTGTTTTCATCCTGCAAGGCAATTCGCGAGGTTACTGGGTAGTAGTTACCGCTGTTTGGAGCCTTACTTAGATCCGCGACAAAGGATTCACGCTGGTCCTTTTCGCGTTTCAGGAGCTCGCGGCCATTGGAGTCAGTGTAGAATACTCCATTTGACTCGATTTCACTTTGGAAGTAGGTTACGACTTCCTTGCCCAAATTATCATCAGTCGAAATTGGACCCACCAGCCACTCAAACTCCACGCGATTGACGCCTTCATAAATGCGTATGACTTGGGAGATCCATTCGTTTACTTGTTGGTGCACTTCTTTAACGAGGGTACCATCGTAAACGGTGAACGCGAAATTATTCTCAAAAACCTCGATGTCATTGTTTTGACGGAAGGTGTAGGGACACGATTCGTAAGATTTGTAAACACCGAAATTCTGTTGAATGTTCTCGGACACACCGTTCATTTCAATATTTTTCAAGCGTCCAGACTCGTTATCGATCACCAATTTGATCAGCTAAGGAAAAAACCTTTTGTTACTAAGCTTCATATTAAGTACATAATATAAACTCTTACCGAGGTCTTAACTACGGTTTCGGAGCTGTCATCGGCAAAGGTCTCTGTATTTTTCAATGAATTGATTTCCTTGAATCGTAGAGGGACTTTGCTTTCGCCATCGTCAAATGCCTTGGCTGACTTATCAACCTTATTAATATAGTAGTTTGCTATCTTATCGACAGAGGCCTTGAAAATAAGCTCGTGTTGAGTGTCGTTGGAACGATATTCCAAGTCCAAAACTTGCCAGGCAACAGGCACAACTTCAGAATCTACCACAGTTCCCTTTTCATTGGTAACCTCGTAGCTTTCATCTTTCACTGGCACTCTAACATATTGGGTAGACGTGTGAGCCAATGGATTAAAAAGAGTTACGACGACATCATCAGCACTGTCCTTGGTAAAAGCGCACACACTAATGTTTAACTGCAGGCAACTCTCAAACTCGCCCGTGGTCAAATTGGTAAGCACTCTTAGAGCGTCGCGGGCATTATTTTCGGCACCCACAATGGCCCTATGCAACAAGCGATCGTAGTCGTTGGACACAGCCTGTCTTTCAGTACCAGTGATGGCATCATGGTGCTGCATTACTCCCATGATTTCACGCAAGAAGTCCAGGTCCTTTTTCTGCTGTTCGCTTTCGAGTTTAGCAAAGGTAGATAGTTGTTTGACGGTCTGTAGCATATGGTTACCGATGCGCTCGAAACGCTTCTGATTGGGACGAGAAGTGAAGTAACCTGTCCAGAAACTATTTGGTTCATGAGCATAAGGGAAGAAATCTTGTGTTTTGTTTGGCCATGTTTGAGCGCTTTGGTGTAGTGAATTTAGGTAGCAACTTGGAGTCGAATAGAAAATATTAAATTGGGATCCCTCCAACTGTCGCTCATTTAAGTATCTAGGCGGTAAAAAGTAGATTAAATTAAATTAAATAATAATATTAGAGATTTAACCTACTTGATCAGCTTGTCCATATTCTTAAAGTTCACCTGTGCGTCTTCATATTGATAGTCTCCTCCAAGCGGTATCATAATATGATTCGTCCTATAATGTTCAGCAACTTCTGATGCATAGCTAATGAATTCATCGATCCGAGATTTAACATTATTGTCATAGCTATTGCCATCTATGATTGGAGAATCGTTGCAGAGCACGTCAAAACAAAAGCCGTATCCTGGAGTGTCGGAGTAAAAGGCGTAAAGCAAGCCTGTAAAGAGTTCCACATCTTGCAGGGATTCACTGGCTTGCCAAATCATTTCCATTGACAAATTCTCCAATCGAGTGTCCTTGTCATTGTGATCCATCCGTGAAAAGAACTGGCCATCGTAACCCATTTGAGCAAAGAGTGACGCTTGTTCGCGTGAATGGCCAAACGAATCAATCTGCCAGCCCACGCGTGGTCGAGCACAGGATCCAAAGGTTTCATTCAAAAACCTGTTGAATTGGAGCTAGTTACTTTTACTTACACCAATCACCCACCCGACAACTTACTTCAAGCCGTGTGTAAACTGATCAATTACAGGTTGATAATTAACAGAGCCCTCGTCATTCATGGACCAAGCACCACCAGTGAATTCTAAGCGCCCTTCGTTCACTAATTTTTTGACTGCTGATTTCATGGTTTCTTTTTGCTCCTTCCACCATTTTGAGAAAAATGCAGTCTCAACCTGGATGAAACGACGACTCGAATCCTTCAGGAGCTCGGTGACCACATTATCCAATATGTATTGGACGCCAGCATGATGAATGTTGTTTTTGTAGCCGTAATATGACTGATCGGCTGTTTTTAACCAGCCAACATCGTTGTGGGAATGAGGGACCAAGTGGATGTTTATCAAATTGTCTTTTGTAACTGGGCATGACTAGAACAGAAGTAAATTATATAAAAACATTATGTTAATTCATTTGCGCTCTGCATTGCACACTGCATTTGAGTGTTTAGTCTTTATCGAACTAATTGATTTGTTACCTCGTAACCACACACCGCCATTGAATCTTGGATCTTTATCACCAAAAGGGTGACGAAGACTGCAATACCGGCAAGTAGCTTCATTGCTCTGACTAGCCAATCTACACAACTTCAACAAGCCACACAGTAGGGTAAACTGTTTGCTAAAGGCCGTCTGCCTTCGTTTATATGCCGCAAACTTGGGGGTTCCATACGTGATTTCATAGTTAATAGCCACTTGAATGCTCCAATAAAGCTATAAATGAGGCCAATAAAAATTGTACCGCTTAGCGTCAATTAACTTATAGCAGTGGTAATTTAAATTTACCAAGTATTTTAAAAACAGTTTCAAGTATAGCGAAATTTACGTACCCATAAGTATATTTCTTTCAGTAAAGTATTTTTAAATTTACAATACGTTGTTGACAAATAAGTATTTTTTACGATAAATAGTTTCAAGTACAGTAAAATTGGGGTTTTGAATTTAATACTGCACTCATAAATGATAAGGAATATTTGAATCCATTGCACAATTAAAACGGGTTAGCTGCTGTTCGCTTTTTATTTTGAGTGATTTCGTTTATTATTCAAAAATAGTTATTATTGTCGACAAAAAAGTTATTCTTTTTTAATGATGAAAGTGCGAATTTGCATGGGTTTCAGGGTAACACTGAAATCATCATCATCGTGTGACTTGTCTACTGCCAATGGCTTGTGTGAGGCAGTGTAGTACTCCGGGGTGGAAGGACTAACACCAGCACCATCTTGATGGAACTTGAATCTCTTCATATCGCTCAAGGGCAAGTTACCATCGAGAGTAGTTTCTCGAATCTCAACGCCGCCCAATGTATCAAAGATAGAACGAATGTTGAAGCTCACAACCTTGCCCTCATTGTGATCCATGAAGTTCTCCACACGGAACAAAATCTCATCTTCTGAGAAGGGCTCCAAGGTCAACAGATGAACGGAATTAGGGAAGTCACTGAAGTCAGGTGTTTCGAGTGGAACAGCGCTACTGCTAACCGAGCTACTCTTGCTAAAGAACTTCCAATAGGGCAGGTGAATTTGCTTCTCCTCTACTCGTTCCGCAGCTGTGGCCTTTGCGTCGGCAACATTAAGGATGAGGAACACTTTGCCACGGGCAATCAGCGGAGTGCCAAACTTTTCTTCGCTCAATGTTTCATCAACACCATAGCCATCATCACGAATGAGACGACGATGCAGCATAAGCTCCAACTCTCCATTGTTAATACTACTACCACCCTGAGCACGATCGGTGAGAATAGCCAAACGTTTGTTTCCATCCTGAAGGGCAATGCGAGAAGTCACAGGGTAATAGTTGCCACTGATGGGTTGCTCACTCAAATCGGCCTCGAATGACTCGCGCTTGTTCTTCTCTCGTTTAAGCATTTCACGGCCATTGCTATCAGTGTAGAACACGCCATTTGACGATATTCCACTCTTGAAGAGAGTGACAATTTCCCTAGCTGTATCATCGTCTGTTGGAATTGGCCCAATGAGCCATTCAAACTCGACGCGATTGATTCCCTCATAAATTCGAATAACCTGTGAGATCCACTCGTTCACTTGCTGATGGACTTCCTTGACCAAAGCACCTTCGTACACGGTGAACTCCACATCATCATCAACTTCTTCGACATCTCCATTGGAACGGAAAGCATAAGCACCAGAATCTTTTGTCTTGTATACAGCGAACTTTTGCTCAATACTTTCAGAAACGCCGTTCATGGAAACAGTCTTCAAGCGACCTGTCTTATTATCAATCACCAGCTTTATAAGCTAAAGAACAGATATCATATTAGGGCAGACACGACAAAATTTTGCTCTTAAACTTACCGAGTTCTCAACGACTGTTTCTCCAGAGTCATTGTCGTCATAGGTCTCCACCATGTTGACATCGTTGGATGCGATATTTTTATTGCTCGTCAATGCTGCCCTCGATTTTCTTGGAAGAGCTTTAACAGCACTGTCCCTGCTATCAACCTTCTTTATAAAGTAACTCGCAATCTTATCCACAGACGCCTTGAATACCAATTCATGTTGAGTATCATTGGAACGGTATTCCAAGGCCAAAACCTGCCAAGCGACGGGAAGCACTTCCGAAGCTATAACGCGACCTTTCTCGTCAGTAACCTGATAGCTCTCGTCCTTCACGGGAATGCGGACATATTCAGTCGATGTGTGAGCCAATGGGTTAAATAAAGTAACGACAACATTGTCAGCACTGTCCTTGGTAAAGGCACACACACTAATGTTCAGCTGCATGCAACTTTCAAACTCTCCAGTTGGTAAATTGGTAAGTTTGCGCAAACCATCAATGGCGTTGTTTTGAGCTCCAACAATGGCATCGTGCAACAGACGATCGTAGTCATCGGAAACGTGCTGCTTCTCAGTTCCTGTGATGGCATCGTGATGTTGCATCACACCCATAATGCGACGCAAGTACTCTAAATCTTCGTTCTGTTTATCGCTGGAGAGATTGGCGAATGTAGACAACTGCTTGGCGACTTGGAGCATATGGTTTCCATCGCGCTCGAAGCGTTTTTGAGTGGGACGAGAGGTGAAGTAACCAGTCCAGAAACTGTTTGTGTCACTGGCATAAGGGAAGAAGTCTTGGGTCTTGTTGGGGTATGTCATGAGACCTTCGTGCACGGACTTTAAGTAACAGGCAGGTGTAGAATAGAAGATGTTGTAATTTGAGCCTTCAGATTGTCGCTCATTTATATATCTATAAAGGAAAGAGTTAAGAATGTAAGGATTCAATTAAGTTGATAAGTTCCTACTTGATCAGCTTGTCCATATTTTTAAAGTTGACCTCTGCGTCTTCGTATTGGAAATCGCCTCCCATGGGAATCATAATGTGGTTTGTACGGAAGAAAGCAGCAACTTTTTTAGCATAGGCTATGAAGTCATCAACTCTTGACTTGACGTTATTATCATAGCTATCACCATCAATTATTGGATCATCACTGCAATGGACGTCAAAGCAGAAACCGGGTGTTTCCCAATAATACGTATATAACAAACCAGTAAAAAGCTTTGCTTCGTCGTTTAGGGATTCACTGGCTTCCCAAACCATTTCTAAGGACAAATTTTCCATGCGAGTGTCCTTGTCATTGTGATCCATACGGGAGAAAAACTCGCCATCATAACCCATCTGGGCATACAGCGAAGCCTGTTCACGAGAGTGGCCAAAAGGATCAATTTGCCATCCGACGCGGGGACGGGCACAAGCTCCAAAGGTATTTTCTAAAAACCTAATCAGAGTTTACTTTTGTTTAAAATCTCCTATCATCTCCGTCATCAAATTTGATTGCTTACTTCAGTCCCAGGGAATACTGATCTATCACACTTTGATAGTTGACAGCGGCTTCATCATTCATGCTCCATGAGCCCCCAGTGAACTCCAGGCGTCCTTCGTTGACAAGCTTAGTTACGATCTGCTTAGTTGTCTGCGGCTGCTCAAACCACCACTTGTAAAAGAAAGCACTCTCCACTTGGATAAAACGACGACTTGAATCTTTGATGAGCTCAGAAATAACAGTGTCCAAAATATATTGGACACCAGCGTGCTGAACATTGTTCTTATGGCCGTAGAAATATTGATCAACTGTCTTTAGCCACCCTACATCGTCATGGGAATGGGGAACCAAATGGATATTAACCATATTTGGTTTCGTTTCATGACATGCCTAAAAGCAATATAACAAAATTTGACATAGTTATAAACTTAATAGAAAATCTGTTTTCTTACTGCGTAGCCGCAATCAGCCTCCGACTCTTTAGCGTTAACGACTAATAGAGCCACCAGCAAAATACACCAATGGTATTTCATGACTTCCTATTTGGCATGCACGATGCACTCTGCGCGAATGTGAAGCCAGAACTAACAGAACATCCGTAGATCAAACATTTTATATGCATCGAAAATGGGGGTACTGCTTCTATCGCCACAAGCTGATAAGCAATCGATACTTGAGAACCGTTCCTATTTTAAGCTAAAACATGTGTAATAATGATTACTTCATGAGGGGTAATTCAAGAATAACACTTAAGACTGCAAACCGATTAAATAGCAATCTACAAAGAAAACATAATTAGCCGTTCGTTATCAATAGGATTTTCTAGCTGAAATAGTTCGCCTACTGGTAATGCAAAAGGTAGTCATAATGAAATTGATTAGTGACCTTCTGTCCGTCTGTGCCGTGTGTTCCAAACTAGTCTATTAGTTGTTAAGCTATTAGTTTGAAAATTTGTTGTATATCCAAAATAGAAATCGGAATCGTTCCAATATGTTTTCTTTATGTTATCGGTCAGACCAAGAGTGTCATTCGGGTAAGAAAGCAGCTGGATTAGAACAAAAGTGAGAGTTCTGCAAGTGATGTAGATTCTTGAGCTTCTCTGAATATTGAGACTTCTAAGTTCTTTGTAATTTTTACTCATATGTATTGTAGGTCGTAATCTAAAGACATGATCTAAACTAGTTCTAGTTTAAATGTGTCCCAAATAAGTTTTAAGATTCCACATTATTGATTTTAGGGTGAAAGTTAGAATAATATCGATTTGGTCTTACTTTAAATTATGAAATTTTCCTAGTAACCTTGAAACTGTATTACAAAAAGGCTGAATGATACACAGGTCTACTCGCAAATATATGAGGGACTAGCCCACGAGCCAAATTACATATCGATACTAGCCCTTAATAAAGGGGGGAAAAGAAAATGAAATGAAATGATTGCACTTAAAATTGCGCCGCCGCCATTTTACCGACTCTGGATGGTGGTCAACCAGCAATAAACCTGCACAGAAGCCCCATACATATCGAAAATGCAAATGAACAGCCCAAGCTCCACTGAGTTTCAACGAGAGTTGGATGAAGTGGCAGGGGTAAAACACCAATAACTCGTCTAGGACCCACAAGCCAATCTCCATCTCTGCCATAAATCAGAGGACCAATAATTGAGTAAGGCTAAAAGGGTTGGCTCGCAAGTGTAGAGTTGCCTGTCCCCCTGACGTCTGGCGTGGTCGTCTGGTCAGCCTAGTCAGACTCTCAAGTGCTGGTTCTCGTTCTGGTGCTGGATCAATGTGGGGTTCCCCTTTTTAATTAGGCGCGTAATTTATGAAATATTTTCATGTGATATTGAAGTGGCTGGCAAAAGGCGGCTGGCGACTGCTGCTTCTGTGGCTGAATCCGTCGGCGATGCCTAAACAACAATTTTTCACCCACTTTTCTTCTCATTTGTTTAATTTTTTTTGCAGAACTGCCCGACTACTCGTCTCATGGAAAACAATCGACGAGGAGGCTCTGCCTCAAGTACTAGCCACCGTGTGCACTCGAGTGCCTGGCGAAGGGTTCATCATCATCATCAACATCATTCTCATCGTTGAGGTATTTCTTCGTCGATGAGTTTTGTCTATACAGTGGCGGATGGTTTCTGCTCCTGCTGACTGCCTGTTTTTGCTTCTGCTCCAGCTCCTGCTCCTGCACTTGCCTGAACCCAGGCAGCCACACTTGAAATATTTTGTGGTTGTTGTTTGATTGAAGCAGTTCAAGCCGTTTGCAACGGAAGTGTGTTTGATTAAACGCACAAGAACAGACAGAGGCAGAAAGTGATAAGGAAGCAGGGTGGGACAGAAAGATGGAGTGGTGTCTACAGATATCCTCTCAAATATTTGGGGACTTAAAAACAAGTCTTGCAGGTAATAATAAATACGCATCCTGAGATGGGAACTCAGCGATTTCATGCTGACTGTAAGCAACAAAATTTAAAAGTCTTGAATGAATAACTTAAAAATGAAAATGTAGGTATAGGCACTCGTATGTGCTGTATTTGTATACATACTTTCCTGAATCCCATATATATATATTTTTTTAATAGTGTAGTGCTTAGTTACTTTCGGTCCATTTTGTAATAACTGGATAGTTCTGGGCTAAAGAACGCACCAGGAAGGAAAATCAATTTTTCACATATTATGACGCTTTCTGAAAATCAAGATTGTAAATTGGTTCCTAAGGGCTTTTTTTTTAAACCGCATTTATTCAAAATCATTCATTTAAAAGGCAAAGTTTCATAAGTAACATAAAGTGAAGGAATTAAGTCAACATACACCTTCAATTTGGATGGGTCTTTTCGGAATGCAACAAAGTCCTACATCCCTTGACGAACATTTTGCGATGTGATTTCTTTTTCTGCCCGATTGTTTTGTATTTTGAAGGACTTTTGTACGAATACTGTTTTTTTCGAGATTAAATCCGGTGTGTTAACTTCTGAGCAATAAGGGAGACCTACAATTTGCCGAAATATCATTGTTTTTTTTTTTTTTTGGCTATTAAGAGGAGGGACTATTAACTCCCTTCGTGTTTTGACTTGACTGCATCAATTTTCCACAGACGGACGCATAACGTGTTTATATATGTATTTCTGAGCAGTCTGATTTCTCATTCTGAAATCATTTCTATCATTTATGAAACAGCAATAAAAGTTGTTGGGCAGAATATCATCCCTCTCCAATCAAACCAAATAACTTCTTAGACTCGTTTGATACCACTAAACGATAACATCTATTAAAGACTTTTTTTCCAATACTTAAAACCTCTGACTGAAAATCAGGATAACATTTTAGATGGCTTTTATTTGTTCTTGTCTGAAAAAATGAATTTAAAATCTGGTTGTTGCATGAGAAAGCTACAATTCTTGTCAATAAAAGTAATCAGTAACCTTGAATCAATCATGTCTGGCTGACATGCAGGAGTTCTGCTTTTAATGGGATATCGATTTATGGCCCGTTGACCATTGTAGTTGCTCTTATTGCTGTTGTTTTTCTATATGTTGCTACCTTTGTTGATCCTGGCCGAAACCAAGACCAGGGGCAGATGATAACGGACCAAAGCCTTCTCCAATGCCACACCAGAGCCACCTCGGCTGCTGTCTGCTGTGTTCCTGTGTGTGACATTGTCGCCACTTAATCCGTTTATCTAACTTCGTACACCGTTGGACTTAATGCCCCTCTCCAAAAAAAAAAAAAACCAAAAAAAGTAAGCTGAGCATGGTTTAAAATCGTTTTATTTGTTTCTTTCTGTTTGTTTCCCTTTTTATTTGAAGCTGCCCACTCCCTAATTCCGAAATGAACTCAACCGTAGTCGCTGCCCAGAGCAGGAGCCTCTCCGCCGTGGCCCAAGCACTGGCGTCCATTAGCAATCGCCGTCATACAGACTTCCGCATCATACTTTGAACTTCCGCCTATATTTGATGTTTGTGTTTATGTGTTTTTGAATGACTGTGTGTGTGTGTGTGTGTGCACACAAAATGGCGGTCCAGGTCCTTGTCGGCCATGCGCGAGCATCTACATCCACCTCCTCCCAATCTCAAAACATATTTTTGGCGCCTGCTTTGCTTGTTGCCAGAGAACTTTTCTTCAAGTTCGTGGCCGATTGGACTCGTTTGGTTGTTTGCAAATCCATTGGCCATTCCTGTTACACTTCGCTATGTCTGTCATTTTCTTAAGGGATTAAATTTAACTGCAATCGCATAAACTTTTAATCACCTTTTGTCATTTACCTTTAACAATAATGTATGCCACCTGATTGATATTGGTTGGTGAGAGTAAAAAATGGTTATCTCAAATCTAATCAAATTTAGCAGAACTTAAAATTATTTAACGATTAACGAATGATATTTTCTAATTTACAAAACTTAAACCTAAATTTGTAACAAAGTTTAAATTATCCGATCTTAGCACTCGATAAATATTTGAAGTTTTTGATGGCATTTGTAATCTCATTCTTAATGCAATATTTAAGTTAAATAATAGATCATGAATTCATGTTAGATAATGAGCAGAGAGAAAGTCTAAAAAGCATCTATGTAGAAGAAATAAACGTGTTTTAGGGAACGATCTGGAAGAGGTTCCACAAAAGATGCAACTCACTCACCATTGTCTTGCAGGAATGGTCTTCTTTAACCTATGAAATTTCTCCTAATTCCTCACAGAATTGGCCTGCCATATAATAAATTTTATTATTTTCTCTCAAGGAAAGTATTCTATTAATTTGAAATTTCTCATAAGAATTTATACTTAATAATAATACTAAATATTCCTCAAGATTTGAAACTCACCTCTTATTTGATTGGGAGGAAGCAGTTCTGAGCCATTTGACTGAACCTATCCAATAAGCCAAAACACACAAAGTATTTAAAATGCACAAAGAAAATATTGCGACAAACGACAACACAGAGGATATCCATCAAGTATGGGGATGGGATCAAGGATGACGATGCGGATGAGGTTGTGGAGCGGTAACAAAAGTACATTTGCACGTTCATATATGTATACAAACATATACTCGTTCATATATTAAGGGCCTTGAGGCCATTAATGACTAAGTTTACATAGTCAACGACCACACACACGATTGCATTCGCTTGATATCAATTATTCACGGAATTTGTACACGGATTTTTGCACATGGGTCTGAGCCCGGACCTACGCCACCCCGGAACGCTTTTTGGGTAAACATATATTTACACTAGGCGCATGTCAAATTGGGCGTGATTTTCAAGTGCCCCGAACGAGGTACACACATACTTTTGATTATGTTTGTCTATTTGTTGTGGCTAAGGGCGGGCAGCAAGCAGCAGGCAGCAGGCAGCTGGTTGCCATCATGCATTTTTCAAGCTGGAGCTGCCCGGGAATTGGGTGGGTGGTGGTGTGTTTTCAAGTGGGTGTGGAAGGAAGTCTGTTTGTTTGCTTACGGTCAAGGCAATTAGGTTTTTCTAGCCGCAGGCCGAGTAAATATTCAATAAGTAAGCGTCTTAGTACACCCAACTCGACCCAAACCAATCCTGGGCAGTGCAAGCCAAGGCAAGGCAAGCAACCAACCAGGCAACAGTCTGCGAGAGTTGCCTGCTTCTTTTCTGACATTTAATTTTCGATTTTAATTGGATACTAACAGCAGGATGCTTCTGCTTCTACTGCTGCTGCTGCCTCACTACAACTACATGGCAAGGACTACGAACGTAACTCTCTTTGGACGTTGCAAAAATAGTAAATTAAAAGGTACACAACATGCCAGAAGAGCACCAGCCCAGACCAGCAACTCAGCTCGAAAAAAGGAGTTGGCTAACATAATTGAAAAAGCGCTTTTCTATTAAGAACGCGCCAGGGCTTTCAACCGAACAGGCAAGCCTAGGAGAAGGGCTCGTTGGGTAACGGCAGACGGTGGGCCAACTTGAAGCACTGATTGGCGGCGGCGCCTATTGACTGACTTAACACACCATTGAGTGATGTAGCTGGAGACCAGGACGCAAATTGGCGCACCAACATGCAAAGGAGAAGGCAGAAACTGAGGCAAAAAAAGCGCAGATTTCACGATGCCGAGCACCACCCTGGAGGAGACCAGGATAGGAATGACGTTCGACGCCAAAGCTGGCAGCATTACAGCCAATTAACAAGCTCGATTCGATTCCAACTCGACACCGGTGCCTAATTAAAATAAGAATAGGGCTTAAAACAATGAAAGGTACGACTATCTGAATACCTCAAAAGATAATATGCAAGTGCCAATTCAAAAAAGAATCATAAATATGTTTAAGCCTATTTCAGATTAATTTCACACATTGAAACGTTGATATAATATTTGAAGATTCTAATATCGAGTTGCCTGTTCTAGTCCTATGCGTTCTTTGTCGACTTTCGGCTCCAACATGCCATATTCCATACCCTTGTTTGTAAGAATGCTTAACAAGAAGACTGAGAAAATTGTGTGTGAGCCACCAGGTTTTCCAATCAATCAGACGCCATCGTGTGCATGGGAAAATTAGGCAATTGGGAAATTGTGAATGCGTACTACGGCAATTTTCTTCTGCATTGTGTATTTTCTCAGCATCTCTCCACCCATATCCATCCGAATCCTCATCAGCCACTCGTTGGGTAAAAATATTGCATAATTATCGCTGATAATTGTGGATCTCGGGCTCCGAGGGTTGTTTGTTGACAACTTGATGTGGTCGTTGTTCGCAATGATGTTGTTGTCGTCGTCTTAGAGCCAGCCCCTACATGTCTTGCGAGGACGGTTTTGAACGGCAAAGTCAGTAAGCCAGCAGCAGGAACGGCATTGAAAAGCTGAAATGATTGACAGTCCTTCAGCATAGGACTCAGCATGCCGAATAGAATTATAACTTAATTGACATATGCTGAGCACTCATCTCTTACGCTTATCGTGTACTTACGTGTCCCTTCTCCGTCAGTTCTCGGCAGGAGTCGTTTTCACCCTTTACTTGCGTATTGTGGAATGCGGGATAATATTTCTTTAAGTAGACACCAACTGACAGCGCAATTAAGGCGCAGTAATTATTTTAAGTAGGGTTACATTTGTCATTACAACACAGACAGAAGCAAAGCAAAGATTTCCAAGTGGTTCCTGAGAACAGGATGTACCCTAGCCATAAACTTCAGTCGTTGACCATAGTAATTTATCCAAAGCCACCCCATGTAAAACAATCCAACTTTTCATTTAAAAAAAACATACATTTAATAAACGATTTTAGATGAAAAACTGAAGTAACACAAATTATTAAAACACTAACATCATAGAAACTGTGTCCTAAAACTCAATATCAAACGATGGTTGGATGATCAATGGTGAAAAGAACTCTGAGCTAGTTATTGTAAGAAATGTTGTACACCAAAGCACACTTATCCACATTGCAGATTTTGAAGCATATGCTGACATATTATCTAGTCTTAAAACAGTACAAAGATCCTAGAATAGTTTGTGGGCTTAGTCAGCCCAGCCCCTGTGAGGTTCAGAGCTTGCATTAATTGCGGAGAGAATAGTTCTTGGTGGGTGTACAAGATAGAGACTTAAAAAAAGACTACAATGATTTGGAATGTACTATCATTCCCTTTATTTGGAATATCTTGAAATTAAAAAAAAAAAACCAAGGCAGTTGTTGACTTATTAACTACATACTTATCTGATCCCGACATTAGTCAGAAAAGTTTACACCAACAATCGTCAATTCGACAACACGATCTAAAAGTGACAATTCTTTCAAGACGGAAATTTAATTCGGCAGTCTCTTATCATTTTGGATCGTCAGAAAGTACGGCTTTCCCTTAAATCGATGTCTTTAAATATTTTGATAAAAAGGAGACAGACTAAAAGTTTGATGGCCTTTTGTTCAAATTTCTCTAGTTAAATTTCTCCTCAGTTCTGAAGCTATTTAGCTATAGCATCATCTGAAAGTAAAGACTGATTTTCGAAGTTGACTTTTCTTTATAGATTAAGTTTAAAACACTTAATGGCTTGAGTTCGAAACATATTGAGGGTAAAACATTTTCAATATCCTTACTTGATTTTTTTGAGTTTTTATTGCCACCCTTTGAATCTTTTCAAAACTGGCCGAAAAAGGAAAACTGTATAGACCCGGGAATCATTAAATCATAAACAATTAGCCGTTTATTACTTCCCCTTAATCATGCGCCATTTGCAATTAATTTAAGCGCAATTTTGGTAGTCCTCGCTCTGAGGGAGGTCGAGCAAAAGGACAAGGACACGGGTTCGGGAACGGACACATTAAATCCCAAGACACAAGAGCTTCCTGCACACCCACACCCACACACACACACACACACGCACATGCATACAAGACAAGCAAATCTTTTGCACAAACATAATTTTGAAACAGACACACGACTTCGGAGAGATGAACACTCCCCTTTCCTCCAACAGCTTTTCCTCCATTTTCCCTGAAAGTATAAACCAGAAGCAAGAGAACTTCTTGGAGAAATCTCGGCAGCAAATTGCAGGCAATCCACGCAAATGGCTTAGAACAACGGGTGGGCATTAGAGCCACGACAGAGTGAGGCGGAGGCGGAACGGAGCTACTTGCCTGGCCAAATAATTTTTCGCGCATATACCTCTAGTCAGCCCCCACCACCCCGGGCAAGCAAAATATAAGGAACTTTTTGCCAGAGATACATGGAGAACACCCTTACCCAATGGCGTGCCAGGCATAAATCATAAAGCGTAAAGCAGCAGTGAAGAGGAAGACGCGGGGGATAAGCAGGAATAGGGCAGAAAAACTTGGAAGGAAAGTTTTTCCACCTCATCCCAGACTTGAGACCCCATCTCCCCCCCGCCCACAGCGGATCTGTGAAATTTGTCTTGGCGTTTGGATTTATGTTTTTGCGACGCTTCTCTGCGAAACAAACATTGAAAGAGACGGAGACAGAGGCAGAGACAGAGAAGGAGACAGCGAAAACAGACATAAGAGAGAAAATAAGCGAGAAAGAAGGTAAATTCAGGATATGCTGTCTTCAACAAAACAAAGGCGAAAGAAAAATCAGAGAACACAACAAGCCTACCAAGTTGGTGGCCCTTGATTTATGGCTAAGGTAGCCAAAGTTCTTCTAGTTGTTGTTGCCGTTGTCCTTATTGGGCTTTAAAAAGTTTGCAGGTTTGCACAGGATTTGCATTTGAACACGCCACAGGAAGCACTTCTGCTCCTCAGATATATTTGTATAAGATGGGCACAGGTACAAGCATTTTGTTTCGACTGAGTTTGGAGCTCGAGTTTCCTGTTTTGTGTCGGGCTCCCCAAAAATTTGTCACATTTTGTCGACGACTGCTATTACGGAACCAAAGCCAAGTGGCAACATTTTGTTTGAGAAAGAAAACGAAAACAATTTGCCCCATAATCTTGCCCTTTTTGTTTGGTTTGGCAGAAGTAAGAAATCGGAGTTTAATGAGGAAGAATTATGGCCACTAAGGGAAGATTTACTTATAAATTGGGTATTTCACCCTAGGAATAAGTGGAATATAACCTCATACCTAATCCAAAGATTCTTTATAACATTAACATTAATAATCTAAAAGCCCCCTGATTAACTTGGAACTCAGTAACTAAGCCATCTTGTATAATTTTGATATTATGACAAAAGTTAAAAATATCATTCTTTTCCATTCTTGTTGGTCCTTCATGTTCTAAACATTTCCATTAGAATTCACTGCTTCTGTCTTCCCCTTTTTGAGTCACTCAGCTAATAAAATCAATACCCTTTCGTTTAAGCTTAAATTTAAAAGGACTCCGGATGTGTATCCGTTCCTTGGCCATGTCTAATCATTTTTTGGGTGAACGATGATGGGGCGTATAAACTAATGTGGCTTGCTATGACCAAAACTGAATGCAGAGAATTATTCAAGCATTAATATGGAAATGCCAAAACTGAGATGGATGGTTCCATATGAAATTATAATGCCTGGGAACACTTTAATATGACGCTCGTCTGTTTTTATTCCCGTTCTCGTTTTTAATAACGTCCTGGCACGCAGCAAGAAGAGTGAATCGCATGACACAAAATGATAAACAAGAAACGAAGGAATGTACAAAAAATTATATAAGTATATTATATACATAGGTATATATATGTATGTATATGGATGTGTATGTATAAGGAGATTTATTACGCAGGCGGAGGCAACGTCCGTGAGATGCTGATGATGGACCATAAACAACAACAGCAAAACAAAAAATGCAAAACATCATAAAAAACGAAACGTGGCTGAAGAAATAAAAAAAGATATGGTATATACATAGGTACATGTTCATATTTATGTATATGCCGCACACCCATACAAATGTATGATCTACATCTGTGTGTGTCTGTATGTGTACCCGGACCCGGGACAACGGCAACCCAGCAGCGTGCCACAAAAGCCATCAATCATTTTGAGCGAAAGGGGCAAAGCGGAGGAAACAGAAAACCATCCTCACTCTCGTTTGGCTGCCTGTTCGCTTAGTCGGCGGTTGGGGGCATCGGGGGTGTCAGCGGTTGGCATAATATTAGAATAATCATCCAGCGTCATCACGATGGCCGGGCAAAGCCTTTGCCTCCTTCCAACTTCTGCTCTCTGTCCTCCGTCAACCCCTCCAGCCTCATGGTTATTAAATATGGAAAATCCCACCGATACCTAAAAAAAAAACACCGCAAGCCCCCAAAGTGTTGACGAGCTAATCGATTTATTATGCTAACCAGGCGATGCAGCAAAGTGTGGCAGAAAGTGGAAGTACATGCAAAAAACCAACAGCATTCCATTGAAAGGACGGCACATTAAGCAAATGAAGCGTGTGGCCTCAATGAATTTCAATCCTGGCCCGAGATTCAACCTATTTCACTTTGACGCTGTAAATTAAACAAACTTTATTAAGAATAAATGAAAAAAAAAAAACAAAAGGTTGTTCTAACATTCAAAGTCGACATATAAAGACTAAAATGAGTCCATGAAATTGATATTGTATGAAAATCTTCCATCTCATCCATTTAGTAAGATTATATTTTTCGTCTTTCTCCACAAAAGTTTTATATGAGCAAAGGAACTATTTTGAAAGAGTTTTCCCGAGGTGAGGAAATTATTGCGAATGTAATGTCCTGTAGGTGTTATGGTTTGAGTCGGTTTAGTTGTTCAAAATACTGTCCAAAACTAACATTCTACTAAGTGTTCTGAGGAATTGAGTATAATTCGGTGTAATGGTGTGAGGATTGTGTCTACAGGTTGTATTTCAAGAGTTCAAACTGATCTGTAATGCTTCTGTGATTCATTTGCTTTCACAAATGAAGGGAAGGAGTTGTGCTTCTCGGGCTGCTCTCATTTTCCTTGATGTTGCTGTGTCCTGGTAGCCAAATCAGAATAATACACTGCAATTTCTGGGTGATGATGTCTCTTATTTCGATTGAAGTGTTGATAGAGAGTCTATGCAGACGGCATAGTATCGGTTACATCGGTCTACTCTTGTGAAGGCTTCTAATATAGCTGCGATTTCTGCAATATATGTATAGTGAACTATGAATTGGGAGGACACGGGACTTAGTGACTGACACCTGAGCTGAAATCCTTTGGTTTATTAAATGGGCCTACTTTGTTTTCTGTTGCAGAGAGAGGTTTATTTGGTTTGAGTGGCCACGGTGGAGGACTCAGTTTCTTTTTTGTGATTACTGGGAATAGGTACTATAAAGGATGATGAATTATAATACTAATACTTATGGCATTAAAGTAGTATTTACCGGTAACTGAAAAGTAATTCAGAATTGGTTCCACTTACAATTAGAAAATGAAGATAACTTCCTTCTTTCATTTTGACTTTGTCCTTTAAAGTTTGACTTTCACTAGTAACTTGTAATTGATAAAATTTATACCAGTTATTCTAGTCCTAGGTGGAATCATTGACACTTGAGGTATCGGTCAATTCGGAAAAGTGTACATAACCAGCGTAAAAAGTAAGATCATCCTTTACTTTTTACTATTTAATGAAGACAGTTTATAATTTAATAACTGAACCTAATGTTTGATACTGTAGTAAAATTGTATATTGCAATCTGTAAATAATTTATATATTCATTGAGTGGAAGGCCTTGAATGATTAATGATTTTTCGTTTAGCTAATTAAGAATATGTAAATTTTGGTGCAAAAGAAATAAAAAATGGAAAACAATCCTTCAACTGATTTACCAAGGCAACACCAGGGCAATAAGGAACATACTTACCCAATAGCAGACCACTGATGGCTCTGGGCGTCGCATACACACACACGGACACACTAACAGCAGGATGTTGAGATGGAGATGATAATGGGAAGGGCGACAGCGATGACGACGGCAACGTGGCCTGGACACGTGCCGCCAACTTGGCCGAGCGTGTGCAGCGCCAGTAGCATCATCAGCATCATCAAATGGTGATGGCGACAGCAGCCCACGGCGCTTGAGATTGAGCCTGAGTGTGAGTGCTAGTGTGAGGACTTGTGGTCAGCCAAGCGATTGCCTCGGCAAGGCAGCCACGCCCAGTGATGGCGCCCCCTCCAACTGCAAGAGCATTAACATTATCGTCAGCCGCTGTCTCCGCTCGTCCGTCGCCCGCTCCGTATACTTTTGACATTAATGACCGAGGCGGTTCGAGCTGATGTCCATCAAACATTTTCGACCATGTTTATAAATTGCCATTTGTAACGCTTTTCTCTCGCTTTTCTGGCTTGACATGCTACAAATTTATATACATACGTATCTGTATCCGTATCTGAAGCCGAATCTGTATCTGTCGTTGTCATTGATGTCTTTATCTGCACTTTGCGCTAGAATGCTCGTCACTTGCCCCAACTTTTCAGTTCAACGGCATCGGCATTGGATTCATCGCTTCATCTTCATCAGACTTCATTATCATGTCATATCGCGGAGCATTTCACTTTGATTCAACTGGGTGTAAAAGTTTGTCTGCTATTAATAATAATAATAATAATAATAATAGTAGATACTAGTACTAATAATAATAAGTCTGCATGTCTTACGCTTCACTGGACTTTAGTTCCGGTTTATGCTAATGCAGTTATCTAAATTTATGCTCACATGTCACATTTGGAAGTTAGGTGCGGACTAGGCTTAGTAAGGGCAGCTAACCCCCTATAATTCACATTTAAATGAATTGAATCCATATACATACACTCGAAAACCCTTAAAGTTCAATCCTATAAAAGTTTTACAGGCATGAGAATTCAAATTTCCACACACTCCATTTCCATACACTCCATTCCATTGAGTGGCAGGTTTATAGAAAAGGCTTCGTCTTCTTTTTTCACTCATGTTTATTGAATAAATCAACGCTTGAAAAATTCCAACTAAACTTAACAGCTTTTCATTGGCCTTAGCCAAATAGCTTTGGCTATTTCAAATACAAAACGGGAACGAGTTACGAAACAAAATGGAAAAAAGAACATGAAAACTGTAGCCAAAAAAGTGCGCGTTTTATACAAAACACTGACAGTTCACTGCAGATGAAGAGCCAGTGTGTGTGTGTGTGTGTGAGTGTGTGGCAGGGGGGACAGGTCACTAAACAAATGGCCAATGCAAATACATAGTGGAGATTCAATGAAGCTTAACCGTACGTCTACAGAGTTCTAAGCGACTAAAAACTTGGTCTACTAATTGGGCGTGTGACTTGCTAGCTAAAAAAGGAAAATGTAAAGGGGATGTGCCTGAGGTGGGGGGTTAGCGGTTAGGGGTTAGGGGTTAGGGGTTAGGGGGATGTGTGTGTGTGTGTTGAGGACATGCTACGTGCATCAATGAACCGTAAAGCTATTTCGTCATTTAACGTTAAAAGCAAGCAACGGGCCATACACACACACCCACACACCTCAGCACAACACACAAAGACCAACCGACAAAAACGCGAACGAGCGCGACCAAAGTGAAAAAACTAATTTGCGCTGCTTCAAAAGCAAACACAAGGCAACACGAGAAGGAGGAACTAGGACTGAAGAGATGTATGTGGCTGGCTGGGTGTGGGATGGAAGGAATATGAGGCAGAGAGGAGGATCCTCTTGCCGGCTAAAGAAAAACATACACGTATTTTTGGCCAAGAAAAAAGAAAATTGGGTATGTGCTGAGTGCTAACCAAAAAACTTTTTCATTTATGCTCGACAGAGAGAAAAAAATCAAGCAAAAAACAACAAAAATTCAAGGGACAGAGAAGAAAATGGAACCGTGGGTCAAAATAAGCAACAGAGCATCAATCTTTCAGTAGGAAGATCTATTTTCCATCTGCACTAATTACAAAAACCTGAACGTTTCGACGAGGTTATGAACTAATTAAGCCCAATGACCATACGAAATCATTAATTGATGATTCAGGTGGATAAAAATGTATTTCTTGCCTCGCCATTTCCATAATTGCATCGAATTTAGTTCGAAAATCAATTAAAATGGTTTCAAATGACTCTTCTGACTCGTGTGGACTTGGAATCTGTAGCTTACATTTCCTGGTTCTTCTTTTCGACTAGTGCTACTTGGATGAATTACTAAATTGATTTGGTTTTAAAAGGTCTTAGATTCACCCCAAAATGAATTCAATCCTCTGAGACCACTGTGCCAAAGGTGAGCAGAACCTACAGCATACAGCAGGCAGCTGATGGCTTCTCCAGTAGCTTCTCCGCCTCCTTCGATGACTTCCTGTATATGGACGAATGAGTAAGTGTGTGAGTGTGTATGTGTTTGCCTGTCAATATTGCATCAGAGGCGCCACAGGCGGTGCAGAGCTAAACTGGGTAACTTCTGCCTCGGCTCCTGTAGTCAACGCGCCAAGCTTACTTTTGTGCTGTATTTGGAAACCCGATGTCAATCAAAAATTCCCATAACCCATGCAGACCTCGCCTCCACATAAGGATGAAAAAATGGTCGAGTAGTTGAAGGCGGGATGTGTGTTTGCTTTATGAAAGCTTTTGGCACATGTGGCGCATAAAAAAACGACGAGACGAGATTGAAACCAGGATGGGAGAATTCGTGCACCTTCACCAGTTTCTTTCTCCTTGCCTTTCCTTTCCTTTCCTTTTCTCTTTTTATGCTGAATGGCCAACCAAGAAATATGTGCTGAAAAGGATTTTGCCCCTTGCGTCTTTTACTGGCCTCTGACGAGGACACTGCCCCGCCCACGTCAAGGCGTTGGTACAAGCTTTTCTTTGGCAATATTAAATTGCCAAAAAAAAAAAAGGAACAAAATCAATTAGGAACATGTCAAGTTTGCGGAAAAGCTGTTTTTGAAAATTGGTGTCAGAAGCAAATTTAATTTCCAATTTTTCCTCCCCCACGCAGAAGTCCCGAGAATACGCTGAAGCTGATGTGTGAGTATATGACAAATAACTTATAGTTATTTACTTACAATTAGATTGATAAGTGAGAGCTTCTATCCTAGTACAAAAAATATTCAACCAAATCGGCAAAGAAGTACAAGTTGTCGTCACATAACATTCCATAGGCCTTGGGAGTGAGCTCTGTTCTGTGCGCATTGTTCTTCTACTACCTTTGCCTTTCCGGACAACCCAAAATGAAAATAAACTCACATGTTTAGTTAACTCTTTGCACAGAGAATTAAAGTCAAAATGTTTCCAAGGAGAAAAGTGTTGATTCGACACAGTGATACCTCTTACTTTCTATAGGGCAACTAAATTTTGACAGAATTCTTATTTTCATCTATGAGGACACTCGGAGAGACGTGTTGGTGTGGCCACAGGGTATTCAACTGCAGGAACAACTAACTCGTGTTACCCTGTGACTCTCTGACTTTCTTTTTTTATACCCTTGCAAAAAGGGTATATTAATTTTGGTCAGAAGTGTGCAACGCATAGAACGAAGCATCTCCGACCATACAAAGTATATATATTCTTGATCAGCACGACGAGACGAGTTCAACTAGCCAGGTCCGTCCGTCCGTCCGTCCGTCCGTCCGTCCGTCCGTCTGGATCAACGCAAACTCCTCCTAGACCGTAAGAGCTACAGAGCTGAAATTTTGCACGTAGGCTTGTATATACTGCAGGCGTTGTATATCTCGGATTCAGCAGGATCGGACCACTATATCATATAGCTCCCATACAAACCCCAAAGTCACGAACAGTGACTTTTCTCAATAACTTCGTTATTTTCTATGCTATTATCGTGAAACTTAATATTAGAGAGTTTACTACGCCTATAAGCGACTATGCCAAATTTGATCAAGATCGGGTGACTATATAATATAGCTCCCATACAAACGGCCAAGTCACGAATAGTGACTTTCTCAATACCTTCGTTATTTTCTGAGCTATTGTCGTGAAACTTAATATTAGAGAGTTTACTACGCCTATAAGCGACTATGCCAAATTTGATCAAGATCAGGTGACTATATCATATAGCTCCCATAGCAACGATTGGTCGAAAACAGTGACTTTTGTAAATAACTTCGTTACTTTTAACGCGATTGCTTTTAAATTAAACATTTCTTAATTTAATATATATGTTAATGACTGTGCCGAATTTGATAAAGATCGGGTGACTATATCATATAGCTCCCATAGGAACGATCGGTGGAAAACAGTGACTTTGATCAATATCTTCGTTATTTCCTATGATTGTAGGCCATTCTTTCGCAAACATAAGCCTTTTTTGATAAAACGTTCTTCCACATTGATGGCTAATAGGTAAGGATAGAGTTACCAAAAAAAGTTGCAAGGGTACACAAACTTTGGCGCGGTCGAAGTTAGCCCCGGCCCTCTGGTTTTTTGGTTTATTTAATTTTTTTTTGCATTTTCTACTTAATTTCAAACTGCTTTCTAGATGAACCGAAAGGGGCGGAAGACAGAAAAAGAGAAGAGACTGGACCTTGCTTACACCCAGCACATGCAAATGTCACATTGCATTGCTCAGGACAAACAGGACACACAGTTCGAGATTCTCATTTCTAGATATGTATGCATGTAAATTTTTTTAGCATCTCTCTCCTTCTCGCTCCGTTTCTCGGTGTCTTTGTATCTCTGTTTGCTGGCAATTTGAAATGATTTCAGTAGGAAGCCGGCAAGTCCAGTGCAATTTACTTTATTTCTAGCTTAGGGACATGGCAAACAGGAAGAGACAAAACTCACACATAGACAAACTTGCACACACGCATACCCAGGACAGAGCGAAACTGTCTGGAGAAGAGCAGAGTCAAGTCAATGACTAAGTTCGACTTCCTCTATTTGTTTTTGCTTCATGACGAAATAAATAAACTCTCTTTCTCTTGAAAGTCTTTGGCCCTATGACCTTATCCATAAATCATATACAAAAGTGTTTGATATTTTGTGTTGCATACATTTGTGCGCCTATTGATTTCAGAGAAAGAGCAAGAAGGACAGAGAGAAGGAACTCTGAACTTTGCGTGCCAAGTATCGGTTGTTGGTTTTAATCAACCCATAAATTGTCTGCACACGCACTCGACAAATGTGTCTTTAAGTCGTAAAATATGAAATTGCGTGCAAGTGTTAAATTATCCTTAGTTATTTCGTTACACTTCACGCATTTTGCGGTCCTGCCTCATCCTAATGGATTCCTAAGTAGTTTAATACATATTTCATGTATGTATGTGCATATGTAGAGGTGTGATTAGCACATGGCTGCTGCTATTTTACGAGTGTTCATTCATTACTCATTCGAACTTTTACTATCTCTTTGGATCCCCGATCCATTTTAGCAGCTGCCGTATTCGCCGCTGTTACCCTTGACCCAATCAATAAATCAGAGACATCACAAACTTGTTGACAACAGAAACTTGAATGAATTGCAACACGTGTTGATTATTGAATCTTTCTCGCCCGGTTCATTGAGCAAACCCAGCCCAGGCGACGGAACATACAAAAGCGAATGATCGCGAAAGATGTTGTGGAGACAATGCCCAGATCGTGTCCATTGTTATAGCTCAGGGAGACGATAGCGAGCGCCGACGAGCTCTCTTATTGAATGGAAGTTTTCTTCTTTATGCCATCTGAAGTGGGTTTTTTTCATAGGAAATTTCTTGTTATTTATATTGCGCACGCGGCTCGGCGCTCAAAAGGTGTTCTCTATAGGTGCGCAGCTGCCAGGATTGCGGAATGGTTGAAATCGAGGACCCCAGTGCCAGGCCAGTGCCAGTGCCAGTGCCAATGCCTGCCGCATGCCAAGAAGGGTGGGTTCTATTATCGATTTTAATGAATTATGGTGACATATGATAAAGTATGGGGGTAACATTTAAAATGGGGCATACAAAGTACAGTTGTGCAGGAAATTTAAACAAAACTAACAAATGATTTTAAGGCTTACCATAGAGAACGACTTAACTTTGATAACTGATGGTACAGTTGTGCTTGGCATACATAAACCATTTGAATATCTAAAACAAATCCTTAGTATGCTCTCGGATTGCAGTGACAGCCACATTATGGATTATGGATTAGGAATTATGAATATATTTTATATTTCCATCAGTCTTAAAAAGTACCGATCGGGCTGGGACTCTAAGCGACCAGCGACCACCAAGCAATCGGGCAGCCAAGTCAAGTCACCTCGGCTTAGGCCGAGCCAGGACCGACAAAATCTTTGGCACAGTGTTTTTCGCTCTAATTCACCTTAAGCCTTCAGAAACTGCCGCTCTCAATATAAATATATTGTGAGCGACAAGAAAAACGAGAGCAAAAGAGGGAGAGAGGGAAGCTAAAATCTAAATTTCATTTTACCAGAGAACAAAACACGACACCGCTGGCCAAGGACCCAGCAACCAGGATCCAGGACCAACCCCTCTGTGTAAGGCCAGGTGTGCCTGTGTGCTGGTGCGCAATCAGCTTTGTAGGCGATTTGTGAGGATTAAACTGCGCACCATGCGCATTTATAGTGAAAGGCAGAGAGAGACAGAGAGAGAGAGAGAGAGAGAGAAAGAAGAGAAAGAAGAGAAGGGAAAAGAGAGAGAGAGAGAGTGAAATAGTTGTCTACCTGCTGGAATGTTGCTTTGTCCTCCCGGATGGATGGATGTGATGTAGTAGGAGGAGGATCAATTTGCTGACTAAATACCTATGGAAAGGTGTAGCCGTAAAATCTGTCAGAGGGGATAAAAATCTTTCATTTTTTGCGTTTCAATGGGCACTTTGAGGGCCCCGAACTCACAAATATCGTTTACGAAATTTTGAAATTAGAAAATTGAAATACCAACAGACAGAAAGGAAAGAAGGTATAAAAATTTCATGCTTCCTGGTAATTGGCAAACAACAAACAACAACAACAACGTCGAGAAATTGTAAACGGTAAAGCAGTTGGCAACAATGCGAGTTGGAGAAACAAGTTATAGACCATCGAGAGCCAGTTACCCAGCCAGCCAGCCAGCCAACCAGCCAGGTGGCCTATCAATTTGAGTCCCCTGAGGGGTTGCTACTTATGGAAAAACCAATTCCGAATTCGTCTCTCTGCCAACTCCAAACTGCGCAATAACGACTGGTTCCATTCCATTGGTGTCTTACGTTCGAGATGACAGAGTTTAATCACAACCCAAATCGTCGCCTCACTGTCTGCCCAGACGGGCAAATCGATTAAGACTGGTCTCCCAGTCCCTCTGCAGGACTGGGCCTAGTCCTCACACCTCGAAGACTTAAACGACAGGCGGTAATCTTGACTGCATTACAGCACATCATCGATCATCGTCAGACTGCGCCTCAGGCCTCTTTCACATCATGGTGTGGTCTTTGCAGAAATTGAGAGATGGACGTATGGATACTTGTTATGTTTTATTGCTCCGTTGGGACTTTTCTTTCAACTGCTCCAATGGCAGTGACTAGAAGGAATAAACCACTCTTTTGAACATTGCTCAAAGCGTCTAAAGAAACACTTGCCTATCGGTTCTGAAGTTATAATGTCAAATGTCAAACAAGTAGGAACAATTGGGTTAAAATAGCTAATATGACTGCAGGGCTCTTCGTCAAAAATCATTCATGGGTGGGATTCCCAGCGAGTACCAGTCTAGGTACTCACATACCCCCAAGTCATTGAGTCATTGCCATTATTTGGTGTCTTTATTAGAATTCCCACTCCCACACTTACTGATGGAATCGCATAAACACTTTTACGACTTTTGCACAATTCCAGTTCAGTTATTTCCCAGCAAATGAAGAGAAAAGGTAAGGAGACGGTACGTATTCCAAATAAGTTGGCCTACATTGAATGCAGTTCACCCTATCCCGAGGCCACTGCAATCACTGACAATGCCAAGCCGCAGGATATATTCTGCCTGAGCAAATACAATAAATACCTGTTGGCTCTATTGTATGTTCCTCTGCTTATGTATATCATCATCGACCATTGTCAATTGAAACGGGAATGGGAATGGGAATGGGATCGGGATCGGGAAGCTACAAGTGCCTTTAACCCCGAAAAGGAACAACAGTTAGTTAGTTACCTACACAGAAATAAAAAGAAGAAAATGCGAAATGTCGGCAACTGCACTTGAGTTTGGTCGAAGGTAGTCGGAAGAAACGTAGCATTTCCCCCATTGTTGGGTTGGGTTTGGTTCCAACTATTGTCTATCGATTTTTTGCACTTCAAACGAATTGCACAACGGCAGAAGAAAATGCAATTCATTTTCACACGCAAACGAAACGGGACAAAAAAATTTGTGAAAATTTCATGGAACGGATACACATTTGTTTGTGTGTGTGTGTGTGAGTGTGTGTGTCGCTGGAGTGGGCGTGGAAGTGTAATTCTGATGGGTGGGCGTAATTTATGGCACTTAACGATTTGCCTGCCCAGAGAATCAATAAGCGAAACTACTGAACTCCCATGCTAGCTTTAACTTTAACAACTTTAACCCGAGGCTGTGAATTTATTGTTAGGTCGTAAATCTTGGCAGCGATTTTTTGTTTTATTTCACTTTATATATATATTTTTTTTAAGGTAGACTTTTACGATTTATTCTGGTATAGAAGGAAGACGGTTGACCCCAGGATGGAGGTACGCTTGGGGTTGGCGTCGTCTTGTCTGGTTCTCGCCCGTAAAGAAAAGGATTCCTCCAGCAGCCCAGGGGCAGCTGGGATTCTCTTCTCTTACGCATTTCTTAATTTTTATTGAATTTTTATTTCTATGTCATTTCGGAGTGAGCAAAGTTCGTTCGTCTTTTTTTTTTTGTTTTGTTAACGCTTTGAAGGTATACATGTAGGTTCAGATCAAGTCAGGGGCAGTAAATTAAGCGTGAAATCATAAAACCAGGCAAGGTGTGAAATTTTATGCCAACTTTGATTTATGCGAAAAGCAGATACCAGATGCTCGACAGGATTAGCAGTGATTTAAGTGTAGAATTCCGTGTGTTGGGAGCACAAAAAACATTGCCATGTATGAGTGTAATTAAATTTTTTTATGACTTAACTCGAATGAGATTGGTTGATGGAGGATGCCGTTGGGATGTAGTCGAAGGACGTGGACGGGGATGCGAATGAGGGACCACCGAACATTACTTCTGGTCAAGACTGATGGTAAGAAGTCCAACATGTATGTATGTACATATATCTGAAAAGAGAGATTTATCCAATTAATTTTGAAGTCTTCCATTTTCTCTCATTGACAAATTGACTTTTACCATTAACAAGTCTGAAAACTTTTTGTTAATTATACTCACCTGCCCCTTGCCACCCCTCACATAATGTCTAATGGTCCTGCTCTTGAACAATGCCATGTTCTCAACGTTTTTGTTTCCGCATTTCTTGTTTTTTTTTTCGCAAGACTTACACTTGAAACTCTACAACATCTCCCATGAGCCCTATCAACTTTTTGTCATCAGGTACTTAGCTGAGTACATCTGAGTAAGTATGAGTATATTGGGGCCTTGAATGCTACTCCGAACTCCGACTGACTGGCCAAATGTAAGGCTCTTGAAGAAAATGTTTAATTGCAGGCAACTTAAACTCCAAATAAGCACTTAATTTACCAGGCAAGTGCTCCCAGAGTTTCCACTTCCAGCCGCCATAAATCGCAACGAGTCTATGTACATAAATATGCACATGGAATCAAGTAAATAAAAAATATCCAAGCGGAGCAAGGTGACATCAAGCGATGGGTAGGGGAGCCACGACAACGTCCAAGGCAAAAGAGGAAGACTCATTGCCAAAGACCCCAGACAACGCAATGAGATACAGTGTCCAGGTTAGTTATTCAATGTAATCGAAAAAGTGATTTCATTATAAGGCTAAATAAATAAAGAAAATGCAAGGCAGAATTATGGAGTTTGCAAAAGTGTGAGGTACAATTTCGGATACTTTTCGATTTCGGGACAGAGTAAACGCTTTTATTTTCGCCCATAACGACTGAAACCAGTGTGCTTCCCATCTCCGACTCCTCTTGCTCTGTCTCCGACAACGACGACGACGACGACAGACAAACAATAAGCGACAGTAGCACTGATTACTTGAGCACTGGCATAACAACGGTTCTTGTCCAACCATTCCCCGCCAGCTTCAGCTTCAGCTATCACTGAGGCTGCTGCTGACATTCGAGCCACGTTTGGTTACATTTCAGAGGGGGGATTTAGGGGCAAGGAGGCAATGGAGATGGGGATGGGGATGTTGCTGTTTCTGACAGCCCATAAGGTACATGTGCCTTGAGTAAGTGCAACGTTAGAATGCTGCATCCAGCCAAGAACTTAAGTAAAATAACTCATGTGCAAAAAATAGAATGCGAATGCCAGAGAGCACACCGAGAGCTCAGCGGAATGAATATGTCTAGCTATGCTTATGCTTTTGCCCTGCCCTTGCCAAGCCGAGCCAGGCCTTAGCTGTCCCAGGGTTTTCCACGTTTAAAACGTTCGTTGCACTTGGATGGGCTCTGCCACGCTGCAGCGTGGCATACAGTTTGAAAGTCATTGCGTTGTACTTATTTGCACATTTACTCAGGCAAAGTGCTTGGCTTACTTATGGATGATGGAGGTGCCCCACTTGATGATGGCGCGGGGTGGAAGGTTTCGGTTAGCTACCTAAAGGCAAAGTGCTTGCTGCTCCCCCTCCCCACCAAACAGACCGAACCCCACGTCATTGGAGCACACCAAGTTGGCTCTTGCTGTATCTTTGCCTGTTGTTTGTTTGTTTGTTGTTTTGTCGTAGATTGCTTTTAAATTACTTCGACTCAAAGGCAAATGGTCTGAGATTTTTGATTGATTTTGCTGCAATTTTTCCTCCCTCCCGCATTTTTTCTGTTTATTATTATTCCCCACACTCACCCCAATCGTTTTCCATCCATTATTGTTTTGACTTGGTGAAATTGCTTGGAAAGTGCGCAAAAATGAAGATTGAAGTTGTTGAAGGGAGCAGCCAGAGGAGGATTGAGTGAAAAGCAAAATACTAAACCGGAAGATGAGTAAAACTGAGGATGGAAATTAAAAGCAACAAATCAGAAGCAAGTAACTAAAAGCAAATGGAAATATACATTTTAATAGATCAATCATAATGAACTTTAACGCGGTCTCTACTCAATATATCGAAGAGAAAACCATATCTTTGAAAGATTGAAACACCTCGAAGACAGTCAATCAAAGTGATTATGCATTGAATGGAATGGAAAAGAAATTAACTAAATGTTAATACTTACTGTCGTCTCAATAGTCAGTTAACTTATATATCAATAACCCATAAATCAATTTAAAATCTAATGGCTGAGAAGCCTTTAAAATCTAACAACAAAGAGAGCCACTTGATTCTTGGTTCAAATTTGAGACAAGAGGCAAGCCTATGTATAATGTAATCAGAAGTTCAATCGAAACAACAAATCAAACTGAGGCCCACATTAGATAAGAGGGTGTGGCTTCTCTCTTCAATCAGCTTAAATAAATGGCTTTAGTCAAGCAGAAAATTAGCGTCATTTCGCTTTTTCAATTAGATGCCCGAAATCGGTGACCGTGGACAATAAAATTGTAGCAATACACAAAAGTCGGGATAATATATGTATACACTATACACCTACAAGTACCAGCATATGAAGAGGGCATTCTCGCCCCTCGAAACCGAATTTCAATGGCCAACAAAACAAGTGCTTGGCTCAGCGAAAAGTCGCCTGTCGAACTTGAGTGAACGTGCGGATGTTGAGGATGAGCATTTTATTGGTGGTGTCAATTGCCAATGGCCATTTTTTGGTAATTTACGCCAGGAACCTTTCATCGCCTCATCGGGCGAAAGATTCAACTTTCAAGACTTTCAATGCAAATGCTGATGGTGCATTTCCTTTCAGGTCGCCGAGATTTGCTGCCGTTGCAAATTGAAAATGGCTCCTACAAGACTCGTTTATATGTCCATATACATATGTATGTATGTATGTATAGATATATTTGATTTGTATTATTTGTCTTGCAACTTAATTGAATGAAATGGCAAATAGCCGTACCAAGTGCGACAATTTTAGCTTGCTTTTTCCGTCCCCAGTTTAGAGGGGAGCGAGAGCCAAAGACATTTTATTTCATTGCTTCACGTTGGACATGGACATAAGACATGGGACATTGGACAAGGGACAAGGGACGACAGCGACAAATTGGCAGCCATATTAATAACATCCACTATGTGGTGACGGCGGAATGAAGGCGGTACGATGGAGGGGATTGGGCATTATTGTTCCGTACTGGCTGGCTGGCACGTTCATTGTTCGCTCTTCTGTTACTTGTAACAGCATTTCAATGGCAAAAGACGACAACGTTGGGCTTTGCTTATTACTTTGTGGGTTGAAGATTGCAGATGAAACCGCAGCAGCAGCAGCAGTTCATCTCTCTGGCCCTTCGCCCTACTCCCAGAGCCCCGAAATAAATGTCTTGCCACATGCTACGCGGTCAGCAAGTTCTTTGTTCACATAATGTGCGTGCGCATATCTGTGAAGTAGTCGAAGCCACCTTGGTTTATCCATCCAAAATGACCACATTGGTCTATAATGTAAAGTAATCTGGAATTTGGTATGGACCTGATCATTATCAATATCGATTTGTTAATGCCATTCTAGAGTTTCATATGTTTCATGTTATTCAACGCGGTTTTCATCACTTCATACCACTGTACGATAACTGACCCCGTCTAATTTATGTTTGACAAATCTCACACTCACGCTCCTAGCCTCATCGGAGTCCAGAGTCTCCACTAATTTATGCTCCAATCACTGTCCACTTTTGTTCGCCCTCCACCCAGAGAGGCAACGCGTTTCGGCGTGAGGTTGCCTAATTATAAATTAATTTCGCGCGACATTGGCAAAAAATTCTTTTACGCTTATTTATGGCCATCATTAAAAGGTTCTTTTGCTGCGTTAGTTTTGTCTTGGAGTGCTCAAAGTGTTTTAGCTGCTGCTGCTGCTGGTGAATGATGCTGAATGAATGAAGTCATAATCGGGAATTATTAATGTATGTCCACATGTGGCAGATCTAATGAATTCACTGTTAATTTATATTTATGAATATCGCGACAAGCCCCACTGGCAACTCGACATTTCAACGAGAATTTATGTATAGATACAGATACGGTTTTTGCATTTTTAATCTCTTGAACTCCCATTTAAGTTATGCGAATACTAAATACATATTCCAGCTATATCTTGTATCTCTGGAGAAATACATATGTAAGTTTCGAGTTCAAATAAAATCTCTGATATATGATCAGAAAGTCTTAACTGTACGAGCTGTAAATTACAGGGGTGATGGCACTTAACAAATAAAAAGCAGCCTCATCCCCAACATATTTAGATCTATCGATCTGAGGTTGGTTATTTGCATATGAAATGCCCTAATCTGTGGAGCATGCCACATTTCACAGGTCAATGGGTGGAATAAAAGACTCCAGAAACGTTGTGGGGGGAGACGACAGAAATCAAAGTGTGAAGATCTTTGTAAATGTCTTTGGGGCTATCAGCACAAGGTAAGACACAAAACTGAAACATTGTGCATATATTTTTTGGTTTCATCTATATATTTCATTCGTCGACTCTTGGAAAATTGATTCGCTGTCTTTCTTAGAGAAGTTTTAAGTAATCAAATCCAGGCTCACACGATGGACCACCTGTACAGAAGATTTATCTTTCGATCTCCGAAATTATGCAGTCTAAACATCGTTTAGAATAGCATTTAGCTAGGACCACTGAAGGCCAAGGATTGCGTGTAATTGTATACAGAAACAGACCGTTCCATTATGGTTGAAACATTAAGTCCCTAGCAATTAATGGGAACTATGCTGCAACCCTCGGCCGGCCGAACCAAGATTTCAAGATCAATCAGAGGCGCTTATATTTGATGCAAAGTACACACACACACACAAAATGAGTAGAAAATTTCCATCTAATTTAGCAGAAAACGTTGTTTGGAATACACTGCACCAAAAATCTGTCTTTACTGACAGACAGCTGGCAATTAGGGCACGCAAATTTTGTTCCAAGTAATGATTTTGCGAGGGGGTAAAATGGTAGCCGTAGCCCAAACCAGAGGCCTCTGTATGTAACTTGAGTAGATTTTTCCGGCAGTCTGTTCGACCGAAACCCAGACTCCATCCCTCCCTCCCCGCCGTCTCTCTGGCAATTCCCTTGCTTTAGCTTGTCGTGGTTCCATATTAATTGCAGCAAAGAGAAAGAACGAAAGAAGAGAAAAAAGGTCGCCTCATTTGCAATTAGATCCACAAGTAAACTGAAGCCGCAGACCAAGGAGAAGGATCTCAAAGATCGCAAGATCATCAGATATATAGAGCATACCCTTCAGAGGCTGTGGCCGTGGCTGCTGCAAAACGCTTCTTGCAGGATCTCTCGTAGTTCTTACAACCATCTTGGGATCTGTAATTACGGCAAGTCGTGAGAAACCTGCCCTTGCCAGGGCCAGCATTAACTCCAGGCAAATTAGAATAATTTGAATGACAATGACGGCAGGCGAATTCATTCCTCCTTTTTCGCTGGCGGAAGTTCGGTTTTAAATATTTAGTAAATTTTGTGGGCGTCGTCGACGAAATGTCTGAAGATTTGTGTATTTAATAAAATTATGTGCGTAGTCGCCGGCACCGATATAGTACCTATAGTAAAATGGCGCAACTCACAACGTATACTTATACATACAAAGCTGATAATGTGCTGTGCACTGGAGTGTAGGAAGTTTGAGGAGCAGACGACAACAACGACCACGACGATGACGACGACGACGCATGTTTTGGACACTCCCTCGAAAGAAGAGACTCACAATCCGACTGAGAAGTGAGGAGTGGCATAGGGGTAGAGGGGCGAGTGAGGGGTGTTGCCACAACCCCACAACTCAACTCCATGTGATGTTTGTTTGTGTGCGCTCATTCCAGTTGGTCGGTGATGAGTTTTTAATGGCTGGTCCACAGCGTGTATACGTATTCCCAACACTGCCTGGCGCTGGGCCAATGTGAGTTATTGTTTTTTCTTTTCTTTTCTTTCGTTTTTCTCTCTTCACTCTTTTTGCACAAAACTGGTTATGCTGATTTCGATTTCGACTTGGGCAAAGTGGAGCTAATCAAATGTGGACGAGCTATACCTACATACGGAGGTATGCTTTTTGCGCAGTACTTTTAGGCCCAGGCAGGGAAGAAACGAGACAAGTTTGATGTAGGTTAGACAGCGAATGCCTAACTGAGGGGGACGGAGTCACTCCAGGCAAATCTGTATGATTTTCCAAAAACAAACGATAAATTATTTCACCCAAAACCTCTGGCAGAGCATCAGAAGCATCATTCTTTATGAATTATACAAAGTGTCGTCAAAATGCTGTAACTTCCATTCACTAGTCTCCGGATTACACGTGGCATTACTCAACAGATCAAGCATAAGGTATGGCAAGTTTAAATATCCATTTATTTGGGTTATAAAGTATTTTTAATTATATTTTTAATTACTTTTGGAAAATTGATTTTTGAGATATTGAGATCAGTTACTCAGTATCAAGTTTCGTTTAGTTATTTTGCCTTAGGACGTGATCTTTAAACAATTTAACTTGATCAGTGGAATATTAAAACAATAAACAATCAATAAATACACCAGAATATGGCCATAACCCTTTAGTAACTTTTTCTACTTCAAAGATTGCCTTTTGCCTAAAGGAAACCCTTCAGATCAGCCAAATATACAAATTCCTTGATCATAGCTGTGTTTTCTAATTTGAAGAATTCATATGCTGAAATATATTCCATAATGTTATTATAGATTATTATATGTATATCATATAATTAGAGCCGTAACGGTCAGTGTAGTACATCTACAGATAGATGTCTTTAGATAATGAAAGAGTAACCATAGTGTTGGTGCCGTTGGGAAGTCCAATTGGCCAAAGGCCGACAAGGTAGTGTACTGGGTCCCCGTCCTCTTCACACTTTTTGTTGACTAATGAGTTCCAGAATGATTGCAATATATGCTGATAAGACAAAGTCCACCATGACCCGGGCTTAGCCACAATAGTTCATCCAAATCCCTCAGCCATCGACTTGGCCTTTCGACCTACGTTTTAGAAGGGTTTCTAGCTTTTTAATACATACATATATTCTCTTTCTGGCATAGAATTGAATTTTGCTGCCATATAACAATATTTGAGTTGGGCTTTAAGAATTAGAAACCTATCCTTTGTAATTATTTATTAATCTCATTGTCAGACCGGACAAAGTTTTTAAACCAACTGACCTTAAATCATTTAATCAGCCTGCTGAAAGCCGCCGCCGGCAATGGCAAATGCCAAACAAACGACCGAACAAGGCCCTGCCAGTCCCTGGCCTGGCCTCCTCTCTGCCAATCCAGCTCTGCCTTTGGGTAGAGCAACAGAAGAAGCACATGAAATATTTGTGAATTTCAAACGTTGGATGACAACTGTTTGCAGATTTTAATCTTTCAAAAAACTCAGAGCACGCACAGGCAGAGACACAGGCAATAGCAGAGGACTGTCCGATCTGTATGTCCAGTAGCAGTCCAAGACCAGTTCAGCTTTAGTCCAGAGGAGGGGCAAAAACTTGCAGTGACACTTGTTAGACGGGCTGACAGCTGAACTCTACGAGGACGGCACTGTAAGGAGAGGATTTCGAGGATGGCATGGAGTGAGTTGTGACCACGACCCAATGCAGATGCAGATGTTGTTGTCGTCGGTCATCTCAGGCTCGTTGTCCTTCAGATGCTGGACCCTACAGCTGCCGGGCTGCACAGCAAAAACTTGGACTGGATGACGACAAGTTTTGCGAAACGAAACGAACGAAACGAACCGAACCGAAATGACTTTGACAGACGCCATAACTTGGACTAGAGTAACGCCTTAACCCAGAGGCAGCCTGAGTCTCCCTTCCTCTCTTCCGTCGGTCTCCGTCCCTCCAGTAATGAGGACAAAGTTTTGCATTTGAAATGTAGGCAGAATTGCAACTGCGACTCGGATGCGAGTGGCGACTGCCACTGCTTCTGGTGGTGGTCAGGCGTGGTGCAATTTGCAAACTTCATTTATTCACGCCTGCAGGGAGCTGGTTCTTCCTCTCAGTTCTTGTTGCTGCCGCTGTTTGCCTACCAGTTTTCTCAAGAAGTTTGACGCTTTCGACAGCGCAGCAGAGCCAGAGGACTGAAGTCCTTTCGCCAGCCTTACTGGACTGGTTATTATATTTTTGTGTGCCTGAAAGTTGGCGATTTGTCACTTGCTCGGTTAAGCGAACTTTGTTGCTTAAATGTCAATTCGAGGGCGAAAACTCGAAAGAAAGGAACCAAAGTTCTGAAAGCGAGTGAACAGAAGAAGGGCAAAGCAGAGCTAATGGGTTTAAGTAAATGGTCGAGATGTCATCAATTCATTGCCAAAGAGTGAGGCAAAGGGAAAGGATTATCTAATTGATTATTCAGGAATCTCTGCAACGCGCATGGATGCATATCCATTGCGAATGGCTATTCCCTGTGACTCTATTTAGCATCTGAGCTATGTTTTATATCACTTTTTGTGCCGCGTTTTGTGGCATTTACATCCATTCTACACTCTAGTTTTAATTTCAATTGTCATAATCAAATACATATCCAGTTATTCAAGATGCTCTCTTGCCACAGGGCAAAGTGCCCGCCCGGTCATCTACTTAGTTAGTTGATCGCATTTTAAATTTGTTTAAATTGAATTAAATGGCTGCACAATTCGAAGTCCGCCATCGCCCATAGGAGCAACGTATGATAATGATGCGATAAATTACGCCGACCACTGGCCAGACGAAGCTCTGCAGTCGCTCTGGCAATTGGCTATATCCGCCAACTGAGAGACATACACTAAATGGAAATGGAAATGGCGATTGTCAGCGATTTTCTTCATGCTCATCTTTTATTTTTCACTCGACAAGTTGTTGACTTGTTTCTTGGATACCATCCCATCTGATTAGTTATATTAAATGAGCAATTGCCACTTAACATCTGAGTCCCAGCGATGTCGTGATGACGATGATTGTGATAAAGATGGAGATGATGATGGTGGGATTGGTCTGTAGAATGCAAATTAAAATGAAACCATCTAACTACCCAAATGCAATTGTATGATAGACATTGACATTGTTTATACATGAATCGCAGAACTCAGAAAACGAATACAATTTACTTTGTAATGGATCAGTAAAATATAGAAGTCAGATTTTTCCTCAAAGAGACTAAACAGATTTCAGATAGCCAACATTTTGTCACTTCTAAACCACCTTCGAAACCCTTTTACCTCAGAGTTCTATTATAAAATCCAGAATGGAATTCATAATCAATAGTTGTTCCTATCTTTGGATACCACACATAACGTTTTCGATCTCAAAACTGAGCTCGCAGTTTATAAAAGTCTCGTCTGTGCCGTCGGTGTATGAAGTCAAGTCAATTGTAACTGAATCGGATATAGTCTTAGCAGTTTTTTCCTCCTTTGTCGAAGTCATTAAATATTCGATTGATGATGTGACTCAACTAATTAAGCCACGTGAGCATTTTTGGCCCAACTAGAACTTCTGAACAAAAGAGCAATGAAAAATATTTCCAATTCGTTTAGATATTGAATTCGGGTGCACCCATAAACAAGTTTTAAGCGAATGGTTCTTTGGCAATTGTTTTCCGCTGATTAACAAAATCGACATCAGCCTGAATCCGATTGAATGGAAATGGCAATGTAACAACTGTTGCGGCATTTCAATGAAGTGAGCCATATTCCACGTGCTGGGCTGAGGTGTATCATGACAACCTACATTTCGTTGTGGCACAATTGGAATTGGATGTTTTGTTTTGCTGCGCTGATGAATTGATTTCTTATTGCACTCGTCGTTCCCTCTCCCTCTCTCTCTCTCTGTCTCACCGTCTGCTTTTCTCTGGCGAAAAAGTTCAATGACACACAAGAGAATAAAAGTATAACGATAATAACAATAAGAAATAATATCTTTTGCCTTTTATATTATATTGTTTTCTTTTTTTGTATTGTTCGTCTTGGCTGATAAACACGCCCAGTCTGCTAAGGGATTCCTTTATTGTGTTGTGCCCCAGTGAGAGAGAAAAGGAGAAGGACATGGCGAGCCAGAGAACGATGGTATTCTCTATTATTTGCATCTTTCACTTTTCAACTCTTTTTGTTCTCATTGAAGCTCTATCCTTTTCTCTCTTGGCTGACCGCATAAAATCGATGAGAAGAGTTTGCCTCCATGGCTCTGACATCAAGTTCAGCCCAAAAACTAATGCCATTTTATTGTTCCTGGTGACGACAACGACAACGACTACGACGATGTCGACGACTTTCACTTTTCTGCCACCCTCACCACACACTGTAAATGGGTATGAATGAATGTGAATGAATGAATGCTAGAGACACACTCATCAACACGTTCATCGGAATTTCTATGGCCAGAACTTCGCGCTTATCATCATCATGCAATCAGGACATACCCACACACACACACACGCATACACAGACACAGATACATAATACATTCATTTGTTTGTTGTTGGCATGTTTCAAAAGCTAGAACAACCTGTTGCCATACTCGACTCGACTGAAACTGAACTTCTCTGGCATGCAATGCAATTTTCAACAGCGTCATCATCATCATCATCATCATCGTTCTTCATCAACATCAACAGGAGCAACAACAATACCATGTTATCCTCTCCTTTTCTCACTCTCTCTCTCTCTGTCTATTTGTCTGTCTCTCTTTCTCTTTGGCAAAGCCACAACGCATATAATACATTCAACAAACAATTGAAATTTCGTATACAATTGCGAATTGAATGAGGAAATGAATGTGTAAAATGAATAAGTCTGAATAGCGTCTGTGTCTGCCTGCCTGCCTGTGTATGTATATGTATATGTTTCTATATGTGGGTGTGCCCGCGTGTGTGTGTGTGTGTTTGGGTTCTCGTCTACAAGTGTCGAGACGGGTCGTATACGTATTTTTTTGCGCTGTGCACTTTTTGTTCTCGCCTCGTTGAGTGTTTTGCAGTTTTTTTTTAGCCTTTTTTTCTGGTGTTGGTAAACGGATAAACTCACAAAACGGCAAAAATCGTTAGAGGCAAACATTTATAGAGAGGTTTTTTGGAGATTAGAGTTGAAAGTTTGGCAAAAAACAGTTAACAGCATCTCCGCAATTGCCGCAAAAAGTATGCAACGAAAAAAACTATAAGAAGGCTTACCAAAGTGGCAAAAGTTCAAAGTTCAGAACTATTTGGATTGGTGTAAAAGAGTTGCGGGAATTGCTGCCATCTGATAGTGAAGAAAGATTGGAATAGCGATTTCCATTTCATCTGTAACATAATTTTCAACATAACCATAAAGATGCCCAGGATCTGCGACAGCTAATATCTGGAAGTGACTTGCAATTAAAGTTATCATGAAAATATCCGAGTATGTAACTTCAAGTTTCAGTAATTTATCTCAATTGTGCGTATCTGGTTGAAATGTGTCATTATCGGTCACATTCAGGGCGAATTTACCTACCAAATGTGTTGCTATGCCAAACACTTGTCTTGTTATGGACTTGACTCTTGTGAATTGTGTGGAATAATGTTTTGTGCAACTTGTGAGATTGCCTTTTTAGCCTCTCGTGGCGTAGTTGTTGGCTTTTGCTCCTCTTGTTGCCTCTCTGCCATTGTCCGTTGTTGCTGCTGTTGCGGTTTTATTTCTTTTATTATGTACGAATGTTTGTTTGGAATGCTCTTTGCCATTGTTGCATACATATGTATGTATGGGTGTGTGTGTGTGTGTGTGTGTGTGTGTGTGTGAGTGTGTGCGTGTTTGTACTTTTATTTAATTTTTTTTTCTTTTTTGGTGCGAACAATTAAAACTCTTTACAATGACCTTGACTTTGTTTTTTTTCTTTCAATTTTGTATTTTTCTTTTTTTGTGAGTGTATTTGAGCTTCCTTTTCATTCACACGCGCCCAGCACGCTCAAGCGTCAAACATAAAACACAAATACAACAACAAAGACGTCTGAGTGTCTACTCGGCCTGAGTCTGGGTTTGGTCTGCTCTGGTTCGGTTCAGTTTTGGTTACTCTCGCAGAAAGGGTATATTCATTTCGACCAGAAATCTATGAACTCAACTGGAACACAGATGGTCATTGCCTACCATCGAGTATAAGATAGTTCTTAGGGATTAAATGGTCCTTTTAGATCATAATGCGGACACTTAGATGAATGCCCAATGAAACGGATAGTTGGAAATTCCTTATGGAATGATTCATTTGCAAGAGTATAGAAACTACGGCACAGGAGAAGTTAGACCGGCCCTCGGATTTGATTTTGTTCATTTTCAACTGAATGGCAAATCGTTTTTTCTCTTTTTCAAGTGGCAACAGCTCCCTCCCCACCCCCTTTTTGAAGAGAAGAAATAATAAAAGCGAAAGAAAGAAAGAAAACAGAATCAATGGCTGCACACACAAAAAGCAAAACATACAATAATAATAGCAACAACAAGTACATGGATAATGAAGAAGAATTGTGTTTGTATTTTGGCATTGTACAATAGAATCGACTTATTCCTCCATCCTTCCCCCCTCCAGCCATCGAGGTATGTATTTCTGCCAACATTTGCGGTTAACATTTGCCATCATTGTGTAGGTCAGTTACTGGGGCAGGTTTTTGCATTGTTTTCGGTTTGTTTTATATTCTGTTTCTTTCTTTTTATTGCCTTTTATTTTTCGGTTTACTTCTTTCCCTTTGTTCATTGCCAAAATCATTTGCAAATTGGTCATAAATTTGTTAAACAGCCGAGCCCCTTTAATACATATATTAACTCATTAATAAAGGAGAAAATTAAACATTTAATGACTTGCAATTAAATCTCATAAAATGATTAAGATTCTTAACCTTCATGAGGAATATCGATTTAATGGTTTTCCCTAAAGAAAGTTAAACAAACTTTGTTTTTTAAGCATTTGTAAGAAGAACGTTCCATTCCGTTTAGCACTATTTCATTGAGGTGGCTTACACCGGGAAGTAAGAAATTTAGTAATTTAGTTAGACATGACTTGCATTCGGTTTGATTAGTCACATTTCTTTTCTTTTCCTTGGGCCCATTAGAGTGACTAACCGCAGCCCAACCCAATCACTTTGTGCTAATGAAAATCCTAAAACTAATGTAGAAGGCATCCAAATATTACTCGGAAAGAATCTGCGCCAAAAACCTCGCGGCCTAAAACAATACCGACACACACACACACACACAGATCCAAATGGATACACACACATTCGAGACCACATCAAAGCCAAGCTCATATGTACAATAAGATTCATACGTATCTATCTATGTATGTGTGGATGTACATACTAAAAGATACATTTTCGTAGTCAGTTACTGCAATGCACTTGCTTAATAAATTTTCCAACTGCTGCTGCTGGTGATGCCGTTCCTGACGCCTGCTACCTTGGCAAACCCATTAGGTTAATAAGAAGAGCAGAGGAGAAAAAGAAAAACATGAGCAAAAACAAAATGAAGGCAAAAGAGGAGAAAAAAAAAGAAACCCAGAGGCTCCCGAAAAAAACTATGCGCGTGAGACGCGTGCTAACGGTAAATACGCCACAAACACTGGCAGCGCCAGTGAGTGCCAGCTTGCCATCCCGCCTGCTGACCCCTTCCCCTGCCTGTCCACCACCAATTCCTTCGGGTCGGCCATGTTTAAAGCTAAAATTTATCTAGCGCAAAATTCCTACAGACAAGGCTCGATTCGATTCGAAGCGGTGCGAGTGCAGAGTGAAGTGCGGCAACAGCGCTTCCCATAAAACGGCGACATTTTTATGGCAGAGTCACCGCAGATCGATATAACGCGAGTGAGCGAGACGTGTGTATATCGCCAGTCTGCTCGGGCCATTCGTTGATTGGCGTTGCCGGCTGCGCAAAATCCAACCCAGTCCCTTATACCAACACACACACTCGAGTCAGACAGAGGCAGTGCGTTTATATTTGATTTATTAGCATAAGCAGCGAGGGCCAGCTAGTCGTCTCTTTCTGGCCGCCTGAGACGCCGAGGCCACTCATCGAAACTGGTTTGCAAATGCCGACACACATACTCACACGAACGAACAAGCGCGCGCACACAAACCCAAACACACACACACACAAACGCGAAGAAACGTAAACACAGACAGAGACTCGTTTTTCTAGCCATCCTGTCTCTGCCCGTCTATGCTTGTCAGCATTTCCAGCGACAGTCAGTCTCTCATTCGACTCTCGTATTCGCAGTTGTTAGCACACGCGCGCACGCAACGCAACGGCCTCACCTTGCCTCGCTTCGGTTTCGTTTCGTCTCGGCTCGTTACCGTTCCCGTTCGTGCTCGTCATCTCGCAGCGCATCTTGAACAGGTTTCGCCTGTATTTCACTTGGGACGGAGAAACAGAAAGGTGCTCAATTCCGTGTAGTGTGGAGGTATTTTTTTCGGCGCGCTGATTTTTGCCAACCACAAAAACAAGAAAAAGAAAAAAGAATTAATAAGAACTGAACTTACTACTAGATACTACACACACTCTTTCGCACACACACACACACACACACCTATGTACACACACAATCATCATCATCAGCAGCACTAAAAACGACATTTCGCGACGCGGTAAATTTCAAGTGTTTTTAAAACAAATAGAAATTCGTGACATTGGAAACAACGCAATTTCCAGCTGTTTCAAGTGTAAACTGCCAAAAAGAAAAGAGAGAAAAGAAACAAAGTAGAAAAAGTAAAAACGAAGTTGGCCTACAAAAATCTACAAATAGAAGTTATACAATCGTAAAACAGTTTATAAGAAGTGCAACATGGTTTCCCAAAAAATGTTCAAAAATATCCAAACAGAAATCTAAATACAAAGAGAATGTGTTAAAGCCGATATGCAAGAAAGTGTTCGGAAGAGGCCCCAAGATAAAGGTATCCAACAGCTTCTTTTCACGACATTTGCGTAATTGTGGAATTCGACCAAAAGGATTTAATCGAAGGAGCAGATCCAAAACCAATCTATTAGTTCAATAGAAGCCTTTAACCGTTTATTACGACCATCTCTCGTATGTTCACGGTTTCCTGCTCCAGCTAAAGAGCCTATATTAACACACACACACACACACATCCAACACTGGTGGACATGCTGACCATGGAGGCAGATATGAAGGGCGGCATTTTGCATGCCACTATGCCGCCGCATCATGCCAGCGCTGCCCTGCATGGCCATGCCGCATCCCCGTACTCGGCGTTGGCGCCGCTGATGAACCTGGGACAATCGCATCTCACCCACTCACAGCTGAGCCATCACAATCATCATCACCATCATCACATGGGCGCCCACATAGCGGCTAGCCAGAGTCCGAATGGATTGAATGGCACAAATCCATTGAGTTCTCTGCAGTCCAGTATGGCCAGCACTCTGAATGGAGGCCAGGTGGGGCAACAACAACAGCAACAGCAAAGTTCTCCGCTCCACAGTTCCAGCGAACTGAGTCCCACCCAGAGCAGCATTGGCAGTCATCATATGACGTCGCCCGTCAGCCATCAGCAGCATTCCCAGCAGCACTCCCAGCAACAGCAGCCGTCGCAGCATCCCACACATTTGGCCGCCGGCTCTGCTCTGAGCAGTATGACCGGGAGCAACAACAATAATAACAGTGCCACGGCCAACAAGAATCAGCAGCACGCCGATCGCGTGAAAAGGCCGATGAATGCATTTATGGTCTGGTCCCGGGGTCAGCGCAGGAAAATGGCCTCAGATAATCCAAAGATGCACAACTCTGAGATCTCGAAGCGTTTGGGTGCCCAGTGGAAGGATCTGTCCGAGGCCGAGAAGCGTCCGTTCATTGACGAGGCCAAACGCTTGCGAGCTGTGCATATGAAGGAGCATCCAGATTACAAGTATCGTCCGAGACGGAAGACCAAAACCCTGACCAAGACCAAGGAGAAATATCCAATGGGAGGTCTGATGCCTGGCCAAGCAGTAGGCGGTGTTCCGGGAGGAGGATCTGTGGGCCCGGGCGGTGAGCCAGTAACTCCCACTCGCGGACAGGGTCAAGGACAAAGTCAGTCACTGAATGGCAGCGGCGGTGGCGGTAGTGGTGGTGGCAGTGCAGCGGCAGCAGCTGCCGCGGCGGCCGCAGCAGCAGCGGCTCGCCAGGATATGTACCAGATGAATGCGCCCAATGGTTATATGCCTAATGGTTACATGATGCACGCCGATCCCGCTGGAGCGGCGGCGTATCAGTCGCAGTATATGGGTCAGCACTATGCCCAGCGGTACGACATGGGACACATGTACAATAACGGCTATGCCATGTACGGCACAGTGTCCGGAGGACAGACTTCGCCTTATGGCAGCAGCTTACAGCAACCCGGCTCCCCCTCCCCCTACGGCGCCAGCAGCCTACATCAGCAACCTGCCTCACCCACGCCCTACGGCGGCGGCGGCGGTGGCGGCGGAGGACAAGTCTCCTGCCAGAGCCACAGTCCCAGCGATTCGAGCATCAAGTCGGAACCCGTCTCGCCCAGTCCCAGTGCCATAGCGCTCAACAACAACAATAACAATCATATTATGAAGCGGGAGTATGTGACGTCGGCAACAGCACCGACAGGGGCAACCACAGCCGGTAGTGAGCTGAATCATCTGATGAACATGTATCATCTGCCGGATGAGCAGCGACATTTGCTCCATTATCAGACAACAGGCTCTCCCGATCTGCATCAGCAACAACAGCAATATCAACAGCAACCACCGCAACTGGGCCAACAACAGCATCAGCAACAACAGCAGTTGGGGCAACAGCAACATCAACTGCATCAGCAATCGCTGAGAGCAATGGCTCCCCCTGGCACATATGTGAGAAATGGCCAGCGCCTACGGAAGCCTGACACCGCCGCCGCCGTCGTCGATTGCCACTGTCAGCGGCTATATGCCGACGGCAACAGCACAGCAACAGCAACAGTTGCTCAATGGCCGGCCTAGTCCAACGGCCTCGGGGTCGGGTCGTTCCTCGGCGCATTCCAGTGGCCATACAGCCGCGCATTCACCCGCCTTGGCATCTGCTGCTTTTCAGCTGTCCACATCCGCCGCCTCCTCGTCGTCGTCGTCCGCCTCGGCTGCCACGGCCAGCATGCTGGACATGCATCAGGAGCAGCAGCAACATCTTCACTACCAACAGCAAAACCTTCACTACCAGCAGCAACAGCTCCATCAGCAGCAACAGCAGCAGCAACACCAGCAACATCATCAGCTTTATCACCATTACCATCATCATCATCCTGGTCATGACACAGTTGTGGGCAGTGCTGCTGGTCTCCTGGATATATCCACATTGTAAATTATTGAAAATATTAACTAGAACACCCTTCCCCTCCCCCCCATCCGTCGATCCCTTTCCCCGTACCCTCCCTCGCCCTAGACATATTTAATTTAACAAGAACCGAACGGGAGAGACTTCCGACTGGTCGATCCTTCCACCAGTTTGGGCTCTCCTCGAAATGAAACACACAAAGTTTTAGCTTTAGTTTCTAAGCAAACTAATTTAGTAACTAGCAATTAAGTGTAACTACAATTAAATCGGAAATAATTTAATTCTAAGCCTACGCACTGTTGTACCACGAAAAAGATTAAAACCCAGAGACAAGAAATGAAAATCATTCCACTTTGCATTCCCCATTCTACGAGTACATCTACTTATACGACAATTGTGTGATACCAAGAAATTGTTGCAAATACTAAACAAAAAACATAAAAAAAAAACAAAAATTTCGTTTAATTTCGTTTCGTTTTTCCGTTATTTCAAAAATTTTCTGTACAAAGTAACAACAAGAATATATATTAATTAATCTGTGCGTTCACATTGGATGAAATAGAAGAAGAAGAAAAGGAATTCTTATATGAAATGCTGCAAAAAAAAAAAAAAAAAAAACACATTCTTTTTTATATAAATTCTCTTAATGTATTAAGTAATTATAATTATTATCTATTATATAAAAAGCAAAACAAAACAAAAAAAAAAAAAAACCAACAAACAAACAACAATTTAATTATTAATTATGCTTACGAAAAAGAAAATACAACAAATACAAAACACACACAAACACACTGAGAATAATTGTATTGTATTAATTATTATCTATATGAGAGAGGAAGTCGAACAGAAGAGAACAAGGCAAGAATCTACAATTAACAAATAAAAAAATGTTAGTAAACCTAAAGAAAATTTAGTAAAAACAAAATTAATTGAAAGAAAAATGTGAACGTATAACATGGAGCTAGGGCATCAGCTACAACAACAACAACAACAATAAATTGCCAAGCTCTTTAAACAGAAACAAAAAAAAACAACAACAACCAAACAAAAATAAAAAGCCACAAAAATCCGCAAAAAAAAAAAAAAAAAAATAAAAGAAAAATCTTTACAAAAAATATAAAAACCAGACAAATCTTTCTTTTCCCTTTGATTCTAATTGGGGTTTTCAGTTGAGGGACTCCAAAAACAAAGCCAAAAAGAGAGAGAGAGAGATACAACTTTTCCAAACAAACATACATACATATGTATATGTGGATACTCCACACTCGTTTAACATCATTTTTCGAAATAAAAACTTTATGAATGTAAATTTTCTACTTGGCTCTCAAGGTTTCATAATCGAAAATATTGCCAAAGATATCAACGAAAACACAAAAAAAAAAAAAAAAAAAACAAAGTTGAAATGCAAGTTGATATTTGAGATTTATTGGCTGCTTTTTTATGGTACCCATTTAGTTCCGTCAGAATTTAGAGGTGATTTCATCCGAGTAACGAAACATCGAATTCACTAATCATAAAATCTTCTAGCATTTAATGAACGTCATTAACAAGTTGTATAAACTTGGCCCAAACTCGATCAAAAGACAACAAAAATTGTCAACAGAAACGTTTACACATTATCTTGAAATTCTACATGTTCGTCAACCTAATTATACGCAGTTTAGAGTTTGGAATCCAAAATGGGAATTCCCATATTTACTATTTTTCGAATTTACCCAACCGAATGGATCTGCACTTCGTTTGAAGAACTAAAATATGAGCTCAGAATATTGAGCTCAGGTGATACTCTATAGTTGCATATGTCAGATTGACATCTGTAATGGAAATTGGTATTATTATAATGTCATCTGGAAACTGCATTTTGTCATTGATTGTATCTAATTTTCGTGACCGGAAGGTGGAGCTTTGTTGCTGACACTGTCGTAGAGTTAGAGTAATGAACAAATCTAGATCATGATGTTTACAAATGTTGATACAGGGTGTCACATGCCAAGCAACCCTTGACCAGTCACAAATATTTATAGATACATATTAAATATAGTTTTCCAGTCACTTTTATGGCCTATCTGCCCCGCTCACTATGTCTATCTGTCTCCGTCTTTAATGACCTTATCCATCCAATCTTTGATATCTACTCTGAACGGCTAATTTATGCTTTAATCCACATCACAAAACCCACGCAAACCCAAATAAAACTCGTAAAAAATTATGATATGTATTATTAATGAAAATTGCAAATTCAAAGAGCCAGTTGGTCCCCAAGAGAGGGCAGACGGGGAGGCAGAGAGTGGGGGAACGCTGAAAACAAAACTTTATTATGTGTAAATATTATACACAGTTTACTCTACTTTATTTATTATTATTTTATTACTTTTGTTGCTGCTGATGCCATTCTGTTGCTGATTATAATAATTTTCATAAATGCCATTTGCCGCACAAGGAAATTAATTGAAATGAAAGCTTTTTGTGGTAAATATTTTCAATTAAAATGTTTTTTTTTTTTTTCTCTCCCTTTCAATTTCCACCTTTTCATTGCTGTCATAAATTTTTCAAACATTTTTATAATTAAAAAAAAAAAAACCTGTACGCCTCTAAATGAATATTTCTTCAAACAAAATTAAATAAATTGGTTAACGATATAGCGATATATATATTTAAGTCGCTAAATCAAAATATTTAATAGACTTCTCATTCATTTGGTTCCAAACTCAGATCATCCGAGATGTGTACGATAAGTATTGATTTAAAAAACCTTCTTAGAAAACATATTGTTTTAGCATTTAATAAATACTGAGTATTTTCTCGAAAGATTTGAACCCATACAGATATTATATATATCTCGATCTAATCGAATTCCTTAAGGGATATGTCCTACGGCTTTCTTACTTTGTGTATAGGCACTAGACCCTATGAGGGTCTTGTTAGAGGGTATCGCTAGGTCGGTTTCCCGATGTGATGGATCTGTTTGGTTTTCAGATCTTTTCGAATGTATGGCCAACTCTCATATCTATGCACAAAATAGTTCATAAAGAGGCTCATTAAAAATATGTTGGATATAAAACCAAGACGAACAAAAGACAAAACGAAACGAAACGAAACCGAGTTTGCATTTGTCGTAATTTTGCATTGATTTTCATAAGCTGATCTTGATCTTTGATGATTTTGAGGCCTGCTGTCGAAACGTGAGAAGCTGAGGCTCTGTCCACAGAAATGTTGGCTATATGGATACATGTTTTATGGGTGTCATTTGTGAGCTGCAATGTGAAAAAGAAGAGATACAAATCGAAGAGCGTTCGAGCGCCTGAGTTCGTTTGACATGCAAATTGCCAGAGATCGTTTTGTTGGAGTTGGATTTATATTTTATTTTTGGTTTTTTCGTGTGTGTTTTGTTTTGCTTTTGTCATCGTTCAGCTGTGTTTGCCTTGTGGTTTTTACTTCTAATTAGCTTTAAAATTTCGTTCTATTTTATTTACTAGCTTATTTGGCTTTACTACCCTGCCATTGCTGCCATTTGTTGCAATCAGTGAGAAAATTAATCGAAGTCAGATGACGTTCAAGGCATTACCCTGTACTCATCGTGTGGCGAAGTATATTGAAGCTGTCCTAATCGGCAGCTCAAGTTGGTCAACCTTTTCCCCTACTGCAAATTCCTATGAATATCAATCAGTTCAGTTCAGTCATTCATGTATTTGATTGTGCATATGACTCCCACATGGTGTAGGGTATCTTTAATTCGGAGCAATAAGCAGGTTATTGGGACAATTCTTTCTTTATTGCCTTTAAAATTAAAGCCAAGTCCCGTGTTTAGCAATAATTTCTGATAATTTCTGTCCGACAGGTGCTTGATTTTTTAAACCTGCAAGAGGGCTGAGTCATCGGCTGCTATTGATCGTGAGAGTTTTTTTTTATTTAATACTGAAACGTTTAGTTATTCTGCTTAACATTGAATATAACTTATATTATTCTCCTCGACTATCAGACTTAGACAAACATTCGGGAGTTTTATGACCCCATCCACAAAATATCTTGAAAAATTTCAATACTTTAAGTAGAATAATGAAAATTGACAATACCTTAACTATATGACTGTATATGTATTGAAATTGATCATGATTAGAATTTCTAAAACTACAAAATTTCTGGAAGCTTATGATAGAGTTTCGTAAACTATATACTTCAGACCGCGAAATCTTCTGTAAAAGAAACTGATATAGTTTAATAACCTTAATCAACATTTAAACCAACTTTCGTCAGTTTAAGAAATGCTTTGTTTAATTCTAGCTACTAAATTTTTGAAGGACTCTTTGTGAATGAAATGTGTGTCTTATGATAGTGGAAACATTGTTTGGTTAATGGTCAGACGACAACCTTCAATTACGAATGCAAAATCTTTGGCAATGGGAGTCAGAGTCCCAAACAACAATCAGATGTACTGCAGTCGAGAACTAGCCAACTAATTAAACTTTAACAATAGCCAAGTTGGCAAACAAATGGCCAAAACATAACAAATTTGGGCGGGGTGGAGGTGGCCAGTCGGTGGCCCTGCCGCGGCCACCTAAAGGGCCTGACACATTTCAAAACTAGGTTAACAAAGTCAAGTTGACTCAATAAGCCCAAAACTGTAACCAATCTGGGGAAGTTGGGCTTGTTTCGTGTTTTCGTAGACTTTTCTGTAACATAAGCAAATCGGATTAGTTGACAAAAATCCAATTAGCTGTGGGACACTCCTCGCCCCCCCCGTCCCGTCACTAGCCTTCCGCTGAACACCGATTCCAACATATTTTCAAACTGAAAAATATTAAAAGCATAAATTGTTGATGGATGTGTGGCATGCGTAAGGAATTCATAGATCCAAATTGATCGATGGGCTCCAGTTAGTCAGTCAGCAGTCAGTCGAATATTGATTTATGAGAGACAAACACCTCCAGAGGTGAGGAACACATGCAAATTGTCAGACTGCCTGGCGACCCGAGAGCGACCTGGATTGACACCTGCCATGCACAAGTGGGAAAAACCCAGGAAAGGAAAGGAAAGAATACTGTGAAAATACAATAGACAGGTAGACGGTACGGAACGGTAATGAACCTCTAAAATCCACGCCTCGCAAATCCTTAAACGGATGCTGAGGTCCCTTCTCCCTCTCCCCCCGTTCGCCAGAGGCTACAATAACATTGAGCTCTGGGCACTGGATAATGCAAAAACAATAAATGCCCAAAACGAAACAATGGATATTATCATAATCACCAATAAAATTCTGGCCTGGCCTGCTCCGACCGGGACTTAAGCCAAAAACGACAGTGAAAATCCAGAAAATCAGGCAACAGGTTGTTAAATTTCAAGTTTATCTGCATAATACTTCCTCCCCAGTAGAAAATAGTGATTCTTGGTATTCCCTAACTTTCCCCCTCCCTTTCCCATTCTCGTCTTTCACTGTTTTTGTGCCTATCTCCCTTTTGCAGTGTTCCCATCCATCCTCTTTCGTATCACCCGCATAGTTTTGGATTTCAGAACCTGCATAAAATGCGCAATCTGGCATTCAGTCTCGTACCAATTGCTAATCGGTGTCTAATTATAATTTTGCATTTTTATCGTCTCCGGAACGGATCCCTCCTAGTAGTTGTGGTTTGCTTTGCAATTAGGCATTTAGTCACGCCCTGATTTGTCATTGATATTATGTGTATGTACATAGTATGTATATATGTATGTATGTATGTACATAGATGAACCCAATCTGGGCGCTACTAAGAAACATATGAACACATGTGTCTGTCGTGTCCCAGACGCCATGCGGGCCAGATAAGAGGGGAAATTGTGCGTACCATAGGCCATAGATTTGAATATAAAATGGAATCCAACATATGTATGTATGTCCCGATAAGTCTTGCTGTGTCTTTGCGAAAGTAATTGAATATCTATATCTTCAATATCAGTTATTAATCTGTTCGAATATTACTTTTGCAAGTCGAAATCCAGAGCATATGAATAATACTCAGAGTTGGTTAAGGTTAAGTTTTATATGGTAGATTCTAACTCCGAAAGAAACACTGCATTTGACAGCCAAGGTATACCAAGTGCGATTCTCTAGCAAATCATGGACGATTTAAAAAAGAGTTAAAAGATCTATGAACGTATCTACTTCAAAGATGAGCAGAGGCTATGAATATTCATTTGCCACCCTCTTTGACTCATCTGAAAGAAATGTTGCGAATGAGCCGCTAACGATGACCTTTTCAATAGATCTTCTCCCTGCTAAACTATTCGATCGATCAAAGTGTAGAAGCTTCTTAATGCTAAAATATCTTAATCAGCCTCAGCTTAACAAATGCGTTGACTGTTTTATTAATCGAATGGTGGCTCAAATGTCATTTGATTATTTTCCAGTTATCGGCCAAAGATGGTTGGTCACGGTGAAATGGCTAAGGCCCAGAATGATGGTGTTGATGGGCTAAAGAAAGTTTGTCTTTGGTTTTCCTTACATATATTTCGGATTTGATAAATTCTACGTTTAAAAGGCCATCAAATGACAACAAATATGCGAGAAATTAAATGATACACTGAGAAACAGACAAAAGAAATGTCAGTCCAATCACAACTCATTGGTTTGTGGTGCTGGGCACACGTTTTTTCTCTCCGTGTAGAGTGCCCCGTCGGTTTTTGTCATAAACAAATCAGCCGTGGCCGGTCTTGGCCCATTGTTTGGGTCTTTCTAATCCGCTGCCACCTCTGGCATAGTCTAAAAAGAAACGGTATTTTGGCGCACGCTAAATTATTAAACTTAATTTGTTATATTTTCCCCCTCTCTCGCCTCTCACATGATTGTGATGTCCCTCTCTCCACGATCTTTCAGTCTTTCATAGTGTTGTCAAGTTTCGTGGGGTATTTAAAATATTTTCATGTCAGCGCTCGGACTTCTTTTGTCTTTTGGGCTGGCTTTTAGGCCTCGATGTGTGAAAACAGTTATTTTGATTTGTAGATTTGTTTGTTTCGATTTAAAAACTTTAACAATTCTAATATATGAGTATCGATTGTTGTTGTTGTTGTTGTTGAGAAGATCTTGTTGTTTTGTTGCCGTCGAGTTGAACTTTTAATTTATGTATGAACAATAAAGTTTACCAAGTCAAGGAATTATATTTATGGACCCAGATTGAGATGCAACCAAAGTTGACCAGAGACTGGCCACATATTGTTTGAGATCATAGTTAATAGACCAATGTGATGTCATCTACTTGGTCTTAGCCCTATCAAAATGGAACAAGCCACATACATACATACATACATACATACATAAATGGTTATATTTCCATTTTCGATTAAATCTGGATAATTAAGTTTTCGACCCAGCCCCAGGGCACTGCGCACTTCCACAGCTTGTATGTATGTATTAACTTTTGTAACATGCCATTATATACTTGTCCTATACATATGTATCTGCAATACACATACACACACACACACACACATAAACATGTTGCATATAGCCAACAATTGTATACAGTGTACAGCAACAACATAAGCAAATTAATTAAAGTTGCCACTTCAGTTGAATTTTCCAGGTGAGTGATGCGGAACAAAAAATCAATCAATCAGTTCACACACATACGTACACACACACACACATACACACAGACTGCCATGCATATGAAGAACCGTAAGCGCTCGACCCGCTCCTATCTAGACAGAACAGACGGACATAAACTCATCTCCATTGGTCACTCTCTCAGACCATCAATCCCATCAGACAGTCTGTCGTTCATTCCGTCAGTCAGTCATTGAGTCATTCAGTTGGTCAGCACAGCCTGAGGCTTGTCATTGCTGTCCAAATGACGTCGCTTTTGCATGGACATGGCGAAATGTTCAAAATAAGTATACGGCCGGAGTGTGTGTCTCTGTGTGTGTGCATGTGTGCAGTGCGTATGTAAATTGTACCCCCTAAAACAAGACACAACAACACACATACATTTCAACCGATTGCCAAAACACAGTGGGCAAAGGTCATCATCGAATCATAGATCATAGATTGATATATCTGCGAATAAACCAAACGGATTTCATGATTCACAGATTCCGAACATAAACTCAAATAGTGCCCAGAGAAAGTTCGTAATGGGTAGGTCCCACATTTGTCAGAGGTCAAACCGAACTTATATCCACTCGATTTACATTTTCGCAGCACTTTCATCATCTTTCCGCCCACTGTGCACTTTGGTTCGGCCATGATGATTGTGTAGCTGCTGTTGCATTTATCTGCAGCTTTTGCACTCATGCATATGTCTGGGTCTCTGTGTCTGGGGTCTTTGAGAGTCCGAGGTGTGTGTTTTTTTGGGGATCTGGTCAGGTCGCCATTTCGGATGCCCCCACCAACCCCTCTCCTTTGGTTGGCCAGCCGCACCCCGGTTCTGTGTGCGTTTGAACTTTTCCAATTTGCAAGCGAAAAATTGAAAATGCGATGACTACGACGACTCGAATGTGATGAGACTGAGACCAACAAGGGAAAAGCGGATTCAGATGGAGCGGGGAACACGGAGATAGAGTAAGCCATATTCTGGGAGAGAGGGGAGCACATAAAGTAAATAAATGCATACGATTCGTATTCCTAGTCTATATGTAGACTTACATATATGCTCCTCGTTGCCACATACATAGGTACATACATATATAGGAAAAACAATCTGTAGCTGCTTTGTGGCGCAACAAACTGCTGGCCAATGTCGGGGCAATGAAAATCAATGCAAAAAAACAAACTGAAAACTGAAAAATGTTGTTAAGCGCTTGAGTCTGGGCGCGGTTGATTAAAAATATATACATATGCGATATAAAAACAAATTGCGAAAGGCAAAAACAAACCAAAAAAAAAAAAATCAACTTGCCCAAATCGAACAACAACAACAAAAATTGTAATTAAAATTCAATTTCTACACATGTATTTGTGTGTGTATGAGGAATCGGAGACTAGGTACGACAAGTGCCACCTCCCCCTGCTCAATTGGCCCAGCCCATTCGCCAGCTTAGACCGAATATTAGGAGTGTGAGAGCGAGGTAGGGGAGGAGAGGAGAGGGATCTCTTGAGTTGTCATGGCGCCGTCTGTCAAGAGTGTGCAATTTATTTAATTAGATGCATAAAAACTCATTAAGATAAGAGCCTGACGTCGACTTTGGTTGGCTCCACCCAACCCAACCATCCCAACCCGCGTTCAAGTGCGCGAATCAACAAATGCGCCAAAGTGCAGCCAAAAAACCCAAACCCAAACCCAAAAGAGATCCAGTCGGAGGACGAATAATTGTTATGTTCACTTGCCAGCCAGTTGAAAAAGTAGTGCCAGATGAGATGAGTTGAGAAGGGCGGAGATGGAGAAAGCTTCTCCTTTTTTACAGGTGGGAGATTTACACAGAATTGAGCTGAAGCTAAACCCAAAGCTGCAGCCCAGAAGAACTCTCTGAGTAATTAACTTGAGCAACCATCATGATGATGTTGCTCCAGCTCCTACTGACTCGACGACGACAATAAAATGCCGACTTAATTAAGTGACACAAGTGCTGCAACTTGTTGTTGTTGCTTCTCTACTTACTGCCTTCTGGAGTTTAGTCAGAGCTTAATATGTATGTTGATATGTACATAAATTTCTTGTGCACTTTGCTAAACAACACTGAGAAGTGTAATTTATGAAAATTCATCAAAAAGACTCAAAGAAATTTCTCACCATAGTGTTAATTAATTTTTAATGGCAAATTGAGTTATTAATTTAAGTGGCAAACCACAATCCTTCACACTTAATCAATTTTCATTAAGAATTTTACCTCCTTGAGTTGGCCAAATATAAGCTAAAACTCTGTTCTTCAAAGCTAAAACTAGTTGGGAATTGCAACCAAGCGATAAAATAATCTTCTTTTTGAAGATTCTTTTCGAGCCGATTGAAATGGCGAGATAATGTCAATGAGAAAATACTCGATCTGATTTCAATATGGCAGAATCATTTGAGATCTGGGATATACATATATCCGAAACGAGACCCCTTCATTCTTCTAAGAATCAAAGATAAAACAATGAAACATTTTATGACAATTACTTATAATGTTGGATGGAATTTATAAAGTTGCCAAGGAACTCACACACTTAATTGGAAATTTTCCAAGTTAGAGAGTTAAAATAACTTGGTTTTATTAACCCGATTCAGCATGCAGATGTTTCCATTCAACTCAATTAAGTCTAGTTAATAAAAAATAGATAAGCTTACTCAATAGGCCTAAGCACTTGAAATGCATTGCGAATTCTTGGCGCACTTTCAAACACTTAAGCTAAATTAGTTTTTTGCTGTCGGATAAATCCGAATGCGATGAGAGAACCAATTAGTGGACGTCGAACCAATCGACTACGAATATGTTGGCTAAAAAAAGGGGCCCAAAAAATTGGACAGCTGCGGTTAGAGGCGGTTGGATAGACAGTGCTAGCAGTGTGTCAACCGACCGCAGAGAAATGCGAGCAGCGGACATAATGAGGCGGACTTGAGGCAGGGGTAGGGAGCAAGGCCAGGGAAAGGGACATAGTCGGGGTGGTGGGCTGCAGTTTCGTTTGATTGACATGTCGCCGTCGGCTGGACGTTGACTTGCATGTCAATTAAAACTAACGACGCAACGAGGCGATGGCGATGGCATTCAAGAGTGACAGCGGCATCGTCAGGACGAGGATGATGACGATGAGCGAGAGCGAGGAACTGCAAACAGTGAAACTGCTTTCCCGTGGCACACTTTAATAGGCTCAAAGTGGATTTTAATTTTATTTGATTTCATTTGATTTGATTGCACTGAAGGCAAGCAGTGACACACGGTTTTGGGTATGGGCATAGACATGGGCACGGGCTCAGCATGAGGTCCTGGGGGGTGGATGATGTTCTTGCTCGACCCTTTTACTTGGTCACCCCCTCCACCCCTTGATTTGACTTGAGCTCACGTTACGCCGTAGGATTACAGCGTGTTCTTGCGGCTGACATCGCAGCTGCTGTTGCCGTTGCCGTTGCTGTTACTGCTCGGGACAGTAATTCGCATTATTAGCGCTAGACTGACTGGTGGCACACACCCATCAAGTAAACCAAACTCAAGTCCAGGTCCCATCAAAGCCCTCACCTCGGTCGAAGGCCTGGAAGTTCCCACGCAGTATTTTGAGTGGATCTTGGGAATCGGACTGGGTACAAAACCTGCGGCGACACAATGTTCCCGTTTGATAAATTGGGTGCCAAACTTAACAGCAGTGGCAAAAGTTGTAAAAAGTTAAACGTTCGCTTATGGATGACCACGAGGCACGCAAACCTTCCAACCATCGGTTCGGGAAGAAGAGAGACCAACAGGAGATGAAGAAGACGCAATAACGAAGCAAGCCAAAAGAGAAATTGGGAAATTTATATAAGAACTTTGCTATAACTTTGATTACCTGTCTGTCGGACTTTAGCCTCTGGCCAATTGCGTATCGCATCATAAGTAGTAACATACACATAAGTCAACTCAAGTGCTTCTTCCAAAACGCATTAGCAACTTCACACCCAAAATGAGCTCTGCCGTGATGCCAGACACATTTATATTTGCATTTGCCTCGCTTAGCGAAAGCTCCGCCAATTTATTGTCAACCCGAGCCGGCATTTCATTCATTCATCCATTGTCCTGGTCCGCCTAATCCTTGCCCCTCCAAGCGCGGTGTTGCATCCTCACACTTTTTGGCTTCACATCTTCCCTAACGACTTCCGTTTAGGCTTTGCGCACGCGCGACTCTGACTTTTGGGTCCGGGGGATTTCTGGGATCTCTCGTCGCCCCAAAACTTTATCTCTGTCGTCTCCTGCGCCCACAGTTTTTAATGATAATCTCTTGAGTTATGTGTTTTTAAATATAATTTCGTCTGTTGGCGTGCAGACGACGTGGCCCATAATTCACATAGCGCCAAGACCAAGTCACGAACTGTCTGACATGGAAACGGTGCAAGGAGGGCACATGAGCGGACAGAGTTCCTTGGCCAAGATCCCAAATGTTGACATGACTTACATGAACATATTGCACACTCCCACGGTAGGTATATTAATTGCCTCATAAAATAATGGCTGTAACAAATGAAAATGAGTGCAGAAACAGTACACGATATCAAGCAGGTCATTGAAATGCTTTCTGAGACCTTTTCGAATTCCCAATAAGAAACTGAAACAAGGTATTAAAGTAAAGTCTTTTGACTAGCTTTTGACCTCTTTAAATTGCAATCAACTATTTAAATCAGGCAAGGAATGTGATTAGAGTTAAATGATATACTAGACAAGTTGTGGACAACGGACGGAATTAGTCAGTCTGGTAGCATTGGGCTGAACTCTTACTTAATTGTTTATACCATCAAATGTTTATAATGAATTCTTTAACTGGCAGTGTCAAACCTAATCAGTTGATCTAAGAAACATTACAATGGGAATTACCTTCTTTTTTTTTTTGTGCTGTGTTCTGAAAGGTCACGTTTAGGGGGCGACAACATTGGCAACCAAACACGGCCATGTGCTCATTTCTTTGGCCAATAATTACAGTTTATGATGGGTCATGTTGGTGACAGAGTTTTGCGCAACACATTCCGCCTGGATCCTGGCCGGAAGACAATAGGCAAGAGACCCATTTTCAATAGCTTTATTGATACATTTGATGATGATGATGACGATGACTATGACGATGACAATGGGCATGGCCCATAGAAATTTCTTGAAGACGTTGACACGCTTCGCTGGGCTAAATACACACACAAATACGCACAACAAACACACAAACAGACGAAGACGGAGAGGAACTTGGTTCGGTTGCATGTGCAATTGTTTGTTTGTTGGGTTTTGTGTTTAACAATTTGTTTGCTCTGTCACACGCACATTGTGCAGAACCAGGGCTGCTAATTGCACTTGTTGATTGTGTGTTTATGTGATAACAGGTTGCCAAGTTGCTAACTTGGCCAAGACAAGCGTTTTCTGCTTCTCTCTCTCTCTCTCTGTCTCAATGTGTCTCTTTTGGCTTGCATAAGTGCCAATGCATAAGACAAACTTTTGTCCGACTGTGCTTAAGTGGGCGTGTCGTTCAGGCCAACGCCAATTGTCCACATGTTCGACTTGCTACTGCCTCCTGTTGCCTGTTGTCTGTCTCCCGTTTCCCGCCTCCTAATATTGCTGCTGCTGCTGCTTGATGACAAACAAACTTAAGTAGGTAATTTGCAACTAATTTTCAAGTGGGTATTTCAAGTTGAACGCGCTGCCATTTGCCATTTGCAATCACAGTCATAGTTACAACGTACAATTGCTCATACGCAGCGTTGTCCCTAACATTTTGTTTGATTGTCACATCAAAGTGTGTGTGGTCGCAACGCATAACTAGTCCTTCAGGTGTCGCAGTGACAAATTTCTTTAAAAATGATTATCAATTTTATTTGAAATTTGTAACTTGTTTGGTTTTTCAGTTACTTTAATCAAATTAAACTGTTTGTCTTGAGTCCTTTTCCATTCTGAGTTTCAATTTGGTGTACCTAAAATATGTGAGTTTTCCTCGGCTTTGTGTGGTTTCTCGGCGCCGGATTCAACCCCCAACCAGGACAAACTTTGACACGCCTCCCATTTTTTTTGTGTTGACATAAATATGCGTGGCAAATAATTTGCCAAGCAATATTTTACAACATTTTTGAGTTAAGACTTTGCCGACTAATAAAATTTGGCTGAAAGAAATAAAATTAAATAAAAATTTCACGCAGCTTCCCACAGAGCACGAATCAGACTTTCGGCTTGCTGTGCGTGATTTCCGCCCAACGGAGATGCCAAAGTCGCCCATGTACGCGCCATTAAATAATTTCCGCCCTCGAAACGAAGTCGGTATCCCAAAAAACATTGAGCAAAAGTTCAGAGCGTCACGCATTGATGGCTGCATTTCACAAATGAACTAGAAACATGGCCAGATATCGAATCTGTAAATCGGCAACCAAATCGCTTTTCAACTGGAACTGGAAATTTGAGAAATGCTTCTCCAAAGATTTCTCCCCTCCAAAGAGAAGAGCCAAAGGTTTCCTCTATCGGCCGATGGATCATTATGCATACCCATTAAAAACTGGCTGTCGCTGCCGCTGCTGCTGCCGCAGTCGCCTCACATAATTAGGGTACATAGCGGTACTTATTATGGGTGTTAACGGTTTCGCAGCGCCACAGCCGGGCCAGATCAGAGACTAGTCCCCGAGTTTTCAGAGTTCGCAATCTGCTCGGCGTCTCTCAGCCCCATACAAAAAACTCGACTGTCCACAATCTTGGGCTCATAGAGTATATAATTTAAGCAGACGAAGAGATGAAACTAAAAAATCCAAAAATAAAAAAGTCAACGTCATTTCGTATTTAAAATTATGCACAACACTTAAAAATCAACGCGCTTATTTATTTTCAGTCCGTCCATCTGTCTGGATCAGTTTGACAACAAAGTCTGTCGCCAAAACAGGTTTCCGATGAAAATTTCGAAAATGTTTTGGCTCTGCGGTTGGAAATTGAATGCTCATAAATTGTATCTGTTGGGTTAGTTAGTTAGTTGGATTTGATGTGGCAATGTATTTTGGAGGTTTTTTGGTGGAAATTTCTTGGACATTTGGAAAGTGAAAATGCCAAATAGAACGAACAGTTACTTTGTCGTAGGTCTTAGATTGAATAAGAAAGTGAACTGACCTAGGGGAATCGTAATAATAAAAGGGAAATTTTCCATTTAACGTTAAAGACTCTAAATTTCCTCGTGCTCCAAGTCGATGTACTGGGTCTGCCCTATCATAAGATCTGAAAAGTTCAATTAGATAAAACAAAGAAATAGTCAAATGTTTGTTGTATTCGCTGGATAAGTCCAGTAAACATCGATGTGGATAACTTTGTCACGCAGTTCTATAGAAAAAGCGACAGGCAGTCTAGAGAACTTATCTTTGGGATCTGCCAGTTAGATCGATAGGCGATGATCTTTCAAATCAAACGAACCGCAATACACACGGTAGTCGCACTGCAATGATTACCCATGCGGTACCTCGAGCATTGTCTCATAATTCAAATACCGCAAAAATGAGGAAAACTAAAACCGAAGAGAAAAGAGGAAAAACACAGAGAAGATAAAAATCAAAATTGTGAAAATGGTACGTAAAAATGCTGTGGCACAAAACCAACTGGATTTAGTTCTGAGAATTGTCTGCAGCAACCCTGTCTCTGTCTCTATTCCTGTCCCTATCCCTATCTAGGCGGCGGGGACCAACCCTCCTCGACATCCTCCTACACGCTGCCTGTTACATCCTGTGTGCAAAGGTGGCAAAAACTCAAATGCTACCTGCGGAGTAGCAGCAAAAAAAAAATATGTCCCTAGTCCTGAGAGTAGGTAAAGATTTATTATGCTATACATTTCATGAATGTGAAGCGGGTGAGTGAGTGAGTAAGCGAATGAGTGAGTAAACTAACGTTTGTGTGAGGGTTTCCCTAGAAAACTACTGCCAACTTACACACACACACTCTCACGCATACACCAATGCGAACACAAAAGGTGTGCGCACACCATAATGGCTGACAAAAAGTCGGCCTTAGCCTTTAATAGTACAGAGTTTAACAGCCAACACAAACACGACTACAACAACAACAACAGCAGCAACAACAACAACTAAGCACAAATACAACTACTACTACTGACAACTGCCAACACTTGGCGAAAAACCCTAGTATGAAACTGAAAAACCCTTAGACTAATATTAGATATACATAGATGAAACCCATTTGAAAGATACTGGAATTAGTTCAGTTAGTCAAATGGCCAAGATAAATTATTAACTTTGTAATACATGAATTTGCAAGATAAAGAGAAAGAAATGGATTAGATGAAATGGTATTTCATATTCTTCGAGTGTAATTCTAAGCCGCACAGACGCCAACAAAATGGCAACATTCACTTGACACACACACACACACACACTTTGCATTGGAGTTTCCTTTCTGACATTCACACACACACAAAAAAACACATACAGAAAAAAATAAAGCAGGGAAAAGTGAAACTATTTTGCTGTTGTTTGGTTAAGCGTTTTAAAGTCCATGGATTCGTGGAGGAGATGGAGGTTGCTCGTATGGCGACCAAAAGGATGAATTTGAAATTTTTCTGTAAACGGCAATTAGCATAACAAAAAGAAGTAGGGAAACGGGCTTCACAATGTGGATGCCTGGTCTAGCCTAGACCTATTCCGAGTATACTGCAATAAATGTCCGTATTATCTCCCAGACCTTGAGACCGTCAGTTAAATGAGTAGATGCAGACTTCAAACTCAGGTGTCATTCGCATGGGTTCTGTTGTGGGCGAGACGATAATTTGATGCTCACATTTCCCGATGTACCCCCCCACTCGACACCGAATTTCCCTCTTTCTCTTACTCTATACAGATGTAGATTATTGTGTGTTGGACAGCCCAGTTGTCTGAGATGTCAGATACTCTGGGCTCCCAGGGTTTCTGTGTGGGCGCATAATTTCGTTACTCTCCAACGATTTGAAATTTGAAAAATGTGATAATGCAGGAAATTTTGATGTGGGAACATCACAATCGAAGGGTGAAATCATTAGACACATTTCACTAGTCATCCATCGAATCCTCACCGAGTGCGACAAAACAAAAAACCCAAGACAGAACAGTATTGCGATTCCCATCATTTCAATATCTGCCTAATCGTTATAGGTTTGATCTTTGATTTAACTTTTAGTCTGGGGTGTCATATAACAAACTCTAACCACACTGTTACCTTAAGCTCGGCCCGATCTTATGCATATGCATAAGTATTTTGATTTCGTATATATCTTTATACATATGTTCCCCTAAATCACTAAACGTAATGAAAAACAAACGCCATAAAAAGCCACAGAAATTTAAATTTCTAATAATAATGCCAAGAAATCCACAAACTATTAAATTGAAAACCAAAATCATGCAAATAAAACAAACTGTCAAAATGTTTATTCATTGGCAGCAATTTATGTTGTTATGTTTATGTTTTTTAAGCCACTTGAGTGCCTGTTTCTTTGGATAGAGGCCCAACCCATCGAGCCATCCAGCCATCCAGCCATCCATATGCTATATATCCCACATTTCAGTTTCGGTTTGGGTTTCACAGGGGGGATGGATGTATGCGGCTCGGTTAAAGGATACGCTGGCTGTTTCATCTAATCAATTTGGTTGCCGTGACGTCATCATGACGAATTAACACTTTTTGTGATTTTCACTTTTTTTTTTTTGCATTAGGGATGGACATAGCAGCCAACGAGTACATTCAATTCGTTACGTTTGTTATACATTTTATTCCCCCTGCCACCTTTCACCCTCCACCTCCCTTGTACTCCTTGCTGTGTGAGTGTGCCTGTGCCTGTGTGTGTGTGTGTGTGAGTGAAGTGGTTGAGGTGAAGTGCTCTATGCTGGATTTGTTGTTTTTCTCTTTTGGAAGAATTTTGACGATGACGGTGACTATGTAAGTTTTGCATACCCTGTAGAAAATGAACTCCAGGAGTATATTTCGGAAGAGAGGAAAGAGGCACAATCCATGAACCACAAATTTGTCCAGTTCAAGCACTGCTTAAAGAGTCCAATGGGGAATGTAACGTAGGACGCGTGTGTAATGCTAGTACAGGGTATCTGGTGGTCGGCATTCCCACTTGATTTGGTGTTTTTTATTATAGCTGTGGCGTAACTAAATTCTTATGAATATTAATTGGCTGGATGTTAGAGTTTTTATGAAACAGGTTGTAACCAAGCTTATGAACGTTCCAAGTATAAATTTACTTTAATTTTTGCCCCAAGCAAATTAACCTTCCCACCAATCACATGGACGTCATCGGGCACTTGACTAAACATTCAACACCTATCCAAACAGGCGATACTCCTTTCACATTCCCTCCTACCCCTACCACTCCTGCTGGCAAACACATTTCCCTCGAGTACCCCATATTAATTCTATTTGTTTAAGGTCATTTACATTGAGCCCATAGTGCAAATAGACCATAAAACTGGAAAAAAGAAAATTTCGACGTTCTTCTGTGCGTCTCGGAGGTGTCAAGTGTGAGAAAAGGTCGCCATGCTGCACTTGACAATTGTCGGTCAAGTAAACAAAACTTGAGTTTGACTGACAGTCGGTGGCAAATGAGATAATAAATAAGTAGGTAAAAAGGAAAATTCTAAGAGTAACAAAGGTACAACAACCATGTTGTAGGCGTAGCTGGAAAACTTTGTACTTTCAGGGTTCATATGAAAGTTCCAAGTCAAAGTTATTCAAAGTCCAAAGGACTTTGTCTTTGGATGTATGCCAAAGAAATGGTGCACTAGATTGTCTGACTACATTAAAATACAATGAGTGGTAAATTTTATCTCCCGCAATGCCAATAATGTACAAGGATCAGTAATTTCAATGTGTATGCGTATCCTTTTTAAGAATGGCAACTGTTATAATATGCATAAATCGTTTTAATTGGCATATTACCGTCAACGTCACCCTAAATGCTCATCAAAGGATAATATCCTTTTGCGGTTGGCAGCTAATTAGGCGCACACGCAATTCCACCTTCTGTTGAGACTGTCTATCAAGCGGATTTCGGCCTGTATTTTTGTAACTTGATACAATTTAAGCAAATGCTTTGAGGCCAATTAGTTGCTGTGGTTGTCAGGGGTAGCACCTACACGCTCTCACACACCTTAGACCGCACATGTACCCAATGGCTGGAATCTCTTGCCTGTTGCCAAGGTGCACCGCCAATTAAACTAAGTTGCAAGGAGAATGAGACGAAAATGCGACCAACTTCGATTTGGCATGGTAAGTTGTTCCAAATAAAATCGAGAAATATATGCATCTATGTATATGTATATGTACTTCAACTCAAGCTCAACCTCAAGCTCAACCATCGCCGAGTGCCGAGTGCCGTGGTCCACTTGAAATTATGCCAAGAGATGCTCGAGTGGGCACAGCCGCCAATAACCACGCACACAACACTCTCGCTCAGACCCCAGAAGGAGACCACAAACAACCCTCAACGGACAACACATACTCATTCATTCGTCCACATCTTAGGGGTTGGCGTCGACTGGCAGTTGGGGTTCGAGTTTCCAATCAAAGCCCAGCGGTCCCAGCGATCTTTATACTTTGCTAAATGTTCGGGGTTAGGGTTAGCCTGGCTCTGGATCTGTCAGTCAGTTGCAGGCTCTTGCGGCCTCAGCTCAAATTGCCCGCAATTAAGTATTCCCTTCTGGTCTTCTCTGGGAGTTTTCGTTTACTTTTTTATGTTGTAGGTCATGTGCATTGTTGGCATAATTATGGGCTTAGCCCAAATTATTGACAAGTGAATTAGAAATCCCTATCAAACAAAATAAATATGTATTTTCCATTGAATTGGGCTGCATTGATTTTTTCAGTTGGCCATTGTGCGTACAACTATGTTTAATGGGCAATGAAATGTAAACTGAATGGCTGAGGATGTGTGAAAATTTCTCAACTACAAATCCAAGCCAGCCAGCAGAGAGAGAGGGGTTCTCAATTGTCGAAATATTGAATCAGAGTAATGTACTTTTAGTTTGATATCCAATGGACTTGGATTAAGAATGAATCACCGTATCTCTTTTGGGTTTGGATTGATGTATTTGTAAAGCTTCTCATCAGTAAGCACAGAATGGGAAGAACGTTTTTATTACTTGATGTCGAGAGCGAAAGAACATTCGAAGACTTTTAAACCCAACTCATCTCCGTATAATCCTCAATCACACTTGTCCTCTCTTGTTGGCCGCTTCCTCCATATTTGGCACTAAACCAAAGATTGACTACCAATTCGATTAGTCATTTATGACCATTACCTTCACCATTTCCCCCTTATAGCAAGAACCCACGACTGAATACAAATACAACAAGCTGCCCGCATCATCCTTCATAAGTATACCTACATATGGAGAAGAGGTTGTATTCTCTCGGTTACGTTCCTTTTTCGACTGTCATTGAGAAGAGATACACAGGCCGAACTGCTAATGATGTTGCTGCCAGTTTGTCTGGTCAGAGCGAGGCAAAGGGCCCAAGAAGAGAGAAGGGAAAATGAAAAACAAGATGCTACCTACCCAATGCAAGCTCTGCTGCCGGCTACCTGCAACAGAAATATTTATCGATCGGCATCGGCAAACATTTATGAAAAATTTACTTTCATTACAACGACTGCAGCGGCGGACGTCATGAAGTCTGAGGCGGTCAGACCAAGAAGAGTCAGCCGACAACCTCCGCAACTCCCTGTGCACAGCATGAGGTTTATCTGTCGGAGAAGGAGGGAGAGAGATGCATACGTTATTTTTATAATTTTTATGACCTGATCTCGGGTATTTGTTCCATGGAGTGAATGAGCATAAGCATCAGCATCAGCCTGGACCTGAAACTGAAACAGAGACTGAACCTGAATCTCAGGCTCTGTCCGTCGTCGTCTGGGTTTGTGTCCGTGTCCATCGTAAACTCCTGATGAACCTCATAAATAATATGTATATTCGGGTTATATATACCAGTTGTTTCACACTTCATACACACTCGATGCCAAGACTATCCATAAAACCTTTGTCAAAAAGTTCGATCGCCAAAGTCAATGAAAATATTGGATTGACTTTTCCCCTACTTAACATTTTCAAGCAATTTTCCTCGTTAAAATCTCAAAAAGAAATGTCAACCACCTTGGGTAACATAAAATTTAAGATCGCCTTACGTAACCCCCCGGTGTGAGTAAGCCAGCTGGACGGAATTGAACTGCACTGGACTGAACTAGGGACTGAAACATATTTGTAGTTGGGCTCAGTCGAAACCACCGGCCCCAGTGAGACTGTGAGAAGAAGAGTTACACAAGCAAAAGGGTTCATATCTCACTCGACGCTGACTTCTTACCTAATTGATACATCTAAAGTAAATGTGACTTAAATTTTTTAAAGGAATTGGCTTTAAGTAATGTTTCTCCAATGCCTAACCAACTGTTGATACCAGGATTACGTTGCTCACCGAAACTTTGGCAACTGTATGCATAGGTCCTACAACAATTGTAAACTACTTTTGAAAAGGCTGACTATAGCTTCCTTTGTTGATATTTCTATCTGTGTGTTCAATCCTGCACAAATAGGTGGCCGGATTGATGTAGCCCACCTTCTATTACGGTACGGACGCCACTTTGATTGAGCCTATGAAATTTGAAGATGATTTTGTGCTTCATTCACTTGAAACGTTGTTTGATTAAACTGTATTCAAACTTTTTATACCAGGTTGATATATGTAAGTTCGTCAGATATGAAGGAAACCTATCGTCTAATGGCCGGCACTTAGCCACCGACTAATGCATGGAGCCCTTTCAAAATGGGAGCCCTATCGGGCCCTTCAATCTACATCACTTTGGACATAAACTTTCTAGTTGCATTTCATTAACGACATGTCATATTTACCTAAAACTAGTACCGTTATAAGCCCCCCACGGTTAAAGGCAACTAAGGCAAAATCGAGTTCAAGGCAATATCTAAGTCATCGCACCTAATAAAACGCGATCATAAAATGAGGCGACATAAAAAATAAAAGCTCAAGTCTATGAATTGTCATAAAAACGCATATATTTCATTTGAAAGAAGCTTGTGTGTTTCGGCCCAAAGATCATTGGAAACGGACCACCAAGACGACAACAGATCCGTCTAGTCTAGACCTGATACGATTCTAAGTAGCATTTAGAAACAAATTAGAAAATTACGCTAAATGCCATGTTCCCTGTGATCAAATAATCATGTCACATAACTTAGGTTCAGGGTTAGCTTAATGGTGATAGTATAGAGAGAATAGAGAGTGGAGGTCGTAAAAAGTGTTTCGAACTCGGAGACCGATCATCATAAAGGTGCGAAATGTTTGGGAAAGAGTTCGACCCGAAACCTGCTCTATGTTATTTTGATATGATTTTACGACTTTTTAGTCGATATTTTGTTTCGATTTAACGATCACACGCCTCTGGCACACACACACACATACAAGGTGAACAAATCATTTAGCACAGAGCTAAACACAGAGAGACTGGGACGGAAACATTCGGAAAGAGGAAAAGAGAGAGTGAGAGGGAGCGAATGAGAAGTAGGAGACCCACCCAAAATCCAAAAATTATGCAAATTTTTATAAAGATAATTATTTTTGGCAGGAATTTAATGTTTAGATCGTTAAAGAAATCAATAAAAATCATCCAAGCCGGTTTCCATCACCAAAATTCCTATATACACTGACAAAATATTCCCTCTAAAGGGTCATTAAAATATTATAAAAATTTTAATTCAAATTGTCATTGATAAGTTTTGTTATTTAGTTTTTTTTTTCTTCTTCTAACGTATCCCATAAATATTTGCCTATCGCCACGACGAGAGTTCAGACAATGCCCGCATCGAAAAACCTTTTCGGAACTTGGAATATCTCAGCCGAACAAAGGCCACCAATAAGTAAGTAGCTAGAATATGATTTCTTTTAACCACTTTTATAGCGTTTTTACCATTATGATCTATTAGTGGGCATTAACTGATAAGCCAGCTGCCGAATAGGCTTTGTCTCCACACTCTTTATCGTTTTTTAAGTACATATATTGAATATTTTCAAACTTTTTGTTCTCTTCGTCCAACCTGTTGGTTCGCCCCAAAGTCTAGCTAATGTCAGCCATCTGTTGGGTCTCCTGCAGTTTCAGTTCCAGGCACTAAAGTCCTCTACCAGGGCATGGCAAATTCTCGTCCTCCGGCATCGGGAAGTCCTCCGCACAGCTTGTGAATTTTCACCAGACACCTAGACGCCCTGTTCGGGACATTGCCAGGAAGATTGGTGCGCAGTTTCACAGCATGCAATGTGCTTCGTTGCAGGTGCTCGGATGGAGGGTCTGACACCATGATTCTACCAATTTTGTGAAAGTCATGGTCATCAGAGGTGCCCCTAATGATCCTCGAAGCGAAACGTCATTAGTTTTGCACAGCGTTCATTTGAAGTGAGCCGCGATTTTTGAAGGGTTGCTCGGTTTTCCATGCGAGGCCATAGTTTCTGTTAATTTTCGGAAACTTCAAGGTTGACAAGGTGCAGCCAAACCGAAACGTGTAAGGATACGCTGTCAGGATGACAACCGAACGAATTCCATCACTAAACTCGAAAATCAATTTATTCAAATAAGCTGACAGAATTATTGATACACAGTGAGAAAATTGAACTGAATGATCCTGAACCCACGAGCATGAAAGGAATACTTAACGATTGATGGAAAACTAAATAAGGCGTCATATATATTCACCAAATGTGGATGAAAATATGTTAAAAATGTGATAATGAAATTTTGTAGATTGCAATTGCAAATCAAGTCCCAAATCTTTTCTTTTGAAAATGATTTTTCCCGATGAAATCTTAGCTCACTATAAGTTATTCTTTAAACATTTTTATTATCTCCGGAAAAGAAGCTAAGCATTAAAGAGTAAAATCGACCAGAGACTTAGTTGCCGTTTTTTTTGTCCTTATATCCTTCGTTTCCATCCTATCGATTTATTATATGTGCATATATAGTAAAACTACGTTAAATGTTTGAAAGAAAAGAGAAAATAACTTAGGGCTCACGCCCACCCACTACACACTCACACACACATAGCCCATAACACGTACACAAATGCCTTGCTGACACATCAAATGTCGATGGGCGGATGGCCAAACCAATGCCACGCCCAGACCCTAGCAACTAGCCCAACAACAACAACAACATCAACAGAGTAAAAGCGATATAAAAATTTTTATACATACATATGACATAGGGTGTAAATATATATATATTTATGTGTATGTGTGTGTGTGTGTGTTGAAGCATTGAAAAAAGTAAAGAACTTCGACAGACGGAAACAGGAAACCGGAAGTCCATCTTGCTCACAGTGTCGACGACAGCAACAGCATCCAGAGGGAGGGCTGGGGCAAAAGCTGGAAGCAGGAGCAAAACGACGGCCAAGATATTTTTATGCGTTGAAATTTTTCAGCTGGACCAAATCGCATACATATATCATAAATAAATATATACATATATAGATGTAGGTATATGCTTATACATAGTGTGTCAGTGTGTGTGTGTGTGTGTGTGTCTCTATGGGGAAAAATCACAGCCGCAACTTCAATAATCATTATCAGCAACACGACAGCATTCCTCCTGCCAATGTCCCTTTCCCTTTCCATCCACCTCCTTTCCCTCCGGCTGCGTCTTCTTCTCGTTCTCGTTCTCATCGCCATCATCATCATCATCACACTCTTCGCAACATCATGTTGCGGAAACAGATAACGCACGGACACGGCACGGCACGGACATATGGTGGCAAAGACGGTTATGAGCGGTGTAGTGTGAGGGGGTGGGGTTGTGGGTGGTACGAGTACGAGTGGAGCGGACGTTGTTTCCACATAACATTTAATGCTGATAGTTTGGGGAGACTCGACAACTCGAGCTTCAAATTGAAATCAATGATGCGCGAGCTTATGGCCGCCGAGACTGAGCCTGAACCCTGAAGCTGAGAACTGAAACCGACTGGAACTGCTCTAATGTAGCATCAACATATGAGACATCCATATTCCTCAGACAACATGCATGCATGCCCCACAACAAATGATGCGAGCAAATACACAATGCTTCTTGTTTGGGGTTGGGGACGGGAAAGGCACCCGCGATGCATCGACGCCGGACCCACAGGAGTCTCGCAGCTGGACCATAAAAAACTGCTAATGTGTTTTCCATCTAAGCGGCAAAAAATATGTATGAACAGGAATACTTATGGAGCTTGCTTCTTTTTTGGTTTTGGCCAAATCATGTTAAGGGCTTAGCTTTTGGCAAAGTAAGAAAAGTCGTCACAAATGACGATTGGTTTCTTTATGGTTGGGAACTATTTGGCAAATCCTCAAAACTGTTGAAGAAAACATCAAGTTAAGTCGTAAGAAGACTGCAAATAACAAAAGTTATTTATAATTTAACTTACTTTTCTTTTGGAATATTCAAATTGTATTGCTAGGAAAGTCCAAGAAGTAGTTGATAGTACTTTTTCTTCAAAAATCATCCTTTTTCGATCGGCAATTAAGCTAGCAATCCTTCTTGGTTTCAATTCGCAGTTGGACCTCAATCGAAACTTAATTAAAATGTCTCTTCAGTTAAACATGTCTTTAATTCAATCAAACAAAAGTTATATTGGAATCTTAAGAATTTCCCCCTGCGACTATCGAATTACTCTATGAATTGATGTGTATCTTGTGGATGATCGACGGACTCGAATCGATCATCTGGCGTCGGGGACAAGCTGCAACATAATGACACACTTTCGGCCTACGCACATAATTATTTATGTTAATTTTGCTGTTGAACGCAACAGAAATCTAGGTTTTAATTTATGCAAAACACTTTAACCGTATATAAATTCCCGATTAAAAGACAAATTAAATCATCTAGTTGTCTGCCAAGAATCAAACAAAAGAAGAAAACAACATTAACAACAAGCATAACAAATCAAACCGTGAGCTACCAGTGCTTAAAATAGTTCATAGTCCCAGCCCACGCAGAAATCAAATCAAAGCCGAATATGGCTAACAAATTAGACCTGAGCCAACAACAGTGCATGCACATAAAACATGGCCTAAAAGCTGAACTTGCTCTAGCCAAGAGCAATCGATTGATCTACACAATTTATGCAAAAATCAACACTTTACGCTAATGATTTGCGACAAGCCACAAAAGTGGAGACAGGCCCCGGACTTATCTCTGACAGCGCATATGCATTAAAATATCACGCTAGTCACATACTATTTTTAACATAAATACATATACATACATACATACATACATATTTGTTTGGGGGGGACTGGCAAATTATACGGCTTTCAGAGTTGTCAGTTTTAGCCAATTTCCATATCTCGCTGAATGGGTAGAGCGATGGTTCATCCATCCATGAATGATCTCGATCTCACATCTGGAATGTAGTTCATATTTATGAAGCACATTTTTCAGGCTTTTTATGTATTTCTTTTTATTTATATTTAAATTTAATAGTTAGTTAATTAGATTGGCAAATTATCGATTGTCGGATCGCCAGGTCTCTCCGCATCAATGGAAGCCCTAGCCAAATCAATAAAGTTTGTATAAAATCTTAATCCCAAGACAGGTTCAGAGAGAAATTCTATTTCATTCTGTTTCCATATGCCATTCGGTGTTTATCCCATAAATTGTACTTATGAAGTTGTCACATGACAGCAACATCTCTGAATGGTCTCCGCGGGTTAATTTAGACAAAATGGCCGTGTACCGGTCGAAATCTATGAATATGTCTCGAGCATTTAAATCTATGATATTTTCAAGAATGAAAGTCTGTAGAAAACATATCCAGCAGTCGTTTCATAAGTCGGATTACCTCTGGACTTTTCTCCATAATACATCTTCTTTTTGGGTTAGTTGAGCATCTAAAACAAGGACCACATTGGACTCAGCTGCATGTTATCTCTATTTTGCATATCTAACTCAGTTAAGAAAAGCAGTGCAAGCAGTTATTATCTTCTTTTCCCCCTTTGGGTTTCTGTTGTGTCCGAAGTCATCGAAAATCACTTTCTGGTGCTTGGAGGAACTTATCGGTTTTTAGTTACGCCACAAGTAGAGACGAGCGAAGCTTATGTCCTTGTGTCTGTTGATGTCCTGGCCACTGTTGGCTTGGCTGCTTTTGGCTTGTCATCATCACTGTCACCGTCCCAGTCGCCGAGTGGTGTTTGGTTTCGGACAGTCTCAAGGGGGAGGTTTTGGCCTCACACCTAAGAGGGTTAGAGCCAACAAATGTGGGTGAGGGACGGGGAGAAGACGGGGTCAGTGGTGTAACTACTTGTATACATATGTAACATACATACTCATTTATCGATGGGCGCGTGTCTGTTTATTAATTGAAGTATTTGTTCTCTGCCGCCGCCTGTTGTCTGTTTATTTTTCCATGGTTGTTCTTAGTGGAGTTGTTTCTGATGTTGTTTTTGTGTCGCGTCAACACTTGAAATTTGAAACAGTCCCATCTTTTTCTGCTGCTCCTGCCACTGCTGTTCCATCAACTCGATCAGCTTGCCAGATGTTGTTTACACTAACCAATTAGCGGGGGTGGCGAACCTTTGACACATTATTGACATTTTGTGGTTTCATATTTGTTTTGACAGTTTGTTATTTTGTGGGGGGAAATACAATATGCAAGTAAATAATGTGCCGGAGGACAACGTGGGTGCAAGTGGTATGACGTTTTGACAATATTTTGGACTATTTTCTTAAGTTTTAACCTGCCTTAAACTTTATCTAACATTTCAGAGAGATCATGTACATTGTGAAAATGGAAGACATTCGTCCAATTGAAGCTTTGTGTTATTCATTCGAACATAAAATGGTCTAATCTACTAGGTGAGCTGTACTAAGAGCACCAACATATTAACTTATTATTAAGACCTTATTGACTTGGATCGACTTGACCTCCATTTGCCTTTATGTGAATGGATGGATTCATCGCACTATAAATTGGAGTAGACATCCTCCACTGGTTTGTTTGCCAGATTTGAGAGAGTTGTCAGGTTGCCCTCGTTTCTGAAATCAACTCTCGAAGTCCCTGTCTCCTGCTGGTACTTTTTTTCGCAGAAATCTCGACAATTGACAGAAGGCATTTTTGTTGTTGGCCCAAACAAATTGTATTGCCAGAAGCAGCAGCAGGCGGAAATTTTATTTGCCAACCTCTTCGCCTTAACCTTCACTTAACCTGTGCCACCTATCACCACCAAGTCCCCCCTGCCCCACCATTCGACTTCCTTATCCACCCACATAATGATGATGCGCCTCGAAAATAGCGCGCGTGTGGTGCACCTTTCACGAAACGAGAGCGTTGGCAATTTTCAGAGTCGACGGCGGAAGCGCTGTATTAGTTCTCGGCGTGTGGCTCGGGTGGAATGGATGCCTGCGAGGAGATTGCCCATAAAAATTCCATAAAGATAGCGATTTATGTGAGCGGGACCGGGGTGCAGGGAGCAGGGAGGAATAGCACCAGTAGTGAAAGGGTTGTGCCCAGTCCATGTCAAAGTCAAAGACGTCGATACGATGCGTAAATTGCCTGTAGCTGATGCGGCTTCTTTGCTGTAATGGCATTTTTTCTTCTTCACCGCCATCATCGTCAACATCATCAGCATCAGCATTTGTTGCTGCTGACATTTTTGATACTTAATGGAAGGAGTTCGGTGAGGGTGAAGGCATAAGGGAGGAGGGGGTTTTGCGGCAAGTAATACGCTTTTTTTATCAGTCTATTGTGTGTGATTTTGGTTGGTGTGGAAATGATTTGCAGGTGGTTATTAATCAAATTAATGTGCTTATTGATAACAACAGACAGAGAGAAATGCTCCATAACCCATTTTAGAGTTATGACACTGCTCTTGCTGCAGCTATGTATTTCGGGGCAAGACTCCAAGCCAAATGCTAAGCAACTAGCGCACATTTTACAAGCTTTTAAGAATAGATTATCTTATCAAAACAATGGCTACAGACAATCTGGGAGAACACGCGACGGCACTTAAAAGAAACCAAATACGAACCCCTGAAATTTCCATAGAAACAAAGCGCCACACAGTGGAGAGAAACTGCTAAAAAGGCATCCCAAAAACACCCAAACAGTATTTGATCCAAATCCTAAGGTCTAGACTCTAGCTAAACGATCGATATTCTCTCTGAATGCGTAAATTGAGCAAGACAATCAGAAAGGTTGTATCAAAATGTCCTTATAGTAAAGTGTAATTGAATGCTTTTCCCCTTAGCAGTAATTTTTAGTTTTTAACCCACTGTGGTTCCCCCTTCTCAAACCAGGAAAAGGAGAGGAAAAGTAAGACAAAAAAAATTTCCCCATTCTCAAATTGAGACATAAAAGTGGTTAGACATCGACATCGGGGGAAAACCACTTAAATCACGTCAACGACAAGCGTAGATAAAAAACGAAATCAAAGTGCCTAGTGTCTGACCCCTCCGAATTGGAATGCAACTTAGTGTTGGGAGCGATCTTGAGACTCAATTTGAGTTTGGCTCTAAAACAAATTGAAGGCAACTTGATTTATTTCGAGAGACTAATTATACCTACAACAAATGACGGTGACAAGCAACCAGCTACAACAGCAACAACAATAACTATAACAACAGCGGCAATAAATGCGTTGACAGTCAGAGAGCATCTTTAATTTCCTTTCTCTGTTGTTGCTGGATCTGTTTGTTGGATCACGGCCCAGTGAACAGCACGCGATATTCATTTCCAGAGCTGAGACAGCTTACTAACTAACAAATGCAACAACAACAATAGCAACAACAACAACACCAGAACAACAACATAAGGCTAAGTTGACAAGCCCCAGGCGGACAGGTTGACAACTTAGTTAAGCGTTAGATGGTGAAAAGGGGCGGGGTCCAGCAATGGGGGAACAGGTGTAACCGATCTGAAAGCACGAGGTATGGGCTTAGGTGGAAGGGAACTTGGATATATGAAATATTCTGTATATATGTACATATATAGAAATTGGTCTGATTCGTATAACCGATTTGAACAAAAAGTGGTACAAGGCCATATCCTCATAGTTTTCTCTCAAGTCTACTTTTACCTGATACCCTGGATCACCACTCTGGATCCGTCCCTGAACTCACACCATATATAATCTCATATTATCCTATAAATGTTTTGTATTACTTAACCTGATTCAAATTTGGAGTGTTTTACTTTTGTGGTTTTGTTTGGGCCAACTTCAATAGGTTCAATGAAGGGTTAAAGTCTGTAGAAATGTTCAAAAGTTTAACGAACAGCAATGAATCTTGGGATGTTTCTAATCAGAGGAATTGGTATATTTCCATCTAAATCGATTAAAATAAAGTTGAATTGATAACAGGAGTTTGCTCAGGAGGCTAAAGAACTTCAGATTAGCCCGTTCCTTTGGGCATGGATTTGATGAGTTGGGCCCATCCCATCCAAGAGGATTTTCTTCATTTAGCACATTTTTAGTTCCTAACCAGGCTTGACTTTGGCTGTGTCCATCCTTGCCATCCGTTCTACCTTGTGGCACGTTTTGTGCCTTGAGACGCTGATCGTTGTGGCCTGCTATCTGGAAAAAATCAAATCAGTCTGAGGTTCAATAACTCAAAACGCAAACAACTTAATTAAGCGAGAAAGCAACAACACGGAATGCCAGTTAAGTCGAGAAGGTAATTAATTTGAAGCGCATGCCAATCCTGTGGCTGTCCACCCGCTGATTATTATGTGAGGCCCAATCTCTCTCACTACACTCCCTCAGTCACTCAGTCTGGGTGAAGAGATCGCTGTGTCTGGTAGCCGGGCTTCGCCTACAGACGCGAACAAGTTGAACTTGGAGCGTTGGCGGCCAGGCAAGCATTTTTGTTTCTTTTTTGCCTAATTAATGGCGGCAATTTGTAAACGTCGCGAAATGCGCGAAAATGTATTTGCCAAATGTGAGGCAGCTCATCCTCAAGCCCCCCGTCCTCTCCCTCGGCTTAGCTTGAGCCATCTCCTTCTGGGAGTGCAGCGTCGCCTTTTAAGGCGTTGATTGATCAGGCAACTCGCAGGAGATGCAATGCATGCTGATGAATGGCGATCTGCAATCGGTTCGGATCGCCACGTAGGGCGAAAATATTTTTGCGCGCGATTATTGCGACTGGCATACATAAATAGCACGCGAGCGCCATAAGCTCAAGTGTCGATCGGTGATCGGAGATCGCTTGATCGTCGATCGGTTGCCTAATAACAATAATAATGATAATAATGTTGTCGCGTCAGTTCAACGGCTTGTGACACATAAATATATATGCATATATACATACAATTGGTGTACACTGTACAGATAGAGCTGTAGAAATATGTTTTTTTGACTGATGATTTACGATCGATCGAGGCCAAACAATGCCAATGAATAATCTGGCTGCTATTGCTTGATCTTTTGCCGGGGGCTGCTGAATTTATGAGCCCACCATAATTGTCATATTTCCCTCGAGTGTACCTGGAAGACTTTGTGTGTGTGTCGGTGTATCAGCTCCCGTAAGTTATAAAGATCACCAGCTGGGCTACCGTTTAATTTGATAAGGGCTCCCCCTTAGGACGGAAAGCCACATGTGGCCAAAATGCGACCTTAACTCGGAGTCAACTCAACTAACCGAAGGGAAATCTTTGCAACAAGATCGCAATTAATTCACGCGGATAAATCTTCAAGTGCTAACTACATGACAACAACAAAGTAGTTACACATCTTTCTCGTCTCTGCCTTCTCCAAGCTCCCCCACCCCCAACTCAGTCAGTCCCTTCCCTCCACAGACACGAAAATCACGACTGGCAGGGAACAGTGGTTCCTACTGATTGCATTCTGCGGCCGCTGCAGTTCGTTTAATTTCAATTTGTTGCCGCTGCAAAATTTATGATGGTTATTAGCAAAAGACGTGCGGCCAACACATTCCTCATCATGTTGCTACTCTTTTTTTGCCTTGCCTCCTTCTCAACCGAGGGTTTCCTGTCGGTATTCTGCTGGAAGCAGGATCTCTTTATGGAGCTACCGAAACTCCATTTTCTGCACGCCTGCGCAAAAAACGCAAACTGCACTCGATTCGGCTCCACTCCACTCTACATCATTCCACTGCGGTTATGGTGTCGGTGGCAATGTTTACTTGGCTCAGACAAATTTCATTGTAACTTGAGTAACTTGGTAGTAGGAGTTGCAGTCGAAGTCGGAGCTGGAGCTGGAGCTGTACCTGGAGTCTAGCTGCGGGCTTGGTCATGTAGTCGCCTTTGTTGTTGCTGACCGTTTGTCTAGGCAATTGCGTTTATAGTTTGTCATATTTGCCTCCTCGCCGTTGGCTTCTGTTGTACTTGGCCTTATGGAAGAGATGGGAAAATGTGTCGAGATTGCATGCAGCTTCGTTTAATGCTGGCGCTTGTTGGGTCTTATCGAGATTAAGCAGATTGATGACGACGACTCGTGATGGCACTTATGTAGATGTGAGGCCAACTTCAGTTAGAATAAAAACCTTTCTTTCTCAAATATTTTCCGATTATTCTCAATTCTTGTCGTCGTAAGCTTAATCCCCATCAATTATATCAAATTTGATGTCGTCAAAAACCCAAAAATTCCTGTTTTCAGATATATTTTTTTAAAGTCATTAAAGCTTTTTATAAATTACATTTAATAACCGTTTTTAACGCACATAAATCAGGTTGGTTTAATTATATAAATCTAAACAAATTATTGTTAATGAAATCAGTTGATTTCTATTTTGTTTTGGAGGTAATTTTAAATCCCATTTATTATGATTTATGTCACATTTCAAGCCCTCTGATTCATGTTGAATATATCGGAGTCATCCTTGACTCATTATGAACGTGATACGTTTCCAGATTATTAAACTTGTCAAATATTGTAGGCAATAAATTATTTAATTAGTCCTAATTAACATTTCTTGGACACCTTCTTCGCCATCTTTGGTGCTTTCGATGAGGATCGTTGTGCGGCTCCAAAGTGGAACGTGGCAGCACAGCAATGTAACGGATAAGATCGCCACCACGTCAAAGGAAGAAGCACCCAAGTTGGGGCAACAGAATCAGTTATTGCTTCCACACTGAGAGAAAATAAGGCTAAAACGATACTTTAATGATGCTATCCCGCTCAATCTTTCAGCTATCAATGGAATGAATCAATTTTTGCGGGTTTTACATCTTTTATCAAAGTTCCTTTTAGTTTAATCCTTAATCGATTAAAATATTTTACTCTAAATTCAAGGATCGCTTATGTATCTATTATTTTGTCCACAGGTGTTTATGATTAGTGTAAGATAAGACATAAGCAATACTCCCGATACAGAAACCAATATCAATTTAATTTCAATAATTTTTGAACTTTGGATTGAGCCTAAGTTTTTGAATCAAGTTCTTTCTCTCAGTGTATGCCTGCTAGATATAAGTATACTGTGACAAATTTTGGTCGTTCTCATTCCAATTTTGGCATGCTGAACTTGGTGTGTGGCTGGCGATCGAGTTGGATGTCTAGCTGGCTGGAGGAGCAGCGGGCAAATAAATGCGCTGTTTACCTGTAACAACACGCACGTTGATCACGCACGTTGGAGGGCATCCAATATCCACATCCCAACCTGAGAATCCATTAAGTTGTTAATCATATGCGCAGTCGCAGTTACAGTTGCCGCCTCAGCAGCACATCCTTGGGGTATCCTTTTCCATAGATTATAGGCAACAGCAACAGCAATGGCAACGGCAACTGCGACGGAGACGACAAGAACATGGCACAATTAATATGCGTCCAGCGATCGTAATCAATTCTGGCATAGTCGGGGCGACGGCGTTGCTGGTAACCTGAACACGTGCGGGTCATTAGTCGCAGTCACGCATTTTGAGTCGGCGAACCCGCACCCTCCCCCTGTCTCTCCCACACCATCTCCATCTCCATGTCCATGTCCATGTCCATATCCATCTCCACCCCAACCACCAACTACTAGTAGATGGCATGTCCGTTGATTTTAGTAGGAAATGATTTTGTACGCTTCGTTCAACTTGGGTTTTCAGTTTTTTTCTGTTCATATCCCGCGAGAGACTCACCTTGTTTTGTATTGTTCTTTACTCACTCGTTTTTTTTTTTTTTTTTTTTTGCGCTTATGAACTGCGAAATTTTTATGAGTAGCTGGAACCTGCACTCGAGTTGGGTCTGCCTAAATGGGTTCTAATGAATCATGCAGTTGTTAATGCTGGAGCCTCCCGATCGATTATGCATTTGGGGAAGCAACCAGAGATCAATGAAGAGATGGTTTACCATTCCATGCGATGTGACCTTATAGGACCATAATTGTTGCTTACCCCAAAGGCCCAACCTCAAAGAACGTGGATATCTCTAATAGCAGATCCGGTAAGTAAAACCAAACCTAAACTTAAACCGAGCTATTTAATATTTGGTTTATACTATCGATGTTAAAATCGATTTGTTATTACCAAAAGTCTGTAAAAAAGCAACCAATAATAATTCCCCATTTTTCGAACATCAAATACCATGTGTAGATATATGAATATGTATGCATGGAATTGAAACACATAATGAGGCCCCGTCCTAATGATTCAACCTCACGTGTGCCGCATGACGCAACTAAAAGCAAACAATTTCCACCACCCCTTCTCCAGTAACCTTGCCACCCTTCGTCCTACTGTCATTTGTAGCTTTGGACTTGGTGATGGCTATGTTCTAGGTGAGATGTGGCAACATGCCAACGGACCAGAAATAACAATTTAAGCCATATTGGGAATGCTTTTAACCCGATTTGTAGTTTCGATTTTGTAGGCCTCTAATGGAAGTCGCCTAATGTGGCACGTGCGGAGCCCTTTTCGCGTCCATTTTTTTTCCGACGCGTTGTGTGATAAATAAACAAACGATCGAATGGAACCAACAACAACTTTTATTAATAACTTTTCTGACAACAATTTATTCGGCCATTAACAGCGGCCGTACAACGTGTTATTTCAGCATTTTGCAGAAACCGAAAAAGCACACAACAAAACTGAGAGAAAAAAATTATATATATAAATATTAATAACTTGAAAATCAATCAAAAATTCAAGACATGTCAGGCAACTGCGGCGGGTTCGAGTTCGTTCGTCTGGCTTCCAAGCGCAACAAAAAACCAACAACAAAATCACAAATATGAAAAAAATAAATCGCCAAAAGCCATAAACTGCTAATAAATTCAAACACCCACCCAAAATATAATACCAGGCCATGCACGGCTGACTTTGGCTACTTTTGGCCGATCTCTGAATGAATAAAGAGTAGAATAGAAGCAAGAAGAAGTGGGCGTCACAATGTGGCCGCCAGTGGGTCAGTCGTACTATGAGAAAGTGAAAGATTACAAGAAAAAACTAAGTATATTTAAAAATAGATTTCTATGAGATCTATGTCCAATACAAAGAAGAGTATATAAATCCCAATGGAGCCTTTCGAAGATCCTTGTAATTGGCACATGAATCATCATCAGAACTCTGAGTTGTTCGAGTAAATGAATAGAAGTCAAAGTTGATATCTCCTTTTCTAGTAAGTCAATCTTGGATCTCAATTCCTAAAATGAGTAAAAAACTAAGACCTTTCAACTTTCAGGATTCAAAATGTATATTTTGTCTTTTATAACGTAGAATGGTTCGATTTCGTCACTCCGTTTTGAACCTCAATGGAATCTATAAGTTGTCCAAATCCGATTGTTCTTGCTACGAAAATTCGATTATGTGGCCATAGAGTTTGATTTTATCTATGATATACATACATACATATATTGTGAAGTATATATGTATATAATTCTTAATATGTCAATGTATATAAGCCACCTCAGCAAAAAGTTTGTGTCCTTTTCAAATAGTATGCAATAGCCAAATGGAAAAATGCAAATTTATTTTGCCACCAAAAAAGAAAATATAAAATTTGTGTCTAGATATGTGTGTATGTATGTTTTAACAATTGAAGAGGAAGTTCTATTCAACCCTAGAGAACGAGAGGCAGCTAAAATTTATGCCCCACTAATGAAAATGTTGAAAAAATAAAAATAAATTAGCGAAATTCCGGAAATTGTAACAAATTAACATTAGCACAGAATGTAATTAGTAACGCCGTGTTGGACGATAATGATTAAACTATTGTTTACTTTGCATATATAAATATTCGCATAGTAGCAAGATCTACAGAGTATGCACATACCTACGTATATATCAATAGTAACCTAACAGAAATAAATAATTTTTGATTTTTAATATGTGCGAAAGAAACGTGTATCGGCGGTCTGGACAGTAGTCCAGCGATTTCTGTTGAATCACCGTGAATAATTTGCATTGCATACGAAATGAACGTGAATTACAGGGTGTGTTTGAGCTGTCCACTTAACTTCGATTCGTTTTGTTGGTAGGCTTGTCACAGTGACGTTCCTTCCAGCCAGGTGTAGGTGGAGTTCCGCCCATAGAAAATATCTCGAAAATGAATGTGATTAATACGACTAAAAAGTATCCACCTGTTCCACCAGTCAAAGCTTTAATGGGTCAAATATTTTTAATTCGAATATAAGATATTGCATATTTTAAGATAGTTCGGATAAAGATGCCATTTAGCTCCCACAGGACTGATCGGTGATGGAGAAATTTGTACTAAGAATATTTGTTAAACTTATCATCTAAATTATTTAAATTTTTTATGCTATTATGACCCAAATATTTGATTACCAGATGAACATACTAAGCTACATATAATTCTGCCTGATTTAGACTAAATCAGATGACTATCCCATTAAGCTGCGGCTCGTGTGCTCAAACTTAAGATGTGAATTAGAAATCAGGAATTTTCCAAAGACTTGCAGGGACACACACAATTTCCCACCAAAGTACAAAGGGTTGACAACCATTTGGAAAAGTTATAAACAAAGAGAAAAGCCCTTCAAGCGGATATATCCAATACTTATTAAACATGTCAAAAAATACATTCCTAATAAGAACTTCTATAAATGATATGAAATATTAGCAAATTGTTTCATGGCGCAAAAATGTATAATTATAGGTTTTTCTTGCCTTTCTGTAGATCAGATATGGCAGTTCTTTTCATGCAGATACCACTAATACATAAAGTCATGTTAACTAGAAACGTGAAATTAAGATTTGTCAGGTAAATCCTAACCTTCCTTTTGTCCTTTTCAAAGTCCACTCCAGTACTTTCCTATATCTCGAACTTGCTCAAAATGCCCTTGAAAATGAGAACTAATTTTTAGTGAGATTTTTTAACAAGTGAGCGGTTCAATGTACTCAAAGAATCATATTTAAATATTGAAAAAATTGACAGAAAAGTGAAAGCGCCTGGCAAGTGCTTGACATGGACATGCAACTAAATGCAGTGGAGCAGTCAGCAGGAGATGAACGAGGGGGGGCAGTAGAAGGTTCTGACACACATGCAACAAACTAACGGCTTGGGTTTCATAGTATATAGATATATGAATGTTTCAGTGTTTTTTTTTTTTTTCAAATTTTGCATGCTGAACATGGAAAGCACAGACCAAAAAGCTTACAGAAGCGTAACGAACGAGACGGAAAGAGAGCGATATATGGGGGGAGAGAGAGAGAGAGGGCTGTCAGCCGTGGGTCACAGGTTCTCTAGTCGGAACGTGCTGTGGGTAAAATTTATAATATTCTATTAGTTCCACGACCCGAGCAGCCCAGAGACCAGTTCACCAGCTAACCAGCCAACCAGTCAACGAGTCGAACCGACCCAGCCCGGACTGTGGCAGCGCAGTTAGCGCAGATAATACATCCGTTTCCGGTTAAGCCCATATTTTTGTGTCATTTACTGAGCAACCAGCAGTGAGATAGAGGACAGGAGGGGTCAGCAAAGAGGAGCATTCACGTACATATGTATGTACATAAGTAGGAGTGGAACAGACAGTCGCAGATGCTGATGGCTAGACATACGGAGATTGGAGACCACGGGCCACAATAATAATGCCAGTGACATGTCAGCTAACAAGTAGAAGTTAGGTAGAAAGAGAGAGTGATAGGGGCAGTTGGGGAAGCTAAGCGGATAGAGGGAGAGATAGAAATGGGCACGGGTCTGTGGCATCAAGTGATGCGACAAGTGCAATGCAGTGCAGTGCAGTTGCCGTGCAATGCTGGAGCGGAATCGTCAACGCTTCCGCATATTTCTCATTTCCACAATTAAACATTTGTTGGGGTTGGGATTGAAATTGGGATTGGAACTGAAGCTCGAGCTGGGATTGTTGGGGTTAGAGAGGTTTTTGGAGTCGTTTCTTAGATAAATCACAGCTAAAGCAATTAATAATACATTTTTGGGGGAGAGTTATGGTCGTTCTTGTTGCCGTTTGTTGGGGGCGGCGTGGCGTCTGCCAATTTGCTGCATCTGGAAAACGGAAGCTCAAATGGAGCTTGGCAAGTCTCTAGGAAAGCCTCATCTCATCGTTGTGTAATTATGTTCGCCTCAACTGCCAGACGGAAGTCGACTGTTGTCTGTGTATTTGTATCTGTATCTGTGTGTGTGTTTTGCATGGCTTTTTCTCTTCCTTCTATCTGTTTCACAGTGTCGCCCATTCTTATCTCAGTCATTAATGAGCATGTGTATTGCGGTTGTCCAGCTGTTCTCCAGGAATTATTGTGTAACACTGAACAAATAGGAAGAAACTTTTTCCAAAAAATGCAAAAAACATCTTGTTTTTAACCAAAAAGCTGTGCAAACAGAAGGCACACCACACCTACTGAGTAGACATTCCACAAGACGTGTTTTATAGACACGACGAGCCTTTCAAAAAAATACTGTATTATGTCTTCCTCCTTTGGCTAAAAATATTTAACCTGGGTAAAGTCTTTTAATGCTAAAATGGAGAGAGCCACAAATTTGGGGGACATTTGATCTCTTTGAACCTATGTATACGTCTTATGTCTTATACTTACGATATTTTAGTGCCTAGACAATTCTTTTCAAGTTGTAATTAAATTAATTCCAATGTCAACCAACCTAAAAGAGTTAACAATTTGATTGAGAAATTCCTTTGAGAAGGGCAGAGCGGTTTAGCCCGAATCGATAGAAATGTGTAACTCCTAGTTGGCAGCTGCTGCATCCTTGTCTGCATTTGCATGTCTTTAGAAGGATCAAGATTCTGGGATCACGCATAGCCAGACAGCTGATTGAGATTGAGTCATTCCCCGCAACAGAGAGACAATGGTTGTTGGGTTCTGTGAAAGTGATCATGATCGAGGCCGCAGATGAGATACTATTTTACTGTCTTTGTGCTGTATCCTTTGCGTGGCAGTCAAGCGATCAGCAAAATAACAACAAACAATGTAAGAGAAAAGGAATAAGGGAGAAAGGAGTAAGAATCCTTTTGTGCATGTTTTTGTTAGCTTTGATCGCTGCTACTTAGCATTTTCCCTATTGTGGCATATATTTTTCGGTTTATTCTCTTGTTGCTGATGATCTCGCACATGCTTCACTGAACTTGAGCCCGATATTGGGGTGATTTCTGACAATCCTCAAATGCATATACAAGCAAATTGGCTGTAGTGAAATAATTTTCGATAATTCTAAGGACGTTCTTAATATTCGTGTTGAAATTAACAACGTCCTGTAAGGCAGAAAAAACTATCAAAGAGGTCCTGAGAGGAATCTTTAAACTAACCGCTCATAGTTTATAATTTAACTTTAACAACTTAATAAAATACTCACAAACATGTAAACTCATTGATGGCATCGAAACAAGTATACAAACTAGAATAAGAACGCATTGTAAAAAATCATAGTTGCCTTTATTGCCACAAGGAGCTGTTACCACTGCCATGCCCACATACTGTAATAAATGGAAGCGAAGAACATTAGGAAATGTACGTAAACTGACACGGCAAAGTTGATGTATTCCTTGGAGGGCACTGGAAATCGTCGGCCATGGGTAATCTGTGAATGGTAAATGGATGTTGGGACCAGGAAGACAGCCAACAGTAGGAAGAATAGCGTTTTGTACTTAGGCTGATCCGTCACAAGAAAAAGAGTCAGTAGAATGATACTCATCACCATGAAAAAAATCAGAGATAGGAAGACTGTGATCTCACCAGGCAGAACCACCTTAGGCACCCATGCGCCTAGAAAGTAGCAGAAAACTAAAACCGCCAGAGCCACCAACATGGTAAGGCAGATGTGCTCCAGCGAGCGTTCGGGCATCATAAGGACAATTCCCATGGCAGCCGTCTGCACGAAAAGCCAACCCAATATGCAACTGAATGCGACATTTTGGCGGAACTGCGCGAAAATGGTGAATACAACGAGTACTGCGAGCGAGCAGACGAGAGAGATGAATCCGCCTATTATATAGTTGCTGTCCTGTTTCAACACATACGAAAGGATCATCCACTGCCAGGCTGTGACCACAATGAATAGACCGGCTGTCATATAGCATCGTCTCATAAAAAGCACCACCTCTTCAGCCCGGTCATTGCCTGCGTCCGATGGGGCTTGGACATTCTGGACGACAAAGAGCGGCTGGGGCTGGGGTCGACGCTGTTGGTTTTCCTCGACTCTTTGCTGTAGAATCTGGAGTTGGGTTGGCCTTGGAAAGTGATACAGCGGCATGCCCGGTTGCAGCTCGGATCTAAACATATTTATAAAATGGGTTAATAACTACAAATTTTGACAATTTGATCAAAGCACTTCTTAGGTTAGGTTCGGCCAAGAAAGAGCTTCTTTCCGGAACTAAAATCAGCAAGGAAATTCTATTTGGAACAAATCCTAAATATCTTGGGTATTTCGTAGTTCATTTGCTCACTTACATCTTTATTGCGACCCACAGTTATTAGCTTTCTGACTTTATAACATTAAGGTGAAGCAAATTGGCCATGTCACAATTGTCAGTTAATACACGAAGATTTTTATTTGTTCGATGTCAAGATCACCTACATTACGCGAGAGAGATGATAATACGCAGACAGTCCCCGAAAATGATCCCGAAGAGGAACTTACAACATTCATCCACAGCATATACCACTATGGGCTTGGTTTTATAACTCTAACTGTCTTGGTGTGGGTTTTCATCTCGGCGGCGAGCATCAATATGTCCAAGCTCCTGCCGGTACCGCCCTACGCTCTTGTCATTGTAATTTTTATCATAATGGTAGTGCTAAACTGCATACCGAAAGCCGCCTACTGTACGCCCTGCAATTGGATTTTGGCCGCCGTTGTATTACTATGTACGATTGTAGCTGGCGGTTGCCTAGTCTACTCTTTCACTTTGCTCACTGTGGTGCTGATGGTAGTGCTGACTACAGTCCTGGTGTTGATATTAAATTTCTCCGGAGCCAAGTGCCCGCAGGAGCTTCTGCCGGGCGGAGTCTGCTCCACTTGTCTAATGATTATCCTTCTGGTATTCCTCATTGTCGTTGGTATCGTTCAGCTATTTACGAGCAGTCGATTTGCTCTTCATGCCTTCATGATCACGCTGTTTGTCATGCTCATTGTGGCCATTCCCATACAGGCTCAATTCAATCATGGGCGGATGACAATTGTCGAGGTAGTTCCAAAGCATCATTTGATTATCTGCATTCTTACCCTGTACTTGCATTCTATCATATTCTTTTGTTGTTTGTGTTACCTAACTACTATTGGTGATGCCGAAGAGGAAAACTATACGCCGTGAAAGTGGCTAAGAATATTACAGACATACATAATTCATATCGAAGCCTGACCTAATACGATATCCTTTTTCTTTTTAACTCCTGCGAGTTTGCTGTAATATCTATCGAATTTATTTAGACATTTTTCCATTATTTGGATTTTATTGTCAACGAAAATATCAAAACCGAAATTTTATTGTTTTTGTTGTGACAAGATGTCACAACCACCGCAACGGCGCAATCTGCAGTATCGATGGGCGGGAGAAGGCGGACGCAATCCCCAGGATGTGGAGCAGCAGGAAGAAGTTATAATTCTTATCACTCCGGAAACGATGCGCTTGTTTATAAGAAATGTCTACTTCGTTGCCATAGTGTTTGTTATGCTCTCTGCCATAACGTGGATTGTTGCCTCAGGGACCCAGTTCAGTGTGACCCAGGCGTGGACAGTGCCCGCTTATGTTTGGATCATCTGCGCCTTTGTCTGCATGTCGATACTCTGCTGTTGTCCCATGACTCGCTTTATCTTTCCCATCAACTGGATTATCACGGTGCTGTTGGTTATATTTATAACGATCTACGGAATGTACTTGCAAGAGTCTGTGCCTTTTTCCGCTTTGCTGGTATCCTTGGCAATTGCTTTCGTACTGATGATATTGTTGCACGTATGTGGCGCTTTTTGTCCACAAATACTCTTGCCCAATCTCATTTGTACGGGATGCACTGTGCTACTGGGATTCGTGGTACTTTTCGTACTCGGCATTATCTACTTGGTCAATAAGAGGTTGGACATTCTCTTGGGATTCTGCGTGCTGCTATTTATTATGGTAATCGTATTGGTTCCCTTTCATGCCCAGCTCATACACGGTCGATTCGAGTTCGTTCCTATTCACGATGCTCTCGGCTGTGCGGAAAACTTCTACGTCCATTTCGTTCTCCTACTATATTGCCTGTGCTACTTCTATGCATTTGACAACTATTATCTATTATGAGAGTACCACCTTACCAACGAGCAGCACTGCCTCGCGGTAATTAAACCAAAAGATTAACGAAATTATCAACAAATTTTGTTTGTGTTATTTGTCAATTAACTATGACTGTTTTGTATTTATCTCTTTGATTCTGAGTCTCATTATGTATCGAGACTCTGATCCGGAAGTTCGAGTGTACGGAGTGCCCCAAGATGAACATATAAGCCACACCCTTCGTGTCTATGCTTTGGCAGTGCTCTTCGCCCTTGTGGCACTAATCCAGTGGATCATTGTGGGTGTGTTCCTTAAAACAGAAGGGTTGCAACGAATGCCAAAAGATCTATACGGATGGTGGCTCATTTGCACTTTCATTGGCATTTCGACGTTGGCCTGGACAGCAACGGGACGCAAGTTTCCCATAAACGTACTCTTAATTGCCACAATTGTTGAGGGCTCTAGCATCTATATCCTCATGGAACAGCAGCACACGTCGGGAGTTTTGCCAAATTTCTATATCAACGTCATAGTCGTCGCTTTGGTAGTGGGCTCATGCTTTTGGGGTGCCTACTTTCCCATGCGTTTGGTGCCCGGCGATCTGCTGCTCAGTCTGCTGGTGGCCGTGGCCAACATCTTGATTATTGCATTTTTTGTCAATTCCTATTTCATACACAACATGTCCTTCTACACATTGGTAAGAAACTACTTTGCTCTGGTCGCTGTCAGCATGGTGATGTACACGGCCACAATCATACATGATCGGCAATTCGATGTTCCCAAAAACGAGTACCTCTTCCTGAGCGTCCTTTTGTTCTTTGCCTACATGATACTACAGGAGCGCATCTTAGCCCTGTCCCTGCAGCACTATGATTTGGGTTGCGACTCCATTATTTGAGCTAATCAATATATCTTCATACATTTCTCATAAAATAAAATAAAAGAACTCAAGGCAAACTATGTATGACTTAAACTTAAAGTTCTTTATTTACAAATCATATGTCAATCAATCAGCACTTTAAATACATTTCCATTATTCATTATCGTCCTTCGATTTAGATAGAGGGATACAACAAATCTTGGTGATATCTTTGAAATTTTTGGCAGATGTCGTTGGGGTTTGCAATTTGGAAGAATCTTGTACCTCCAGCTACCTTAATGACTGACTGACAGTGAAACGTGTGCCAATTGTCGTTGCTGGGCGGTGGGTGTGTGATATAGTCCGGGCATTCATTCACTTAGTTACTTGAATGATTCAGCCGGACATAGGAATGTGGTTAAATCATTCCAAAAATTATTTCAATAAAATAAACAAATAAGTATAGAGAGATACATATATACGTATGTACATGTGTACATTTGTATACCTTTATTCCTTTTGTTTAATATTTACCATCTGTTGCTCGTGACTTGGGCTTGTCGGTGCAAACTGTTTAAATATAACAATAAGAAACGAACGAAACGTTTCCCAAAAGTAAACTTCCCGATTACGAAATTAACAAACTGGATAAATATGAATATCGATGCAAAGACCACTTTTAAAATTACTTGAGTGCCTTGTCTCCAGGACATTGCAACCCTCAGTGGGTCCTTTTTCGTTTAGCGAATAAGACAATCGCCCATCGATTTAAACTGGATTAAACGGGAACAGAAGAAAAAGTAACTATAGTACTTATAGAAAATTTACATAAAGTATCTCTTTCTTCGTCTTGGGATGCACCGCTAAGCTGGGTGGCGTAACTGAAGCCGTTCTTCCTACTGGAATCCAAACAGGATTCAATTAAAAGAACTCGCCGCTGTCCAACGCAAACAAAGAGACAGCTGCGCCCAAAAAAAAACACACATCTAGACTGGAAGACAAAGGATGCCAAGGCGTTTGCTGCGCGCGTAACAATGCGCGATCCACTTAAGGTCCAAGCGAGGCGAAAGGAAACTCGTTATGAGTCACACAAATCTCAGGCTACGGGTATGCCTGTCCATCTAGGTTTGCCTTCTGCTATCAGTGGAAGATACCCACACCCAACCCTTTTTTGTTTCAACGTCGCGGTCAGTCGCGAAAACAATCGACGGGCATAAATGCTTACTACGGCGGCAGCGTCGACCCAAGACGTCAAGGATGATGATGGCGATGACGATGATCAGATCAGGGGTGTAACAATTGCAGCAGCTTTCTATCGAAGCATCTGAAGCTGATCTAGTTACTTGGCAGGAAAAATGAAAATCGTGGGAAATTTTCACGAAAAAGCGCCGCATATCGAATGCAATTAAACGTCCGCGACTCGCGGTGGTTAGCGCGTTACCTTGCTACCTACCTTCTTCCATAGCTGCTGCATAGTTACACACAGGCCACCACCACCGTTTGGTCATCGCCGTCAGGGGGGTTGGAAAAACTTGCGCTATTTTCTGTAATTTTCACCCCGAAAAACGGAATTATGAAAATGCTAAATGTAAAAAATAAAGGTAGAATATTTACGCGCTTGTTGCGTGGTCAGAAATTGCTTTTGTGATTTACCTTTCCGGTGACAAAATGCGGAAGTATGGAAGTATCGTGTAAGTCGAGCCGACTCGAGTTGCGTCGGGGTGTGGAGCTGGACCGCCTCCCCTTAGAACCAACTCTGCTAACGACTTTTGGCGTGGGAAAATAGGCAATCGAAAGCATTTTGGTTTAATTAAATGCAACGAAATGTGTCAGAGTCAGAGCCAAGTTTGATTTGTTGCGAGATAACTGGTAATTTGGCGGTTAGGTGGTGGAATGTCATTCACTCGAACCATAATTTGAGTAGATCTTCTAATATTACATATCTACATATATACATATATGTATGTATAACATGTCGACTATACTAAAAGTGACTCTTGCCAGATAGTGTACTTGAAAATCTCGCCTAACCGCAATTCAATCTGTTAATAATTATGTGAAGTATTCCGCGTGAAATTCGCTTAATCTTCGGGCTACCCAGTGCCATGACACAAAGTCTTCATATATCATTCATAAGAAGGTTGGCATAACTCAGAGCTTAAGATTTGCAGAGCGTCTGTTACGACCTCGTTGAAAGTTCCTTTCACGTTCTCTCCGAAACAGTTGACAAAGTGCCGCCTGCAAGTAGGTCCTCCTCACGAACTGCCCCAGCATCAACATTTCAATGAACCAACCAGCCTTCGGCATATTCAACACCAACTGCGTTCTAAAGCTTAATGCGAAATAATTACAACTTGTTCGCACATCATTCACGAAGTGAACAAAAAATTATCTGTCAGCTCCATCGTCGTCGTCCCCTTTATTTGTTTGCCCAATGACGAATGTGACCCGCGCTGATGAAACTTCAAAACGACACTTGCGTTTTTTTCGCTTTTATTTTTTTTTATTTTTATTTATTTTCCAACTTTTGCACACTCTTGTGGGCGCGTCGGTAAAATTTCAAAGTCGGCATCATTAACGCGCCAATGCGCCATTTTGGGAATGTCGAAGTCGATGGCTATGGCGATGGCGATGGCGATGAGTGTGGCTGATGATGATCACGATGATGATGACGATGACGGCTTTGATGGTGATTGATGTAACTGGCTGAGTAGTGGTGGCAGGGCCCAGCACATGCAATTGTCCGATCTTGAGGAGTGAGCGTACCAAATTGGTAGCCCTCACACCTCTCTTTTCCGTCCTCCCTGACTGTCAAGCGCTGGAGGCATTTGTTGTTTTAGTCTCGACGTCTCCCCTTCCCTCGAGCAAGCAATTGATGTGCTTGGTTCGGGTCTATGCTAATTTGTTATTTTAAACATGTTTGTTTGTTTTTCCTTATGGCCCAAGACTCCGTGTATGAAAATATTGACAAAAATGTCAGCTCAAACGAGAAAGGTCTTTCTCAGCACCTGAGGCGAAACCTACATAGAAGGAGCAATTGCAACAACAAACAAACAAGCAAACCCAATTAACGCAAAAGATACAAATTGAATTCGTAATAAATTTTACACAGTTTCTGAGCGAAAATCCTTAGGTAAATTAATTAAAAAACAATTTACAATAAGTTGTAACGGTGAGAGACCAAAACAAAAACCAAAAAAAATCGTTCTTTGGTCTATTAAGAATCCACATACATTTTTACAAACTACCAATTTTAGTTTCAATTTATATTCCACGTTAATTCGACAAGTTTGAGCTTATCCTTTGATCTTAGTCGACTTCTGGAAGAACTTGAAAGAAATTTTGTAAGGACTTCGACACATCTAATCCGGTTGTAACTAGACCTCATTGGGTGGTCAACAGAAGGACCATGTCCTGGAATGATAACAAGTTTTTAACCCACTGACAAAGAAAACTATAACTCATCACACTAATTACAATATGATTGTGTAACAAAAAAGGGGTAAGTTGGCCCAATTGCACATTGACTTCATCACTTCGAGGGAACTGAAAGTGAATGAATAAATCAGAAGGCATGTGAGCTCGAGTGGCTACATGGAACAGGACAAACCAGACCGACCTTAGTTTAGGTTCCCAAATATTCAATTACCACAAATTTGTCGGCACAGCATAAATGCAATAATTAAAATCAAGTTGTGGACTAGACCAACCGGCAAAACAAAGACGCCTCCCCTCCTCTAAGCCAAGGTGGTGAACCACTGAAAACCGAGAAAACGAAGATTCTTCGACCCTAAACAGTCTGACTTTGGCTCTGGCTCTGACTGCCTGTCTCCGGCTCCGGCTTCGGCTTCCGTTGAAAGTCAATGTAACTTATTTCTTCTTGTTGTCACGCTTGAGAAATTTCCACAGTTGACATTGAGACTGGGAAGTAACACAAAACTCCGAGTCAGACTTGACTCAAATATAACCCAAATAGGTTTCGGAAGCTGCGGTCGACCCGAATCCGAAATGCGAACCCAGAATCGCCCCTCGAGCGAATTACTTTTTGTTTTAGTGGTAGACACATTTAAATGTCTTTCCAATTTGTTCATACCCCGTATTCCCTTTTCAGTTCACGGTGGAATGGAGTGGAGTGGAGTGGATGGCACTCGTGAGAGAATTTCAACTCTGGTAACATCAGATTCGACCGCAGGCTGCCTTTGACATCCTTTTAATGCGACACCACCTTTAGCGGCAGCCCTGCCTCTGCCCTCTGCCGTTCCCTCTTCCCCTTACACTTCATATCTGTGGTTTTTAATTATGCCCGACAATGAGGTTACGGCATTGATTTTCGATATTTGATCATTCGCTGCGGTTAGTTAACGCTCTTTAGCGATGAAAGTCAGATGGGGTGATGCAAGTCCTCCACATATGGAATTGCACATCAACTCGATGAACTAGACACTTGAGTTGAGCTGCAGTATATCCATGTTCCTCATTTGTTACCTCTACCTGGGCGACAATCTGACAGGAGGCATTAGAGGTGTGGCAAAATCCTAAATATATTGGCTGCTTCTACCTTTTCTACCTCTCTGTCTTTCTGTAATTTGCATATGGAAACTGAAACTGTATAATTCAATTGGTGACAGTTTCGGTTATCATGTAGTTTCCTTATAATTTATGATATGCAACATTTTCAAGAAGGTGTCAGAACAGACTCCCCAAGCCAGAAACCGAAATGTTTTCGTACCTTTGGTTATTTTGGCTTTCAATTAGATTCCCAATATTAACATTTTTTATTAACAGTTATTAACAAATATTTCTATACATAATATTTCAAACTATTTCACTAAGACTCTTTAATGTCGAAGTGAAGAATGAGAAATAATGAACAATTAGTCAAAATGTTGCGTTTCTTTACATTTTCACAAATATTTAGTTCCAAGGGCATTTGCATATTTGTGAAATGGAATGTGCATAACTACGGCCGAAAAGTACGGCAAACTGTAGTTTAGCCCATGAGTAACATTCGCAGCCGGAGAAGGAAATGGTATTTTTAATTTTTGTTAAGCTTCCTTGATCCTTGCCTTGGCTCTAATGCCTTCGAAGTGATGATGGTGCTGCCTTTTTCGTGGCATTCGTGGAAGCCGTTTGACGCCGCCGCCGTTTCGTCTAAGAATTTCGACAGGAGAGTTGGAAAAAAGAAACAGGTAAATGGAAAAATGTGTGTTACCTACCCTACCTGCCCAGAAACTAATTGAGACCGCCCTCATTGAATAATTTCAGAAATTTTTCTTTTTGTCTTGTTGAAGAGATTTTCATCTTCATTTTTTTCCCGTTTTATTTTTTTCGGTTGGCAGACAGAAAGGTGCCAGGAGAGAGGATTGCTGGTAATGATGATGTATGGGTAATTTGAATGATTAATGGTCCAGCGCTTTATGCCAGTGTTCCGGTCGTAGTTGAAGGCTTGCCAGGGTCGCCCAAAAACAAAAACAAAAACAAAATATAAAAAGGGAAAAAATGAAGAAAGGGATGTGAAATTTAATTAAAGTATTTTTATGGTAGCCTTAAAAAAGGTAAAAGTTTTCTTCGCGGTAGGCAGGAGAGAGAGCCTTCAACGATTAAGTATATTGATGATAATTGGATAAAGTGTCGAGAGAAGCGAGTATTTTCAGAGGCCGAGTTCCCATTTGTAGTTTCGAGAATTTAATTTGATGTGGAACTTTAAATCGCTGCCACTATGCATAAATTATGCATCCCAAGAGTGTCACTACAAACATAATGAATTGATCGGAATGGCCCATAAGGCGTCACATCCTTTCTGCTGACCATAATCAGCGCACAATCAGCTCGGCGCAGTGGCGGATGGCGAAATTAACTTTTTTAATGAATTACGTGGGGGGACAGGAGGTGGCAGGAGTCAGCCAGTTGCAACGCAATGTAACGTAAAGCAAAACGCATTATGTCATATCGCTGATTGAACCAGCGAACCGCAAACAGCGCGTATATTGGCCGAAATGTGTTGGCCTAGAACAAAAGGCCAGGGCCGGTGGTCATTAAAATTTTATATTTTAATTTGATTTTCCTGCCCACTGCCGCCGATTGCAAAGGCAATCAACAAAAAGAGTAAAAAACCTTTTTTTATTTCAAACAAGAAAGAATATCTAGGAAACTCTAAGCGGATTCTGCCTGGCCAAATGGTGGCTACAATAAAAGTATTATATCATTTCAATTCTAAGCCGTGATTGAGTTTCAATTGGTTCCCCCTTCACCACCACCGCCAAGCACTATGCACACACATGAGAGTTTTCCGCCCGCTTTCCTTTTTTCAAATTTTTCGCGCAATTGATAAAGAGAACACACAAATCCTGACATTTTCCTTCTTTGATTGCAACGGCAATTGCAACTCGGCCTGCATCAGGAGCTTCTTCGTCTTTGTGTCGTCGTCGACTAAGGAGTTGGACATGTGCGGATCTGGATTTATTTTCTTGATGAATACGCGACTTATTCGATTATTGTGCGGAGTACATAAGAGACAAGAGAATGAGCGAATGAATGAATGACTGAGCGAGTGAGTGTGTGAGTGAGTGAGTGGGTAGGTAAGCCTGCTTTCGTTTCCTTTTCACCAAAAATGATTGAACGCGGGTTATATGTTCATAGTCTTCATGATTGACACAAAAGAGGTCACACACTCCACTCCCCTTCACTCCACCCCACTCCCCTTGCGAAGAAGGACTCGAGGACGCACATTAAGTGCAAGCGGATTATCCTGGAATCGGCATCGGGCGGATGTGTGAAGATAATTGTCAAGGTTCACGGCTGCCCGACAGTCTGCCTGCCAGTTGGCTCCTATTATATCAAACCTTTCATTCACTCTGAATAGAAGAACATTCAACGGACATATGTATATGTATGTATGTGTGTATATTCTATTTCATCGTTTTTGTTAACCATCATTTTTACCATTTTTCGATTTAATTAAATGAAATTGACATGACAAAGTTTCGAGTGTGGCTTCGAACAACTTAATCGATTTTACATTAATAAAAAACAAAATTATTCCCACGTTGCGTAGGGAAACACACATTTTTTAAGTCTTTAAAATTAAAAGTTGACTATAAGAGGTCCTATTTCACATTGTAGGTACAATGGTCTTCATGTGAAATAAATGATATATATTATACTTGATTCTTAAACTTTGATGGTTTATCTAATAAGGTCACATCTTGTGGTATCCTCTTTGACAAAAGTCGAGGTCCCATATCTCTAATTTCGATGCTTTGGGGGGGGCGAGGATATGGTACTTTCGAATACTCTATAAATCAGATGCAGTGTTGACACTGATGATTTAAATCGCTAAAGATTCGCTGGCAGTAGATCGAGAATTCCCTTACGTTCCCTTCCGTTGGACCGTTTGGCTAGTGACAGATGCTGTCAGCCACAAAATGCATAAACAAATACATACATACACATACATTTATGTATTACATACACACATATATACTCATGGAAGCGGGGTAGATGGAAGGGTGGGAGGGTATGCATTTTGCACATGAGGCCAGCGAACGCTCATTAATTATGGAGGTATTAATATTGGACCAAAATACACAACACACACCACACACACACACACACACACACACACATTTGCTGGCATATGGATGTGAGTCGGTCTATATATTGTATTTACATATGTTTGTCGGTATGTATATGCCTATATATGCCTATAAATTTTAAGCAAACATAATTTATTACAACACATATTTGTTGTAGTTGCTGCTGTCGCTGTTGGCTGTGACTTTGTTTACTTGTTTGTTTGCTTGTTTGGTTTTAACGCTCAAAATGCGACTGGTTAGACTGAAAAGTGAAATAAAAACTACTTTGCCTGAATAAATATGTATACATCCACATGCATGTATGTATGTGTATACATGCATGTATTTGCATATGTGTGCGTGGGGTCAGCGTTCGGCCATTTTGTCTGCGAGACGCCATTTTGTTTTAAATAGAAGAAAAGCGAGAAAAATACTCAATTTTTGACGTCTTTTCACTAAATCTCATGCGATTCCAGCCACAATGAAAATTATTATTTCAAGTTTCCCCCAACTAAGGTCCGACCTTTGCTTCGGATGGGAATTACTTGAGCCATGTTAGGAAAATAAAAATGAATTGCAATTATTGGCACTTTCCCACAGCAGCTGGGATCCTAGTTCTCCCGATTTTCCAATCTTTGAGGACACACAACACGATCACAGCAGCATTCCAGCTCTAACCCCACTCCCCTGGGTGCAGTTTCTGGCGAAAAAAAACCAAATGCGAGAAATCGTAAACATTTTTCACACCTTCGACGCGGCATGATGTCCTGGGAGAGCAAAGTGCAAGAAGACAAAGTCAATAGAATTCGAAGGCGACAAAAGTCATCTGATTAATCGGCACATATCGATCAGCCCCGAAAAGCAAAAACTGCAGCAGACAGCCTGGCGTTAATGTTCCTCAGGATGGCAGCCTGCTGATTTCGTTTTCGCCCAGGGCCCTGCACCTGTGCGCATCCTGCAACGATTCAGGTGTGCACATTAGTCACAGACACAGACAGACAGGCAGGCAGACTAGCAGACTCGCAGGCAGCCGCTCAGGGCTCGAAGCATTCGGGAGGACGTGAACGAGGACATTAACGAGCCAAGCAGTTAGACGCTATGCTATGCCGTTGCCTGCCATGATGATGCAGCAATTTCAGTGTTTAAGGACGACCTCAACCCCAGCCCCAGCCCCGAATTCAACTCCATACAGAAAACCAACCACCGAACCCCCAAGGCCCACACTCTTGTATATGACAAATGTTTTCCAATGCACCGAAAATATTCATAGTCATGGCCATTTAAAGCGAGCTCATCATAACGATGTGAAATTTGCCAAATCATTTGGCCAAAATAAATTAAATAATTTTTGGTTTGTCAGTTTGACCAAAAGCTGATTTATGGGTCGATCAATTTTCGAAGCTAAGTTGTCCCAAAATTGTCCCCATTTCGTATGGGTAAAAGGGGACGATTTAGCTAACTGATTGTGAGACTTAAATACGGAAAACACCTGTTGTTGTTTTCTCGTTCTGAGCCCATTTCGAAAAAGGTATTAAATGGTATATAGATTTATAGGTTCTAAATGAAACACATCCAATCTTAAGAACAAGAACCAGAAGAAATTTTGATCTAAAAGTGATTTGGATCGAATAGAAACAAGTTAAACTAACAATCTGATTAAAAATAGTCAAGTGATAGTCAAGTGAAGTCCGAAGGGGAATCGTTTTGAAATGGGATACTAGAATTCATTCCCCAATGGATATAATGTTTTGTAAGCCTTTTCTCCCAACTGAGATCGAAGAACTTAAATACTATTTAAGAATGGATTACAATCATTATCTGTGTATAGTCATCTGAAATGATGAAGTTTTGCTGTTTTAGTTGTCTGATCTTGCTTAAAATTTACACAAATGTTAATAGATATATTAAAATAACAAGATAAACTCATACAACATCGAGATTGTTTACCTTTGACTAACTTTACCTTATATTAAAGTCATCCGATCTGGCTGAATCCAAGTTATACCATCTTTGGATGTATGAACTAGTCGATTTCTATTTATTTTATTATTTTTTTCAAATATCGGAATTTGAAATATCGCTGGAATCAAGACCCAGTCAAAACTGCCATCTCATTCTCTGATTCTTGTGGCTTAAGGCTTAAATAAAGTAAATAAATATTGCATAATTCTAAACAAAAAACATTTGAATTGTAAACTTTGTCCAAAGTGCCAGTCTTCACATTTGTGTGAATGTGGAATTGTATTGAACGTGGCTTTTTGTGTCCGCCTCTTTGGCTTCTGCACCCAGACAATGGGAGCCCATGGACGACATGATGGGCCACAGCTCCAAAAAAGCCAAGACAATCCAACTGCGTCTATGCCCGATCATGGCATTTGCCCCAAAGTCGGACTTATTTACGAAATTAACATTTTCTCGTTGACATCTTATTAATACTTCACACCTTTTTCGATTTTAAAATCGATCGTTATTTTATGAAAATTAGACGACGCCAACGAAACGCGTCGAAAATGCCGACCAGAAACACCAACAAAAAGCCAAATTCATTGGAGAATCGGAGAAATACAAGAAGAAGAAACAAACCAACTGCCAACTGATAACAAGTTGAATTTGAAGTTAAGAACTAAAACCGGACCGAGAATTCAAAACAGGATTGTCGGCAGGGGGGGAATGAGTGGGGGCGAGTGCTGGACTGATGGGGGCAGGGGGTCCAAGCCATTGAATTCTGCGTGGGCTTATTGAATCTTTACGAGTTGTTGTTGGTTCCAGTTGCTTGTTTCAAAAATATTAATTAGTTAATGTGTTTGCTTATTAAAATTCGAAAAGGCATATAAATAAATATTAAATTAAGTCAATCGAGTGGCACGGCAGACGAAACCGAGAAGGAGACTCACTTAAAATTGAAAAATATTAATAATTTATATAACAAGCGTAGCTGAGAAAAGGAAAACCAAATAAACACTTATGCATAATACCAAACTGGATGGCCGAGAGGGAGAGAGGGCCGTCTGATGGGAATATTATTAGCGACAAATTAAAAATACACATAAAGTGTACGAAAAGATTGCCCATAAATCCATAATTAAAGCAACAACTACACAACAACTGATCCAGCCAAATATTGTTCGAATCGATTTCTGCATTTTAAATTAAATTAATTAGAAACTTAATCTTGCGCTTAATTCAAAATGTTATTCCTCAGTCCGTTTGGCCTAAAGGACCTGGGCTAGGAGGCTCGAAACTTGGTGACAATTTTTACTATCTAGCAAGAGCGTTTTTTTCTTCACATTCCATAGATAGAGAGCTATCCTTTGTCGATTCATATATTCAACACATTCCAGTTGGCAGGGCTTTGAGGTGATGAATGCGTCTATCCCAAAATTTACATACATAACTTATGATCCATGAAATATCATACATGGATGGGAGCTATTTGTTCTGCTGCCAACCCAGGCCGACCACATTTCCCATTTGGCTGGCTTTCGGTCTTGGGTCCCCCTACACGTCATCATCATCAACTTTAACTTGCACTCGATGTCTCACCTTTCGAATGATTTATTAAAGTGTCATTAGGGCACGAAGAAACGAAGCGAGCGTAAAAATGAAACGAAACCGAACCCGAAACGAGTCCAACTGAATTGACTTTGAGTGGAGTACTATGTGGTAGTAGTTGATGGAATTGGAGAGATCTCTCGAGAGTGGTAATGAAGTAACCAAAAATGAAACCCCCAACCCGAGGGGGAAAAAGATCGTGTAATGGCTGCGTTAAGTAGTTGAAGTTTTTCTCTTTTCGTTATTCGGGTTGGTTTTGGAATTGGAATTGGAATTTTTTGTTGTTCGAGTCTCTCCTTGCCCCTTGTAAATTTAAATTAAGCAATCTTCATCTACTCCATCTCCAGCTCACTATAGGTTACCGTTAGCTATGATCTCTCTGGGCTGCCTTTGACCCAGGTGATGGTGATGTTGATGGTGATGTCTGGCTGCCCGGTTGCCTTTCATCATGATTGGCTTGGCATTGATTTATTTTTGTGTGCTTGTGTGTGTGTTTTACAACGACAACGATGAGGCGAGAAAATTAAGTTGTTTTAGCTTTTATATCCGAGTTTCTTCTGCATCTGATAAGAGAAGCACCATAAATGTTATTTATTATCCAACTGATCCTAACTTAATAGACTACAGTAACACTTATCGGATATCGGGACATGTAAATTCAGCTAGATCTAAATGGGAATTTGAGTAAACAAGATAAGGAGGAGTAATCATTCATTCAACTCCCCCGTGACTCTCTTCATTCAGGTAACAGTCATAGAACCATCAATTCTATCAATCCTAGACTGGTCTTAGCTATAACCAAAGATTTTCTCAATTGCTAATAGCAACAAGGTGAATTCAATGTAATCCCGACATATCCTGAAAATCACATGTGCTTTGGCTTTTTAAGCCCCATATGTACATATATGTTTTTCGTTGTCTATCAATTTTTAGTAGGTATAATATTTACCTGAAAGTTATCTTAGTTTGTTTTGTTCACCTTTTGTTCTTACCAAATTATGTCTGTTGCCAATAAATATTGTTGTGGGCTTGATCTTAAGTATGGGTGCTATTTCCTGTCCCTTTGGAATGTGACATTCGGTCTAGTATATGGTGCTATTGCTACGAAAGTATTTGTATTAGGTATTGAATCAGTACTGATAATTTTCGATTTGAGTCAAATGTAAGATAGTCTTGCAAAATTTCAGACGAACCACACGACCAAGCTACGACAACTGCTTATATTCTGTGCTCTCTTTTATCGATAACTGGTGGTATGTGTCTGCTAGTTGGAAAGATCATGGTTTGGATTAAGTTCGGTTACATACAATATTCTGAATGTTCAAGAGACTTTTCATTTCGCAGAGAAAACCAACGCCAATGGTGCTTGGACTTTGTTTTGGATTTCCGTTGGCTTTTGTGACGGCTCTATTCGTATTTCCAATAAGTAAGTTAATGGCAATTGATCATCATAACATCATTTATCACTAGATATATCCTTTTTGAGTATAGTCTTACAGTTATATTATACTTTTGTCGTATGCAAATATATCTCTCTGGAGTTTACTGAGCCTGATTTCACAGTTTAAACAATCTGACATCTTTATTATTATTACGTGACGAAAATACAATTTATTTGATTTTACCCCATTCCGCGTCTCAATACTTTAATTAAATGTGTCTAGGCTTACAGGTATATTTAGGTTTCACCGTGTTAGCCTTAGATATCGGATCAATGAGACAACGATGGTGGCTCATCTCGAAGGAGTTGATGGAAACCCCAAAATACTTAGCCACAGTCACACAAGACTAATCCAATATTAGTTTTTCATCTACAATAAAGTAAAAGATCAATAGTTTGGGCGAACTATTGGAACTATCATAAAGAATCATGTTAATATACTGCTATTACATTAATTTATATTTTTAAATTTAATTCAGTTTACTGAAAGTTAAATTTTATGACAAATTTTTCATAGCAACTAATGTAATTATTCACTTGAAAATCTTAAGATTATCCCAGCCACAATTTTATTGTACTTAAAAAAAAGTAATCCACGATTACAAAATTGCTTACTAATTGGAAAAAGTAAGCTAGAACATAATCACTTTCGGTAATGTTAAAACAGCATCACTTACTTTTAATTGAAATTATTAAAAAATGTAAGCACTTAAATCAACTGAAAAAGTAAGCAATAATCACTTTCACAGAAGGAACTCTAGAATGTTGCCATCTATATAATTCAAACCCACATCAATGTTCTACAGTGGATCAAATACATTAGCAAATTCGGAATTCTATCCCAAGTCTCTGTAAATTGCAGACATGACGTCGAAGCCACAAACTTCCATCAGCGATTCCAATGCTGCCGATATGCCACTTTAATTTCCAATTACAACTTTTTACCCATTACTTACAATTTTCACGGCAGGGCAGTTATATTTTCATCAGTCCTTACAAAACTGACAGAAATCAGTGCCTCAAACTAACATTTAGTTCTACCATCGATTGCAGTAGCTAAGGCGAGGCAAATCCTTGACACAGATTTATAATCATTGGGATTTCGGGTTTATAAGTTGTCGTTTTTATACCCTTGCAAGTTTTTTGGTAATCTTTGCGTAGCTAAAGAGGAAAAACGTTTCATCTAGAAGCAAACTTTGCCTGGAGCAATTGAGCATGCTGTTTCATCGTATGTTTATATAACAACTATATAGTATAATCATCCGATCTTGATGAAGTTGAGTGATTGCGTATGGTGAATAGTCAGGAGTGCATTGTTGGCTTTTTTTTTCTATACTAAATTGATTCTGCCTTTCACAGCATTAATGCCGTCCTTTTTATACACTGCTGTTCAATAGATCCTTTCTGTGACACCTCAGCTCAGATTGCAACATAATTCAAACCCGACATATCTTTTGGATTGTCGGAGATGCCAGAGAGACAGTTGGTTTGGCAGCTTCGATGAGTCTTGGTTCTCTTTGGCCTGCTTCTGGTTGGGACTTAATATTAAGAGATTGTGTTTGTTCCCCAGTGCAAATTGTTCCTGTTTATTTGAAAAAATGTTCAAATTGTTCGCAATTTCATTTCGAATTTTATCTACATATGCGAGAAGTAACTTAAAACAAGTCAGATGGTATATACAATTTAGATCAAACTACTATATATCATTTAGTTTATGGGGGAACGAACAGTCAAAAATTATGCTCAATCTGTTTTAGTCTCCGATATATCCATTTAGCCTATGGGTGCAGATTCTAAAAAATGAGAAAAATTAAACAAAAATAACTATAAACATTAGTCTCTGTCAATATTTTTGAACAGGCCGCAATCTCAGTGGATCTCCTTCGTGTTCCCATTGCGATTGAAAAGAAATGAATTGAAATGCGCATACGAAATTATTCAAATGCGCTAAGTTATGAAGTTATCATGATGGCACTTCTCCACTTCGACTCTGGTTCTCTTCCTTTCTCTGCCAGTCGGCCTAAGTGACAATGGGTTTTCCTCACGTATTGCACGCGGTCGGGGGTCGGGGTCGGGTATCAGGGGCCCCAACCAGTTAGAGCGTTTCACTGATCGGCCTAGAGGCGCGCGTGTATGGGTTCGTACGTACACATCCACATCCATATCGATATCCATTTCCATTTCCATTTTGAAAAGACAATTTTGTTAAGCGGCTGCTGGCCTAAACTCTGGCTACACATATTTATGAGACATTTGGGGTAGCCGCTTGCCCGGTGCGACGCCCAACTATTTTGACAGCAACAAGTTGGCCAGCAAATATATGAGAGGAGACCGGCCGAAAGACAGTCACTAACTGTCGCCGTACATATTTCATCGATTAATTTCAAAGATGAAGTTATGAACGTTGAAAGCCGTTCACAAAAAAACTGAAAAAACACCAAAATTTGAATATTTGATTGGGACCGCTCGCCAAGTGGCTCGCTGACTCGGACTTGGAGGTTAGCACACACTCACAAACACACTGGACAATCATCAATTTATGGTTTATTTGAATTGCTTTTAAATGCGGCGTGAAACGGTTTATGAGCGACGACTGGGGCTACGTGACGTGAACAGGTGTTGGCCATCCATCCAACCATCCAGAAACGGAAGCAGCCAAATTCGAGTCAAGTGTCTTGGTCAAGGGTATGACCGACTGCGAATAATAATTACAAAAGTAGTCGCAATGAAAGTACACCAAAACAAAATTGCATAATCAAATTTAAAAGAGAGAATTCTCCAACGTATTCAACAGATTCTCATCTCTATGCCAAAAGTACAAAGGTTTTTTACTGAGTTTTACTAAAAGTTAAGCGAAAACAAAAATTAGTACCTACTATATCTTTGCCGATTCAAGCTGAACGAAAAAACTAATTTAGAAACCAATTTCAACTCGGAAAAACCTATAAACATAAGAAGGGATAAGTACCCAAAAAGCATCTTGTCTTTGGTTTTCTTATTCAACATCTTAACAGCAAAGGATATACCACAGCTTAATAAGTTTCGGATCTTTGATTCAAAAAATATCCTTTACGCAAATATCTGCCATATTTGAGCCCGAAGACGGATTCAAAGTTCGATCTCCCAAGCAATTTTAAATCTCTTTTTGGAATAAGCTTTCGTAGTACACCTAATCCTGATGAATTGCCAATGGAATCTTTTAATTTTAAAAACTCCGTGCTTAAGCCAATGAATTAGTCGTGACGTGGAGATGGATTTGAATTGAAATTGATTCCAAAGTGAAACCAAATGACAGCCAAAGTAAGACCCTGGCATAAGCCAATTGTCAATTGCCAAATTTATGGTTGCCCGTGTCACTGTAGTCGTCTGCTAATGTGCTAATAATGTCAGCCGATCAAGTGAATGGACATCACCATAGCGAAGAGATCACAAAGGAAACTGTTTAAGCATATCCAGATAATGCGGCTAATATGCAAATCTGGCCAGAGAAGAGACTATAAAAGTGCCAGCCTGATGGCTATCAAAGCATATTTTAACGATCATAATTTTTTTCAGTTTTTACCCCACCAAACTATCTTTGCCGCTGAGTTTGTTTATTGGACATATACATATATGTATATGTAAATATACAGATGTGTGTGTGTGTGTATTTGCGCTTTGGCTTTTGTTTAAAGCCAGTTGTAAAAAGCGCTAGGCCACAACAAATGAGCGAACATTAATTACAAACAAAAACTAAAATTTTTTAAGCCGCATAATTGTCAAAGGAAAAGCAACAACAATTGGAAAATATTATTTTCGTTATTAAAACAAAAAACTGTAACGGTTTGTGAAGCTCCCATTAATAATCATCATAAATCAAAGAATTGTGCATAAATTACATTAAAACCACAACAAAAAAAAACTAAACAAAACAATTCTTTTATTTTTTTACGCCTGAGAATAAGCGACAATTAACAAGAATGGAAAACATAAATGCAAACTTATACATATATAGAGAGAATCGAATCTGATTTACAAATACCCTTCCAAATACCCTTCCAATTACCCTTGAGAGAAACCCATTTAAACAAGTTGAGTGACATTTTTGATCGACTTTTATCAAACTTATCAATGAAATGATTAAAAACTAATGAAATATCTAAACTCGTTTTATCTGGGAATTGGTTCAATGACTAATCATAGTAGGTATACCCATATAAGCAAGCGTATAGAACGAATAAAGTCTATTCTTAGATGGAATTTACTATTAACTAACAAAGCATTTTGACAAATTAGTAAGCATTTAATAATTTTACAGTCTTTTAGTAAAGAAAAATTTGGCTCGCATTTGGAGAAAATAAATAAATGAATAAAAAATAACAATGACAAATTTGTTTATTTGTGTGAGCGTGTAAATATTAATATATTTTTAAAGACCCGTTTCACAGCACGGCCGCTGGCAAAATAATAATATTTATTTATTTAGTTTTAGTTTGTTATCTTCATCTCTCAATTAAGTTTAAACATTTACAATTAATCAGCGAATAACAAATTCGACTTGGCAATTTTGTAAATTTTTAAGTGGTAGCGCTTTATATTTAATTGGCTCTATTCAAAATGTTTTTTCGCTAACTGTTAAATGGCAAATAAATTTCCGATATTCAAGCTATTTTTGTGATTTTTGCAATTCTGTTATTTACACTTTGGAACCGTGATTTTCACACTTCGATTAGCTCATTCTTCCCTTCGAAATTTGCTAACTCCAATCCGCTACTTCACCAACATGCGATATTGAATGGACTCGAGTTGATTTACGTTAAGCCAAGTTGACCCAAATGAGGATTCTGTCCCAAATCGAGGTCCTTGTGGGACTTTTCGACCAACTTTAGGCATTTCGTGTTGAAACATTTAAGTTTTTTGGCTTTTAGATAGAAAAACGCTCAAATATTAATTTCCAACACATAAATTAATTCAAATTTAATTACATATCTTGGTTAGCGCCTACAAGTAGCAGGCAAAGGGAGGGGAAAAAGAAACACATCGAAACGTCTGACGATGCCGCCATTAACACAAATGACGCTGCAAAATGGCGGCCATATTAGGCAAGAGTCAGGCAGTCTAACCAAAACCCAACCCAGTCCAAGTAAAGCCAACCCGGGCTAACCCAAGACAAGCCAAGCCAAGTTAACCGAACCGACAACAAGTCGGCTTTGGCCGACAAGCGCATGTTGATTGGAGCAGCAAGATTGGCAAACAGCCCCAGCTGAATCTGCGGTGGCAAAGGGACCGTGGGGAGACCGAAGCTGGCAAAGCTGAGGCCTGCCTCCTTCTCCAGTTCTCCGTGCCGCCGCTGACAGTGATGACTGTCAAGAGCAATTAAAGTCAAACTCAAAGTCAGCGGACTTAGATTTTTCACTGTGTCTAGCCGGCCAAGCTGCGTATGTGGCTGTCCATCCAAAATGCAGCAGCTTCGGCTACAAACCTACAATTAACGAAGCCAGCAGCCTAAACTCTAGCATTTCTTCAGGTTTTTCCACTTGAAAAACTATGTAATTTAGCACTTGGCTTCAAGTGCAAGAAACCGAAGACGATGATGACGATTATGATGATGATGATGATGATGATGGCTATGATGGAGAAGAAGATGAAGACATGGTCAAAGAATGCCTTGCACAAGTCAATCAGCGTATAAATTTCGCTGCATTTGTATGGGTGAGTATATGTGTGTGACATGAAGTGTGCCCAATAATGAGCAATTAACGCCTTACTCTTACTACCTACGGAACGGTAGTTTCTTACCATGTTTTCGTCTCTTTAAATATTCCACATAAAGTCTTCAGTTAAATGAGTTCTCCATATCTCTCTCCCTCTTTATCTGCTCTATCTATCTCTCTTTCTGCTGGTCGATGGGGCGCGCCATGTAGAAAGCAATTTCTGTAGCGCCTTTTATCTGACACCGCCAAGTCTTCAACACCTTTTCGAGTGCTCCAAGCTCGCAAGAGGGAGAAAAACAACAGCAACGGCAGCAACAGCAACAACAACAACAAAATGAAACTCGTTGTAATAAGAAGTTGGTTAAAAACAGTAATAATAATAAAGAAAATCACCAAATCATCATCATCATCAGCATCAGCATCAACATTAACATCGGCATCGGCAGCGATCGCCAGCATCAAACGTAAAAATCGATTTACACATCATTTTGGAATTGCGTCTGGTTGTGCGACTGTCTGTGAGAAGATCATTAAGTGAACAAGTGAGTCAGTGAATAAATGAACGAGACAGACAGACAGAAAAAGGGAGAAAGAGACGAAGAGTAAAATGTGCGAGGGAAGTTCTTAGAAACAGCAAGTCAAATTGGGTGGGAGCCAATTAAGTGCATATAGAATATAGAATTTACATAGGTCCAAGTTCACTTTGACTCTAAGCAGGAAGTTGCATTAAGTCAATTCATCATAAATCTCTCAGCCAAACTTAATAGGGAGGAATCAGTGAAATTGAGTCAACCTTTTTCTACTACATTTGTTTACAGATGAGCATAACTAATCAAATCTCAAAAAAGGAACGATCGGAACAAAAGCAATTTGCAAGTACATCCAACGGGAATGTACGGCCAGTTCGTCGCTTAAGTCTTTCGTTTTTTCATTGTGAAACAAATGTGCGATCTGCGCTGGCGGCGAACTTTATTGAGTCATGTGTGAGAGTGTGTAATTAAAACCGAACAACTTCATCTCGACGAACGGTTAATTACAATCACAGTCTAGGCATCGGCGTAAGCCTCTTAGCAGAAAAAACTCGTACGTTTTACGCTGTGCGAAGGGCCACTTCGCACAATTCGCCATTGTGCGAGGGTTTTGCCCGGAGAAAGTAAGTCAAGTCAGTGCTGGGGCCTGAGTTGTTCTGGGCTCTCTCTCTCTAATTGTCTGTGCTGACATCTTTCAAGGTCTTTATCATTGTTCACGGAGCTTAGCAAATGCTCCGCAATGTGCCAATATGCCAGTGACATAGTTATTAGCGTGATTGGCATGAAACTCATTCCAACAACAAACAGATAAAGTCAAAAAATCTCGACTTCAAGCATCTGTCGCGGCCCAAAAAGACCGCAGCCAACCGCAAAAAACTTGAATAAACTCCGGTGGCAGCCTCAAATCAAATTGCAATGACAATGCGACTTAGTCTAGACTTTTAAATCACACAGAAAAAAACAACTCAAGCCGGTGTCGTTTCTCTGATCCTTTTTGGTAGATGGATCTATGAGGTGAGGGGACGACAACAAGTGCTCTGGCTGATGCCTGATGCCTGTAACCGCAAATTATGAACAAATGAATTGGCTTGGCAACAACAGCTTTTGTGGTTTGGTTTGCTCCTTCTCCTTTTTTTTCAGCAGACTGGCTCAAAACTAATTGCAACCACATGAGATTATTGAATGGCTAACAGATTGCAAAATGCGGCCGAGAAGTCTAGAAGGAAAAACCTCTGAACTACGGCCCAAGCATTACCCACTGACAGTGAGTGGGTGAAAATTATCTTGCCTCTGTCGGGAAAATGTAAAATCTTTAATATAAGCTAATACTTCAGACTTTCAATTCTACAGTTGGAGTATAAGAAGTTCACATTCAAATCACAGTGAATCGCAGTGAAGAATCTGCCTTTATATAAGAGAGGGCTTACTTTTATAAAGATCTAAACGGGAGAGGCAAACACTTCCATTGGACACAAATCTGTAATAAACTTTATTCCATTTCATTTTAAAACTCATAATGCTGAGAGTTGTCAAAAACTTCTCATCAAGGTGGACGAGAACAGAAACCTTAACGGATTCAGGTACTCCAATGCGTAAAGCACTCCCCTTTGGCCAGAGGACAACCATGTCAAAGAAGGCGTAAAGGATTTTCATTTGATTTTATTAATTCTAATGAACGTGGAAAAGTTAGCAGCTCACACAGTTACGTGGGGTGGCTTGAGGGGAGCTATCACATTTCCCCTTTCCCAGTGGCTGCTGCTTTTGCAAGCGTAGGAAATTGAATCAAATGAAAAGTCAAGCCAATGGAACACATGCACCAACAAGTTCAAGGATAACCACCCTCTAGCTAACTCTTGTTGTTGTGGGAGTGGGAAATGGCTATGGAGTGGTATTAGAGGAGGGTTAGAAACAATTGCGATACATTTAGCTAAATTTATGCACCCCTTCATCTGGGTTCTAGCTCGTTGTGGTGGGCCATGCACTTGTTGTGGATTTTTTTGTGTCGGGATGTTAAAAAACAGACTGAGGTAATTTGAGAGGATTTCGTTGGAGATTTTCTGCAAAGCTAATGCCATTAAATGACCTCAAGGCCGGTTTATTGATATATCACTTGATTTTTAGTGTCAGATTCAATTCGGGCTTAAGTCCTATAACACCGTTTTTTACGGTCTACTTGATAAAAGTTCACAAGGAAAGAGACCCTCATTTCGAACATGTGTGGCGTAATTCTGTTCAGATTTTCATAGGTTTTCGGTACAATTTATCATGGGATTTGGCACATCATTTGACACATAATACACACCAGCAAAAGAGGTAGAATGACCTAAGGAATAATGATGACAAAAATAAAAATGCTTTCAAAAGAAGAAGGGAGGAACTAACACTCACCTGACCTAACATCACCTTATTGTTGTTGGAATATCTACCTCCGATTTCAGGATTCTAGAATTATACAGAACAGAATCGTCTTCTGCAATCATTTTGAGTTTATTAGACCTGATCTACCTTTCCTAGAGCTTCTTGGCTATTATATAAAACGAAAGAAAGAGAAAACATAAAGTCAAGTGAGAGACACTTAGATTAATGTCTAAATTACAATGCCATGGCCAAGATGGAAGAATAATTTTTTTCTCTAAAATTTCCAAAAAGAAAAGAAACCGATTAAAAAAGAACCGAAACTCGTGGGCGAAGACTGAAAATACTGATAAATGAGCCAAGTAAATGCCGAAATAATGACTCTTTCTTCCCAAAGTATTTTCCTAGTTGTATTTCGAAAGACATGGAATTGTTTGGATGTACATACAAACGGATCCCTTGCGCCCACAGAACTGATTGATGATCTGGCCATTAGGCACCAACATTCGGGTCAGTTGCAACCGAAAAAGTGTTAAAAAATGGTGAGTGATGGTGCGGCTCGTCTAATTGCATGCGTAATCAACAACCCTTCCCTCTGCTCCACACCGCTCCCAACCCGGCATCTTCGTCATTTCCCAACTGCAGATGCAATCACCTTTAAATGTACCTCACTTTGCCGGCAATTAAATGGCGACTTATCGCATGTAGGAAATCTCTAAAGATGTTTTTCAAGCCGACGTCGAAGTGTCTGCCCCGGTCCAGCAGATCCCAAGACTCTCACATATGCGCCGCTAATTTCGATTCTTATTAAACGACCATCACAAATACGAAATATTCATCTTTAACTCTTTTTCTCTTACCCCTTATTCAGAGATTTTTTAGTATTTTTTTTTTTTTTTTGAATATCATGCTAAATAATTAAACACGCAGCGCACGTTGTGTTGAGTCTCCCCAAAGGGAGATGGAAAAAATTTAGACATACATACACATACGTATGTATGTGTGTGTGTACGTATGCATGTGTATGGGATATAGAGATGGACGGCGTATATATCTCGAATGTAATTTCAATTTCATGTCACAGACGACTGAGTGAAGGCGAGGCTGATGCTGTGGATAATTGATATGCCGAGTGCATTAGACCTGAAGTTCTCATTCGAGCCGTTTGCAATTGCCAATTGCAATTAAGTCAAGTGACGAGACAAAATGAAGCCAGCAAATAAGCCAGATTCCAGGAGTTTTTCATAAATTAAAACTAGAGAATAGCTCTCGTCCTCCTTTCATCTATCTCTTAGGATTATGATGCAACAAGTATCCCAAGTTGGCCTTCTTAGCTTGGCTAAATCCTTGACAAGTATAAAGCAAAAGCACAACAGCCTAGACACACTCATACCCACACATGGGAAGAGGGAGTGAGATTGAAACTGAAATGCAGGCGGGAAAAACAAAATTGACAACACGCCGCAAAATTCAATTATGTATTCATGTATGCAAAAAAAAAAGAGGGAAAAAGGAAAGGAAAAACGAAGGAAAAAAGGAAATATAAAACACGCAGCTAGAGCAGCTCCAACACTGAAGAAGAGTAGAGTAATGCCTCTTAAACCCACCCACGCCCCAACGAGACAAAAACCAATGCTCCCAGTCAAGCGAAAACCGCAAAGAAAGTTCTACATGAGCCAGGGGCGTAGCCAAAAGGCGAAATCACACTAAGAATATGCGTTTCTTCAAGTGATACGATACCAATCATAAATGAAAATCAGTGTGACACAGCCGTCAGCCCCAAGAAGTACAGAAGTCAAGAAATCCTACGGAATCCAAGTGATATAACTGTTTGATGCTATGAGATTGGGTTCTCCAAGAGATGGAATATCTTCAGAACATAGGTGATGAAACATTTTCTTCTCATTTAGATTCCCATCGCTTTGCCGTAGTGGCCTTAGTCTGATTCCCATATTTATATAGATGTTCTCTTTACTCCAAAAATGATTCTTTTTAAAGAATTTATATTCTCAGCTTGATTTGAGGCTGCTTCATTCAATGTATGCACATATGTGTTTCTACCACATTCAATGACAAAAGGTGTCAAGAGGAGGAAGCAGAGTTGTCCCGCCCAAAGCTTATCTCTTGTTGATAAAGGCCAACGGAAAGGCTGAGACACCTCGGAGAAAAAGGGAAAAAACAAAAAAGGAGGGGGAACCGCCGGATATGAAATCGAAAGTCTGAGCCAATAGCCAATTTGGCGTGCTATCCCACTCCTTCTGCCCCAAGCTAAGCCCCAACCAGTGCATGGCATACACATTTCTATTAGAGATGCCGCCAAAGGGCCCAAAGATGCAAAGGAGTTTTGCGCGTGTTTATGTATCAATCAGGGACACGGATCCATTTGCATGATGCGGCACAAAACGAAGTAGCTCGAAATGGATCTCTGGCATTGGAGAAGTCAAAGAGACTGCAGACTGTAGAGTAGAGGGAGGCATTGAAGATGGAGCTGGCAGTGGCGGTGGTGGTGGCCGGGACGGGGACGGTGGAGATGCACTGACTCAGCTCTCTCTCAGATCATGAGAAAAGACGAGATTAGCGCAACGAATTAAGAAATTGAAATTACTCCAAAAAGTGTTTGGCGATCGATACGAAACACAAAGAGTCAGCACATTTTTCTCTCACTCTCTCTCTCTCTCTCTGTCTCATACCTATATACATATATCTCCAAGTCATTGTGGATCAAATGGGTTATGCCGACGCGTGATATTTGTGTTTTGTTGCTCACCCACCCCCACACCAGTCTCTGTTGACCCACACAAACCCCTCCTGATCCCAGAGCCCCCTTTACAATCCACTCTATCGGCAGTCTGACGAGATGCGCTAATCTCTACACTAATCTAATTAATCAAACATTCAGCGTCAGAACTCGGGGGTAAGAGGCAAAACACATACATAGTGTCAAATAGTTTAGAGGACCGCTTTGTAATTGCCTGAAATAGATATTGAAATGGAAATAGGGCCTAGCCCCCAAGTTCAATTGTCAACTGTGCCACCTTTCGAGGGGCCATCGATCATTTCCGAATTTCGGCCTTCTTCTGTTTAGCCGCCACATTTACGCAGCATTCCAAGTTTGACATATTGATTGTCGCGCACTTCGATTCGATGAATGTGTGGTTGGGGTAGAAGAGTAGGCAAGCGGGGTGAGGGGGAGTGCTGTTCGATTGTCAACTAATTAAATGGTTGACCAAATCGATTAACTTTACCCAACTGACTGATGGCTAAAGATTGTGATCAGCTGAGAAGTGAGAAAGGCGACAAAAAGAAATCACTCAAAATAAGCCCAGAGAAGGAAGTATCCACAACTGCAGAGCCCCAACTGACTGTTGGTCTGTTGTCTGTGATCCCCTATCTCTGCAGACTCAAATGCTTTATGGCACAAGGACCACGTGCACTCATGACCATGGTCCTAGACCCGATTGGGGTTTCTTCTTTAAGCCAAGTAATATAAAATTTCATTTTCTTTGTGCTTTTCTTGTTGTATGTACATATATATCTCTAATATCAGCGAGTATTTCCAACGCATAGCAAAGATAATGGAAGTTGGCGTCACCTGTCCAACTCACGTTCGTTGTCTGTCGTTAAAAATGATTAATTAAGGCATTTGGATATCATTTGTCATTCTTAATTTATTAATTAATTAGAATTGCCCAACACGTACATTGACACCTGAGAGTAGAGTATAGGAGTAGTTCCCCATCCCTCCCCTGCAACTGCTTAACCGGTTGTAGAGGCATCACGACTACGCCTACTCTTGGGCGTGGCTCCCTCAAATGGAGTTTTTCACAGAATTAGGAATAAGCGGGCTCTGGAAGACGCTGCAAAAACCTTGTCGCATTGTCCGCCTACTGTTGTGTTCGACTCAACTCATCCGCTCACAAAGTTCCGTAGGGAAAAGGATCCCTTCTCACCGGCGAGTATCATACTTATTCCAGGCACCTGGAGGAGTTTGGAGGAGTTTGCCTCCAATTGGAGTTACTGTGGGGATTATGCACGACCTACGAAAAGATGCTAGAAAAGGTGTTCGCTTTTAATGGCAGCATATCCAGCTTCACCGTTGAGCACCGTTCAAACGATGAATTGGAGGCATATGGACAAAGTGCAGTCACCCAGATTCCCTTCATAGAGAAGGAGCTATGTGCCGAGATGGGCATAGATGGGCACTTCTTGGTTTACGAGGCGGTAATTGGCCTAAACAAAATTTGTATATAGTAGATTAGTTCTAAATAATTTAGTACTTGTATTATTAATAACATTTGTACATAAGTAAATCTACTTAATCTAATCTAAACTAATCAGTTCTAATTTCATTTTGTATTTCTAATGGAAATATATAAATAATAATAGGTATCTAATTATAAATTGAATATATGAAACAACATACCATTTATTAAAGTTTAAATATGTATAAACAATTGTTTTCTCTCAGTGCAGAGTTCGCCCGCGACGTAAAGAATTTTCGCCGTAAAAAAAATTGACTATTCGCCGTAACTTTTTGCCCATTCGCCGTGAGTTTTTGCGTCTCGCCGTTGCACTCCCTTAGTTCACCTACTAGGCAGCAGATGGCTTTATATGAGAGTAATAGTCCTAAGGGTGAGAGTAACAGTGCTAAGGCAGAGTAATAGTCCTAAGGGTGAGAGTAAAAGTCCTAAGGGTGAGAGTAAGCGGTTAATTTAAAAACAAATGAAATGTTTCGAATGCAACGAGGTGTATCCATGTCTTATCCGATTTTGATGAACAATATCTCATTCGACGGAAAATTTAATTCACTATCAATCGTAGTCCAAGTGTTGTTATACTTTAGTATGAATTAGTGGCGTAAAATGACTCCTGCCACCCACAAATCCTTTACTCGGAATAAACGATCTGGGGCTAGTTTATTGTAGTCCAAATAAATATTGTCTAGAACACACATCCGTCCGTCGTTTATATTGGATGCTTGTCCACAGATTGAAACAATCTGAAAATAACTCGAAACTTATACACAATTGCAAATTCCAATTATGGCTTGCATGTGATACGTGTAAAGGCAAATCAAAAACTCCTGAAGAAGTCCCTCAGGATCGGTCATGGCTAAAAATCGGCGAAAAAAGTATGCAGATGTCTTTACTGCTCTGGGTGTATTAGCACTAATTAAAGAATCTTTCATTGCAGTTTACCAACTCGATGGAGACAGCAGAAAGCATAGTGTCAATGCTGGAAGAAGTGCCACCAAATGTAAAGCAGAATTTGGGGGCAATTGTTTCCGAAAGGTGTATGATCAACAAATCGGTTGATTTTGAGCCACAAAATTGTAATTTTTCAGTCTGTGCGTCCGTGTCCGTCCACGCTTCTTTTAGGTCATTAATGGTAATATTTGTAAAAATATACATAATAGAGATAAGTTACAGGAATTTAGAGTTAAATTAGTATAAAAAAAAACACTTCCGGCTCACTTGGTCACTTAATAGTGGCGACATAAACGAAATAACCATAAGCTACTTTTTGGATTTTATTTTGAAATGGACATTAAAGGAAGTCTACCTTTAAATATTCGAACAGAATGAAAATGAATGAAAATTGTGTGTTGTTTGACTTTTCAAATGTAAAACAAAAAAAGTAATAATATTTCTTCATCTTTTAAGAAAGGTGGCGAAACGAAGTTCTCCGGGTTTGCTAGTAATTAAATTTCTTTAATGTAATTGTAATTTTAACAATTTAAATTTATTTCTAAGCGATTTGACCATTCATTTCTTGTAATTTGTCAAAAAATGTAAAATTTCACCAAATTGCATACTTTTAGGCATTTTTAAATTGTTGGATAAGCCATTTTATTTTACCATTATACTTACGATGCATCAAATGGATAATAGACGATCCAAAATTAATTGATTTTAACTAAAACTCTTTAGTATATTCTAAATTGAAATTGAAAAAATTCCAGCTAAAACTCAAGCGATTTAAGCAGGATTTTATTCTATGTTCCCAGAACACAGTAGATTTACACAAAATTGTACATAAAGCCAAAAAAATGAATACCATCGCATAATATACATATTGACGAATAAGACTGCGCAGTTTTTTACCACAAAAACCGAATAACACTTCCTGCTTTTACTCCAAGAAACAAAAAAAAAATTGAGATAACAATTGCAAAAAACATGACCTCACAAAAACGCAAATAAACAAAGCTACATCAATAATTGCGATATAACAAATTAAAACTAGATACCATCAAGATCATTTTCCATATTGATTTACTTAAATATTTGAAGTAAGTCCTTAGATTTCGCAATTTTAAGTACACTTTTTATCCACATAGAACAGAGTGAAAGTTGACGGAAGCCAATAGCTAACTTTAGGCCCTGGTAAATTTTCAGGGTATTTTTGTTCTGATTTGTTATGATGCCCCTGACAAACTCGTCAAAAATAAATGAGTTTCTGCCAAAATTTTCGACATCTGGACCAGAGTGCTTTGAACATTGGAAAAGATTTCGTTTTTTATTTTTGGCATAAGCTACGATTTAATTGCTAACAGTGTGAAAGATCATCAATAAAATATATCTTCAACACCATGAAATTTCCTTTGGCATACTTTTAGGCTGAATGTTTTGTACTTTTAGCGATAGGGCAGAGGCAGACTTCGGCTGCGCAGAAGTTTGTATACCCTTGTAAGTTGTTTTGATATTCTTCCCTTACCTATAGCCGTCAAATGTATGGCTCATGTATGTATATGGCTATGCTGAGTATTATTTTTTATCGTATATGTAAATGATAGCCATATAATAACGTGATAAAATTTTGATCGAATTCGGCACAGTCCCGGTCCCGTTTAAATTAACGAAGTTATTGACAAAATGACGAAGTTATACAAGGCATAGTTTGTTGAAGACTCGAGCTCAGGAGTTTGTTTAACAATCAACAATGTAGTTAAAAATTGCTTTTTCATTTCGAATTTTATTGACCCAGACATTCACAAGGATAGAATTTCTTACCTAAAAAGAGAATGGGTGAAATTTCTCAGTCTAGAGTAAACAGAAATCACTTTTTGATGCAAAATACACTTCGTGTATTGATTAGATTTTTTCAAAAATAATTTTGACGAAGAATAGTAGAAGGTCGTGGAGGCTTAACCACAAAAATGTTTTTTTTTATTGTCAGATTAAAATCAATAAGTATATGTAGGCATTAAGGTTTTCCATACAACAGATCCAAGCACTGAACCATTGATAATTGCACTCTACAATCAGAAAACAAAAAAAAGCAAATTTCTCGATCCTCAATGTCGAGGCAACCAACGATTTTAGAATAATTTTGTTTCGACAAATGAACGCTGCTAAGAGCGAGCAAAGTGATAATGATGAAAAGTTAAAACATTGACGATCTTACCCCCTGATATATACACTTTATGTCCCCAATGTAGTACACATTTCTCTCAACCACTAGGTCCGTTTATAGAGGGTCACCTACAGGCTTTAGGTAACCTTGCTTTGAAAAACTGACTTCATATTCGTGCTTCTCAGTCCATGGCGAAACACGTCGTATTTATAAATATAAATGAATACTTTAATAATAAAAAATTTAAGTTCTCGACAACAAAATATTTGTCTTATTTGAATGCCTTCATTGCTCCATAGCTTTCAGAATGGGGCACGTTGGTCTTGGTTATAGAGATTTAAAAGAACCAAGAATCAATTGCCTTTTTTCTCTCCATTAACCAATTTTACACGCATACCTTCAAAATCTGCCATTTAAGCAATTTATTAAGGTGGATAAATAAGTCTCATTGTCTTTGTGTTTGATCATGTTCCATTGCGATTTGCCTTTGCAATCAGCCTCTCGGTACACAGGAACCCGAACCGAATATTGGATCGCTGATCATGGATATGGGAAAGATGCAGATATGGTTCTAAATGTCAGTCGCCAGGGACCAGTGCATGATTTGAATCATGAATTCTAGAATGAATGGCCACATTTGAAATTGTACAACAAAAAGGACTATCATCAGGACAACCACTCGGTCCCCGACTCGCAATTAAATCTGTTTGCTTGCTGGCCAAGAAACTTGGAATTGAATGTCCAGAAATGTTTGCCCCACTTTTGGCCAACCATTGCCTCAACAAGTACTCGAATGTGCAAGTGGAAGCCTGCGTGAATCTGAGCCCAAACAAACTGCCATCACCACTTTGTCGTCGTTTGAAACTTTGTCAATGACGAGTTTTGTTCTTTTTCTGATCAATATGATATCAGAATAGCACCTTTAGCACAGTTTTGGACTGCTCGTAGGAAGACGGTAAACTTTTCGCGCTATCGGCAAAGAGTTAACAAAATCTTCCCTACCCTTTGGGCTAACACGTTTTGTATCTTAGCATAAAACAAGTGCTAGATGTCTTACCACATAACAATGAGTATGCCGAATTAGCATTCATTTAATTTTGCTACAAAACACTTTAAGCCAAGACAAGAAGATAAACAATTATCGAAAACTCATCAGTAGATTACGTTCCATCAAAAAACAAGTTTGTAATTAAGTCCACTTGATTACATAAAAGAACAAAAATTTGGCAAGGGTCGACAACGAGGAAAAATTACTTCGACAAGGATCAATACAAGTTGTCATCCGCATTCTTGAAAGACAAAGTTTTAAAGGCATTAAGCAAAAAATTGCTGTCAATACTTAGGCCAGATACTCTGGGTGTAAGATATATCATGGCATATGTGACAGAAAGCAAAGAAAGACTATCTCCAAAATGTGGGAATGTGAACAATCTGCCAATGATGGATTGCTTCTGGCTGTTTAGATCGCAATTTTTATGGGATACGACAATTTACCTATTTGTTTCAAACTAAATGATATTTCAAATAGATAAAGCTCAGTATCAATATCATTCATCATTGTAGGCAGCTAATTTCCTCATGTCAATTTCCAATCACGTCCTGTCCACAACACAAATTAACAATAAAAAACCAACAAAGCAAAATCCAATCAAAGCAGTTCTTTTGTAATTTTACAATTATTCGATTATTTACGACCTCAGCCGCCCACACATCGATCGCATCGAACGTTCCATCCGATGGCCACGAGGAAGTAAGTTCTCAAGTCATCATACGAGAGTTTGGGACCAGCCGTCAGTCTGACTTGATTTTGACGAAGAATAATATGATGGAGCCCTAAAACATAAACACATAAGCACTTCTGATCGATCACTAGCGATCTGCGATCACTGACCAACAATATTTATACAGCTAAATGAGAAAACGTGACCGGCCACACTCAAGTGCTAAAGTGTCAAGTTGAAGGCCCTTTGGAGCATCATCATCATTTTCATCAACCACATTGTCGTCCGTCTCCGGTTTGCCTTCCTGGTGAGGGTGGGATGACGGGTACGGCGCCAGCGACTACAACGGAGACAGATGATGACGACACTTGGCTGCCTGGTGGCAGCTCTCAGAGTCTTAATGAAGTCGCACGATAAGATAATTATGTTTAAGTTTCTCTTTCGGTTTGTTTCTGTTTCATTTCGCTGTAGCTGCCTCATAATATCATAATTAAAAATTGCAAAGACTTCCTCAAGAAGACTTCTGGGGCCTCCTCGTTTGCCTCGCCTCATTCGGGTTGCCCCTCATGTCCGACAATTATTATGAAGTAATATTTTTTTAAACAATTCAAATGTTGGCTAAACAATCGTGTGTGTTTTGAATTTCTTCGTGGGGCTGTGCGCTGTGTGCGTTCGGTTTTATGAGCGGGTTTTACGATCCAACGATACAGTCAGTCAATCGCCTTAAAGAACTGTCAAATCATGCAAATAAATGTGCTTTTAAAGCGACAACCAATGGGCCAAATGGGTAGCCCAGCTTCAGACTCGACTCGACTCGACTAGAGCCCAGAGACCAGAGATTTAAGGTGTTGTTCCGTGAGTTGCAGAAATACTCAGAGACAACAAAACAACCAAACAATGAAACAAGAAACCAACTTGGCCAGATTAACAACTGAACACAATGCAAAAGACTTGCAAATGTTTACGGCTAGGAAGAACATGGAATACAAATTATGGGCAAATTAATTGATTAATTAATAGTTTAAGTGGGTAAGCCAAGAAGTACGTTTTATGGCAACATTATGACATTAAAACCAACTGCAAAGTGAATATTAAAACATTCTATTTAAATAAAAGTTATATGCATGGTTGATTCTAAAAATATATTAGGAAAATGCCACATCAAGATAGTTTCTTATACTCTAAACCACCTTAACTTCTCTCATTCTCCCTTTATGATTAGTTTCAAGGATCCACTTCCAGCTTGCAAATTTCCGAATTATTAATGCTGAAGCTAACAGCAATAGGAAAAGTCTTAGATAAAATCAATTTATCTTCTAAGAAAGAATAGGAAAAAAAATTACTAATCAATTCTTAGCTGTCAAATAAGCAAACATTTCCTGGATGTTCGGAATTCTATTTCGTCAACCCTAGTCAAAATGAATAAACAGAAATCCCTCTCCAATGCCATTCAGCTTGTCACTCCAATGGATTGGCAATGGATTCCCCTTACCTTCCATTCCTCTACACTCCAGCCTTTTGATGATCTTTAACAACATAATCCAAGATTTAATAGCTTACACACTCTGAGACATAGAAAGCAAAGGTCCGCAGTAAACCTTGAATGTAGCTCATAGAAGAAAACACAAAATATTTTGGTTATTGCAAAATTAGTTCCAATAATAATAAAATCAAAATCAAGGAGAGTAAATCAAATTTTGGTGGAAACACCCACCAAAGTTCAAAGCTGTCGCCCTAAAAAGCCAATTGCCATTAAATTCACAAATCTCGATCCAAGTCGGTCGCTTTGTTGTGTCCCCATATAAAGATTAGAATTTTATGATGATTTCTTTTTCGGTGGAAATTGTAAACGAAATTGTGTTGATTGGCACCAGTTTGTCTCGGGATTGATGATGATTAATGGTTACAGCCAGGCCCGGATCGTGTCCGTATTCAGGGAATAAGCTTGACATTCTCTGCCTCTTTTTTCTTCCATTGGCGGCTTTTCCCCTCTTTGGTCATTTTTCTATTTTCTATGGGTAATAGGACGTTAAAGAAGGTTTATTATCTCATTTATATATCTTTGTTAAGAGGACTCAAGTTGGTGGGGAATTTAATTTGTCTTAAGATGGTTTAAGCCAACTCTTTAGATGTCCCAGAAACTTACTCAAAAAGGTGTTGTGAACATAATTGTTTGGTGCAAAAGATTACCAAGATACGGTGATCCTAGTTCGATAGCCCCAACCGAAGAAAAGTGCATAGTTTGAGTCCAATGTTTAATGATCACAATGGACAAGATCTCTTACTCCGACCCTGATGATTATTTGCAAAGCTGTTTGATCTGCAATCAGTCCATATAAAAGGGGCTAAAATAATGATAGGTGTTGCTGCTTTTTCACCTTAGTGGACATCTCTTTATTTCACATCAATCATACGCCCACGGATAAGTGCAGAGATGGATCATGGATGGAGATGCTGCAAAACTTTGCATTTTATCTAATGTACTTTTGTTTTTGGAAAGAGAAAGTTGAACTGAAATCGTAAATACATATCGTTTTTACACCCACATTGATTCTTGTTGCCAACTGATTTGACATTTTTAATTTAGCCAATCCTAATTTATTTGCATCTATTTGTCAAAGTTCTCTTCTTAATTTCAGTTGCTTTATGTCAATTATCTTGTTCTTACCAAATTTGTCAACCACAAAAAAGAACAAAAAACCAACAAAAAAAAAAAGCGATAAAAGCAACAACAGAATGTTTAACTAGCCATTTATCAAAATGTTTATCTGCAAGATTTACCAAATTAACATTTGCCTGACCCTGACTGACCGACTCAGCGACTCACTGGCCAATTGGATTGTACTCGCGAAATTTCTGGCACATTGCAGCTTAATTTGAAAATTTATTACTTAACCTTTAATTTGTGCATAAACGGCTATTTAATTGTACTTTACGAATGCGAACACAGTCCACAACACACACTTGACCTAAGCAAAGAAAAAGAGAGATAGAAAATACTCACCTTGGCCACAAAATCATTGTTCGGCCATAATCGTTGAATGGTTTTCTTTGTATTCGAGTTTAGTTAGAGGCGCCGCCGATGCAATTTAAAATGTGTTTGTGATTCAGATTGATTTTATTTCAAAATTAATATCTTGAGATTCATTTCCATATACTGAATGACCAAACATATGGAAGTCTACCAACAAAATGGGTCAAAAGTAAAAGAAACTCTCGTAAAACTGATCTGATTGAAAACAATCGCACAATACTCTTTTAAAGTTGCTTCAATACTTAATTTAACGGTTTCATCTATTATATAATCTTTCGATTCTTAAATTCAATATAATTTAATATTTAAGGTTTTCCATTAAGCAATTGCTTGCCAATGGAAAAATTACAGAATAAGTCACATTAAATGAGCCTTAGCTAAGCAGTTTGCTTTACACATTGTTTATGGCCTACAATCAACTGTTTCAGGGGGCCAAGTAGGCGTGGGCACTTTAATTATTAATTTTGGCTCTCTGTCTCTATTTCATTTTTATGGTTTTTGTTGTTTCTTGTTTATTGTTTGTTGTTGTTGCCCAATGCACGAGTCCGAGTGCTACAATTGCGCACTTCAAAACCAACAATTGTGCCACGGGTCGTGGCAGTCGCCTCTAATTGTCTGTCACCCGAAGAAGATGAAAAAGAGCTGAGAGTGAGAGGGGGAGAGGGAGATGAAGATCTATGTATACCCTGTTCAGCCCCCATTCCCCAGGCCATGGTTAATTATGCGCACATTATGCCCAATGAATGGGCTGGCGATTGCGTTCAAGAGCTGCAACATGAAGTTGGCGGATCATTGGGAAATACTCGAGCTCGGGTCCCCGGGCTTTTGTCTGAGTGTCTTCATTTATTAGATTTCTTTATGGGCCCACACGCCCCAGCCCCAGCCCCAGTCACAGCCTCAACCTCAGCTCATCTCAACAGATCTTACCATCTCTATCGCACTTTCTTAGACTGTCTCTGTCAGTCTTTGCTGTTGTTGATGGCATCATTTCAGCAGCTTTTGTAATTTTATTTTGGCTGGTGGGAAGTTGCTGCTGATGCTGCTGCTGCTGCTCCCTCAAAAAGAGTTCGTCGCTTAAGTCTTTCGTTTGCACTTTTTTATTTAATTATTTATTCCATTTTATGTTAATTGAATGCGTGCCACACATGTGCCACAAGCATATGCCAGACATAATGGCAGCAATTGATGGCGTTGGCGTTTTCGTTTTCATTTTCGATGTTGCTGCTGTTGTTGTTGTTAGTGTTATGGCTGCTGCTATTGCAGCATCTAATAAAAACGAGAATTAATTTTCAAAAGATGCTAATTTGATTGATTGCATCTATTTGGCAAATGCCAAAAGTTGCAATGATTATTGCATGGGAATTACTCTTCTATACAACTTCTGGGAGTGCTTTGAGTCGTAGAATAATTATTCAAAAATCCATCGGATGTGACTTAAGCTAAATTAAACTGGACCTCTTTACCTTATGCAACTGCCAATTATTATTTGCCATGGTACCAACAGCTAAACAGCAATCTAACACACACAGGACACTATCTCAAAAACATTAAGCAAAAAGACATAACACGGATAGACCAAATAAAAATTCTACGACTTGGATTAGGTCACACAAGACTCACTCAACAACACTACATTAACCCGAACGACATAACACCCTGCTCAACCTGCAACTCAACACTTGAGCTACACATGAAAAACTGCCCTGCAACCCACATCAGGGATGAAGTCCTTAAAAAATTATGCCCAATAGCAACCCTGGCAAACCCAACTCCAACTAAGCTTTCCCCGATAATCGACTACCTCAAAAAAACTAACTACTACCACATCCTAAGGATTGAAATTTAGAACGCAGTCCTCGGTAGATGAGTTGTCTAAATGGCCCAGTCATTTGGGCAACTGAACAACGAGGATCCGGGTTCGAATCCCAGGCTAGTGTATGTATGTAGATTTCATCTAAACCGAAGGCCTTAGTTGCCAGTGCTTGTAAAATATGGTTAGGTTGATGGTTCACAATTCAACTATATCCTATACTTATAATAACAATAACAATAACATATTATTGTTAATAACAAATTTAGATAATACAACACTAAATGTAAAACTATGTTAATTTATAAGTATGTTTATCTGTAAATATGTAAACACACACAAGTCAAGCAGAAGGCCCAAGCAGCTAGCGCTTCAGTGATTCATTTCTGACTAATTTTAATTAGTCCTAAGTCTAAGATAAATATTTGGCATCTTCAATAGGCACAGAGTTTTAGAGCATCATAAACTATCATATTAGATTCTAAACGCTTCTTCATAAACAGAACTGTCACTAGCATAAAACATATCTTTACTTCAAGTTTTGTTGAACTAATTATTGATTAACAAGGTGCGATAAATTGAGTTTCGAATATGATGCAATTAAAAATTGGTCTTGTTACTCATATTAATACTTTAGTCTGGAACTTACTAGTGATCCTAAACAAGTGACTTAACACCCGAAAGGCCACGCCCACTGCGGGCAGGGGACGTTGCCATGTCAATATCGAAATAAAACACGTTTCTGATTAAGGTGTGGTTCCGATCTCCATACAAGTGAATGGACTAGCGTCGATTCTATATGATATGTGGAGGTAAATTGAAAGTCGTTTGCCCATTTAACAGACTCTTCCTTTCCTATAAACTTGGTCAAGTTCATGTGTTTCCTACTTCATCGTTGAGCACTTAATTAATTTGAAGTCTTTGGAATTCGTCATTTCCTTTCCTGCCCGGTAAACATTCGATGATGCGGCCAATTGGGGCATGCAAATTGTCCAGAGATGCTGCTACCAGCCTCCACCAACATCGACGAGTTGCCATTAAATAGTTTAGGCCATATAAAGCCAAACTAATTAGCTTCCTGTTTAACAATCGCCAAATGTGGTCAAAACCACATCGCAGCAAGTAAATAAACAATTTAATTATAAATAAATAATTTCAAACAAATGCCTCGTCCGAACACAGAGATCCGAAGCCCATTTACATAGCTTGTAAACGGCTTCGCATGCGGCTTTCCCACTGTTTCATAAATAAAACTCAAATAAATCAGCCCAAAACAAAGTTTAGACAAGTTCAAGTTTTCGTAAAGCGCTGTCAGTCAGCCCGGCGATTCGACGTTCTTACGCACATATAAGGCAACTGGACCATGTGGCAAAAGTGAATTTCAATTTCAATTCATTGAATTTGAATTCAAATTTAAATTTGCATCTGTCTGACAATAAGTCGGACGACCCACGCGTGCCATTTACAAATGGTTTGTTATGGTTCTCGAATTGTGCTTGTCTTCCCATTGTGGGGATGCCCTTTTATTGGCTTCTTTCTTGACCCCCCCACCCCACCCGATTCTTGGCATCCTCCACCCAAATTATTTAGCTGAAAACGAGCCGAGTGTAACTCACAATGTTTTCAAACCTTTGACGAATGATAAAGGCATAATTCTTATTGAATTCATTCTTTTGGAGTAACTTTAATCAAATTTAATTTTACTAGAATTACTAGATTATATGTTTGCACACGATTTTCATGAAGTTATAAAATTGTAAGTTAAAGACGGACTAGATGATATAGAGGTCCTTACTTGACGCAACAAAACCGTTTGGTTTACAAATTTTTTTCCCGTCTGAAATAGGTGTTTTGATGGTTTAAAATGTTTAAATTTTTGCCGAGGAGTCTTCAACACCTGAAAAGTGCCAAGTTTGGGTTAATAAAAGAGACGTATGTATATAGCATTAAAGTGGACTATGCAGCGATGAGCTACCTAATTGTCAATAAAAGTGCATAGTCCTTTACTAAGGACTAATTGTAACTACATCGAGAGGACATCGCTGTATATTTGACTCTCAGCTCTACCTTTTTATTGTTGTGTGAGCTGCAACCACTATCAATTAGTGGCTAATAAGTGTCTTAGAAACAAATTGAACAGGTATTCAATTAAATAAATAACTAGTCTTGCCTAGTCTTTACCTACATTTAATCATACATTAGATTTCGAATATGAAGGAGTGTGAAAAACTCTTTTTATCTTTGCTTCATGTTGAAAACTTTCATTTTCGACTGATTTACCAACCGCTCTCTGGCAACCTGTTATGACATAACTCAAAAAACGATACTTACAGAGCTATAGAATCCAATGATCGGCATCGACATTTTAGAGCCAATATTAGCTAAAGGTTTTGGTTTTATTTTAGGCTTTTACGCTTACGTTGATGTTGTCAGTTGGCCAACTATTGGCTGGCTACTTATTTATTAAGCCGACAAAAATGGTTGTAAAAAAACGATCAGCTAAAGGAAATACTTTAAATTGTTTTACTTTATCACAAATGTATTTTTCTTGTTTTTTTTTTTTACATTAATTTCCCGAGAGTATTTTGACATTGATCAAAAGGTTGAGAATCAAAAAGTCATGACATTACAATACTTTTTCGTTACCCACATGTAGTCCTGATATGATGGATCATTCTCCTATGGTACTAAGTGATCTGGCTAAATGAGATAAATATATTTATTAAGTAAATCAATGTGGCCTGTGTTTATATGGAGTCAGAGCCTTTATTTAATGCACAAGCATTGGATTGGCTAATTTTAATGAAAGTGGAACTAAATGTGGTCAATTAGTCCTCATTCGCAGACTCAGTTTGTTCTCATTTGGTCCATGCCTTTCCAGTCCAGCATTCATATAGATGGTTGAATTGTGCAATAGCCTTTCATTAACAGAAAAGTTGCGTTGGTTGTCAGCCAGACAAGGCATCACAAAAATTCGCTACTTGCTCGTTGCCTGCCCGCCTGCTCGGCTGCCCTGGTTTTGGTCTTGGTTTTGTTTTTGGTCTCAAACATGTAATAGCTCTTTAAAAGGTTGCAACTAAGCGCACACTCGAGGCTCGAATTGGGTCAACACAAAGTGTTATTATGTATGCAAGCAGCTAAGTAACCAACTTGGAAGTAACCAAGTATTTATAAAGCATGTAGGTAGGTGCCGCCGCTTGAGCTTTCCCAAGTCGGCTGCCATTTTGGCGTCATGCCACACATTTCGGTGTCCCGGGAGATGCACACTGATTAGTCTAAGGCTAAAGTTTAAGCGGTTAAACGTGAAACCTTAGTACAAACCTCAAACACATGTATGTATATTGGTCGTGATTTTGACGTAGAACACCCAATTTACTGGTAATGTCGTCTCACAATCAATTGAATCTGACACATTGACAAAACGCATCAGTTTTTCTCTCATACACGATAGGCTGTTGTTACTCAAAGAGTGTCCCATTTGACCTTGTTTTAAAATTAAGAAAACCATTTACTATTTACAGACAATGAATTTATTCAACAAGCCAACTTGACAGGTTACAGGTTACATGCGAGAGGTAATTCTATTAATCGGTGAGGCATCAAATCCAATTCATTTATACTTATGCAGTTTCATGCAAATAGGAATAAAGGACGATTGTAAGATATATTTGCCAGCCTAGAAGAAAGAACACAAAATTACGCGAAAATTCATACATATTAAGGTCCTTGTCATGGAGTCAAAACACACTGACTAAAAACACCGTGTACCATAGGAAGGAGAAAATGGATTTGTTTTATATAAGGAACATCTCAATCTGCCATAAATGAAACCATTTCTGCCATCCATAATTGTTAGTACAGGGTGGGCCATTTAAAGTGTAAGGATTTGTTTTTGCAATAGCAAAGAAAAAAAGGAGAATTTTCAAACATTTTTTTGAAATTCATTTATTTAGGTCCAAGGAGATTTGTTCTAACTACTTTTTGAATATGATATCTAGTAAATGACCGCCTCTGGCCTTGAAGCAAATGTGGCCTTTTTTCGGCATTTCGCATCACTTTGCACAATGTTTCGTCCGATGTGGCAGCAATTTCTTGTCGGATATTGTTTTTCAGCGCAGCCAGGGTCCTTGGTTTACCAGTGTATACCTTGGATTTTAAATATCCCCATAAAAAAGTCAGGAGGCGTCAAATCAGGTGATCTCGGTGTCCAGTCATAATCGCCGTTTTTCGATATTAATCTTCCGGGGAACATTTCGCGGAATAAATTGGTCGTGGCATGCGCTGTAAGGCATGTAGCGCCGTCCTGCTGGAACCAGTAATTATCCAATTCATTTTCACGAACAAACGGCAATAAAATATCGGTTATCATTGTCCGATAACGCTTCCCATTCACGGTTACCGTTGCTCTATTTTCGTTTTCAAAGAAGTACGGGCCGATGACTTTATCGGCATGAATGCCACACCGCACAGTCGAAAAGGGGTTGCGTTTCGATGAGTTGAGGGTTCTCAAATGCGCCTTATCAGACATTATGATTTTTTGACAAAAGCCACGTTCATTTTTGGCCATTTCGAAAAAAGGGCACATTTTGCGTTCAAGGCCAGAGGCGGTCATTTACTAGATATCTCCTTGGACCTATATAAATGAATTTCAAAAAAAAATTTTAAAAATTCCACTTTTTTTTTTTTTGCTATTGCAAAAACAAATCCTTTAGTTATACAAAATCTTTAAACAAACTATGAACTTTTTTACATAATCTTCAAATCAATTATAATTTGAAAAAGCTCACCCTGTGTTACCCCACGAGGGTCTTGTATTCTGGCTTCGTAAACTCTTTAAAAAGCCAAATCAACGAATCGACAAGAAAACGAATAAAACTCGTGTTTCTCTGCCTTTTCATTCAAAAATTGCTTCATTTAAAGGAAAATCAATGACAAAATGTTATTAAGGAAATTATGCATGGTTTAATTTTGCGAATCGGTTAAGAACTGGCTTATTATAAACATTGGACATTTCCTCCAAATGTCTCAAAAATACTAAACAGTCTAGGAGACATACAAACAGTCACGACAGATGGATGTTTAAGTGGACAAAGGGACGCGGTTTTCATCTCTAATTTAGATCTATTGATTTCACTTTATTTAAATGGATCAACATACTTGAGGGCTTTTTCCCAAGACTCTTGAATCTATATTCAAAAATCCTATAAAAATGCAAATAACATTTCTTTATCGACATGTTTCTACGAAGGACAAATAATTTGTTTTGCTTGGTCAACAAGTTTCCCAGCCATGGGTAAGAATTGGAATTGAAGTATTTAAAAACAAACCCGAAACTTTTAAGTTAACAATCGAACAAGTTCTGAGCAACACCCAGGAGTCGATTAAACTTAATTTCAAAATTAAGGAACAAAGTTATTACTTACACAATGGAATTAAATTTAGTATTGCCAAAGGGTATCCCAGAGTCGCACCGAATGAAAGTGGCCACCGCATACCCTGTACATATATCAGTAATGAAGAGGTTACATTTGTTGAGAACTTGTCTTCTCACCCTCGATAAAGCAATTATTATTAATACCCCGCCAATAATTGACAGTATGGACAGTATTATTGTAACGCTGACTTTCCACTTGGGATAGCAAAAGATCCAATTGTCAGAATTATTTTGGGCAGAATCGTCGGATTGTTTAACTGTTATAGGGCATACTCCATTTGTACTTTGCAAAAATGAACCAAAAACTTCCACTTACTACATATCGCCGCAAGCATCTGAAAAATGCCCCAAGAGATTTGCAAGCCAGCTAGAGCCTTGCAACCTGTCTTCAGCTCGCATGTGCAACAACATTTTTGGACCAAACACATTTTACAAACTTGAGGAAAAACAAAAAGAAATTTGATTTTGACTACCAACACGAAATAAACTAAAAGGCTTGACTGAAATTTGTCAACTAAAACAACACGTACTACAACCCGAACTATTTTTAACTATCTCTGTCCCTAATTTCGAAAAGAGTGGATATTGAATCGCCCATCATTCGCCAAAATTGTCTGTTGTAAATAAACCTTTTTATATTCATATATGCGAATGGTATCGCAAAACCGAACCGCCTTATTACGTCAAGAATTCCTTGTAGATTTGCATGGGACCTCCAGTTTTAATCTGTTTTCTCAAAAAGTAGGCGACGCACTAAAAAAAAAAGGCGAGTTGCATAGTTGCCATAAAATTTAAGAGTAAAGAGACTACACTCATATCCAAAAGCCAAAAAACAAAAGCCGGGTTAACCTAAAGTTCGCATAACCTTGTTAGTGTTTCTGTTGTTCCTACCCCATCTAAAGGGAATCAAACATTTCATCTAAATGGAATTACTGCTAAATCTTAAGCTGGATATATTTCTTTGATAAACATAACACACATTACACAATTGACCTACAACCACATTACTTTTTATACCATGCACCAATCGGGTGAAAGCAGAAGGCGCCAAACCGATAAAATACATATATTCTTGAGTCCGTCCGTATGAACACCTTGTTCTCGAAAACTATAAAGGCTAGAGTCAGCAGATTTGTTATGAAGACTCGTGTAGTACGCAGAGAGATCACATTGCTTACACCAAAATGTGTTAAAATCGGAATGAACATAGCCAAGTTATGTATATAAACGATGTAAGAGTGTTCGCTAGAATGTTAGTGCTTGTAAGAGTAAGCGAAATTGATCCTGGTATCCGATGGCGAACTACTTTATTTTTTATATACTTTTGCAAAAAGAGTATATTAATTTTGGTCAGTAGTATGCAACGCATTGAAGTAAGCATTTTCGACCATATAAAGTACATATTCTTAATCAGGACGACGAGACGAGGTCATGTCCGTCCGTTCCTCTGGATCAACGCAAACTCCTCCTAGAGGTGCATGTAGGCTTGTATATACTGTCACGAACAGTGACTTTTCTTAATAACTTCGTTACTTTTGACGTGATTGCTTTCAAATTAAATATTTGTTGGTTTAATATGTCTGTTAATGAATGTTCCGAGTTTGATAAAGATCGTGTGACTATATACATAGCTCCCATAGGAACGATCGGTGGAAAACAGAGACTTTTGTCAATAACTTCGTTATTTACAATGCTAAGATTGTGGGCCGTTCATTCTCAAACATTAGACTTTTTAGGTAGGTAAGGAAGGAGTAACAAAATACTTTGACGTGGTCGAAGTTAGCACCTGCCCTTTGGTTTTTACTTTAAGTTTCCCGATAACAAAGACTCTGATTTAAATTGTTTCATTGCATTTCCTTTTTCGAACATTTTTTGTTTAGACTTCTTAATATATGTACATATACTGCATTGTACATTAAGTAGAGTCAGGAAACTTAATTTTTTTGTTACTACATTGAATTAGTGAGACGAGCAGCTGTTGTGAGTCACTTAATGAGGATGACAGGATGGAGCTATAAAACTTAGACTCTTAAAGTTTGAGCTTAATAAGAAAAATTGACATTTGTGAAATAAACTTTCTGCCTTAATCAAATCTTCAAGTAATTCTGAGTTTATACAGTTTTGTCTATGGTAAATGTTATATACCCTTGGCAGCTATTGAATATTAAAGCTTGCTATATTTTAAACTCTCTCCCAACATGAAGCTACATGAACAAAGAATTCCTTCAAAAATGACTTTCTTAATATGGGATATAGTGGCAACAACTAAGGCCTTCGGCTTAGTCGGAAACTATACACTAGCCTGGGATTCCTCGTTGTTCAATTGACTAAATGACTAGGCCACTTACAATTAGACAACTCATCTACTGAGGACTGCATGTCTATATATACTCACTATATTCTATATGGGTTCGATTTGGGTAATTCAAAAACAGAGTTGTCCACGAAAATTCAACAAAGTTTCTCATAAGTGATTCTTTAAGACAACTAACTAACAATCTTACAAAATTTCCATAATCAAATGTCAAATGCCGGTAATTTGTTTTTCTGCACCAAACGAAAGTAGCTAACAGAAAAGATCGTAAATTTCTTCATTTCACGTCGAAGATGATACACCCTGTCAAAGGGCAAAGACAACTGAATGCTAATTACAAGTTGCATTATTAGGTAACTCTATGTGACTTTTATGGATTACTCGTAGTTCAAACAATACCCCAAAAAGACTACGTTTTAAAACTACGGAAAGGGTGAGTTTGGTGCAAAAGTAAATTAAATTAATTCTTGATAATTTGTCATAGTTTTGCCCCATAGACCTCTCTTGCAGGGTATGCAAAGGAATAGTGAATGTTGGACAGCGTGACAATAATATTTTTTACTTACTTTAGTTTTGGCCATGCTTCAATGGCTGCAACGAGCATTGGCGGAGCCAATCGGCAGCCAAGAGCCACGTTTTTGAACCCGAGGGGTCAAGCGGCGCGTGTAGCGCAATAAGCTAAGGCTTTGGCAGATTATGACACAGCCAATGGCCAAGACTTCAGTAAGACTGAGAGGTCTGATCACAATAGAATTTCGCTATTTTTTCGGGTATACAACAAGCCAGGCTAATTGTAAGCTGAGTTTCCAAAGATCGTATTCGCGTTCGATCTTCACGCCCGAGTGCTCCGGCAGACCTTACTTTGGAGCTGAACTTGACATGCATTTGTTTATATGAACAAATGTATCTGCTATCAATCTATCTTTCAGTACCTCTCGCTCTCCCTGCTCCAACTACTTTGTGCGTGTAGTTAAGTGGTAGTAGGTAGGCCGGTAGGTTGATGGCTTCATGGCTTCACCCTGCTCACCAGTCTAGACTTGGCAAATGTAAACTGCATTGGGAATCGGCCTACGTTCGGCATTGAGGTATGTTCTAATTAAAAGCTTAATTAAGTAAATGACAAAAACCAACAGCGAATAAAAATCCCATAAATTCCAAGTTCTTCAGAGACGTCATAAATGATGTACCTTTTGTAATGAACTACGAAAATTTTTAAATTCGAATTACAAAATTAAATTACTTGAAAGTTTAGTTAGTAGACTTATTGCTACGTGACTCGACTTACGTTAAGTTACGTGGCTTGATGCGTTGTTACGTCTTAAAATGCCGGTTTGTTGGTGTTGCCTCTGTGCTGAGCAGCAGCGCAAATCCATTTTGCGGGGAAAAAGCCGGGTGAGAGCTTATTGATCTAAGCTCTTAAGAGAACCTGACAGGGTTGTCGAGTTTCTTGCCTGAGAAATGGAGAAGGCGAAAGGGAATAGGAATACCTATCACCTAACTTAAGAAACCCTTTTGTTTTTCAATTATTACCCATTCGAAATGAAGATAATATTTTTCTCAAACACGGTGGGTTGTGTAGTGCATTTGAGGTTCACTTGGAGGATGTATACAATGAGTGATGATATCATACGGTTACCCACTCCATATAGATAGATTCATCTGTTCGTGGTGCGACAAACGTTTTGCACTTAAAGATGCCTTTTAAAGAAAGACACAATAAATCAAAAAATGTATTACAATCGATCGGTGTAGGTATAGGAAAAGCCAATTACCAACAACAAACTCTTTCAGTCTAGAGTCTAGACACAATAGAGACAGGTTAAGAGAGGAAGAATGCTCTTCGATAAGTTGGTGCAGAATGAGCGACAATCGCTCTCTACCTCTCTGTTTCAGTCGATCGCTCTCACTCTCTTCGGGCCAGAAAAGCTGACATCATCACAGACCAAGCCAAGTTGGCCCAGCTGCTGGCTGTCAGACGGCGGCTTATTTAATGCGCGTTTCAAGCACAAAACTCTTTTAGTATAGCGTTGGCGTGCCAGACAGACGGTTCGGTATTTTTAGAGCGCACCGTGTAAAAAACAAAAAACAAGCAAAACGAGAAAAAATACAAAATTAAAGAAAGAAACAAGAAAAGATACCAACTCCAAGTACTTGAAAAACGAAAAAGTTGATATATGAATATTTTTAGCGCAGGCGGGGATCTAAAAAAGACAACTGTGAAAACAAAAGTACTCACTTGTGCGATACGCAAATCCAAATGAATATGAAACAAAGCCGAAGTAAACATTCAGCGATTGCAGATCTACATCTGCGAACGTCGCTGATGTCAGTCAGACTCGGCGCGAATTGAAGTGTAGCCAACCAAGCGTTGAGTGTGAAACGCAAAACAAGCGAATTTAAAACGTTATGCCAAGTGCCTTGTTTTAGTTGTTAAGACTAAGCAGCAAAAGTTCATAGAAACAATTGTGCAAGAAAGTGAAAGACGAGAGCAACAAAAGGGAAAGGCTTCTCGTTTGGCTTACTTTGACTTTTCGGGGGCAAGTACTCTTGGCTTGTGCCTTGCCCTGACTCTGTTCAAGTGCAGGCCGGAGAAGTCTTTTTTCAGTTCCAGCAGCAGGCAACAGCTGTTTCAATTTTATTTATGCACTCGTGTTTCCTTCATTAAGAGTCATTGAAAATTGCTTTTCAACAACATTTTTTATTATTTTGAAGCTGACCACGCGCTTTTTTTGTTTTTAGTTTGCTAGCCATTCTCGTGTGCCTTGCCATTCATTGATTCAGCCCAAGCCTGAGCCTCTTTCCATGCGTGTGTGTATGTGTGTGAGTGTTTGTGTGAGTGTGTGGATATAATCAGCATACATATACATGCATATTGTGTATGCGTGTGTGTGTATTTAAAAAGCGGACTAACGACATTGATGGCAATTGCCAGTGCATTTTGGTTTTGATGCTGACCGCTTTTGTATCGAACAAGAGCCAGAAAAATTACCACACAAGAAAAGTCAATATAAAACGCCTCCACAGTGGACATCAAGTTGAAAATCGAAAGAGAGATATTAGCAACCGACTTTTAATAACAAACAGGTAAGTCGAAGAGAATAAAACAATCCACTTAACTTTGAATTGCTGGAAAATCAAAAGACCCAAGCAACGAACTTGATAATTCTGAGATGAATTCTGTTATAAGCTTAAAGAGATACAACATTTTTCTAGTTGTGAAGTCAAATAATCCCAATGAATCATTGACAATTACTAATTCCCTAATGAAAGTTCAATGATTCTTCCAGCTGCCTTTGCATGAGTTTACAATATTTTTGGCCCAATTAGTCATATGTAGTTTCTGGGTTGTTCAGCCCATACGGAGATAGGCGACTTTTGTATTTATTTCTCAGAACAATTACTTTATAGGCATTTATCTGCCTAGGCATATCTTCGTATGTGTATTCTAGATTTATGTCTACTTTGCATGCCTCAAATGTCAGAGAATAGAACTCGTGGTGCACATTAGTGCCAAATTACCAAAGGTGTTTGGCCCCCAATTGTCACCTCACAACATCAGACACGAAAACTAAAGATATCGAACATTTGGGTGCGGAATTTGAAGTTGATTTGATATTGCATTACCTTCTCAGTCATATTTACGGCCACGCGCCATTTTCTCGACTCCATCGGCCGAGCTGAATGTCAACAAGTTAAGAACTGTCGCTCGATTGGGGCGTTTCACGTTGACATTAAGCCCACTTTAACACATTTTTGCTGTCCATGCTACTCAGTGCATGGAGGGAGTAAGTTATCACGAGTTTCTATCGAAATCCTCATTTCTATTATCCTGTATTTTAATTTTGTGTATTCTATTTGAAATGGCTGTGGAATTGCAAATAAAGTTTTTGATAATTATTTAGCAGACTTTTGGAATTCTGAACTTGGGGAATCAAAGACTATAAAACTAATTATATATATATATACAAATATTATATTGAATACTTAACAATCATTTCGTGGAATGTCCCCCGCAAATCTTTGACTTATCAAGCCAGTTACTTCAATTTTGACACGTAGCCCTAGAAGGTAACTGACCAAAATTGAAAAAGGCGCATATAATTTTTATACTTTTTTGTTTAATCATTTTTCGCAATAATTTTTAATGGTATTTTTGACGTTATTTACAATGCATAGCTTTTAATTTATGTCTATTATTTTGTCAAAATATTTTTGTTGCGATCCAAAATAAAAAACAACAAAAGGAAAAAGACCGATTCAATGCAAAATTTGACATATTCAAAGTCATAATTATTAGCATTGCCTTTTGTGGCTGATCACAAAGAAAATGAGAATGAGAAAATGCAAAGACCCAAAAAGAATCAAATACAAAAAAACACAAAATAATCACGTTAAAATTCTTAATAATTTATTCTCTAGCTGCGTTTCCAATGAACTTTTTGCAATTTGTTTGCATTCGGATTAAAAATCGGTCATCGCGAATAAATGACGAAAATAACGAAATTGTTTTCAGAGAATTATCTGTATGTATAATATATGTATTCCTCTCTAGGGTATTTCTAGGCTAGTCCTCAAGGCTTTGCCCTGGGCCTAATTAAATCATTTCCTTTGAACACTTTAATTGCGGGTTTGGCATGCTTTTGGTCTTGCTTGGTGTTTTATGTAGCAAAGTCACAGACGACATTGTCTCTGGGGCCACTCATTTTTCATCATGGTTAATTAAACCATAAACACCTCAAAACACGCTACCTTATTCAACACATATCAAGCCGCCACCCATATGACAAAATCGAAAACACAGCCACAAAAGCAGAAAAACAAAAAGTCAACCCACACACAGTTTCCCATTGGTTAATTTTTCAATTTTTTCAAGACAATGCCAAAGCAAAGCTAAAAGTCAAAAACCGAAAACTGCAGTCCAAAAAACAGCGCCAATCGTTTTACCCTCAGAAATATGCCGAATTGAATATGCCCTATAAAGCGTATATACAAAATTGAGGCTTCAGTGATAGACAAATCAATGGATCATGGCTAGTGTCTCAAATCTGTATACCCTGATGGGAGGGTATAACAAAAGACCAAGTTATGACAAATTTTATTGTCTCTTTTTTCGTTTATTTGGTTTGGTTTTGTTTAGGTTAATCAATTTAAATTACCTTCAATTAGAGTTTTTGTTCGATTTTAAAGCCATGTAAAGCAAATAAACACTAAAGGTTTAATTCAAATGCAAAATGCAAATGAAAATTCCAAACAATTTGTATCGAGATTGGGGTCCCGGCTCTTGAGAAACTCATGCATGCATATGTATCTTTTATGGCCACGAAATCGACCGCCCTCCCCGCTCTTGGACCCATGCTTTTGAGCGAGCAATTAAATATTTTATAGCTTCATTCGATATGCATAATAGTCAGATAGATGACTTCACAGTGAGCAGGAGCAGAGAGAAGTCATGGTCTGAGCCCCCCGAGGAGGCTGGGCTCGTATCCAATGTTATGGTTGTGGGAGTTGGCGCATAACAAAAAGAAAACAAAAACAACAAACATGCAAATTAGTTTGAGTCATCAAAAGACTCTAAAAGCATTCTATAAATCATAGAAATATCCTAAATTATTGGCAGGGATCACAGAACGAGCTGCGGAAATGTTTGTCATACAAAAACGATAACATAAATTCTAGCCAAAAGACTGAGCCCTAAATTTTAATTGAATTAAAGACAATTGGATAGAAAATAAAGCAACAAACTAACCAAATTGTTAAGTTAAATTGATTATAGAAACATGGCAGGGCTTGAGTTAAGAGGATAAGGTGGTAATATGGAGTTATGTTGGATATAGATTCAACGAATTTTAATTCTGTGGGTAATCGCCTCTTCATTTAAGTAGCTTTTTTCATTGCCAGTTTCCATTTCATTCAATTTTTTTTTTACCGTACACTACGAATGACTTAAGGCACAAACTTGAATTAAAATAATTTGCTTTACAAGTGAAAGTTTTTATCAATTTGACTTTAGTTTTTCGTTCGTCTGCTGCAATTGTCTAAATATCAAAACGTTGTCGTTTGTCAGTCTTCACTAGTCCGATTTAAATGAGCTATCAAATTGGCACCCAAGTCTGGGGTTGTCTATGTGTGTGTGTGTGTGTGTGTGTTGTGTCATTGAACCAACAAATCAAAGCCGCTTAAACACACACAAAAATAATAGTTTATAGTTGACAACGACACAGCTCAGGATTGATGACAAGCCAAAGTAATGCCAAATGGCAATTATCAGCGAGTGGCATAAAAAAGAAGGAAAAAAAAAATCAACAAAATACAGAAATACTATAAACTAAAACCAGAGCCAAGCTGACAGCAGGCAAAAAGCCAAAATGTGTTCATTGACGTCACTTTTTTCATGAAATTAACAAACCGGCAAAAGCAAAAGGAAAAAAGAAGTACAAAACAAAACAAACCAAAAAAAAAACTGAAAAGAAAAAAATGTTTTTAAGTGGAGAAAATCCTCCACCCTGCTGAGCCGTGGCCAAAATCCCCTTGCGAACTGAAATAATTGCAAACAAGCAACCAAGGCAATTAAGAGGCCAGTCCCAGAAAGAGGTTCAATAAAGTCTTTTTTGGTTAAAGTCGACGATCGGGAATCTCACAAGTCAATATAAAATAATTAATGCATAAACAGGCTCAATGACTGGGCCATCCTGCCAGTTCTGATATTAGACCTAATCTGTCTTTAAATTGAAATAAAATACATGAATGATAGATTAGTATATCAAAATTGGCTAAAACGAACTACTAAATGGGAGAAATCTCTGGGGTTTAAATATTGTCCAAAAGTCAAATATTCGATGTTAAATTTCAATATCCATTAAGCTTGAATTTGCAAACTTCAAGTGAAGTTTAACATATCCATTGGTCCCCATTGTCTTGTCCAAGTTGTCTTCTTCTTACTGTGGATACTTTGCAGTCCCCGACCAAAAAACATTTGCCCCATTTGCCATGATTGGGCAGAGGTTAAGTCTCGTTTTAACTGCTGCCAGTTGATTATTATTTGGTATAAATTTTGTTTAACTAAAATTCTGCTGCTAGCTGTTTGAATTTTGTCTTGTTTTGTTATTGTTGTATCTGTTTCTTCTTCTTCTTCTCATTTTTGTTGTTTTTTTTTCCGAGTGATTCAGGGAAATCGCCTCTTGTTTTCTTTTGCTTGGTGCGGTGCCAATTACCAGCATGAAGGTCTTTGACTGCGCAACATCAGCAAAGGTAAAAACAAAGCAAGACGAAAACGAAATACGAGAAAAATAATAATAATATTAGCAACTAGAAATTTGTAACATTTTTGTTTCTTGCTCTTGTTGTTGCTGTTGTTGTTGCTATTATTTTGGTTTATGACTTGTTTTTCATGCTTTTAATTTGTTTCATGTTGTTGTTTCTGCCAAAAGAAGGTGAGCAATTATAATTTTTGCTCTGAAAATGTAAAGGTTTCTGTTTTTTTGTGTACATTTCACGCTCTTGAGTTGATTGGCTTGCAAATCGGTAATGAAAAATTAGTAATGCGATGACCCTGAAGACGAGATTCCTGAACAAATGGTGTGAATACTTCTCCTTACTCAATAGAAGTCCTTTTCACTAATCACAAGTGAGCAAGTCTGTCGAATGATATGACCATAAGTAACACATAAAAAGTGTTGAGCAATTCATTGAAATGCATTTCTAGACGAGATTCCTGAACAAATGGTGTGAATACTTCTTCTTACTCAATAGTTCCAGTGGTTATACAGAAGTCCTTTTCACTAATCACAAGTGAGCAGACTGATTGATATGACCATAAGTAACACTTAAAAAGTGTTGGGCAATTCATTGAAATGAATTTCAAGAGGTCTGATAGGTCTGATACACAAACAAAACTAGTTTAATTTGGTTTACTTTGATTTATTAATTAACATTTGCCTAACACTCAATTACCAGCAAAACGAGTAGCCATGCCATAAAATGATCAACAACTAATAATTAATTTGCTTAATTTCTATTATAAAATCAATGATTAATTAACAAATTGCCCCCAAACACGCGCAAAGAAAACGCTTGAACAATTTTCGGTTTCTACTTACAAGAAAACGCATTGAAGTCGACTGCAAATCGACTTTGTGGCGTTTTGGCGTTTTAATCAAATTTTTACCTAGACAAGTTCAAGTTGAAATTTAATAATACGGGCTAATTGAGTGTATTATATAAGAGAGTCTTATGCAAATTTCCAAAATTGGCGGCGTCGGTGCCGTTGGCACACGTGAAGTCTGACCTAGAATTACACATACGCGCACCGACATGTGTGTGTGTGTGTGTGTGTTATTATCTATGGAGGTGCAAAAACTGGGTGAGGAAGTAAACAATTTTGGGCACTTAATAGACCTGCCCTGACCTTCAAATTTAATTGACTTCATGCAGGGAGTATAAGTCTATTCACATTATTTATGACTTTGTTCGGGTTTTTAATGAGCTACCCCAAGAAATAAAGCAGGTTCAATGCAGGTTGAAACTCGGAGTGTGTTTAGTTTTTATTTTTTGGGGGGGATTGGCCCGGACCGAAGCAGCTTTCATAAGCTCATTTTGGTTACTTAATATCAAAATGCGGAACTGCAGTATAATTTTCATATATGAATGTTGCGGTTGCACCTCTTTCACACACACACACACACACACACATCTGTCTGTAAAACAATAAACATAATTTCCTTAAACATTTTCCATTTGGTTTTTACATTTTGTCGTTTCATTTTCATTCTGCCTCGGTGTTATATTGAGTGGCTTTCACTTTTTCTGCCATCAACTGATTTTTTATGTTTTCAGTATTGATTGTTGTCTATCTGTCTGAGCGAAATGAAAAGTTTTCGCTTAGCCATTTGTCATAATTATTATTATTATTATTTTCTGCGCTAGTCTTTTTTTATTATTGAATTTGAAAAACAACAGAGAGTCAACCATTAAAAGGTATTAATTGCCATGAGAGCTGGTCCAGTGACTCAGATATTGTCGACAGATAAAATATTGTAGTAGATTGCAGTTTTATTATCGCTCTACTTAAGTTGGCAGAGTGAAAGATGAGTGAAAGAGAATGATTGAGTGTTATTTCTTCTATGGACCATGTGATAATAATAATAAATGGAGCATGGCGAAAGCGCAAGTCAACTACAAGTTGACGTATTCACGTAGGTGTACATTTTTAGCCATGGCAAAGGCCTGATCAAATCGAATCAATTAACTAAACAATAACATTAAAAAGAGAGCAGATCAGATGGTTAAACGACATGATAACAATTCAATCTGTTATGGAAACTTCAAAATAGTATTAGATTCTTTCATAATTTAGTAGCTGATTTGGTTTTGAAGAGAATTACTCATTTAATGCCATATTTTGAAAATATAAAGAAATGTCTTAACTGATTGCTGTCCAATCACAATATAAATCACCACCGAAAAGGGCAGAGTCATCGCCTTCCCCAATTTGCATAATGAGGTGGGCTTAACAAAATGTTTGCCATCTCATTATGTCCATATGCAGTTTTGCAACTCCCCAAAGAGTTGGCATGACTAAGCCATGTCAGTTCTGGCCCCGCCAGCCTGCAGCAGCGGGGCAACAGCGTGTTAATCAGCAATTTAGAATATTTTTGCCCAGACTCGAAGGCAAACAAAAAGTCTCTAAACCAAATAGAGGAGGCCACGTTCATTTCCTGTTGGTGCGGCGGCTGCTGCTGGACGGGAGAAAGAAACATTTGTTGGACCAGCTGTTGAGTTGGTTTTTGCCTGTTGTTATTGCATTGCATTGCATTTATCATGTAACTCACACAAAGCCCTTAAAGCAGCTCCAACAAGCTGTGCATTGATTTCCTTTTTGCTATCTTGACAGCATTAACTTTGCCCAGTGGTTATCGGCGGAGGGGGATAGGGCAAGGGATTGGAGTGCGGCAAACACTTCGACAGAGACAAACGAAATAAATGCGCGATCGGGCGATAAACTATTTTTAAAGACAGCTACAAAGGAACGAACAAAGTAGCAAAGCCAAATGGGAAGGAAACACTTACGATCGATGAGGAATAGACTGATCGGCTACCCTGTGTTTCTAATTAAAGTGAACATGATATGAAAATTCCCTACCCTTCCATGGATCCAGCATTACAGGGTGTCCAAACAGACACCACATACCGATTTCTCACACAGCGAGAAATGCGGACTGAGCGAGAGCAAGTCCTAACAAGCTGCTTCACTTAGGAGGATTCTCCTGCATCCACTTGAACTTGGCTCTGTGCTTTGAGCCCCGTTTACTTGGGTCCCTGGTCCCCATGGGCTGTTTGTTTAAGGCCTTGGTTTAGCTTTAAAAGGAGCTGCCACAGCAATGGTTGCTTATTTCCTGAAGAAAATTCTAAGCAGCAGCTGGCAGCAGCTGAAGTCCCTCGCCCGCTCTTCCCATCTTCATCCTGGCTGTCTTTTGCGTTCTGGGACCAGCTTGTTAGGCTCGCTGGATGGCTGGCTGGTTCGTCTGCCATTTCGAGTTTGTCGTATTGACCATTTTTAGCCAGTTAAGTACACTTTGGTCATTGTTAAGTACTTTTGCGTGTCGTGGGGCGGCGCGTTCGACAGGCTCCCGGGGCACATGTTTTACTTGGGTTATTTATGGGCAAAGTGTCAGCCCCAACCGCAACCAGAACCAGAGCCAGCGCTAATCAAATGGTTGAATCAGCATCTACTTTTTTGTATTGTTCCCAAAAGGTCATAGAACCACAAAACTCCCCTCCAAAAACCGAGACCCAAAAAGATTCTATGCACTAGCAGCCGATTGAAATCTTTAAGGCTAAAAACTGTTGCTGCTTTGACAGTTAACCGTTCCAATAAGTGTATGAACCATAAACTGCAGCTTTATGGCCAACGTGCGACGGCCCATATGGAATGGATCAAATGACCAAAAGACAAAAAATGACGCAATACGCTTTTGATCTTTTGCACACGTGTGCCCGAAATAAATTGTAGTTGCTTTTTATTGTTATTATTTTGTCATCGAAATGCCGCCCACGCCAAGATTTTGAATTTGAGGATTAGAACTCAGCGCTCGGAAATCTGAGCTTTAGCTTCAACTTCCCCTTTCCCTGCCCCATACCCCATTGACTGGCATTCATCAAAATTGGTCATCAGTTTGCGAATTCACCTCTCCCTCCTAACCTAACCTTACTCAATCGCTGATCAGTCGAAATTGATGGGAATGAAAGAACAAAAACACTCCAAGAAAGAACAATAAAGAGACAAAAAAATGAAATCAAGTTCTACGGGTCAACGTTTCTTGAATTTAACGGCAAAATCGCAATCGATATGGAAATTAAGACGGCCAAGCAAAAAACAAAACATTGGAGAATAGTATCACATGAGTTTGTTTAATGAGCAGGAACCAAACTAAATTAGTTATTAAATTTGTCAAAATTCCATGGGAAGAAAAAAATCTGCATTGCACATTGATTTCATTGGATTCTGAAACAGATTTTACATTATAATCCAAGTTTAAATCAACTGAGCTAAGCTTATTATCGTTTATACTTATCAGAGATATAGTTTGTAGCTAATCATTGTGCAGTTCTTTTTAGGAGATATGACCTTTGGTATTTGCATATCTTTGAATGATCCGAACGAATTCGTCAGCCTTTGTTTTTGTTTTCTCCAATTATTTCCGCATGCAACTGTGAAAAAAACACTTGAAAAGCGTACCAAATGGGAGAAAAAATTAAAATTGAAAACTGAAAAGAAAAAGGTAAAATCGAAAACGGTACAAACAGAACGAACAAAAGCCTGAACTTGGCTGAACTGAACAACAACAAAAAATTCGAAAATTCCCTTAAAGTTCGAGCTGTCAAAAAGCTGTCAGACTGACGAATTGCTCTGCCGCTAAAATATTTTGCGTCTCATTCTCTTTCATTCTGCGTCACTCTCTCTCTGTCCCTTTCATTAGGTGCGCTTTGTTTCGTTTTGTACGGAAAGGAAAATAAAAACAACGAAAATTACGCAAAATTAAATTAACCGTTAAGTTGTGTAATTTTTTGTTTTGTCTCACCAAAAAACAGGGCTAACGGCAAATCGTTTTAACCAGTCATTGCGCCTTATTTTCGGCGGAGATTAAAACAAAACAAGAATCCCAGAGAAATTAAGTGGAAAGTGGTAAATAAGTACGTTCTGAAGATGAGTAACAAAAGACTTAAGAAACATACTCGAATCGAAAGACTTAGGCAACAAACTTGTTTAAATGAGCACAAGAAAACAGTTGTAAACGCTTATGTAGAACAAGAAGAAGCAAAAATGGTTTTCAATTTTAATGAATCAGCGGGGGAATTTCATTATACAATTTCCAGTTTTAATTAGCATATTGATGTGACTTTGGCCCCCAACCAAAAGACACCCACGTCACATAGTCAGTCATGCATTCAAGTTATACTTTCTGTCTATATAGATTCGACTGGTCTTTTTCCCATATAGCAGCCACAAAATGTTTTGAAACATCATCAGTTAACAGAACTGTTTCCAGTTTCAGCTACTTTTCTCAAATGTCTGAAAATTACAATTACCTTTAGAATGCAGTATAACGAAGTATTTTTGTATATGTATGGGCATAATTAAATAAATGACCATCATGGTCTGAGAGTCTGAGTTAGACTTTAATAACTGGTTTTCACTTTGGTATTCATGTGCCCCTGCTGCATCTATTCGAATTTCGAATGCGTTTTCAACTGACATCAAGTGTCATAACTCTGTGAGATCGAGCAGATGGAGTTAAAGACGATGGAGCCCCAAAGATCTAAACTAAGAGTGGAACGCCTTCAAAGTCAAGTTCAATGACGTACTCGCTGCTTAGCTGGTCGATCGCTGCTTGCTTGGAAGTACTCAAAAAAGGTTCGAGCCAAGATAAGATAACTTGTTCAATGACAAAGCAAAAGCACAGCACAGCACAGCTCAGCTCACCAAAACAAAACAAATCGAAGCCAAATCAAGCCAAGCCAAACTAAGCAAAGCAAAATAACACAAACAACAAATAAAACTTGTTAAGTAATTTATGTGATAAGGCTGATTGCGAATCGTGTCCAATTTGCATATCTAATAGGCCATAACTGCTTCTGTTGTATAAATTAGATATTAATAAGTAATTTATCGAAACCCTTATTCCACTTTCCAGAACACTTGAATAATGTGCGAAATTCGTAATTTCGCCTCTCGACTTTCTTTCTCTCATCAGTTGTATAATTAGCCTCGAGCCCCCCCCTTACTTTTGTACTTTTTCTTAATACTTTCTGATGGAAAAGTTGCTGCTCTGGCTTTGACAATTGACGGAAAGAGACGTCGAGAAAGAATGTGTCGTAAAGTGGTGCAAAAAGAAATACAACAAATTGCCTGAGATTTCTCACAGCTGCAACAGTTGCTGATGCTTGGGTGAAAGTTGTCGTTATATTTGAAGCAAGTAGTTAAGGCACTTTAAAGCGATATGTACATTAATATACTTTCTTGTAATTGTCGTTGAGTGGGCGGTTGGTTGGTCCAACAGACGTCAGAATAAGGTTTCGTTTCGAGGTTTGTTTGCGTATATGGTGGGAGATTCAAATAGAAATTGACTGAGTTTTGTCTTATTCTGGTAGACAACCGAAATGAAGTCATAAACAAACAACGCTTTATCAGATTTGAAAAATCTGGTCTCCAAATATTCAACATTCACCCCAACTCCACCCGTGCCACAAACTCCCCGCTTTTCCTCCCACATGTGACAAAATAAATGAGCCGTTTGCCAATGCAAGCAGACAGCCAGCAAAAGACATAAATAAAATGCCAAAGAAAAAAAAGCAAAAACCTCCAGGAACTGCATACTAAATGAAGCGTAACGAAAGAAAAACGACAACAGGAAAAAACCAAATGGGAAGGGGTTACCACACAGCATGAATTGAGGGTCCATGGCCTGGAAGTGGGATGAGGTAGGGGGGAACCTTTAGGGCTAAAAAGTTAATTACAAGTGACGCCTACAAGGGAAATGACTTCAACGAAAAGAGTCAAGGAAAGAAACTCTTCAACTTTTTTCAATGTGAAATATGAGCTGAAATATCTGCTCGGTTGGTCTCTCTCTCTGTGTGTGTGTGTGTGTGTGAGTGTGCGTCTGTGTGGGGTAAAACATAATTCCAGCCATGTTGATCAATTTAACACTTTTACTTTTTGGCATGCCGGTCATTAACAACCGCAACAAATGTTTGCAATAAGAAAATTATAATTTACATAATAGTTTGGCAAAAAGTGCTTGTTGATTGATTTTCGATTGAGCTAGCCTTGAAACAAAAGTTTGTCGCCTTTTGTCTTTTGTCCAGCCATATAGAAAAACAATGCCAAAAAAATTTGATCAAAATTTACATATGAATTTGCATGAAAGTTTAAGCTTAAGTCGTGTGCGAACTTTGTGGCTTAATCAAGATGGATTTGCCTGAATAATTTGACTTGATCAACTGACTTCAGATTGGAATAATGAGATAGGAGTCTGTTAATAACGGTTCGACACAATCTTTCCCACTTTTCACGGCTAGTGCGAATGCCTTTTCCCTGGAATATCCAACTTTCAAAAGATCAATCACTTAACTACTTAGATTGAGTAATCGAAGAAAACCCTTAAATCAGAATTATATAGAATCAAAAGAAACCGATACAAGAATTTGATTCCTTTGTTTCGCCACTCAACATAAGTCTTTAACCTTAAGCATTGGACAGTTTTGTCTCAATTTTTTACATATCGAAAATCTCTTTGATGTCTGACTTAATCTTTCAACATTACTCTTTTGCTACAATTCAATTATGGCAAAGAAAAAAAAAGTAATCAACAAAATATACAAAAATAATTGTTGTTGCTGTTGTTGCTGTTGCCTTTGTATAAAGTGCTCTAGCAACGCCCCAGAGATGTAGTGATATATCTTAGCTCTATCTACATACATATGATTGAAACCACAAGCTTCCGTCATTTCATACAGGCTTGGTTTGCTGTTTATTATTTTATTATTATTTCTATTAAGATGTTTTTGTTTTCTCGTGTTTTTTTATTTTGCGGCTATTGGAAAAATAATTCGTTTTTAATCTAATTTTTGTTTTGTTTAATTCTTTACTTCTGCGACCGAGAGGAGGGGGGCCCAGATCGGACAATGCTTTCGTTTAACAACTGTTATTAGACACACGCAATATTATATTTTGCCATCCGCTGAGGAGGGAGACTTCCGTATTTATGGAAAGAAGTCTAAGCAACTGAAATGTGGAATAAGATAGAATAGGCAAATGCGCAGCGTAAATCGGGTAATTATCGTAATGGTTAGAGCACCCGCCCTTGTTTAGCCGTAGGCGTCGAGTTCTTGCCATTGTTTAATTAAGCAAATGAGTCAATTGAGTTTAATTAAGTGACATGTATAAAGAATCGAAATTTATGGCATGTAATTTGTTTGTCACAACTTTAACTGGCATTTGTCGTATGTCATATCTTTTGCTTTACAAAATTATATAATTGCAAGTGCCAACACACATAGATGGCGAGAGAGAGAGAGAGAGAGAGATCAGTTCGCACTCTACCCACAATATCAATAGAGAGAAGAGAAAACAGGTAATTCTTGCCGTTGCGACAAACAGACATAACAGAAAAAAAACTCATGTTTGTGTATAAGTACATAATTTGCATATATCTTCCGTCTAATGAACATTTTATTTTACGATTTCCTGCAACGCCCACAAAATCTATCTCACTCCGATTTTCCGCTAGCCTGAACCTCGCGGCGTATGCGCAATTTCTTTCCCCAATTTCACGATATGCGTAATCAAGTCTCGTGAAATTTGATACAAGCCCACAGAGGGGTGCATGGCAACTCTCGAACCCAACTTTGCGTAATGGCCATAAAAACTGTTGCCTGCGAAAGTGGGACACAGACCCATCCACCAGCTCACTTGTGAATCACTTTAATTCTTAATACCACCGCTACTTTTAGCACTTGCACTTGGCCTTATTAGTTGGCTAAATATTTGCCATTTTGTTTAGCGACATACAAGAAAATATTCGATACATGCAGATGACAAAATCGACCTGATAGAAATGTGTGAACTACGTTTTGTTTATTTGACAGTCAGTTTACTTAGCAAACGACAGAAGCGAATCAGGAAAAGTTAGTCGGTGCCAAAGTTTCAGAGACTATTCACGCCTAAACCAAATCCACTTTGGAGACTTACGAGATGTTGTTAAAATCTCTAATCTCAGTTTATTAGGTGATCATTCTGGCAACTTAACACAGTAAAGTTGTTTTGTTTGTCTCTTCTGTTGGTCTAGTTAAAAGTATAAAGAATGGGCAAATTTCAGTCTAGATGATTTACTTTCAAGTTGTAAAATCGTAGAATAGAATTGGTCAGGGCAATCGGAAGTCTAAATTTTGCAGTGATATAGAATCTGCCAAAAGGATATTTGTAGATGAACTCCTAAAACTTTCGAAATCTGGCGGGTTTGATTTTGTACCAAGTGACAAAACGTCGACAAGATTCTATTAAAATAGATGGATGAATAATTGTTTAAAATTGTCTCCTTGCCAATCTACTTTTCTATATTTTTTCAACCATTTCTCAGAATCTCTCTTGGATTGATAATAGCAAAGTTTATTACAGAGTCACCACACATTGGGTGAAATACTACTTGAAATATATTTTCAGTTTTCCACAGTCGCTCATGTTCTGAGACGTTTTTTGGCTGCTTTTCATTCATTCAATCGCCATTCCCAATTGGTCTGGCCAATATGTCAATTAATCAAGTTTTCACACTTGCCAGCAATTTGGTTTTGTTCACATTCAAATTAGAACACACGAAAAACACGCCAATTATGCAAATATCCACAAATAAAAACCGAAATAACCGAGACCATTTGCATATCGGTCAATTGTAGCACGATTTTCGTTGTGCACGCGTTGAAAATAAGTAATTGTGAAACAAATTCCTTCTTTATTGTCAGTTTCTGCTTCGCGTTTTTCTCTTTCGTCTGGTTGTAGTTTTTGTTGTTTCACTGCTTATTTGGTTTTCTTTGGGTTACGCATTTTCAATGCCATTTTGACACCCTCACAGCTTCGGCCTGTGTGTCTATATATAAATAAGTAGAGTTGAACCCACACTTGGAACTATTTTTAAACAAAATAAATCAATCAATTTGTATAAGTATGTATAAGTATATGTAGGTATAGCGTATATTCGCATGTAACACGAAACCAAAAATGCGGGGATTAACCTACATAAAAATCTGTTTCAAATTCAATATTGTATGTGGGATCAAGTTCAACCACAACTCGACTTTCGTTTTGCCAATTATTGTAGAAAATAAACAGACACACTTTTTGTTTTTCTCATTTCCATTGTATTTCCTTGCTGTATGCGGTTTGGCGAAGGGAGAAGGGAGTGGGGGCCAGGAAAAGGCATCCAAAAAGGCAACTGTAAACTTATGTACTGACCTTCGGTATGGCTAACAAGCGGACTTGAACGAACTACCACTTGGGATTGTTAGTTGTTTGCGGTTGGCTTATATTGCAGTTGAGTGAACATTCTTAAAGCTTATCATCGTAAGGCGCGAAAACGAAAGACTTAGGAAACGAACTAGCATTAATTAATGTTCCCTCGACTAATGCATTCAATTTGTCTGTGGATCCCGCCAAACAGTCAGCAAGAGATAAGCAAAGAGCATAAACCAATCGCAACTCCGGCATGTAGAAGCATTTATTTATGCCAGAGCCTAATTATACTTAATTACGTTTAATTAAAATTTAATTAACACAATCAAGTAGCTCACACACAGGCACACACATACAGAGACAAAGTCCAAAAAGAGTCAAACAAAAATGAAAAAACGAAAAAAAAAAAAAACTGGCTAAACGTGTCCAACGACGATGGCAGACCAAATAAATGTGGAGTACAAAATGTTGGGGGTACCCAAAGAAAATGCTCAAGTCTCTTCTGATTTGGCCAAGTTGCGTGCTCCAACAACAACATAAGCAACAACAACAAACAAGTAAATTTTATTTCTAGCCAAAGTGTTAAAGACGCAGCCAAAACCAAAAACGAGTGCAAGTTCAACGGCGAAAACACGTTTCCGTTGGCTTGTTTTATGGTTTTCTATTTTCTATATGAGGAAGTTAATGCCTGAGCAGTGAGGAAAACTAAATAACAGTTACTATTTAGCGGACCGGCATGGCTTTGGTGCATAAAAAAAATGTACTAAAATTGCTTTTCCCCTGAAATTGCATTCGCGCCAACGGCTGCCGCGGCTTTCGACCACAATTTGTGCCAAATTCAGTTTTCTTGGTGCACGCCTCACTCTGACAGCTGTTTTTGCTTTTTTTTCTTCTTTTTTTTTTAAGGGGCTCTATTGATTTACTATCCAGTGAGGAGAGGAAAGGAGACTGGCCAAATCATATATTGTTAAAATTGAAAAATTCTCTTGGCCAACTCCAATCGGTAATGGCATCTTTCAAGCAATAGATTAAGCGATTTGAAGAACATTTTGGGCTTAACTAGGCTAAATTAAAAGTTCATTAAATCGTATTATTAAATATGGATTAACAAATATGAAGATTTCAGTATTTAATTTTCTAAAGTCAAGTCAACTTTTGCTTTCAATGATCATTTTCAATTTAAAATTAATCGTTTAAAGACAAATTTGAAGTATTTAAAGTTCCTAATACTAAAATAAATGAGATTTTTCTAAATGACAATAATTAATGATGGAAATATTCATATGTAAGGCCATCTTTCGATTCAAGACACTGAAAATCTTGGCTCGTCTTTGAGCCAAGAGCTGTCCATGGCGGAAGTAGACTGTGACATCCGTCCAATTTGAGCCCGCCAAGTGCTGAGCCCCTTTTTTCTCTTTTTTGCTCTTGGCATATTCCGGTTGGACATTGGCCGCAAATTTAATTAGAAACCTGCACGTCTCTGACTTCACCAATCCCATTCACATCCAAAGTCAGTTCAAAGCACTTTTGCTTCCGTCAGAATGTTGGGAAGAAAGGAAAACAAAACGGAAAAAAACATTTTCACACTTTGAAACATAATTAACTAACACAAAATTTCTTTCAACTCTGTTCTTGTCATTTCAGCTAAGATCACACACACACACACTCTCAAACACACACACTCGTGCGTACACACCAAGCGAAAAGACTCAAATTGGACTGTGAAAGCAAAGAGCGAGGCAACAAAGCGTGCAAAAGGAAAAGCCAAGAAAATTATTTTCAGACCGACAGAAGCAAAAAATTGATAGGGGTACTCGGTGAGGGGTGTGGGGGGATGGTAGAAGCGTGTGCACACAGTAGCCAGCCTAGAATAGCTAGAAAATTATTATTATGATAATAAATTAAAGTTGCCATTAATTTAGCAAACGAAAAACGTTGCCAGAGTCGACGTACAGGCAGACAGGGGCAAGGGCGACGGGAAGACGGAGGACAGCATAATAACAATAAATAATAATTTGAAATAGGCGAGCGAACCTAAACAAGAAATCAGAAGAGAGAAAAAAGAGCAGTGCAGCAGAGTAAAGACGAAGACCAAGGCAAAGACCAAGACCAAAAGCAGCAGCTCGAGCCCGTCGAGCGTGCAAATTAAAAGCGCACACAGTAGCTCCTCTCGAGGAGAGCGAGAGCAACAACACAAGCAACATGGAAGTGGCAACCACAAACAATCACAGTCATCATCTCCAGGCAGATGGAGGAGGTGGAGTTGGCAGCAGCGGCTCACGTTCGCCATTCCAGCGCGAGGTGCGTGAATGGCAACGCATCGATCCCCAAACTGGGGCTCTTTTTAGTGGACGATTGGAGGCAGATCGCTGGATAAATGGACCACTGAATAGCTATGGCAAGGTAAGTTTAAGAACCAAAGAAAAACAACTACAATACGTTACCTCTCTGATTGATGGCAGAGGTGAGTCTAGGCCTAATTGCTCCTCTGGCTGGCTCTTTGTTTGCCTATCGTCCACAGCTTCTCTTTTTTTTTTTTTGTGAAATGAAATGAAATGAAATTGAAAGCCTTCCTCTAAATGGAGAGGCGTTCACTAATTTAGTTTGAGCCAAAAGGCAATTGGGCTTGATTGCGGGTTTGGGTTTCCTTGTGTTTCGATTTTAATCAGTTAATAGTTTATTTAGCTATTAGGCCTGGCTTCAAGTGGGTCTATAAGAGTCTAAAAGCGCAGATACCAAAGTGCCAATTAAACTCACACAAATCATTCGAAATTTAACACTAATCCTGGAAGGGTAAACTTCGTTAATACTATAAAACCCTAAAAAGACCAATTTCAATTCTAATTTTTATGTACAAATATGTTTTATTTAAACTTTAGCTTGAATTGTTTTATTCAACTTCTGATGATGTCATTACATTGGCATCAATCTTAAAAAAAATATACATATAAAAACATCCAATGTTTCAAGTTTTTTGCTACGCACCAAATTCTACGGAGATGAAGTTTCTTACTCGTTTTTTGCCTGAACTGATGCCAGCACTTGAGGCTGGTTACTTGACTTGACCACACACACTCCATGACTACGATGATAATGATTGGGTTGTGGATGATGATGATGATGATGAACGGACACAAAAAATATCTGTAGAGCCTCGAAATACTTGGCCAGTGCCGCATTCATAATTACCCAACAAATTCTAGAGCAATCAATGGTATATAGCCCAAAGACAAGTGAAATCTGAAGAGTTTTGAATTAATTACCATCGTGTGTCTGTGCTTTGTGTGTGGAAAGGAAAAGGTAAAATCTTTCAGAAATCAGCACAGCCACAGCACTTGACGGGCCCGACACCACGGCAATTAAAGCGAAAGATTCATTCGTTTATAACTCGAAACTGGCAAAATCGATTAATAAGTGGCACAGCATGTGCGTGGCTCGTTTACTCAGCCAACCTAAACCGAATAAGATAACGAGTTGGACCATGGCTCTGCGATTCCAATTCTTATTCAACTTATCGCATGTGCGTGTGACCTGTTAATTACGGTTGGGTAAAAACAGTCAATTGCCATCACCAAGTTTATGGTTCTCTCTATATTATCTATGATCAAAGACAGGTTACTGTTGACCCACAAACGACTTATCATCACATCGGTGTCCGACTCAAACAGTTCTCAAATGTCAAATGCGTTTAGAAAGGACATAACAAGCTAATCAGAACAAAACATTCCACGATTACCACCAGACTTTGTGTTACTCAAGATAGAATGGGCAGTTATAGATATCTAACTGACAATACTAAAGTTTGTATTTACTATTGGAGGGACTCATTAAAACAGCCATAAGCCAGTGGAAATCTTCCCTCCTTGGTTCGACTACCATGATCGGACGATAGTAATCCATAGTATCAATAATAACTCAATGATGTTGCACCACGAGTGAGTGGACTACTATTCCTCTGGTCACATTTACCGATGACATTTGGACTGACATCTTGGGGCCATTTATCAATTCGATTCGCACCTAATGACTGTACTGTTACTTCATTTCCTGCCTGTTTGTTACATTCACTCACTGAAAAGTCATGAGCCCTTTCCTGGCATTTTGTATAAGCCGCTGCAGGGTATCAAAAAGTTGTTGGCTATCGCGATTGAACTTTGTTGCCACGGCTGCCGATTAATCTAAAGAGTGAGAGAGAGAGCGAGAGAGAGAGAGAAAGAGAGTGGCAGAGAGCCAGTAATCAATAGCGAATCAAATAAAACAGAAGAACTACTAGTAATCCTAGTTTCTAGTTTATAGCGACTAGCAAATGATCTGCGCCTGTTGCTGTTGCTGATCTCATCTTGGCTGAGATGCCATGTCGATGTCGCCCGCTGTGTCTGTTTGCCGACAAAGTCAAAGGGAAAAGTACCGACTTTGATGCTGATGCTGCCGATCAGAAATCAATTTGAAAGCGGCACAATGCCACGTTCTTGATGTAGGGTTTTGTGGTTGGGGGGAGGGGGAGGGGAGTCAAGTCCTCGTCATTATTATGATCATTAACCACTCCCCAAGCACCGTTAGGCAAGAACTGGCTCTAAATCTAACTCTGAGTCTGAATCTGATTCGGGCATCTTCATTAACATTATGGATTGTTGCACAAAGTAAAAACAAAACAACAACGGCAAAATTTACATTTTGCAACATTTGCGACATGCAACATTCAAGCTCAGCATTTGAATTATTTGGTTGAAGCTGCAGTCGAAGTCGTCGCCGTGTTCAGCGCCGCAAGCACTGCGGGGCAAGCAAAACAATGTTGCAGTCTAACGGTAAAAAGCCACTGGCAAGATCCAACTTTGTGGGTCACTGGGTTACCACAAGTATAACCAGAAAAAAGGAAACACACTCACACTCACACACACACACACACATGAGATGCAAGTGGAAGATGCAACATCTTCAGCCGATGCCAGAGAAAGAATCACCGACAAGAGATTAACTTGGTCAAGTCAGGTTGGTTTGGGCCACTTGCGTAAATTACATGCAACTAATTGAGGATGTCAACTGACGTGTCTTGCCTCTATTAAGTGCTTCCTCTGGCCGCTAATGAAGTCCAAGCCAAGGCTGGCCATGGCGGACCAAGTTCGCTTCCATATGAGTTACTTGCCTGCAAGTAGGCGGCCATTTCTCCTCTGTATAGAGATATAAACCCAACGAGATCGTGACAGAAATAATGCATATAAAAATGTATATTATTATAGTTTACAAAATACAAAAATCAAGAGAGCGAAAAAAGGCTAGCAGCAACATAACAGCCTAGGTAACAAAATGGCTATTGCGAGGGCCGGAAAGCGCAGAAACCAATTTAAAATGCAATATTGCACAGTGGTTTGTAAACTGCATTTTTATCTATTTCCTATGTCATTGTAATATCTATCTATTGACTTGTAATTTTACCCCTCAAATCAATGGACATATGAACTTAAAAAGAATAGATAGGATAAACTATAAGGTCCTTTTTTTTAGACTTTAACAGAGACAATCTCAAGACATACTTAGAGGTAAATTTGTTCTTCATGTCTCTCTATTCCTTGAGCCTTTGAAACCAATTTTGAAGTCAGTTATTGTAAGGTATAAGCGAGTTTAGTTCGATTTTTAACACCCTTTTTTATTTTTTATTCATTTGTCAGGTTCAAAGGTTAAACTTTCTTCTACACACGGGTTAGTTGCTGCCCAATCTTCCTGAAAGGTTTGTGCAAAATATTTTAGTCGGATTTCCCAATTTGAAAATGTTAAGTGTCTAATTTGAATTGGTCATAACCCACTGTGCACATCTTCTCATGTTATGGGCACTAAAAAAAGGTCCAAGCAAAGTCAGTGCCAGCTAAAAATAAAAAGAGTCAACGCTTTAGCATGTCTATGGCCGTGCCAATCTCTGTGAGGCTGGCGGCCAGAAAAAGGCGACATGCATGCCGCAGCAGTAGACATAGAGACATAAGACGTAAGACATAAAGGCAGCAGCATATGGCAAAGTTGGCCAAGTCAGAGAATCAGGCAGGAGATAGACAGTCAATCTTATGGCCAGAGACAGACCGACACGACCAAGGCAAAGGCGAAGGCGTAGTGGATGGGGAGTAGGATGAGGTAGACGATAAGGGATGGGGAAGACAACGACGATGTTGTAGCATCATTAAATTCGTTTAAAGCATCTCGCGCTCGCACACGGACCCAGCGGAGAAAAGACGATTTTTGGCATAGTCCAAAGGCAAAGTTAAAGCTACCAACAACGTCTGCATCATCACGACTTTGGGCTTGTTGTAATATATGCGAAATGGCTGAAGTCTCGACTGCATTTCATTGAACCTTCAACTTGACTTTGGCATTTCAGCATTTTCAATTTGGTTTCGTGGTTACGAGGGCTGTTAAAGAGTTTCCTCAAGACTCTTGCTTCAAACGAACGTCAAACAAAAAATATTGAAATATTATTTATTAGCGAAATGGAAATTCCTGCCCAACATCAAAGTTAATGCTAGGACTTTTTTTGTGGTGTTAGAAAACTACAATATAAGACTATTTATTGGATATTGCAAGTAACTTCGTACTTGAACTTGTTGAATAACCCTCTCATTGCTCCTCGGTGTATCTTTATCTCAGTTTTCCTCTTTGTCTTATCAGCTGCATGGGGCCTCAAGTTCGAGATCATGACACTGATCTCTGATCACTCTTTTCTTTTTTGGCTGTAAAGATATTTCGTTTACAGTTGGCTTTCTTTTCGCCAGCTGCTTTGATTGGAGCGCCCTGAGGGGTGTGAGAGTTCCCAACATGCAGATTGGCACAGCTTAATTAGCTTATGCCTAGACTGAACGAGAGACGGTGACTGAACCAGGCCAAGTCAGCCAGCTGAAAACTGGCCTGACTTGGACTTGGACATGGACAGCCAATGCCAGCCTACACATGCCATTTGAAAGAAAATGGCACACAGCTAGGCAGCATTCTGGCTATGAAGGAAAAGAGGTCATCAATTCACATACTAAAACAGCCACTAAAAAATGTAATACATAACATGGCAAATATATAGGAGTTTTTCAGACTTCGCCTGCCGTGAGAAACTCTCGGCCAAACGTTGAACAAAATGAGGACCGAAGCAGCTAAGAACCACAGAACGTGCATGACCCAAGGGTTCGAAACTTGGCTTATAATTTATGTCTGCAATACAAATTTACTGCCCTTGGTCCAATTTGGGTCTTTTGTCAGGGATCGGACTCAAGGATAAGTGTGTTCTGAAAGTGAGTGAGACTGAATGAATTGCCCAAAGGCTTAGTTGAAAGGGTCAATCATAAATTTTGATCTGATACCTCATATCTGATCATTTTAAATTCTCAAATACTCTAAGAATAATTCCAATTTAATGCAAATTTCAAATGATATATTGTTGATGGACTCTTGCTGAGGTCTTGGTTAATGTCTTATTTGTGTTTCATCAACAAAAAACGAATGTAATCTTCCGGGGTTGGAAGAATTCCAGTCACGATTTGCATTGGCGAGTTGCAGGAGGAGGAGTCCAGGAGGAGTTACGCAGACGTTTTTTTTGTTAAACTAACAATCGGCTGTCCCTATCCAGTGACTAATTCATTTAGTATAGTAGGTACTAAAAATGTGAGTTGATTTCGCGATGGTTTCCCGGGCAACTGCCTGCAAGGTCACTCCAATCAAACAATCGAGCTAGGGAGAAACCGAAGGCGAGCGAACACAAAGAAACCCCATGACTCAACCGTAAGACCCAGTTGCATGCAAATTGAAGAACATTCAAATTTTATGAAATAGTTTATATGGCTGCACTTTGACTTGGTCATTGACACGATCGACGAAACGAAAGAACTGACCGAATTGCAGTTTGCATTTTCCATTATGCGCAATAAATCATAGGTGCAATCGATTGGCCAAATCGATTGCTCGGTTGTTTGAATGTGTACAGAGCACATGGACTTGAGTTGCCATGGTGTGTCATGGCACGATCCAAAGTAAATCTGCTAATTGTTCCACTGCATGCAAATGTGGCTTCAAACATCGGCAAAGGGGTGCAGTTCCAGTTGTTTGAACACTTGAGACTTTTTGATTTGTGGCTGGCGTTTTGTGGTCACGTGCGCCGAACTGTGCACGCCCAGCTGTCGCAAGATAAGAAAGCCGCCAAACACTTGACGGTTAAAAGAGGTACGGAGAACAAACCACACTTATGCTCGGACGCCCCCAAGTGCCATGTCAACTAATCCCCCACCCTATGCGAACACACCCACTAAACAAAGTTAACGAAATATAGGTAATATTTGTGTGGTTTATTAAAAATCTACGACATTTCTCCACTCGGGTGACACACTTTGAATCATTAGTATAAGATATCAGCATTCCTTTTTCCCACTAACAAGACAAAATTTACATCGGCTCAAGTAAATCTCACAAATGTACTCTTTAATTGATCCTCATTTCCTCACTGATCCCTCATCTGATCCCGTGTCTCGTCTTCTTCCCCCAGATATCCGATTCCCAAAACATCTCACAGCCAAACGGCACACAGCACACACAGCGCAAACAGTTGGAGGTGCTGCAGGCACGCACCGCCAACGGCGCCATGCAAGTAATACGCACACAGACAGTACAAAAGACATCATCCACATCGCGCTGGTCCTCCACATCCACCTCCACAACCACTCGCACAGCAAACTCCAGCAGCAATGGCTGGGGCCAGTTCAAGCTAAAGTCCAGGCCGAGCCAAAGCGTTGACATTTGTGAGCTTAGCGATGGCGATGGAGATGACGATTATGATGATGATGCCGATGCCGCTGGCAGTAGTCTTAGTGGCAGCGAATCCACATCCACGCTGAGGCATGACCACAAGAAGGAGTTGGTTGACGATCATGTTGATTTTGTTGTGATTAATGGCCAGTCGAGCGATCAAGACGATGACGGCGTCACTGACGACGTTGCTCATTTGCACAAACTTGGCCACAATTTGTTACCCGATACGGCTCCAAGCTTGAAATTGAGCAATCTAATGGTAAGTTATGCCCCAAGCCTGTCCCTGCTGTCCGGTAGTTGCAGCTCTACTCTAGGTTGCTATTTTTCATGCGCATTGCTTTTGGCTGGGCGGCTCATTAGCATGCGCCAATGTTAGTTTTTCCTTGTTGAGTTTTTTGTCATGTTTCTTTGGGTAACCAACTACCTAACAACTTACAACTCCAACTCGGACTCGGACTCTGACGGCTGGTCTCGACCATGGCAATGACCGAAAATGGTCAGTGTTGTTAACTGGTTGGCGCCTATTATTGCTGGGAAATGATCAAATATTTGGAAAATCATGACCATCAGTTGTTGTAATGACTGTTGAAAATGTATGTTGTGTTCCAAAAACGATTAGCAATTATGTAACTGTCTTTCTCAAAATTAATGTTCTCTCCTGTGCTCCAATATATAGTAGATACATATGGAAATGAAAGTACTTTAGGTTATCAGATACCTATTAAGACCTCGTCAAAATGTGTATACTCTTCTGCAGGTACCAAAATGAAAGCATTTTCTTTAAGAAATATATAAAAGAAGAAAGTTCTTTTCATGCGATGCTCCTTCTGACCTGGGAAGGGAATCGATCAATACTAATAATACGTAATGCCATTAAAGCGGACTGTTATAATAAATTTACACAATTCCAACTTTTTGCATCCCACACTATGAATTGGCTTAATTCTTGGAGTTTAGCCAAATGAATAGACTTTATCATAAGAGACTATCGAGATTGGGCTACCAGAATAGAAGAACATAACTCACAACTTATCTACAATTGGCCAAATGCCATACATCAAAAGCAAGAAATAACCATACGACCACGCTCAGTCTGGATTCTAATAAAATCTCACACCGAGAGAATCGATAATAATAGCCAAACTCAATTAAGCGACTAACACTTAAGCCATAAAATCTTTTTACCTATATATTGTAGTAAATATATATATATATAGATACCAGTGGGTACATATATATGGCAGACGAGCCATATTGGCCATACAGACATTTGGGTCATTATGACAACAAAAGGAAATTTTTGGCATGCCACCCATGCCAAGGCAGAAGTAAAAGTCTATAATTATAATCGTTTGGGGAACGGCCAAGGGAGCTGACTGAAAAGTAGAGGGAAGTGAGGCGGAGGTGAGATGAGGATGGAAGTGGAGGTGTCGGTCTGGGAGTTGGTGTGAAAGGAACAGAAAAGAGACAACCTCAACGCCCACTAGCAAACAACTGCTGCTCGTTGTCCATCAATCTTAAATTCAAAAATTTCTTTAAGTTTTGGTATGTTTTTGTTCGTATTTTCTTTTCTTTTTTTTTTGCGAGCGCAGAAAATGAATTTGTTTAGCACTTCAAAAAAAATGATTCATTTAAGCACTGGGAAACACCCAAAATGATTCAAGAACCCATAATTCGAACAGTACCTTGTTATTTTCGAACCCATTTCAAATCAGAGCTAGTGATTTATGATTTAAATCTCCCTGCGGGAAAGTAGATTGAATCCTAATCAAGAGTTTTAACTCAAATACTCAACGAACAAAATGAAATATCAATATTTTAATAAATTAAATTAAGGCTACTTTGATTAGACTTTTATAATAATAATGATTTATCCATAAAGCAATATGTTTTACATATATGTTTGTTTTTGTTTAAAATAACTAGATTTAAGGAGCGACAATTATTCGCTTATAATGCGGAAATCCATTAGGCTTAAGTTGATATTTTCCTCTTGAACTTATAGTCGACTTTGCTCCAGTGTTGACTTCCTTAAGCAGTTCCTGTCAAGCACCCACTATAAATGTACCAACAATCAGAATAAAAACACCCTCACTCACGATCACTGGCTATAAGGCGCTCATTTTTGTCTGTTTTGTTTGCCATTTACAGAAAAGCAGTTCGAGTATTTCCAGTCAAAGCAGCAACAATTCAAATTTAACAACTGCAACAGCAACAGCAGCAACGATGTTGACGACGGCGGCCAACACCCACAGAAGTGCGGGTAAAATAAGCCTACATGCAATTGTTGAACCGGCATCAGCATCAGCATCATCATCGGCTTGGCCCAAGCAAGCTGACTTATATGGTCAGAGCAACAGGCGTGTGGGTGTTCCAGCAGCTGAAGCTGGAGCTGACGTAGTTGTTGGCACGCCAACGCAACGTCGTCGTGATTTGGAAAGTTTCCGGCATGAGAACGGCAACGAGGCAGACGATGATTTGCGGTAAGTGAGCAAATTGAAATTCGGCAAAATATTTCATTTCAATTATTTGGCTAACGGCGACACTTCGTTTCAATTTGCTGCAGGCTCAGTGCGAGACACCAGCGTCGCCAGCAGGTGTCACAGTCTGTCTATGCCCCACCATTGACACCGATCGCAACATCGCTCCAGCGTTCTCGTTCCATTTCCACAGATGATCTCAGCAACGAGTGGGACCGTCGCAGCAACAACGACAACGACATCGAAAACGAGGAACATCCCGGAGAGTGGCGTCGTGTGAGTAAGCTGCGGCGATCGTTTCAATCGCAGGACCACTATAAGACCCCAACACCAGCCGTGAGGTCGCGGCCCTTGGACTTGCCCAGCAATTCGGTAAGTGTGGCACGCATGCGGGCAGAATTGGAGAACAGACGACGCCTGCACACGGCCATGCGAAACAATCACGTGGATCTAGCTGCCCTGGACACTATTTTGAACAGTGCCACTCCAAAGCCAACAGTTGCCAAGAGAAACACATTTCTGACAGCCGAATCTCTTCAAGAAATTCGCGGCAAGCTTAAGAAGCTCTCGGACGAGAGTTTGTACAAAGAGGACTTCCTAGCATATCAGGCCAGGAAGCAATCGAAAGAGGATATACAACCGCAATCATCCGCTTTCCGCCCGGTCGCACATAACACACATAGTTTGGAGTCACGACAGCGTCAAAAAGACACCAATTCGAGTGAATGGCATTTGCGTCGGAAATCATATGGTTTTGAGAAGATGGCACCGCCAGAGGATAAAAGCATTTTCCGTGTGGATGCGTCCACAGATTCCGGGCTAGGCCGCTCAGGTGAACAACTGGGCAACTGGTCGCCCACTGAGAGGGAGCGAGAGCGTGCTGCTTCTGCCGTTAACAATGGTAACAGCAGTGGCACCATTATACATTTTAGTCGCCAATTGAAACCAGGGAGCCCCCAGTCGAGTGAAGGCGAACTAAGCAAACGCCATTCAATTGCCGTCGAGGAAACTTGGCGGGATATTCGCAAAACCTCACAGGTCCATGTAAACGGTGAGAATATCACAAGTAGCAGCACCTCCTCTACCAGTCATCTTCAGCGCAACAGTGCGCAAAAGCGTGTGGAATTCTGCAAGACTGAAGTGCATTTCGCGGCCGAATCGGGACGAGTGAATATAGTGGAAACAGATGGTAAACCACCGCCAACACAAAACTTTCGCCGACGTCGACGCACTGCGAGTGGTCCACTACAGAGTCTGGTGAAGGCAGCCAGTGCCAGTCCAAGCAACACAAGCGGCACCGATGTAGTTACCCACTTTGGTGATGATTCACAGCGTCGCAAGACAATAGTCACTAGCACTGTGGCTTACAGAGCTACCTTAATGGAACCACCAGAGGTAGTTAGCAACCAACCGAGTAACAATAGCACACAAGTCACTGTGACTATACCGAAACCGATTGCGTTGGAGACGGGGCGCTTTAGTCAAATGGAGTCCACCTCAAGAAATAGTTACACCTCGACCAGTGGAGTGGACACCACGGACAACGAAACCGATGAGTTGGCCAATATACGTGGAATTTTAAAGAATAAGCCAGTTAAACCGAGACCCTATCATTTGGGGGAAAATATTGAAAGTGCGGATGTTCTTTGGAGTGTTCCACCATCGATTAAAAGTGACCGAGAAAGTCCCGCAGGCAAGGAAAGTGGTGAGTGTACGACAGAATGATTCTCTAAGAAGAACAAGCGATAGAAAATCCTTTACAAGATCCACGCCAAAATCCAGTCTTCTCTAATGAAGATTGTTAATTTTGTATCAAAGTAATCCAAACCAGGGAATCAGAAAACATTTTGAGTTAGAATTTTTAAAAACATGTCCCTGTATCTTTATCAACCTTCTTCAGGAATATGCAATAAAACAAAGAAGGATCATAAGGATACAAGGATAAATAAAATGAGTTTTATTTTCAATAGTAAGTTTCATTTTCATGAAATGAATAATACAAATTATGAATATTTGTAAGCATCATTGTCTTCCGCTGTAGAAAAGATCTGAAAAGAGTTTTTATTTTCTTTGTTTGATTTATAGCAACAGTTGGCGAATCGCCAATTACAACCAAATCGGTGGCTGAACGTATACGCATAGTGGAACAGCGGCAACACGATCAACAGCAGAGCTCACCAGCTGGCAATGGATACTCTACCAAGATAAATGTCAGCTTGGGCGCAGAAGACAACTGCCAAAACGATTCAGGTTGGTTAATGTCGTTTTTTTCTAATTATACCCAATGAGGGTATATTAATATCTATTAGTTTGACTTAGTTGTGGGTATGCCTGTAGACTTATTTAGACTCCTCTACTTTGACTTGAACTCTCTGCTCAATTGTATGCGCATGATCAATTTGCTGCTGTGCTGCTGCTTCTACTCTCGATTACTAACTATATGTACACCTAACTCTGATCACTTTCTAACCGGCCACTAAATCCAAATGCAATCCATTCAACAAACACCAACACCAAACAATTTCCGCACATTTACCCCTCTCACAGGACATCGACAAGAGGCCCATCGTCGCCGGCCCAGTGTCCAGGATCTAATGCTTGAAGATTTACGCACCCATCAGCGCATACTGGACGAGGGCTTGAAGTCCACATCATTGATAATGAAAACCATGCGATCAGCAAGCGAATTCGATGAGGCCATGCGTCGTCTGAGCATAGCCTCAATCGAGTCCGCATTGATTCAACCCACGATACTAGTGCCTCGGCCAATGATTCGCTCGCACAGTTATCAGGAGGATACTAGAACAACTTCATCATTATCATCCCGGCGAACATCGACTACCTCCATAGCCAGCAGTGATTTGTTTGGCAGCGCTTTGTATGATTCACTGCCACGAACTCCATTGACACCGCCGCGTCTAAAGCTCCTAGGCAATACTCAAATACCTGTCAGTCAGCAGCTAACGCAGCTGCGGCGACTCTATGATGCAGCCGACCAACAGGACGAGGATAGCGCGGATGAGGAAGTAAAGCGATACTTTCGCGATATCGACAGTGGCGGTGGTACCCAGTCGAGTTCATCGCCAGAACCACCTCCGCCATATCACAGCGAGGACGTCAATCTCATTAATGGCACAGAGTATTCGAACAGCTGGAGTCGGTTGAAAGCCAAACGAACCGTTTGGAAAGTAGAGGCTCAAGGTCAAATGCTTCAGCGAGCAGGTAACACAATAACAGGATTTTCAAAAGGAGGGATGGGGGTTAATGTAGAGGAGTTTATCAATGAGGCAGGCAAACCAACAAAAGTTGACTACTTACTTTAACAATTTTTCCTCGATTTCTATCACTTGCAGATCTTCCCAAGTCCAATGTTATGAACATTGCTCTGCACTCGCCACGAGTGGAGATGCCCAAGGTCACTCCGCCTACACTACGCATAGGCCAACTGGTGCCTGTGGCCAAGCCGCGGACCCTGTTCATTCAACCTCAGCCACAACCTCAAACTCAAAATCATTCCCAGACAACCGAAAATAACGACGAGTCCGGCAGTGAGTCCCTCAAGATTGTCAAAGAGGCAAGAGGGGCCCGCAAGCTGCGGGAACACGAGCTCTCCTATTTTGGAGTTCAGCAACAACAGCAACAGAAAGTGCTTTCAACTTCCAGTGCCCACACGAATCCCAGAAGATCGTTGCCCTCGCGGAGCAGAGTGAGCCAAAGTGACGACGTCTCCACTACGACCACAACAAAGTGGCAGTTGCTGAACGACCGACCCGATTTATTAAGACATAGCCCACAGGGGGCCAACGATAACGACAATCACGATAGTAACATTCTAGATGATGACGACGAAAATGATGGAGAACAAGAGCATTGTTATGAGAACATTGCGAACGAATTGACCACTACTTTTAGGGTAAAGCCTGCGTCGCCTAGTAACAGCTATGAGCGCAAGTCTGACTTGCAGCGTGATGCCCAAATCCTTAGTGAAATGACACACAACGCTGATCAAACTATGAAGGTAAGTTATATCATTTATGCTTTATCGGAGGGAACTTTTAAATCACTCTTCTTATAGGCCCTTTCTGACGAGGCTGCCATCAAGGATCAGCGACGGCGACGATCCTGCTCCTTGCAGCGTCGTCAAGGCAAGCCCCTCGAAACCATCGACGAAAAGGTAAAAATCTATAATTCAGAGCGACAACATTCCTCAAGTGTAACTCGTGGCACCTTCGCCTCGGAGGCACGTCGTAATTCACGGCAATCCACACCCTCGCCTACACCACGAGCACGCAGCTCCTCCCAATCCTCAATTGAGTGCTGTCCCCGTGCCCGGTCCCGCTCGAGTTCTCGAGAGTCCATGACTCAGGGCGGTGCTTCCTCGGATGATCAATCAAGCAAGCAGCGGGTAGAGCGTTTGCGCATGCGCACCCCAAAGCGTGAGAAATCGCGACACGATCATGTCACGGAGAATCGATCTAGACACAGTAGTAAGCAGAAATCTAGTGCCAGCGCACTTCCAGAATCGACAAGGCGAATTCATCATCATAGTCGACACCGCAGCGGAGAGCAAGAACATTCCGGTGAGGGTAAGAACAGCTCATCCGTCCGTCTAATGCGTTCTTCACGTGTTTCTGATGAACATCGTCTGCGCTCGAGTAGCCAGCGAATCAGTGATCGGGAACGTGAACGTGAACGCACACGAGTCTCTAGCGAAAAGCATCGAGAGGAATTGACGCGATCGCGTGGTAAGTATTCCATGAGATCCTAATTATTTGACATTGTAGAAAACAGAAGAATTGCTAAGATGGATGGTTTTTAATCAAATCTTCTTGCAGAATTACTTGTTTTGGGCTTACTCTTAATGGGTGCCACACAGCCCCACAGACTACATAAACGCTTTAGGTTCGGTAGAGCAAAAGTTATCAGAGTCCAATGAACTAAACTGCACTTTATCGAGTAGATACCGTGATAGATCCTATGATCGATTACACAGTCTGCTTAGGCACACGAACTGTTCCAATTTCACACACACAAACTCACGAGAAACATAATTGTTCCCAATAAATATTGATAGGGGAATGAAATTTGTATTAAAATCTAGTTCATCACACAGTTCTAGATAGAATTTATAAGATATACTATTTCTATAAAATTACTTATAGATCGACAAGGCAACGATCAGCTTAGTAAATGCGAATAATATGTTTGGTCTGGCCTCTGGTCTACTCCCGGCTTTAAGCAAAACAAGTTTCATTCCCCATTACACTTTACTCCTTGAGCACTTCTCACATAGTTGAACTAAATATCGATAGCTAACAGATGTCTTACGTCATAAATTGATAGTTTTTTTTGTTAACATTGAATTATGCCTATATAGATTGAAACTTATGCGATTCACGTTCCATCTGCAGGTCACTCCAGTCGCTCTAGGCACACTGAGGAGCAGTTAACGAAACGCGAAAGCGCCAGCAGGCCAATTAAGAGTAGATCGAGTCGCGGCAGCCACGACACAACAACAACAACAACATCTTCGGCACACAAAAAGTCCACCACATCGAACTCGAAATCCACATCGCACAAAGTATCATCGACACCAACAACTACAACAACAACAGCACCAACAGCGCACAACGAACTGACGTACGTATACGTAACGAATTTAGCCAATACACAAACCACCGAGAAGGAGAACGAGATCGATGCCGAAGCCGACTGCGTGTACGAGGAAATACCGCAACCGCCGCCACGCCGCAAACGCAAAAATGCTTCTCTAATCCCACTGCCCATACAAAGAGTCACTCCCCTGCAGTTGCCTGTGACAGCTTCCAAACCACCCCCCCCCCAAGCCTACGAGCATCGCACAAAGCTTGAAATGATCCCACCCAGTTATTCGAATCAATCCACTTTGCGCTGTCGCAGCTTGGCCCGGCGAAAGCCCTCTCTAAAGGCCACCCAGTCGACCAGTTCAAGTTTTGCCTTCCTACCATATCTGCCAGCCAAGCGCAATTCCAGCGTTAGTCATGTCTATGACAATTACTTGCTATATTCCACTTTGGCCACTCCGGCAACTGCAGGCAAAAAGCTATCCATATCAAAGCTCCGGCCATATCAGAACAATCTCAGCAACGAGCATGCTCAACTATTTGGCGGCCCCAAAACAGTGGTCCCCGGGAGGCGGTGGCCCAAGCGTCTGCGTATGCGGCAAGTGCGCAGCACTGTCTCCACCCATCAGCCCTTTGGCATCTGCACATGTTCATAGTCAGCGCTGGAGTCCCGCACACTTAGAAACCAAATACAAGTTTAAGAACCGATGGCAAAGATCTCACACTAGTTTACTATGCACGCAAAATATTTCACTTACCCAAACCCCCACCCATTTCACCGCCAATCAAACCTTTTCGACCCCATCGAAAAACGACACCAAAACGATGCACAACGAACCGTTTGCTAACCCCTAAGGGTTGTGTTCCTTCACCATTTGCCTATTACTAATCCCGATTTAAGAGATACTTATTATTTTATCCAACTATGTTTTGGTTGTTGATTTCTTGGAGCACATTTACTCGGCCAAGGCAAAACTTATACACACAAAAGAATGAACTTCTTGAAATTGTTTGTGGTTCTGTTTTTACTTTCGACAGCGTAAGCGAACTTTATCCAAATTTTTATAAACACCACGTATTTTGCATGACATCTGGATAAGGGAAAACAAATTTCTAACTATACAAAACTAATTTCTTTCCCTTCAAACACTTAAGTAGACTAAATCTTACCATAACTAGATTAGTCCTGTCCTTACCTTGAAGAAACTAAAAAACCAAAATTGTGAAATTAAAAGTTTGAAATTAACAAATTAATGTTAATATTAACTTGAGTGAGGTGGCCTTGGATGAAAATTAACAGTTTATTTAACCAATTCCTTGCATGATTAAATATTAAACGATAACAATGCTGAAATTCCTCTCACTAATCTCATGTACTTTGCACTCTGGCTCTATTAAAAGGGACCTTTGATTGTAATTTCTGTGAACTCTTAAACACTGACTATGAACATGTTGCTGAGAAATCAAGAAGCAAACAAAAAATCATCATTGAAATTGAAATTCAACATCAACATCAACATCGCCTCTATTTTCTATTTTCCGTATGAACCCAGATACACACTAAAAGCCGTACTCGTACTCCTCGTAGACATATTGATACAACGTAGTGTTGCAAGTAGTAGCAATTGTGTGTGGTATACATATATAGATATCCTAAGGAATTAAACAACAACAAAAAAGAAAAACTAGAGAATAACTCGAATGTGAAAAAGGATTCCCCCTGTCTTGTTAATAACATTGTTTTTCATTTTACTCACCCCTGCAGACACGGTAAAAGCACACTGAATGGACATCACCATCATCCGCATCATCAGCAGCAGAGCAGCAGCAAACATCGCACCGGCCATGCAGGCCAGAGTCATCATCCGGAGCATCAGCATCACCATGTCCATAGTCTGACCACGACGACCATAGCGGCCAGCAAACAGCAACGCGATCGGCATGGCAAGGATAGGAAATAATGTGAAAGACGAATCAACGAAACTACTGAAACATAACATTAAGAAATAATATTATTGCCTACTAATACATATTTACGAATTCGTCCCCTCTCCCTTTTAAACACTTGTGTACATTCAAATGCGGGACTTTGGTAATTTTTGAAATGTTGCCAAAAATTACTTAAGTTGAAGAAAAATGAATGTCTCACATGACTTACTAACACTGCTTATTTAATATTTTATTATCTACTATTATTATACATATATTTCCTTAATTGCGTGCGTTCTCAATGGCAGTTCCTCTCTTCATATTTCCATTCATTTTCAAAATTTCAAGTATTATAACTAAATATGATACCACAACACACACACACAAACCTACACGCCCCCAAAAATGTACTAAAAATGTTTTTGTAATAACAAATGATACTCATATATATTCTCGATTAGCATTTAGTTAAAAGAAGTTGAAACAACTACATATATACGAAGTTTTTGTATGTATTTTGCACTGTATTCGGATTTTAAACAATTTTTATTTAATAAAAAATGAAGTTTTTGAAATGCATTTGCCAATGGTGACCCCATTGTCATTCCATCTAGTTGATAGTTGAAGCTTTTTGCAGCTTTTAAACTATTTCGCATAGGTTATATCGAGCAAGTGGTAAATTTTCAACGAATCGTGCAAGTATCTTTTATCGCACACTCACACATCGACCCACTCGCAAATAGTATGTGCTAGTATCTGTGTGTGGCGAGTAGTATATATGTGGAAGTTTTCATATGTATATGTAGGTAGGTCCGTGTGTTCGAGTAGATAGTGAGAACGGGCAACGTCAACGAGGCTCAGTTGTTGTCCAACCATCGTTACCAACGCGAGTCTACAATTATTTACTGTCCACCTTGTGAGATGTGAGTAGATAAAGGGCAACTTTCGGATGCTCCAGTTGGTAATCGGATAGTGAATATCAAGTATATTCAACGAATGAAAACACTGAAAATACGTATTAAAGTTGAAAGTGTCATTAATCATTATTGGTATTGAAATCATTACTCAAAGTTGTTGTGACACACACAGAGACAAGCGGTCGGAGTCATATGAGTCATCCTAAGACATACGTTTGTATATCTGATAAGCCGAGGAGGTCTTTTAGAATCTACGATCATGTACAGGTGTTTAGACTCATATTGCATTTATGATAAGGCAAAACATTTGCGTAGTTGGCCCCAAAATGATTCACATTGGGAAATAATTACGCAGCTTTTGTGCCAGCCAAAAGATCGGTTCACTTTCTTATCACTCAATTTGTAAAACAATTTTGACATAATTTCAATAGCTGTCAGCCAAAGGGCGGGTGAAACCTGTCACATTATGCCCCAAATGGATTCAAGTGTCCCAGATAAGAACTAAATGAAAAGCCATTTATTTTACGTATCAGATTATTGATGTAATATCATCTCGAGTATATGTATGTATATGTATGTGTACATCATAATCATATTGCTAATTGAGCATCATTTTTGCAATAGGCTAATTACAGAGTGACTCTCGTAGGAAAGAGGTGAAATTCGAATGTTTCCATTCTGAGAAATAAGGTTAAATCTGTGAGATTAGAGCCTCTATATGAACCCAAGTCGAGTTTGTAAACCAAATAGGTTCGATTAAAGTTCTAGTTTCAATTAGTGTCGAAATGTGCTACAGTAGGTATGTTTTCTATATATAATAAATACATCAATAACAAAATATTTTTCTTGGCCAAATAAATTACTTGGCTTTGGTTTGGTTCGCTCTTTATCTTATCTCGGCTAAAATGCGTTTATCTTGTCTAAAATGGCGGACAACAACAGCAACACTGACTGCTAGGTGGCTGACCACATTTGGCTTAGACAAAAGGCCGAACCACTTTGCCATATCATTTGGTTGCCGATAAGATTCCTTGATTAGAAACGCACCAAAAACACAAAAGGCGGAATTATATTGGTGTGTTTCGGCCTCCTCTGCAACGATTTTTATATTAGTATAGCTTTGAAATTAATTCGCAGCGGTTGTGCCTCTCCGAATATAAAACAAATACCCAACAAGTTGGTAGGAGAGCAACGAACAGTTCATTATTCCAACTCCATTTCATTTACTATATGTTGTGCTTCTCTCGATCCGCAGATATAACTTCAAACACAAAACATGTCGCTACTAACGGGCAGCGCCAATGCGGTTAGATACACGCTATTTGGATTTAATTTAATATTTCTGGTAAGTAACACGAAAGAGCCATTAACTGATGGAGAGGTGACTCATCGATGCATTAGTGGTGGGGAAAGTTAGTCAAGTGGTTTTGGGTTAGATTGATCGGGACTAGAGACTTATGTTCCGATAAGATAAACCAGATTAAATGGCTAGGGGAATCACAGTCCAATTGTCAAACACATTTATTGAAAACAGAAAGAAAATATATTCGACATACTACAAAGAATATTTCAAATTAAGTTGGCTTCAAAATAAAAACCTTTATCCTTTCAAATGAAAGACGTTACAATCATATGGGAAGATACAAATGTTCAGACAAAACTATCATAAAACTCCCAAATCAAAGTCGAATTCCTTTTTAGAGTACATCTGGAGAAAGTAGAATCATTTGATCAAGAAGTATAAAAAGCGCTAAAATTGAACAAATTCTCCGAATTAGAGATTATTATATTATATAGTTATATTAGTTATAGTAGTTAGTTATATTATATAGTAGCTATAGTAGTAGTAATGATAATCATTTCGAAAACAACCAAGTTGGTCAAAGGATCTTGTTACTGAGCAACCGAGTTATTGATCTATGAATCCATCGAAGCTAAATGATAAACTGGTTCGATCCATCGACGATCCATACATACAGGACCTCCAAATTTTCTGTAGCTTTAACGGTTATTTATGCCGAATTTGTATACCCTTAAAGTCATCAAGAGTTATACCTCATTCTGTTCTAATGAATGAAAGCTTTTCTCACCCTGATATAAAACTTTTTTAAAAGTTCTAAGGTCTTTAAAATTAAGAAGCAAAAAAGTTGTATCCCCGGATTTTACGACCGATCGTTCCTATTCCTCTATATGTTTTTAGTGTTGGGATTGGAAAATCTTATAAACTCTTATTAGAAACTTAACTACCAAGTTCTATATTAAAAGCTTTTACACTGACGGAGAATGACACTCTGATCCATACGGAATCGGCTAGGGATATTGATCAAGAATATAAATATTCTTCATGTCGCAAATATCTATATACCCCACGAAAGGGAATACAAACATGAGTTAACATTCTTTTTACCCACCTTTGACATTTCTATCTATATCTTATCGGGCAAAAGGAAATGCTGTCACAATAGTCTGGAAATTGATATAATGGAGTAGGTTTTGTCCGAATACTTATATATAATTAATCAAAACCCTTTGAAGGGCAGGTCTTTATGCTAGATTATATATAAAATTGATAAACATTGCGAAGGCTATTTATGTACATATATAACATTTTTGTGTTTCCGATTCAACAGATTACTGGAATTATATTGATAGCTGTGGGTGCCGGTGTGGGATCCGTTTACACCGGCTATGAGCTCTTTTTGGCCGGCAAATTCTTCTCCATACCCACATTCCTGATTGTGATCGGTTCCTTCATCATTGTGATCACATTCTTTGGCTGCTGGGGTGCTCTGAAGGAGAACTATTGCCTGGTCCTCAGTTTCTCGGTGATGCTGGCAATCATTTTCATCTTGGAACTGGCCGCCGGCATTAGCGGTTATGTCTTGCGAAACGATGCCGAGAACTTGATTAAAACGTCGCTCACAAATTCGCTAAGTGAATACAACGAATTGAATCAGAATCCCACCACAAAGTTATGGGACGATGTACAGCGGAACTTTGACTGCTGCGGTGTAACAAACTTTTCTGATTGGTCCAATCTATTTGACAACACATCATTGCCCCTGTCCTGCTGCAATGTGCCAGTCGGAGCCATTGGCACCTTCTCCTGTCTAAACACCACTGAAAGTATCATCGATCGCCATTCAGATGGCTGCCTAACCGGCTTCTCCAACTACATTGCAGCCCACGCAGTGAGCCTGGGAGCCGCTGGCGTTGTAATTGCTGTGCTCCAGGTGAGAGTATATTCTGTCTTTTGATTTTTCAACGTTTTCTGACACCTTTTGTTTTTGTGACAACAGTTCTTTGGCGTCATCTTTGCCTGCTGGGTGGCACGTGAGATCAAGATCCGCAATGGCATCACAGGATTCCCATAGAGGGGGAGCTGCATCAACGATCTAAACAACTAACTAAAGACAGAATAAGAGAGATTTCTCCTCTTGCATGGGGTTACGGATCAAATGCTTTAAAAGCCATTAGTTTCGGCTGTTTATAAGGTCAACGCTTAGATTTCGATTCGCTTTGCTTGTAGCTTCCTTTTGGCTTAATTACACCTGTATACCAAAAATATCAAATAATATTTATTTAATAAAGAAATTTTAGATCTAAAACCACAAAAATATGAGTTTCTAAGCATAAGGGTTCTATTTACTGATAAATTATAATCTTAATTATAAATAAGTCTTACTAAAACAGAATCATTAAGTCCAATTCAATTGCATTTGAAATGACACATTCATATAGACATACGTTCTATCCGATTTGATGACATACTAAAGAGCAGGGCAGTCGGCCAACTAACTACTCAAATAGCCCTAGCTCATGTGTTTGCCTATGAATAATTTAAACTATTCACTGGGTGTGGGTGTGAGTATATGCAGTGCGATTATAAAATCGATAAAACTTTCTGTCTGACTCACTTAAAAGTGGTTTGAAATCGATAATGTACTAGAATGAATAGCCTTGAATTTGAACTTGAAAAGTGTAAGGCAATGAGGCAGTTGGAAATATGTGAAGCTATAATTAAGAGGATAATTCCCAGTACTCTATCCGAATCTCAATAAATATTCGAATATGTATCAATTATAGCATTTTTATTGCTAAATCTAATGAAATTGTAAACCGTTCACTGTCTCTCTCTCTCTCTCATTCTCCCGGGTAATCTTATCAATATATCTTATCTAGCTGGAAATAATAAACGAATGCGCCCTGATAAGCGCTACTTGAAACATTGCCCAAGGCGAATATAGGAATTGCAGAGAGAAACCGTCCGTAGTCAGAGTACAACAAAGAGAGGGAGATGGAGACTCAATATTGGCCGAGAGCCGATTTCATTAACCACTTTGCTTCGGCCCACATTTTGAGTTTTGGCCGCTCAGTGTACGTGTGACTAGCAAAAGTTAAAGTACGTTTCACAGTTGTGACGGTGACGATAAAAAAAAATACTATATACTGTATATGTACTTGGCTCATACAAACTGTTATTAACTCTTACAAATTGCAGGCAGACAGAGAACAACAAAGTATTAGAAAACGAAATATGGCTAATCGGGATTTACAACTGAATTCCGGCATGCGATGTGCCAAATATATGCTCATCATAGTGAGCTTTATGTTTGCGGTAAGTTTCTAATGAGTTTTTGAAAACGTTTCCACTATTGAAAGTAATGCAAAGCTCCTGCTCATCTATGAATCACAAAAGATCGCCATTTTGGATTTTATAACAGTTTTCAGTTCGTCTTATCAGTTTCATTATCAGTTTTCCTTTCTGTTCTATGTGATTCACATATGTACATAGATGCAGAATTTAAGAGAATTGCAAACAAGAGAGCGTCATAGGGAGAGAATGAATCGTGTCAAGAGCAATGATAAAGAAACAAACCCAATTTTCTATATTTTCTAGTCTTGTTTGCGTTTAAAAACAAATAAACTTTAGCTAGAACACTTGAGATAATTAAGAATTTCGTCGTCGTTGTCGACAAATCGAGAGAACTGGCATGACCCAAGTCTGAATTTTCTATCCTATATTATAACCACATCTAAATGAGCTAAATACCTCTGGAAATAGGGTATATTCCCGATATCTCACACTTCTGTTTTCACTTTGCTATTCCGTTCTCTACTTTTCTAGCCCTGTCACTATATATTTTATCTAGGTATGACGCACATGGATAAGATAACACTTACAATATCCAAAACCTACTCACAAGAAACAAAATTCCTATATTTCATAGTTTGTACAGGAAAATTGAAATCAGAATCCAAACAGAGCCAAATTAGAAAGATTTCTTTTATCCAGCGAGTTGAATCTATGACATTTTCCTTCCATATAACTAGGCTTGCAATAGGAATCTTAAATAACCTGAATATCTTAAGATAGGATATAAATGTTGGATAAAGTTCCGTCGAGAAGTGGCTAACAATACAAGATCATATTAAGCCATTTTAGTGTGAAAAATTACAAATGATAAAACTATACAAACTTGTCAGGTTTACGATTTGTTTTAAAAGGCCTTGTTTGCACCGGGGTCAGGACCGTTTGAACCATCCCCATGGATCCGCGCCCAGTGATTGAAAATGCTAAACTACATCGGAGTTTGGATATATCCATTGCTCCATAAATGCGACATAAGACTCCAAAAATTATCTGTATCTTTTACACTGTTGTGGCAATCAAAGTCCATCTCGCTCACAACAATAGGCAACTCGATTATGTTCTTTGTGTGTATCTTTCTCACTTGATCTTAGTAGGGAACTGATTATCAAGAGACATCTCAGTAAATGTTTCCAATATGATTTTGATTGATGAATGTTTTATTTTCAGCTGACAGCCATCTTGCTGATCATGGTCGGAACCACCATTCAAACCATTTTCGGAGACTTTAGCCTTTTTATTGATGGCCACTTCTCATCTCCGCCAGCTTTGGTGATAGCCATTGGTTTTATATTGATTGCAGTGGCCGTTTTGGGAGCTTACGGAGCTATCAAGGAGAGTGTAATGCTTATTAATTTGGTGAGTCCTTGAACGAATCGGCCAGGAGATGGCAGATGTGTTTAATGTGTTTTGCTACTCCAGTACGGCGTGTGCCTGTTCATAGTCTTCATCTTGGAAGTCTCAGCTGCAATTGCTGCTTTCGTGATGCAGACGCAGGTGAAGGGAATGCTGATGCGTACCATGCACCAGGCCTTGTCGGAATATGAGAAAGACAGCTATGTGGCAACTGGAGTCGACTTTATGCAATCTGGTGTAAGTTTTCATATGGAGAGACGAATTTAGATCTTGACAATTTAATTGATGCATTGTTTCCACTCACAGTTGGAGTGCTGCGGTGTTGGCAGTCCCGACGATTGGAAGCTGTACTATAGCCCCAACTTGAATATAACATCCGATTCGGATGATGTCGTGGTGCCCACTTCCTGCTGCGGCAGTCTGTCGGAGGATTTCGAGAACGAGAACGAACTGAAGTGCTTGCAGCCCTTTGAGTATGGGTGCTTCCGCAAAATGAACTTTATCATTTCACAGAGCGCCATGCTGATTGCCACGGGAGCTACAACTGTGGCGTTTGTCCAGCTCTTGGGCGTCCTCTGCGCCTTTATGTTGGCCAAAACACTGCGCCGGAACAAGTCCATCCGCGAGGCTCGTCGCTGGCAGCTACAGCAGAGCCTGGGAGTCCTGATCTCTGGCGGAAAGATGGTGCCCCCCCAGAATTCAGCGGTGACGGGCTACCAGCAATTGGACAACAGCGAGCAGGGCACTACTGATCCCTACACCTACACGCCACAAAGCCCCAGTGTCAACTAGTGGATGGTCAGATCGATAATACATTCTACATACTATATAAATACTAATATACATAAATGATTTTCAATTATTGTTAACTAAACCAAAGTCAAACGATTCGTCTTATGACGAGGCGTTCCCAAAAATAAAAGTTCGTCAGTCCCGAGTTCAAAGGACTGTCCGCCAAAGTCCTTGTAAAAATCCATTACTACTCCATCTGAAGTTCTCTCCAATCACATTACAAGGGAGCTCCGGTAAATACTTAGTATAGTAAAACTGCGACATCTTTAGCCCGTTTAAAATTAACTATTTTCCTGGCTTGTTGTAATTTTTTGCCATCCTTGGCCATTCCTTATCCAATCTTCCCTAGATTCTGACATAGTACAATCAGTTGTGCCTTTCCTTCTTCTCCAGGTAGTCGGTGTGATATAAAGGTCGCGAAATGGTGAATGGACTCTCAGAAAGTGGTTACTATTCCAGTATTCGCAATCATAGAACACATTTGGGTGAATGTCACCTTACGAAATATTAAATTGATCCATTTAAGAATTAATATACACCTTGCTTTCAATGAAATAATTATTAAATTAAGTCAAGATATAACTATATTAATAACATTGCTTATGTGTTCATATAAGTCAAATATTTTTATAGCTTCTAAAGCTTTCGAAATTAACAAGTTTCCTAATTCGTGTTCGCGGCGACAACGTTTTAAAGTTAATTTTAAAGACAGCTGCTTATTGACCAAAATTGCAGGACACATGCTCTTGCCAGTGTCTTAGGTCCTCTCTCTCTCTCTCTTTACGATGACAGGAGCAGAGCATTAAGTTTATTTGGCAAGTTCCTCGAGAAGGAGCTTATTCAATTCACAGCACAACCGATGAAGCGGCAGGCCCATTACACAATAGAAATCACCATCAATGCGAGGAATCAACGCTCCACCGGGTCCTTGAACACCGTAGGCTCCAGCTTTATCTCTGGAAAAAGAGGCGAACAAAAGAATTAATTTCAAATTCTCAAATGACTATAAGACTAAAACATAGCCGAACTATATCAAATGGTTTTCGTTAAATATAATTAAATCATTTGTAAATAAATATTTTTTGGGAAGTTTAGGTTGCTTCAAAAATATTTCGTGCCACGCCCTAAGAATCAGCAAAACCTTAGCGCAAGTTTGTTAACTTTTGTCGGAAGGGTCATATAGTCTGACCACATAACTAACACTATTAAAATATTTTTTAGCCTTTTTGTACAATGATCCGGTTCTCAATGCTGGGCTTTTATAAGGAAAGATTCATATCTTAATGGAAAAGCAAAGTTTTTTGGTTCAGTAAATATTGAAAGGATATTAGAAGTTTCTTTACTTCGACCTCTCATTGCCATCTTTTTTATACACTTACAAGGGATCGCCGGAATCCACATAGCTTTTGATTTGCTCCTGCGTCAAATGTCCAAAGTGAACGTCGGCTGTATCCGTAAATTTGCGTACTCCTTTCGAGTGTTTGAGTACAACTCCGGTGAAAACTCGATTACATGTTCCAGAAAGGCTATAAATTGAGAGTAATTATCTTTTCATTATCATATATGTATGTATGTACATCCAAAAGTAGTTACATATGTATGTATGTGTGTATAATGTAACCTCTTACTTGGTCAGCATTCTAACAGCATCAGATGAATCTTTGGGCTTTCCGTAGATTTCGTCACCCAGAGTGACCATAGTATCGGCTGCTATGACGATCAATTGCTTTTCATCTCCAGTTGATCCATGTTGTAATCTGCTGAAAACTTCCTCAGCCTTTCCTAACGCAGTGGCTTCAATGTACGCCGAAAATTCTCCGAAGTCTGACAAATTCAAGTTCTCTTCGAATGTGGAAGGACATAGTTCCGCATTGAGTCCCAGCATTTGCACCAACTCCTGGCGACGGGGTGACCCACTGGCCAGAACTATTCGGTAGTTACTTAATAAATGCTTAATTGGCGCCAACATTGCAATCTGATTGCGAGCAAAACAAAAACATCTGTGAATTGTGCCCATGTGCTGAGGAATAGGGATGGGAGTTCTCTCAATAAAATATGGGCAACTAACAGCTGATTTGAAAGACGCCTAATTTGAACTAAAAAGAAATTAGACAATATTTTAATATTTTTAGTGAATAGTTTATTTAATTATTTATTTGAAACAAACTTAAAATTGAAGGTAGGTAGGTTATCATAAAAATTATGTGGAAAGAAAGTGCAGCGAAGTGGCAACTTCGGAAGGGAATTTCCTAGCTATAAATGAGGAAAAAGTCCCATTTCTTTGAGATTACAATCAAAGATGGACATCAATCTTTGAAAACTGTTGTGCAAAGGATTCATACTGGAAATGTTAAGTTTGGATCCTTGGGCAATAGTAGTTGCATATTTTTGTGCAACATTTCAAATAATAAATTGGAAGGGTTTGGTAAATTAGTATTTTTATTTATAATTATACATAATTTAGTTTTAGATGGGGTATTAGAATTTTATATGTTTTGGCATTAAAGAATAATTTATTCGCTCAAAATAAATAAATGAATTTAATGAAATTATTTAAAAGTCGAAACTTGCAACTCATTTAAAGTTGCCCAACAAAAGGAACGTAAGCATGAAATGAAAATTAATTAACATTTTTTTATAGATGACTGAGAACCAACACAAAATTAGCCAATTGGCTTTAATTATGAAAAATGTAAGTATTTAAAATAGTACAAAATATTGAACTTATAAGTTTAAGGAACATTACTTACGTTTTCTGAAATTACATTTTAAGAGAAAAGCTGAAAATACAAAAGCCTTTTAAAAGACTTAAAAGTTAAAACTTGAAAACTATAATATGATTTATTTATTATAGCGAAAGATTTTTGTTTAAAAACAACAAAACGTTCACATTTTCTTCTTAAAGCCGTGTTAGCCTATCAGAAAAAATGTTTCCAACATTTCTGAAAGCTCTTTCCGACTCCACAGACGTTGCATAAATATTTATACATCAGTAATTTTAAGAAAGGAAAATGCTTGACCTGCAATCAAATTTATTAACAAAACTTAGTTTTATGTATTGAAGATTGATTTATTAAAAGAGAATCCATTTCCTGTGGGGCTATGTCTCTCTCCAGATACTTCATTTTAATAATGAGTGCATCAGATCGAACATTAATCTTTTTAGTAGCCCATCGTTGGTTCAAAAAATCAAACTTGGGTCCGTAGTGTTCGTGCTTGCTTCCGGACTGACAGGGTCTTCAACATGAGTCAAATTGGCCAAATTGACCAACTCATTTTCCAAGATAATTGCAGCTTGTTCAGCATTTACGTTGGATTAAAACCCATCTGTTTAGAAGCGTGGATCCTAAATTGTACCCATCCTTGTTACCGTTCGTAGCTCATATGTATATAGATAGTCGTTTATTAATCAACTCCAACGTAGCATCTTTCATAGACTTGCTTACCGCAGTTGCCAACTGAGATAAAAGATTTTCAATTTGCCGACTTTGGATTTTTAAAATTTCACATGCTTTCAGCATTGAGCTTGTATTGTCTGTTACAATGCAGACAGTTTTTTCAAAGATATGCCAAGATGTTAATGTATAAAGATATAGTAAAGTGTCTGCAATATTTTGTGACAAGTGTTTATAAGATCTTATTAAAATTTTGTAATAAGATGTCTGATACTCAAAACTATCTCATTAGCAAAGATAAAGATATTCACGTTTTATTTTAATAGCTTTTAACTGACAGAGTAATGCCATTTCTGCCCCACTGGATCGGAGGAATATATCATTTAGTTCTCATAAATAAATATAGTACATCTTATATTTTCATAATAGATTTGCTTTCGAAAATGACGGCGAGTCGTCTACTTATTCGAAAAAAGTACCTTAAAATTTTGCTTGATTTGTAAGGATAAAGGCTTTGTAATCCGTTTAAAAAAAAATACTGTCTAACTTCAGATATAATACATGTCGGCAAAACTCAAATTGTTCTCCAAATTTCATTAGTTCATGGCGCCACCATGCGATAGTCTCACCACTCGATACTATCGATGAAGCCATCGATGGATTTCCCAGCTCTAATCTCTCATCAATTTTTTTAAGGCGAAGTATCAAATTTTTAAGGCGAAATGAAAGGTCGGGCGAATTTTGCAGTGGGAGAAAACATATGTTTTTTATTATATTAACTCGACTTACTTTTGTTGTGCAATTGTGGAATAAATAGTTAATAACAATTAGGCGGGCAACATTGTTGCTGCGCGGGGCAGGCGGCAATAAACGGAAAATTCAATGAAATTTAAATGTAATTCCTAAATTTAAACTAACGCAAATAGACAGACGCAAGTGCATAGAAACAGCAAAAAAATGTTAAAATTTTAACAATTTCTCATTTGTTTCTTTTCGCCGTTGTTGTTGGTGGCGCGTGTGCTGTAAGTGTATTTGTCTGTGTGTGTATATGTGTGTGTATAAGTGTGGGTGTCTATATTAGCTTAGGTGGTATTTTTAATTACAATCTTTCGTGTGGGCCATTGTCAAATTTTTTAGTTTCTGTTTAGCAGTCGCATTTATCGTACTCGTCCCAAGCGAACTAACGGTGTCTACCTGCCATCACCCCGCGCCTCCCAGCACAAACCACAGTCCGCTAGCACCTTGAGGTGTCCAAATGAATCGGCATCGACCGACTTCCTACAAATAACGGAACTATTCGAAAATCGAGTTGTGTCAAGGTAGTCTTAGCCCCGAGTTCAACGCCAGAACTATGTACGTGTGTGTGTGTGTACACATACCATTTGTGTGTATGTATGTATTATGGACGAATTATATGTGGGCTATATAAACAAATGTCTGGGAAGCGCGACGACAACTGATAAGAATTTGTTGTTAATTTTATAATTGCTTGTGCACTTTGAACAATCAATTAAGCAATAATACAATTTTAAATCAATTTGTATATAAAAAACATTGCGTAAAATAAATCCCGACAGTGCATGCCAAACTGCGAACGTCGGAAAGAGGAAGTGAAAAGGTGTTAATTCCGTTAGACTTGCTAATTAATATCTTACCTTACAAGTTGAGTCAACTAAGAACACCGTTTTAAATACCCTGACAATGGCTTTCAAACCCACGGAACACTCTCAATAATGAATGAATTAGATTGTACGCGATAAAAGCAATTACACAAATTATGAAACATACCCAAAACTCCGAATGAAGTTTTAATTAAATATAGATAAAAATCCTAATTGTTGTCCTCTTTAATCCTCATAAGTGGATGGGGCCTTTTTGCCTCTACCCCTACCACACATAAAAATATATGAATGTACATTTTCATAGCCATAATATGCACCACGTTCCACGTTTATAGGGTATCAAAATGAATAACATATACTTTCTTTCTCTCTCTCGTACACACAGACAGCTGGTCAACACACACGCGTCACGTGTTTAACAACTGGCCGCTACAATTTGTAGCTCTACCCGAGACAGGCACCAAAAAGATCTCTCGCTCCCTCTCTCTCTCTCACTCACTCTCTCCCGGCTATGTACTCATTGCAGCAACTGATCAAAGCGTCTGCCAGTGGCGTGGGTAGCAGCAGCGCCAGCAAAGGCAGCGCAACCAGCGGCGATCTCTACAAGTTCCTCAGGCAAATCAGTAAGAGCCTGACGTCATCATCATCATCATCAAGTCAAGCGGCAGCGGTGAGCGAGCCAAACTTCAGCGACAGCGCCGTCAGTCACAATTTGACTTTGTGTGGGAACGGTTGCGGCACATTAGTCGAGTCGGAGTCGGCGCATAGCGTGAAATTTATAAGGCGTTTTATACATACTCAAGTCCATCATCTGGCAAAATCGTCTCCGAGTCAGCAGCAGCAACAGCCACAGCCACATACATCCACAAAATTCGCCATGTCCTCACTAGCAGCGGAGCCCCTGCAGGCCATCAAGTCTGATGAAGTTGGAGTTGACGGAAAGGCCAATGGCACTGGCAATGGCGACGCTGTGGCCTCTTGTCATGAGGTATCTACGGCTGAGGCTTCCTCAACTGGCACTGGCAAAAAACCGTGTTTCAATACAGGACTAGCCGAGATTGTACAATTCATGGAGCTCATCGGGAATTTAAAGGTACGAGTACATACACATAACAAAACCAGTTCCCCCAGCCATTACGCTCTGCCCTCCCAGTCTCTAACTGGCATCGATTTTCCAACCGAAAAGCAACCCCAACGAATGCCTTGGAGTACGAGTGTTTAGTGTTTTGATTTCCATGATTCATTTATTGGCGCGACATCGCGTGACATTCAGATTATAAATTGCTGAAGTCATATTTTATAGACTTGCCTAGTATCTAGGCATTAAGCGATTTCGCTCTTTTGATAGGTATTTCGTTTGCCTTGGCCTTGGCCATAAGTCTGCCAGTTTGGTGAATATGTGCGAAAAATCAGTCAAATGGAAAATAGACTAATGAGTGCGGCTTTCTCACGTATGGAAATATTGAAATTATGCAATGCATTATTCAACTTATTAGTTCACACATTGCTTTCGCATGTACTCGCAAGAAAGAGAGTTTTCTCAAAAGCCTTTTCTTTTATCCAGAAATCCAATTCAAAATATGTTCTTTGGCCTCAGAAACAAATTGTTTAGATGGTTCGAGACATTTCTTACCGTCATGATGAAGGATTGACATTTTTTCTATTGTTTCTAATTCAAATCGGTGATAACTTATTGACGTTTGTTAAGTTCTAAATAGCGCAGTTGGGAACAAAGACTGTTTTTGATAATGAGTGTGATTAATCACTGCAATTGAAATTTCTTAAGCGATACATTTAACTAGTTTTAAAGTTTGTTGAAAGTCACCTTGAATAGGCTTAAAATATAATTGACTATAGAGAAACAATTTGATTTCAATGAAACTTCTGGGATAGCCCTCTCACCTGGACAATACGTCGAAATTTTGTCAAATTCAGTTTGCCCTTGACAGAAGACAACAATGAAAAAATAAACAAAAACTGAAAGTTATAACAAATGCAAATGTTAAACATATTTCTCATAGATATAGAAAGCATAGAATTTGATACATATATAAAATATATATCGTTGCCTCTCTTTTTGTTTATCTCTATTTTTACATATGTATAAATATTGTATAATACTTTGCTGAGGCACAACCTCGCTTGCTCTCTTTCTGATATGTGTATAGAGACCGATGCCAAAAATACAATGCAGATTTGTTTCGCTTTTTATTTGAATTTGTTTTTATATACCCACTGTGTTTATTTATTTATTAGCCTTTTCAACATATACAGAATACGGATTTAAATTAGCAAATGCTTCTTTAAATTTTGAATATTTATTTGCTTCGAGGACAAAGTTTAAATAAACAACAATTACTGGGTAGGCAAACAGTAGAAAATTAATTTTTCCAGCACTTTCCCCACTCGTGCAAATGTTTGTATTCAATTTCCTATCTAATCAGCATAATTGGAAATGACGTTGTATTGAGGAGGGGGAATGCGGCAAGGGGAGGTCTTTAAGACACTAATACTCGGGACTCGGAACTTGGGACAAAGGAACCCGTTGCCTGCCTTATCGTAACACAAGTTGTAGGTAATTTGAGCATTTGAAAGCGAACTGCAATTTCAATTGAACGTTGAGCTCATTTTTTTTTCATGTTTGTTTTTTGAGTTGTATAATCGATTGACTTTTTGCTTAAAGATAACAACAATGAAAGCAAAGTTCTATAAGTCTCACGTGAAATGGAAAGGAAATCAAGCCCAATTAGGGCCTCGACTGCATGATGCCCTGCAGTTTTTTAGCAATTGAACTTTCTTAAACCATTGGAAGATTGAATATTGTTACCCATATAAATACAAATATTTCCCCAAACTAAAAGACATTAGCAAACTGCAGACCTTTATCCTAATATACCCTTCCTTCATCGAACGTTTACGGGGTGAAACAATTCTCCCAAAACATTTGCAACCGTCAGCATTGACGGCAGAGTTCTCGAATCCACAAAATATTTGCACAATGGCCGTTTTGGCAAACGATGCTAGAAAACAATATATAAACATTTATGGTATATAGTATAGGGTTATAGATATACCTTAACATATAGAGCATGTCAGGCAAATTGCCACTCGTGACTTTGATCTTGGCCTTCAAAAAAGACAGAAAATTCGTTAGTGATCTAAGCAAAATCATTTGAATGATATACAATCTTGAATCTCGATCCGTTCAATCGCATTTTTATTAACATCTACCTTTTGATTGACTTAAAACCCATTAAAACTTGAAAACGATTTGTCAAGATTATTGGTAATTATTGATTTTGATTTCAATAAACAAAAGTTGACGAACCACTACAGCGAATATAGCTAGAAATAATCCCTATATAAGTACATATATCGATTGCGGTTACGTGTTTGATTCGATGCAATTCTCTGGAAATTTAACTAGAATAAACAGTCGACACTGTAGTAATAAAGAATGGCTTAATTAGACCAAATGATATTATTATGAATCAATAATTTAGTTGTATATTTATCTCATTTGTGGCTACTCCCTATAAAGACATTTTATTACTATAATTAGACATATCATTATGGTTATTTTTGTTTGCTTTGTTTTGGGTAGTTCTCTTCTGTTGACTAGAATACATGGGGCGATAAGGCTAAACTCCATGATTAATACGTGACTTTTCTTTTTTGGTTTGTTTATTCTATTTCAGCTGAATGAGATAAGGCACATGTGATAATTATCTCACTCGTGCACATCCCACCCACACATTTGCAATTTAATTAAAGCCAACTAAAGAATACTGCAATGATTTGAATAGGAAACAAAACAGAAGAAGGTTGGAAAGTCGTCTCTGTCTATAAATAACATTAGTTATTGATCAAATAACGTAAGAAGCAAACCGCGAACTACAATGACCTCGTTGGGTTGGGTTTAAGTTGAAGGTCCAAGGCCTAAGGCCTTGATAAAAGGCATATGTACCTATGTACATATATATAGACATGTACAGTTTGTCTATGAATGCGCTCCGGACTGACAATAACCGGGGCGACACGTCGTCAACGATTTCACTATGTTAGGAAGAAAGGAAAGAAGGAAATACATGTTCTACACAGATTTATATGCCGTTTCGGTTCCGTTTTTCTTATACTACCTTCTTGAGTCCCTTATAATGCTCCTCCAGGACGCTTTACGATGTAATGTCGTACTCGTTTACATCTCAGCAGTGTCACAAAGATACATTAACTAATTAGAATTAAATTTCTTTCTTTCAGCACACCAAACGCACGGGCTGGGTATTACGTGATGTAAGTGATTGCGAATCGATCTCTGGTCACATGTATCGCATGAGCATGCTCACTTTTCTTCTGGATGGCAGCGAGGGATTGAACCAGATACGCTGCATGGAACTGGCCCTGGTTCACGATCTGGCCGAGAGTCTGGTGGGCGATATAACTCCTTTCTGTGGAGTATCCAAAGATGAAAAGCGAGCCATGGAGTTCAAAGCCATGGAGGACATATGCAAGTTGATCGAGCCGCGTGGCAAGCGAATAATGGAGCTATTCGAGGTAAGTCAATCGCGGTTTACAAATATATAGATAAATGTTTAAAATTTTGCTTTTTTGCAGGAATACGAGCATGGACAGAGCGCTGAATCAAAATTTGTTAAAGATCTGGATCGTTTGGATATGGTTATGCAGGCATTTGAGTATGAGAAACGAGACAATTGCCTGCTGAAGCATCAGGAGTTCTTCGATTCAACGGAGGGGAAATTCAATCATCCGTTTGTTAAGAAACTGGTTAACGAAATCTATGAGCAGCGCGATGTGTTGGCCAAGGCCAAGGGAGCAACTCCACCGCCCTCGATTGAAGTGCCCAGCATGGAGACGACGACAAAGTTGATCAATGGCACCAGCTCGAGTTGAGCATAGATTATACAAACGCTAAGCTAAAAGTTCTAGGTTAAAACACGGACACATCTTCACGTAGACGCAGACCCATAAAACACACACACACACACAAACACACTCTTAATTTATAAGCCACAAGCAACTAACAGATTGTTAAGCCTACCTCGACACACGCTCATAGTTAGATCTACTAACATTTATCATTTTAATTTATTTGGAAACTTTTAACTTTAAATACTTGTCTCCTTAGTTAAGCAAAAAGTAGCTAAATTCAAATTTCAACAAATTTATCAATTGTACATAAACGAAACACGACGTAAACAAAAAACAAAACAACAAACAAACAAAAAGGTGTAACAAATGTAGTTAATTTTAATTGTTGTAAATCTTGTCCTATAATTAGAACAATTTTATTTTAGATTGCAAAACAAACATTGTTGTAATAGTGAAAATGTTTCTAATTTCTCTTAATTCAAACTGGTGTAAATTAGGTCATATATACATACATATACATATAATGATATATATATAAAAAAGACAACAAAAAAGGCCTTTTAATGCAATTAGTTCATTCACTTGTTCAAAAACATAAAACTTTATTGACCAAACAAAGAATTAGCACACAATTATAATGAAACGTCAATCCAGCTGTACTCGATATATACTCTGGGAAAGATATCAAATGATTATACAATACTCAATCGAATGCATATAGAAAGTTGGATTAAACATACCTTCAATGACGATAAATTGATTGTCGCGCGAGGAGGAAGTCTGATGCGAATGCTGGACATGCTTTTTGGCCTTGTCTACGGGTGAGATGATTGTTATGTTTTAATAATTATTTAGTATATTCAATTTGAATTGCTTTTACTTACGATGTACTGTTATGGTGCGTTCACTTTCGCCTAAAGCATTTTTCGATATACATTTGTATTCGCCGAAATCGTGCTTGGTGACGGGACGCAAAGTTATCCGCATTATAATGCGATAGACATGATCCACACTAACTGACTCGTAGGAACCGCCCTGTATCAGTTCCTTGTCCTTAATCCAAAAGTTTACAGAGGCCGGTTGAGCCTCTGTTATGCACTCAAGGATCAGTTTTTGGCCCAAGCCCACATAGATGGTATCGTATCGAGTCCAGATAGTGGGTTTGACTGGTTACAAGTTAAATATACACTTAGGATTCACAGTTTTCCTTCCGCTTAATGCCGTTTTACTTACAGTTCACAACCAACATGACCCGTTTGCTCACTGTCGGCGGTACTCCATTGGAGGCAATGCAGAGATACGCTCCCATATGGGCACGTGTGAGCTGCCATAGGGTTAAGTTCTGTCCCTCTATGCTATAGACTTGGCGTTCCTGGGTGCTCTCCTGGACCAGCCAGAGTGGAGCGTTCTCTTCGCGTCGCCAGGTGATGGTGGGCACGGGAACGCCCGTGGCTGAGCAGGTTAAAGTAACGTTTTGTCCGGTGGCCCGAACCACATCTTGGCTGGTTTGGTAGTCCACAATGTCAGGTGGTACAACAACATCTAAATAGCCCATTTGACTCTTCATTGGATCCGTATTGATTTGGCACATGTACCTACAATAAGAACGACAACAAATCTACTTTCATTTGCACTAAAAATTTATGATTAACAAAACTTGATCAAAAAAGGGATTAAGCCCAAGTCAAAGACAAAGTCCGAATGAAGCTTAGCATCAGTTGAAATACCTGTACACACTTTTGAGATTCCAGAAAGATCAATTAACTGATTGAGTTTTAAAGGTTTATTGTGTTCAAAATTTTCGGATCAAAGTATGTAGGGTGGATACCACAAATTTATGACGTTGTGATTGTCGGTTCTTTAGTTCTCGTTATTTCGGCTCCCAAGTAACTCAATGAAGAATATTTTTCCAGTATTTTGTTGGTAATTGTATTCAGACTATGAACCGTAAAAGTGATTATTTTGGTTTTGGCTAACAAAATTTTTAATGTTGGCAGGAATTAATCTCTCTAGATAAATGGCTTTTCAGCCGGGCCCAATGAATTTGGATTTAAGTGACTGTTAAGAACATTGTAGATCAAGTTTTGACAATAATAAGTTTAGCTTTTGCTTTTATCTACGCATAACAACAAATTGGTCCCAAAGTGAAGTTTTTTTTTTCATAAATGCAAACAGAGGGCCCAGATAGCCGATTTTGGCCATGTGCAAGATGTGGCACAAGGCCAAATTTCAGTCGGAGTAATACGGTTCATATTTTGTAGTTTTGGATGCCGTATATAGCCCCATATCTGTCTATGGTCCATACGTGGGTAGTCATTCGATTTAAGCTAAACTTGAATGTACTGTGAACGCTGTAACCGGGAACAACTCCCGCAGGAGGCCGAATTTTATGATTTTCATACAAAGTACGTTTCCGTAGGCAGACGATCCCAGTGCCGGACACGGTCACGCTCAGCATTCCAGTATTTAGATAACTTCATGCCATGGTTGTCCGGACTTCGCAGAATTTTGAAACTTCTGACTTTATTCAGGTGGCTCAAGAACCGAATTTGTACTATGTGCCTAGATCCGTCCCTGATCAATTTGGCACAGATGCCAAAGTCATTATTAAACTGACAAATGCTGAAAATTTCTATAGAAGTGGAGGAAAAGTCATTGATTTCGACCGATCGCTCCTCGAACGGAGGCCTTTTTCAATGAAGGAAACATATTCGGCCGGCCAGAGAGAGAGAGACTGGTTTACAAATAACTTTAGCAGATATGGAAGCCACGTTAGGCCCTATATATTTTAATAGGGAGTCAACTTACCCATATTTTGAAAATACTTAATTTTAGTCTAGTTCGAATAAAGCACGGCAATAAATCATATTCATTCCAATTCGTCTTTTCGTCATTTTAAACTTTAGGACATTGGATTAGTGACCTTTTCTGACTCGACACTATAATACATGCTACATACTTGAGGTCGGGGATACTAACCATCCACGATCCGATTCCTGTACATCCCGAATTCGAAGCTGCCATATCCGGTGTTCCGTATGGGAGATGCCGATGCGATGATTTTTGGTGATGACATGGTTGTGTATGCTCAGAATCGTCTGGGTATCCACCCGCAGCCAGGCCACCTTGAAGCTAACGAGGTCATGGACGAGACAAGTGAGCAGAGCGTCGCGTCCCACAGGAATCGTAACATTGTTGATGGGGCCACTGAATTTGGGATCCGCTGGAAGCGAGACGGAAAGTGACATTTGCAGCTGCCATCATTAGAGTGTTAAATGGAGAGTGAGCGAATGAATGAGGTGTGTGAGGGTTCGGTTTAGGGGTTAGAGGGTCATTCGGTCTGTGTGGCTCTGGCAAATGCTAGATGCTGGCATTTGTTTCACACTCTTGGGGGAATTAATTAAATTAAATTTTATTTTTAAGTTCGCATTGCTTGTTTCCGTTTTTTCTGCTTTCATTTCAATTTTCTAATCCACAATTATAAGAATAATCATAATTGTGTTTTTTCTCTTTACTCTGTCGTCTGCAAAATGTCAACGGCCTACCAAACGCCAGATGCCTCTTAAAAATTATATAAATTACAAGCCCGAAAAGCTGTTTAGAAGATATTCGTAAGGCTCATAAATTTCGTGGTGTGAACATTAAGTAGCAAATAATCCAACAATTATGAAAATGAACAGCTCCAACCGAATGCCAGCGAATGGGACAGATGAAAACTCTTTGGCGTGAGGGGAAAACTGATAAGGAAAAGGTCGGAAAAATGCCCATTCGAACTTCTTGGAAAATGTTCATATTCCGCTTTGGTTTGGTAAGGTTCATCTACCTCGGAAGGCAAACTGATAATTTTAGTTTGCTGGAAAATTGACTGGAACTCGTTACAAAGGCTCGACCACAAAGCACTTTTGCTCCTTGTCCTTCTTTTGGTGTTCGACACTTCGCCAAGGCAAAACTAACCACCGAAAGAGCGAAAACAACCGCACACAGACCTCACTTAAAACCGAGCAAAGAAAGAAGAAAAAAAAAAAGAAATGAAAAACCATTGAAGGAAATCACATCACATGCCTAACAAGTAGTATGATTTTGCGGCTTGCCGACGCCTCACACAGCAAATACGTAAATTACAATTATGACCAAATAATAAACCGACAAAAAATGCAAATGCAAATTCTAATAGAGAGGGAAAGCGTGAAAGACAGCTATCGGGACGGTCGGGGCGAGGGCCTAATACCTGGAAAATTGCAAAAGAAAAGTAGGCAGGGTCACTCCCAGCTGCTTTTTGTTGTTTGGCCGTCTCGTTGATTGCTATGCGGCATCCAAATAGTGGGTCGGGGGAACCTATGACGATGCCCTGCCATATAGCCTGTAATTTGCGATTATGTTTGGGTTCTGGTACTTTTCTCCCATTCTCCATTCCCCATCCTCTTTGCCCGGGCTCCTCGTCTTTGGTCTGTTGCTATTGCAATTTGGCTATTGCATGTTTGCATATTGAAACATTCCAAACAAAAAAGGGACAAGTTTTTCGAAATGTATTTTTCTATTTACCCAACAGTCTCATACGACCATAAGTAGAATGAATAATACCCACATACATACATATATGTACATATATATGTATACCGTTTCAGGTATCGTGTGTGTCTGGCAAGTTATGCAAAATTCGCGGTTAACCTTTGTTTGTGGCTGCCTTTTAGTTGTCGCTTGATTGGCCAATAAATGTTTTGCCGGTTCGACTGGGGTTTACTTTAGTATAAGAAAAGGACGATTTAATCCATTTCAATTTTTTTTTATTCCCGAAAAGAATTGAAGCTTTGGAGATGACAATATTCATTCGGAACCCATATGAAGTAAGTAGATGAAAATAGTCCTAATCGGTTTAGTTTCATTAATTTTAAGAAGAACAGTTTTTAGTTTTGAAATCAAGCTTTTTTCTGATTGGAACAAATCCATCCCTTTGGTCATTTATCACGCAGATGTTCCAAAGACTAGAGTGAACAAAAATTACTTTTGCCCACATTTGGAATGAAATCCTTCTGCAGAATTGAAGTACTTTTTGTAAGAATACTTGAGTCATGTGCCTAAAATCGAACTTTTTCCAAATATCTTATCTGTTCTTGGGAAGAATAAACTGATCTCGCCATCGAGTTCCTCATCTTCAGGTTATTGCAGATACTTTTGGTGTTAAAGGTCCCAATATCTAGTCAATGTACTTTTGCAACATAGAGTAAGTAGCTAGAGAAAAGTAGTGTAGTCCGATTCGAGTTTCAAAAGACCTTTAAAAGAGAAGTAGCAAAAATGGCTAAATATGTACATATATGGACTTTAAAAGGGAGTTAACGTTAATTATTGATTTTTTATTTTTGAGTTTCAAGTTGTTAGTCTCATCTTTCAGCTTTTAGTCCTTAACTCCACCAAAATTACTTGTTTTTTATTTCAATATTGAAAAGATAAATAATTTTGCTGATATCTGTCCTATGTCTATGTCTACGTCTTGTTCAAATTCAATTTAATTTAAAGTAGTTTTTATATATATATATCTATGTTATCTGAATACTCTTACATAAGTATGGACCCAAAATGTACAGTCCGGTTTCAATTGTTTGTATTTCAACAAAGAAGACTAAGTCAACTTCCTGCTTTCATGTTTATGGAGAGTCTATACAGTGTTTAATCAGATCAACTTAATACTAGATTGGAAATAATACTAAGATTTGCAGAAGAAGAGACTACATAAAGAAATGGTACGTCTTTTGAATCCCCCACTTTAGTCATACCATTGACGATATTATCTTCAAGAGTGAACAAGTTCATATACTAAATCACTCAGTAGCTCACTCACTTGGTGCCATTCGTTCAGTCAGTACTGACATAAACTGTTTTCTAATATCTCTGATCAATTCGATTACTCTTGTTAAAAGACTGAAGCAACGGTAGTCGAAAATTTGCAACGATTAAAGCATCTCCGACTATTCACAGAGCTTACGAATTTAAATTGTCAATCCAATGAATTTAAGAAATCAATTAATTAGAAATAGTTTTCAGCTTATTTTGCTTTTTCAGAAAAACTCAGGAAAAATGATGAGTATAAGTGGTCAGTTAATGTACATACTTATCTTAATGTTATTAAAAGTGAACTGAACTAGTAAGTCATGGAACAAGTGAGTTACATGTAAACTGAACGTGTTCACTCAATCATGAAAGACAGTTGTTCAATTTGGTTCAATCACTCATGGTGATGGAAGTTGAAAGCGAACATATTTCCCAAGTAACACATTAAGTGTATGATACTAAGGCTTTCAAGCTCAATTTTAAAATTTAGCATTTTTACAACCACCAATTATTACGTTTCGTATGCTGAAACTAGTTGGGAATTACAGCAGCAATGTATGTATAATGTATTTGTTATTTTACAGGTCACACCCAACTTTGATCTGCCGTTCTCAGGGATTTCAATATCATTCTACCTATTTCAAACCAATCAAGGGGCACTCTCTTGTAAGTCGGGAGTTTTGTGTTCGATTTCCATTCGAATATGTTGTCGTCTCTACGAAGAGACGAAGGAAGAGTCATTTTTTCTGATGATTTTGACAAATTTGTTTATCTATTGACTTGAACGCGATTGGCTCAGATCCAAAATTAATTGCAGTACAATATGAAAAAGGCGAGTTCCTGACATTACCTGTGGTTTGAAAGCCAATTCGGCAATTGAACCATTCTTCCATCTGCACCGCTAGAAATGTTCATTTTTACTCGTCTGAAAACTGTTGGTCCCTCTTTTTAATCCACATGGATAACCTTCATTGCAATGTTTATCTTTTTAATATAATAGTCCTTAACGTCCTTAATCGAATTCAATTGAGAACAATCTTCACATTTGTCCTTATCTTTGTCACTAAATTCCAACACATTTACTAACGACTTCAATAAGCAGAATATTTAGTTCACATCGAGCCACATCGGAAAAAAATATTTGAAACTTTGCGAAATATATTAATTTCTTTGTATGAGGTTTTTCAAAAAGATTGAAAATGAAAACGCGAATTGCTTAACTTTTCCTCCATCGAATGCAAATCGAATCGAAGGTCTTCTTAATCCGTGAAGCGATGGGACAAACGACTCTTCCAATCTCAATACACATACTAAAGAAAACTGAGTAATAATTTTTACCTATTTCAAAAAAAAGACGACACGTATTTTCATATTTCTTTGTGACCTCTGATGTTTAAGGAACCATAAAGTTGAAAGTATTAAAGAAAAGTATAACTAAAAGACCTTCCGAAAAGGATTTTATCGAAAGTTAAGGAAACTCACCAACTCCAAAAGGTGCACTTTCTTGTCATTAAACTTTTAGTTAATTACTTACAAATATTTACAATAAACAGAGAAAAAACTGCTTTAAATGATAACAATTTGGTTTTGGTTTCCTTTTCGACCAATTTTGAATGGACGACCTTTCTACCTAGTTCGAGTTTCCAATGACTTATACGATCGACAAATGGAAAATATTTCTGCTCTTGTAACTTTAATCGCATCGCCCTGAAACATGCAAAAAATCAGCCCGTAAAACATGTTACTAAAGCGTTCAGCTAATTGACTACATTTAACGTGCAAAAATATCCACCAAAAGCGCCAAAAACACCAAAAACAAAAATAAACGGCGTTAACAAGCGGAAGTCCAACGAGTGTCTAAGTGAATAAACTGCGGCCAACAACATAAGAACGGCCGCTCGAGGATGGAGCCAAACAAAAAGGAAAAAACGACAAAAAGGAACCTCTGTAGAATAGAACTGAACCGACAACGACGGACAACTTCCGCTGGCTGGCTAGGGGGAAGTGAAACCCGCCGTCAAAAAAGCGAGAATGGAAAAAAAAACAACAACACGAACCAAAATAATAATTTTTACTGGCAAAAATGTCTGATAAATGTATCAAAAGTCGTTACTTAAATCAAATGTGCCAAATGCAAGAAAAAGTAAACAAATATATTGGCAGGCTCGCAGCAGTTGGCGATAAGAAGTTGGTAAGAGACTGCATACTGCAGAGGGGGTGGCGGGAGATAAGAGTCCCCCGCAGTCAGAAGGACAAAAGCGGCAGGGAGACATTTTTTCATTCACTGTTGTTTTTCCAACGACATCCTATTGCACTTTGCGTAGATGCCATCCAATTGATGGTGAGGGGCCAACAACTGCAGGGGTTCGTTTAATTTTTTCCCTCTTCGTCAGACATTGCGTGTTGAAATGTTTCGCTTCACATTGCATTTGCCCAAAATTGCAGACAGACAGACAGACAGACCAATGCCGACTGCAAGAGTTGGAGTTGAAGTTGGAGTGACTAACCGACAGACAGGACATTCACTTTCCGTTTCAAGTTCATCCAGAAAGGGAGACACTGCGCCAAGGCAACCTGCTGTTCCATGTTCCAAAGACAGTTTTAAATTATGAACTAACTGAAATGGCATTTGATTGTTCGATTGTCTCCCTAGGAGGGGAAACACTTTCCAAAATAGCGCCTCACATTTCAATCATAGTTTAGTTCTTTTGGATTAGTCGGCTTCTGATTAACATAAATAGAATCTCAAATATAATTCTTTAAAAATAAATAGTTTATTTTAGGTTGAAGAGATGTATAGAGATATTTTAAACTTGATCCTTTAAAAATTTCACAAAAGTTGACTTTGAATTTTAAGGGAAATTCCAAAAATTAGGAACTTTTTATTTTCATATTATTTTGATTACATATTGTAGATGGAGTCCAAAGTGGAAAATAGTTTTTCGAATATTCTTGGCACTTACAATTGTTTAATTCCGCAAAACTAGCCCCTCCCGGCCACACACATTGCACTAGAATCAGAGGAATATGGAGAAAAAAGGCTTTCCTCATATTCTTCTCAAGACACACTTCGAGCACTGACTTGAACATTAACTGCATCGGAGGGGAAAATGGGGGGGGGAGGGGAACGTGTGAAAGTTTCTTTTGCTTTCACTGAGCTAGTCGAAGAATTTCCGTTTGCACTAACGCGGATTTATGTTATTTAGCTTTTGACTGTGAAAAGTTTCTCTTTTCTCTCGTTTGGGTGCCGCTTTTCGCTTCGTTTTCGTCTTCCTTTGCGAAAGGGCCCTGTGGAAAAGGAAGAAGGACGTCTGAACCGATGTGAAACTGGCCGCGAACTGCGAACGTGGCGCGCTGATAATCAAGTGTCAAAATTCATATTCAAAATTCAAATGCTGCTCTGCTGCCAGGCGAATGTGAATGTGAATGCGAATGGAGTCGCTGCGCATGTGTCTTGCGGCGGGCAGCCAAGTTGGGCTGTGGGTGGAAATGGAGGTGGAACTGGAGATGCCGGGAGGTGGGAGGACAACAAGGAGACACATGCCGGCCCTCTAGCAACTGCCAGCTGGCAGGTGTGCAGGGTAGGGTGGTAGGGTTCAGGGTTCGGGCTATGGAAAATTGGGAGTTGGGCTATGCCATGCAATAGTAAATGTTTCATTCATAAAGCGCCCAGCGTAACAATTTCATATGCACGTGACACTGGACGGGGCTGAAAGTGACATTTGACTGTTTTTTTTTTTCTTTCGGGTTTCTTGTTGGTCCTCTTGCTCTTTTTTTTGACGAATTTACTTGCACTTCCATTGGCAACATCAGCAACAATTTCCCCTTTCTGTGCTCCAACAGTTTCTTACTTCATAATTAAGCCAAAAAAGAAACGAATTTCACATATTCATTCCACACAATCTTGGCCACATGTAACTTCCATCTTGTTCTGTTATTTTGCTGAAACTTTTACCTTTTTGTGCCACGCTTGCACTTTCCACTTATGCGTGTGCGTGTGTGGGATTGTGTGTGTGTGTGTGCCAGCTGCTAAGTATGCTATATTATTTGCGCATAATTAGCTCTTTTCAATAATAATAATAACTACGGCCAATTGTTTTCCCTGGAGAAACCTTTTGCTGGCATTTGCAACTTTAGCTTGTTCTTCTCACTGTGCCCAAGTTTCGCTTACCTTGATACGCTTCTTATCAATTGTCGACATTGAAATCTGTCTGCGTTTCACCCCCCATGCATTGGGTAGATAGTCATTGAAGTCTATTCTATGAGGCAGAAAGGCAAGAATGAAAAGGACTTGACATTACAAACATATTGCAATATTTATATTTGCGTCCTTCTGCTCATGTTGGCTGTGGGTTTGGAACTGACTTTATTCATTTGTCTAAAGTCTAGTCGTGGTGATCCTTTATCTACTTATAAGTTATGTATAGTTTGACCACTGTGCGCGTATTTCCCATGAGCTGTGATCGCCTTGTATATAAGCGGTAGATCGTTTGGGTATTTATACATACGAATATTTGTATTGATTATGACAAAGTGTCCTTTTGATTCTATTGATTATGACAAAGTGTCACAATGCATTAAGTAAATATTATAACCTTATAAATATGATGATGGCAGCTAATTTTCTACCCAAATGGCGCATACTAAATTATAATCTGCCACTTATCTTTTTAATGCTTTCTTAAAAAAGGAATATTACTTTTGGTCAAAGGTGAGCAGCGCTTAGTGGGAAGGGTCGCCTACGATTTCAATGTCAGTCAACGATTTGGCATTTTGATACTCTCCTTGCACTTTAATTCCTTTTAAATTTGTTGGTCATGGTTTTAAAAAGACAGATCATAAATTTTAACGCTCCACTTTAGCCGATTTTCAGGTGCATTTTCGTTCCAAAATCTTTATTGCCGCTAAAATTGTAGGCCAAACTAAGGAAAACTTTACTCTGCCATCCTCAATTACTAAGGAAAGTGAAAGTATTTCCCACATAGTTAGATAAAGACTTAAGATCGGCAAAAAAGATCTGACGGAATCATTGAAAAAGGGGTTAGAAAGATCATTCTTTGCTTTAAAGCAGGGCCCGGCACAAAGAGAGCGCTAGAAAAATGTAGTTGTATGTGTCTTGATTGTCTGCGTGTGTTGCTTTGCACTGCGCAAAATGAAAGTTGACAAAATTTTGCCTCAAATCAAAAAAAACGAGTACAGCAGCTAAACTGATGCAAGAGAAAGATAGAAAAACAAAGTAGCGATCAATTTTTTCATGTCTTTTCTCTCAACAAAGCGACATAGACCTGCTTGCGTCGAAATGCTGAGGAAAACTAAATCCATCTTGATTTTTTTGTGTGAGGACTTCGGCAGCCGTTCGGTTACACGCATACGACGAGCCGAACGTGTTCGTCCCCCGGGGGATATGAGTGCCTGGCTCTGATCTATATAGATAGATTCTATAATCAGCATTAAAGAAATATTTCTTCTCAGGCATCAAAAAAGCGAACAGGCTTGATTGAACATGCTGACAATTCGACTTCCTAAAGGAAATTGCTATGCCAAGGATGTTAATAACTAATATTAGTGCCATATTAAGCCCTGATGTTGATTGAAATAGTTTTAATTTCTTACTTGATGGAAATACGACTTGCAAAAGGAATACTTTTGGATTTAAATATAACTCTAAAACGAATCGGGCGTGATTCAAAATGTAATTCTAAAATGATTCGCTTATTATACAAAATATAATTCCAAAATGATAAAAGATTGCAAAAATGAGTCCAAAAAGAATAAATACTGATTTTATAAAGTGTTAGAAGCAACTCATTAAGAGGAGTCGTAGCTAGGGAAAAGGAAATTAGATAAGATATTTATCAGACAGGGGATTTGAACAAGATTCGTTTTCGATCACAACTTCTCCTGAATGCTGGGTCGGAATAAAGAGCTTATTCATTTATCAATTTGAAACTTTCTTAATGGATTCTATACAAATTCCCTTCTTGAATCCATTCCTAATGGCTCTTTCTTTCCTTTCTTTCCCTTGATTCTTTGACAGGGCTCAGAATTTGTGTCGGTCACTGGAATATAGCGAATATTTCTCTTTAATAGAGACATTTCTAAAAACCAAAAATTTTTGATAATCTAATAAAACATTTTCTATGTGAAAATAATATTTCAATTTGTCATTTGTAAGAAATTCTTTGTAAAAGAATTTCTGGAACTTTATCAAAAACAAGAATATGAGTCAGGAATTTATATATACATACATACATATGTACATACATAATATAAAATATTAAACTTTTATCATACATAAATTTGAATGCTTTATTTATGCATACATATGTATGTATGTACATATGTATATATAAATTCCTAAATCCTATTCTTCTTTTTGATAAAGTTCCAGAATGGTACAACCGACTTCTCTATAACTAAGGGGTACAAACGCTAAATAAATTATCTCAAATACTTAAATGGATATACATACAAACAAACGTATGTATGTAGTCGATAGGGACTTCAAATACAGTGGATCCTCGGATAACAAACATTTCGCATGAAGAACACATTTCGTTGGAAAAAAAAAGTTTCGACTGACGACCAACAAAAAAGGTGGCAAAAAAAACAGGGGGAACCCCGAATATACATTATAGAGTAGTCCTGTGTGACCATATTAACCCATATAAAGACATAGTTGATTCCTTCCAAAAATTTGAAACAATTCATGATACTTTTGTTCGATAAAAGGTCAACTCAAAATATATTGGTGAGCTTTTTAGTTATTTAAGAGTCTGTACTTTTAGAGCCCACTATAGTTTAGTTAATGTGTATTATTATAAGTATAATCTCCAATTTAACTCTCAATGCGCTGAAAGATTTTGTACTGGCTGGAAGTTATTGACGATTGCGGAAAATGTCTCCGAAGTTGTATGTGCTGGCACTTTTGCTAGTGAGCTGTCGAAATGCTTGGGGAGTAGTTTCCCATTCACTGGTAAGTTGGTCTGTTCTACTGGAATCCTGGGAGTTATTTAAAGCTAACATTTTACCTTGCAATAGGAACTTCGATCCCAATGTGATGCTTTCTGCTTTGATGCCCTGAAACCCATCTTGGACCACATAGCCGCCAATCAGGAACGTTGGAATACATGCGATTCAACCAAACTGACAGACATCCAGGCTCGTCTGGATAAATTGGAGACGCAATTGAAGGAGCAGCAGCAAAAAGTTGCAACAAATGCCACAGGGTCAACCGATCAGGAATGTAGCACTCTAACCCGAAAGCCAACGAAGGAGATACTGAAAAACTTTGAGAAACTTGGCTCCAAGTATTATTATATAGAGAAATTCCATATAGTTAACTGGTTTGCCGCTTTACACACCTGTCGTCGAATGGGTGGGCACCTGGCTAGTTTCCAAAACGAAGAGGAGCTAAATGAGGTCAAAAAAGATTACAGTACGGTATGTCTTACTGGATAGACATCAACGACTTGAGCAGCGAGGGGGACTATTTGTCGGAGACCTCTGGAATGCGAGCATCATTTTTGCAATGGAGTTCTGGAGAGCCCAATAATAACGAGTCTGAGGAACATTGTGTTGAGCTGCGTATGTTGGAAAACGACCAGAGTATGAATGATGATGTATGCCATTTGAAGCGGAATTTCATTTGTGAAATAGATGTAAATTTGTAATAAATAAATTAATTAATAATTTGAATACATCTTCCTTTGAAACATTTTATACTTTTGTTTATTTCTGATACCAAGTAGATGAGCGGGCTATCGCTTTCAGCTTCGATTCAATCAGCTAACCACATTTGGCCCATAAAAATATATTTTCATGATGATTCGTAAATAACATCCGTAAAATTTGGCATAGTTTTATAACTTGTTTAACTATCCACTCTTTTATTAATAAAAAAAAACATTCAATTTTGAAGCTTTAGGAGCCAAAAAAGAAAGTTAACACAATTTAAGGCTATCGTCTCTTTTAAAATAAGATTACAAAAATTGTTCAAGCAATCAATGCGACACGCGTAAAAACTTGAAATGATTTATTAATATAGTCATGCAAAACTTAAGTAATGAGTTAATTATTTTTTTTTTTTTTTCGTGGTCTCCCAACAACACTGGGTTTAACTCGCTAACGCAAGAAAAAAATCATATAATGAGAGAATCTTTCATTAATTGTTCTTTTTAGCTGGATCCGGTTTCTGAAATGAAACAAGCATAAAAAGACAACATGAGAAGTTAAAGAAAATCGTAGATATATATTTAAGTGTAGTAGGCGTTATTTTTTATTATTGTCTTCAGAAAACTGTCTCATGTTGTCCAGTATTCGAGGTTTGATGGTCTTGATCATATCAAAAACGGGCTGCCGTTTCCCAATCTCTTGATCCTGGGCAGAAACCAAACTGCAACCAGCCCAATTAAATAAGTCGTTGTCGTATTTTAAACGAAAATGTCCGAATCGAGGAGCAACATCGATGAACACGGAGAGCACTCGCAAACGCAAGTCAAGATTCTTTCCAAGAACCCGGTTACGTGTGTCCCAGTTTAATTTCTCCACAGAGCAGAGTAAAAATTTTAAGTCGACCAGCAATGTGGGACTAATGTGAGGAAAAAGGGCTTGGAGCAAGGGACCTTTGAGATGGCATATCCTTTTCATTACTTGTATCGTAGCCTGCTGATAGGGTTGCCCCACAGCCACACTATCAATACAGTACTCTCTGGTCTGGGCCATGGTCATCGAACGAATAAATATGTATGACTTCAATTGGCGATAAACCACTGTGGTGCTTAGTGTGATTGGTGGCTGGTGCGAAGCAGCTCGATTAACACTAGACTCTTCTTCATTTACCTTGCTACCAGCTACATTCGGGCCTTCCAAAAGATCCTGCAATTGCGAGGATTTGAGAAGTGTATCATCGATGGCAAAGGCTTGTGAGGCCGTCAGTTGGGCGTCGGTCTGAGGTTGGGACTGCTGCTGTGGGATTCCTTGAATTTCTTCACCTACACAGGCTACAGAGTTCGTTTCAATGCGCACCATAGCATTGAGGGGCAAAGGACGAAACGCATGTTTAAGTTGAGGCACAAAATCAGACGCTCCTCGTGGCTTTTTACTGGTTGCGGTATCCTTTCCTATGGGCTTTCGTTTGCAGGCTACTCGTTTCTCTGGACCAGCAGTTGATGTAGGCAAAAAACCGCCTTCGGCGTTATTTGACTTTTCTGTGGTAGCCTGTTCTCTTACTGTGGGGGTTTCCTTTATTTGAGTTTCACACAGATCTATTATAGACGCATTCGGCATCGAAGTTTCTGATGTTGGGTTTGCAAAGGACTCACTTGGTTGCAGTTGGGATGATGACGTAGGTTTGTCTTCCCCTTGCCGCTGATTGAAGCATTTTAGTTTTTCCATTGTTGCCATGTCGTTATCATCATCTATCACTATGATATTCTCATCTGCTGATATGGTTTCACATCGGAAGTCTTCATTGCTGTTGCTATTGCATATAAAACGTAAATGGTCCAAAAATTTAACAGGTTCCTCCTTAACGATTGCATGTAAATCCAAATTTGTGGCCCCAGTTGGTATTGCAATACTCGTTTCAAGCAGTGGATCATTTTGAGTTTCTAAAGCTTGACTGGAAGGAATCTCTAAGCCCACATCCACAAAATTACTTATGTTTAGCTGAGTAAGTGGGCACTCAGAAAGATTCTGCTGCTCGGAGTCGACATCCACAAGGGGTCCGCTTAATGTCTCCGTGTTACCCACTAGACAAAGTGAATCTGAAACAACTTCAAGTTTAGTATGATGCAACAACAGGAACCATTTTAATATCTTACCTCTATAAGGCTCTGCTTCGGATGGCGAGATCTCGCTTTCTACTGTTTCTCTGGGCAGCGAATCATTTTGAGTTTCTAAGTCTTCAATGAGGTTAATGTCTAGTTGAGTTGGAGGGCATGTTGAAAGGCTCTGCTGATCCGAGTCACCATTAGTGCCTAGTTGAGTGGGTGGACATGTTAAAAGGCTTTGCTCATTTGAGTTAACCTCTGCAACAGTAGGGCGTAGTGCCTCTTGTTGTTGTTCCCTGTGCTTTTCCATGCACGGTGGAACTAAAACAATTTTAGATTTAGAATAATTCGATAACAAAAAAGAAAACGCTTACATCTGTAAGGCTCCACTTCGAATGAGGGAATTCTATTTTCAGAGAGATTTTCATTATGCTCCAGATTTGTTATATCGGGAACTTTCAGAACCCAACGATTATGCCGCCAGCACATTTCATGTAATAGCAGACGCTCATCGAACAATGTCACAAAGTCATCAATTTTGTTTGTGGTACGTTTCAAATACATTAGTTCTACGATTTCATCGAAATTCGTAAATATGGACAAATCATTCCAGTGCAAGATTTTCGGCGAAAGCTCATCGAGTTTAAAATCTATACCCTGGACACCTTTCTTCAGCAAGAGATCGTGCAGCATTGAAAACTTGACAGACAAATTCGGAGGCCAATTTCCGTTGCTTATCACATGATCATAGCATCGCGACAACATCGTTTCGTTCTCATAAAAGGACTGGCCATTGTGGATGCTGGTGTAAGTCTTGAATTCCAAAAGTGTCAACTGGGAGAGTATTCGCCAAATGGTTTTCTGTAGCCCGTGAGCGTTGCATAGAAGATACTTCAAATTGTGTTCCTTAATGGAGAAATAGAATAATTAGTATTAAGAACAACAACTTGCATTCTTTGCTTATATTACATTGTCTCTTTGAGAGAAAAATATCTTTTCCGTTTCTTCGTCTAACGATGTCTTCCCCTGGTTTGTTTCAATTAGTACCGCTGTAGACACTTGACCTAGGGGTAACGATGGAGTTGTTGCTTGAGTGTCGCTGGCGACAATCGGGGCAGGTGTGGTGCAACCTTGTTGAACAGAAGCAACTTCTCTGGGACTGCCCGCGACAATTAAACTTCCTGTTGTCGATTCCGAACTGAATATACTCTCATCTTGTAGTTGTGAATTAATTGTAGCACATGGAATTACCACGTCGTTTGCATTTGATACCCCTGTGGACACTTGACCTAGGGGTAATGATGGAGTTGTTGCTTGAGTGTCGCTGGCGACAATCGGGGCAGGTGTGGCGCAACCTTGTTGAACAGAAGCAACTTCTCTGGAACTGCCCGCGACAATTAAACTTCCTGTTGTCGATTCCGAACTGAATATACTCTCATCTTGTAGTTGTGAATTACTTGTAGCACATGGAATTACCACGTCGTTTGCATCTGATACCCCTGTGGACACTTGACCTAGGGGTAACGATGGAGTTGTTGCTTGAGTGTCGCTGGCGACAATCGGGGCAGGTGTGGTGCAATCTTGTTGAACAGAAGCAACTTCTCTGGGACTGCCCGCGACAATTAAACTTCCTGTTGTCGATTCCGAACTGAATATACTCTCATCTTGTAGTTGTGAATTACTTGTAGCACATGGAATTACCACGTCGTTTGCATTTGATACCCCTGTGGACACTTGACCTAGGGGTAATGATGGAGTTGTTGCTTGAGTGTCGCTGGCGACAATCGGGGCAGGTGTGGCGCAATCTTGTTGAACAGAAGCAACTTCTCTGGAACTGCCCGCGACAATTAAACTTCCTGTTGTCGATTCCGAACTGAATATACTCTCATCTTGTAGTTGTGAATTACTTGTAGCACATGGAATTACCACGTCGTTTGCATTTGATACCCCTGTGGACACTTGACCTAGGGGTAATGATGGAGTTATTGCTTGAGTGTCGCTGGCGACAATCGGGGCAGGTGTGGCGCAATCTTGTTGAACAGAAGCAACTTCTCTGGAACTGCCCGCGACAATTAAACTTCCTGTTGTCGATTCCGAACTGAATATACTCTCATCTTGTAGTTGTGAATTACTTGTACCACTTGGAATTACCACGTCGTTTACATTTGATATGTTCGCCGATTCTTCAGTTACATTGCTCATGTTTTCAGCTTCGTTTGATGCCGTACTCGATTGACCGGGTATCGCTTCAGTAACTGATAAAATATCTCTTCGAGATTTTGGACGTAATAGATGATAAATAACCAAATTGATTTTCGTCTTGCTAAAGAAAAATGAGCATATTTCATAGATCATAAGAACGGACAATAAATAAAGATTAAATTATTGCATTTACCTAGCAAGATGTAATTTTCTTTTTGCATACAACTCAGCTACACTTTCCGTATTTTGCAGCGTGTTGCGTTCATCTATAGAAGTCTCCTTTTCCGCTGTACTTTTCGTTTCAGGTATAGATAGCAATTTAGATTTCAATGCACCAGGACATGGTTTCATTTGGAAAGTATATTTATCGCGTATACTGGGTATCCTATAGAAAGCGTAGTAAAATGTCATTTTACAATCCTCAGGACTCATTTGCGCATAAATGGGCTCATTTTTTCATTTGGTCAACCACCTCGTCAAGATGTAGTAATCTGGAAAATATCTTGAATGATACTGGCGGTTGAGGATTTTGTGTTCCCTTATTATGCAAAGAAGGATCCAGGTGTTTATCATTTAACTGATCTAATATTTGGATATTAGGTACAACTTCTTCTCTACTCTCTAGTCCTATGCCAGCATTTGGAGTATTGGAGGACGCTTCATGTAATGGTTGCGCCTTTGTCGCTTCCTTCGCTTGACAGATTCCCTTCGCTACAGTTTGTTTGGCTTTATCGTCCAAAGGCTCAGCATAGCTTAATAGTTTTTGTAGTAGTTCATCATCCGGACAATTAAATTTGTATGGGTATTTCTTTCGTATGTGAGGATGTATATAAAATGAGTTATAATACCGACGAAACAATTTGAGGCATTCCGGATTTTCGGGATTGGCTAGCACAGATTCATCAGTAATTATATGTGACAGAGCGGGACGATATATCTCGGCATAATTAATGTATTTCCTAAAAGTTTCGAAAGAAACGGGCCATTTGAAATGTCCAAGCCTTCGGAGACACGGAAAGGCGATTAAAATTATAATCGTATGGATTAGAATAAACAAATTTACTCACTCGCGACTTTTCTTTTTTAAATCCTTCTCACACCTATCCAATTTTACGTTCTTGCTGTAAATAATGATGACAAGTTATGATTTTAACGAACATTTAAAACAGATAACTTACTCTCTTAGCATTGAGGGTATGATGGAAAGAATCTTCTGCTTCATCATTGATGGACAGGGCTTTAGTTTATAACGAAATTTCTTTCTTATGTCGGCCGATGAATAGAATTCTTTGTAGTATTCGAGACAGCACTCCTTTTCAGTTTTATCTCTGTACTTGTCACTGAGTTGCATTTGCTTGGCGATTTCTGACAGGTTTTGTATATAGCTTTGAAATGTTTGAAATGTTACGGGAAAAGAATTTACATAATCCACTTTGTCGTTGATATGGTCCTTCTTAGGCAAAACATTTGGAACCAATTTCGGAGCCTCAATTATAGAAGAATTCTTATATACTTTTTCAAGTTTTTGTTGAGCTAGCTTAGCTGGAATTTCTTTGGCTGTTGCCAATAACTTTTCTTGCATTTCCCTTGGCGCTTTGTCGAAATTGAACTGCACAGTTTTTCTAACATCATTCTTGTAATAAAAGTAATTATAAAATCTACTAATTAATTGCTCATCCGTAAAACTTGGTCCTCCATGTTCACGTTTGTAATTCTCATGGATGTCTCTCAGCTGAACAATGAGCTCTTCAGAGTTAATGTACTGCCACCAGGTTTTCATTGACACAGGATATGCATAAAGCTTACCATTGATGGTCTTCACAATAGGATCTTGATTCTTGGTACCAGACTCTTGATTCTTATCAGCAGATTCCTTAGTTTTAGCAACAGATGCTTGATTTTTAACAACAGACTCCGTAGTCTTAACAGCAGGCTGTTGATTCTTAGCAACCACCTCTGGGTTCTTCTCAACTGACTTTTGATTTCTAGCATTAGCCTCTTGATTATTATCAATAGGCTTTTGATTTTCCTTCACTTCTTTCGAAATAGTTGGTATTCGAAGCAATTTTTTTCTAAGTAGCGCAGGACAAGGTGCCAGTTCATATGCGAATCTCCCTCGTATTTTTGGCGAAGCATAAAACAGTTTGTAGTATTCTTTTCTGTAACACTCTTCGGATGCTGGTAGGTAATTGTACTCCTCACAGTGCATCATTTGCTGAACAATTTCATTCAGATTTTTTATTAATTTTTGAAACTGTGTGAAGCTGATTGGATAGAGGATATTCTTTGTAGGCACTGACATAGCAAAGTGTGAATTCTTCATAGTTGTCTCTGCTGCTGCATCGAGAGGTTGACCATAGCTGAGCAATATTTTCATCATGTTCTCACTTGCATTTAGAAATTTGTATGGAACCAATTCTCGGCTTTCGGCGTACAAATAGAAGGAATGGTAATAAAGTTTGAAAGTTTGCTGGCAAATTGGATCCTGATTGTTTGCTTTCAAACGAGACACTTGGCAGTTGTCGTTGATGCCCTTTAACCTTAGCAAAGGTTCAATAATATCGTCATAGTTTATAAAACTTTTAAATACATCAATCGACACAGGGAATAGAAAACGGCCAAGCCTGGAAAAATAAATTAAAATTCAAATAAATAGGCTGTTACCACTTTTTCGTATTCCCCTGAAATAACTTACTTGCCGAAATTTAGTTCTACCGAGTAATTGGATCCTACGTTTCTCTCCAAATTCTCCGTTGCTATACTGTTTATATCCTGAATATTTTTCGTGATAGGTTGCTCACCATTACGTTGCTTTTGTAGTTCGTTAGCCTCTTCTATGCTGGGCATGTAAAATATTTTATCTCTCAATAAAAGTGGGCAATTCTTCAGCTCTATGGGATACTCTTCACGAATCGCTGGATTTAAATAGAAGTCGTAGTAAAAGGCTTCAGCACAATCGTCGTATCCCTTGCAGGCATAATCTGGATCCAATAGTTTGAGTTTGCAAACTATTTCATATAAATTTTTCACATATTTCTCAAAGATCTCAAAGCTAACAATCGACGACTCACTGAAAAGAAAATGAGATTCGTGTTTCAGAATATATTTAATATAAATATTAGAAATGTTATGCTTTATTTGTAGACTTATGATTTTTCCATATTTCCCCCGTATTTCCGACGACATCACTCACACGACATTTTTTCCAGTACAGTTTTCAATGCATTTTCATAGAAAATTTTAGTTATTTTTATTAGTATTTCAGCTATTAATACAAACCGAAATAAGAAAGGTATTATTTATGAGTTGTTACCGACTAATAAATACTCTATTCATTTAATGTTAGAGAAAGAAAATTTATTTTCAAATTGTGCCCAAGAAATATATATTAATTTATGTAGGATTTTTGGGAATAGGAAGTTCGGCCCACTTTGATTTTCTTTTTTGGTGTCATATTCCCTTAGGTTAAAAAAACCTACTTTCGACTTCAATTGGGTTCTTTGCCTTTTAAATTGTCTTTGTTTTTCTTTGTATTCCGCAAGTTTTAGTGGGTCTCTTTTTATTTTTGACATATACCGCCTTTGATTTTCACTTCTTTTATTTATATTTTCTTTCTCCATCCAAATTTCTAAACTTTGCAAACAAAAATATATGTACATATACATATAAGGGTTTGCACTCGATAAACTTTCGTAGTTAATAAAACAACAAATGATTTGACAGAATAATTTTTTTTTTTGTTTTATGATTAACCAATTTGACGCAAAAAATATTTTCATCTATTCTTCTGGAAAAATGTTAAGTGCTAAGAAAACTTAAACTGTTTTTTGGTCACTCACACGACAAAGAAAGATGAATTGACAAGTAAACTCCTTCTACTACGGCTTTCTTTATATTTTTTACGGTTAGTTCACGTATCTAAGTTTCATTTAAGAGCAGAACCTTTACAGTAACAAAACCTCTAAGGCCGTAAATAATTTAAAGAAGTAGCAAATTACTAAAAACTCAACTTTTCGTACAAATATTGTGTACATTTGAAATATAATGAAAAACAGACAGATCTTTGGTACTTTATATTTTGATCTTGTGGTTGACCTCTTTCCGGAAAATGCCCACATACATTTTTAGTGCGAATAATTTTGTTAAACCTTTCTGTTTTCTATTTGATTTAAAAACTATTTATCACAACAGTTATAGCTCACTGTTTAAAAAATTTGCTTTTTACAGTTACAGGAGAAAACGAAAAATGACGTAAGGTATATAAAGAAACTACCGTAACTCTCAGTTACTTCATTTACATTTCTCAATTATTTATGGATATGCCGAGATTTGTATTGTTTATCATTAAGAATAAGAAAGGGTTCTGTAGCCTTAATGTCTTCAATCTTAAAGCAGAATATAAAAACTCACCCAAAGGTCTCCGTGTTTATATCAACTTCGTTAATCGGTTGCTCCTTTTTCTTGTCCACTTTTTGGTCTGGTTTCTTTACTGAACAAAGTATTTTGTTCTTTACATTTAAAGGTATGGAGTTTAGCTTAAAATCATATTCCTGGCGAACGGCTGGATTAAAATAGAACTCGCGGTAATACCATTTGGCGCAATCATCAAGCGATTTGGTTACTCCTTTCTGGAGCTCCTGGCACTGTATTTGAAAGGCTATATCGGGTAGATTTCTAATTGATTTACTAAACAAGGCAAAAGACACAGGAGGTTTTAAAGTTTTCGACGCTAAACGAGAATCAGGAGCTCTATAGAAGAGAGGAATACAATAATAGAATAATAGGTATGGCATGATTATCTCAGTTTACCCTTGCTCAATTCTGTCCTCCATTGAATGACGCCTTTTGGAAAAGCGCTGTGTTTTATTTTTTGTAAATGACAAATTGTTTTTATTTATTTTGTTTGTTTACGCATTTTCCCTTTTGTTTTAACTAGTGTTTGCTAATTTAATAAGCAGACAGTGTTGCACAACTCCTTCACCCGATAAAAATTATACATCGATATACACTTGCGATAGTTTTTTTCTTTCGTTCAGTTTATAAAGCTGACTGAACATGCACTCGCAACGTGTTCGAGTTTATAAAACTGTTTCAAATGTTCTTAAATATAATCCAATAAATGAGATTTTATTCCATATATGTATAAACAATACTTTATTCTTTTAACTTTACATGTTTTTTTTTTTTAATATTAAGATAAATATCAGTTGTATGCCGTCGACTTTTTGTCCATCCCTATTGGGAGTTTGGAAGTAGTATTAAAAACATATTTGACAATTTTTTATGCATGCAAATATTTATAATACAATTTTAATTACGAAACCTAAACTTAGATAATGGGCCATTATCAATCAGCTTGTGAAATATTTTGAGCTGCACTTATTAGAGTATCATGTATATCCTTGGCTGACTGAACATGCACTCGCACCGTGTTCAAGTACGTAGGATAAGGAATAGGTCCGGCGTTGTCTGTAATGAAGCTCTCGATGCGCAAAGGTGTCACAATTCCAGGTAGATAGTGATTAGAAGAGTTCTGTTGTTGCATGCATTGCATCGCCGTTTTTAGGTGCAACTCAATCTGATCGCAGCAGGCATAGAAATCCTCCAAATGCTTATCGAACCGCGGGTTATGATGGCCGTGAGCTGTCGTATCCCGTTTTAAATTATCGGCCAGATTATTTTGTTGCAGATTAAAGGCACTTGAACGAATTGTCAAGAACATCGACTCCCGCAAGGGAGCTAACAGACTTTTAACTTTTGATATGTTGTCAAGTTTCTCAGCCTGTTGTTGTTGCTGCTGCTGCTGCTGATGCTGGACGGGGACCGGACCAGATCCCGAAGGCATCATTGGCTGTGGAGATGATTGCATCACTTGCATCATGGGTGGCCCACCCATGGACATCATATTCATGTTGGAATTCATTTTCTCTCAAAAATGTTTTTTTTTTTTTTAGCAACTAATAAAATACTTTCTATGTGTAGGCGTGTGTTTGGTTTTTGTTTGGTTGATGGTGGTGGGAAAAATCTAGTCGATTGTCTTTCCATTGCCGTATGTGAGTCGCCTACTATAAAACCACCACCAATGAAACCAACGGAACAGCTGTTTTGCGTGGCGCGAAATTTGTTAAATTTCTTAAAATTAAATGTTTAATCTTCAGCATTTATATTGACTGTAACTCGTGTTCTATTTATCCAATCAGATTCATTTTGGGATCTGAGGTTTTCAGAAGGAAAATGGTTATAGAAACAAACGCATTGTCGTTGTCATGCCTACCGCAAACCCGATTTCTTTTTTGAAGAGTCCTCGATAGAAGGAATTTTGTTCCGCGGACGAATAATGCCTTTAAAAATGACAGCGGCATTCTATGTCTTGCATCAAGCATCAAGAGTTTAATTTTTTTGGTGCAATGAACGGAACAGTTAAAAAAGACACTTTTTGCATATGTGAAGAAATTCGCTGAGTTTAATCCAATCCACAATTTCTCTAATTAAAGATATTCAAACACAAAATGCTCCAACGTTAAACTTAAAGCGTATGTATCTCTTCAACGATAACGAAATTATTCGTGTGTGCGTTGGAGACAAAAAATCAATTTTATACTAACGTCCACAGTTAAAATAAACATTTTGGGAGTATTATTTCCCTCAGAAATTTCATATCTATACTATAAAGTGGAGGTAGGCTCTACTTAGCCTCTTCAGATTTGAAAAAAGTGTCCTCTTCCGCATGCTAAAGAAGAACTAGGCACGCAAGTCCTATGCACCAACTGTAAAGAGAATCAAACCGGGACCAGCAATGAACAGCCAGCTCGGCGAGAGCCGTACAAAAATGCATGACTATTTAGAACCCCATAAAATTAAAGAAGAAATCAAAAATCCTTTCCATCAATTCCAGTTTCACGCCGTTCGCACAAATACCGTTTGCTAGAAACACACACAATTTTTTAAATAAAGTTTGGATTGAAGGAGTTGGAAGTGCCTGAAATCGTCTGACATTTTTTGAAGATGGTAAATGGAAGGAGAGATAATTTTTATTTAATTTCAATTATATTGAAACCTCTTCAACAAAATCTAATGACAATAACTTTAAGACTTGCAACCAACGATTTTTTTTTTTTTTCAATTTAATGTGATAAAAATTTTAACAAATTTTAAAAATTAAAACAATAGAATAGAACTAAAGAATTACGCTTTAGAACCGGTAACACAATAATTACTTAAAATAAAATTATTTATGATAAACTATTTGATTATATGATCAAGTCTCATGCTTTTGCACAATTAAATAGAGATTTTTCATATGAGTTTCCCTACATCATTTAATAATGCAACATAATTTACATCTAACAATAAATGATAAGGGTCTTTATAGAACACACCAATAAGCCGGTTTTTAAGTATTTTTTGCGGTTATGTATCTTTACAACATTTGGTCTTTAAGCGCTCACAACTTCACTTGTCCAAAGACGAACGACAAGTGAAATAAGGCCTCGCAGTGAGCAGCGCTGCTGCCGACGGGACCAGCCTATACTTATTTCACACTGCTACACTGGCAACAGTGCTGCCTATTTAGCTCTTTTCCCACTAGATCTAGTGGGTTGCAACAAGGTATTGCGGGAAAATTGTGCTATTTTGACACAACACGTAAAAAGAGTGTTTTTGCAAAATGAACATTGTCAAAACGAAGCAATAAAAATATGTAGTATGGCTAATAGAACTTTTAACGCCATTGTTTTATAAAATTGTTAATTACATTATATTTCATATTTGCCATGATTACAAATTATCAGCAACCAATGAAACCTACATAAACCAAGATGATAAAGATGAAGTCATTAATAAAAACATTCAAAATATTGAAAAAAAAAATGTATGTATATTCTAATTTTTTTTTCTCACTACGAAAAAAAACATTTCTAGCTTTTTTCAAAGGCCGATTTAGCGTTTTCACGCCACGAAAAGTTGGCTGGAGTGTCTGGCAACACTAGTTATTATTTCACCATGGACCGAGCCACCGACGTCGGCAGAAAAAAATTCTGCCAGCGCTTTTCATGCTGAGGTAAGCCGACGGCACTGAAACCCATTCGGCAGACGAAAAAAAAGAACAAAGGTGGAAAAATGGCACAAATGTTAAGTTTGTTGTTAAAATGAAATGACTAAACGAAAGGAAAACAAGGTGTAACATAATAAATGCAAATATACATGTACAAATTTGTAAACTGTATACTACATTTGAAAAATACATACATATGTATATACTGAGACCTGCCGAGTTAACCTGACGCTTTAGTACCGGTCGCCGCAAATTCCTCTGAAAGTCCGAGGCGATTTCTCAGATGTCGCCTCGGACATTCAGGGGACATGCCATACAAATTTGCGGTGAAAAATTAAGAAGTTTAACATTTAAATATTAACCAAACGCAATTTTTTTCCAAAGAAAATATGTTTATTTGAGTTACTCAAAAAATTATGGAACAAATTTATTCCGGATAATGTTTGTTAGGCTGAAAAAAGTGGCCCTGTTGTGACGCACCTCAAGAAATTCACTGAAAATCAGGGAATACGAAGAAATGTCACACCAATAGTTGTGATTTAATGATTTATTTATTATGAATGGCAAAAATAATTAAAAATATAAAAGAGAATGGCCTTCAATGACAACGATTTTTAATGAACTGGACGCTTGCATATATTACATTCGATCGAGTTGGCAGCGGTCAATTTCTGCGGCAGCAGCTTTAGGCAAATGATGCAAAAATCTGTTTGCAGTAAGCTTTGACTCGGTTCATGGATGTTTGATCCTGATGCGCTTTACAATCCTTATTCCATTAAGGTGAGATAGACAGCTTCCTGGCTAACTGGTACGCCAGCTCTTTCAAATCATTGATGCTCAAACCATGGTAGTGACTGACACACTTCAGGATGTATCCAACGAGATCTTTCTCTTCAGCGGGACAGCAAAACATGTTTGATGGAGTTCTTGTGCCAGCACCATGAACGAATTCCAACAAATCCTTATCTTTCAATTTCGAAATATCTTCAAAATTATCTTTCGTTTTCTGTACGTATCGCGATAAGGTCCTGTCGTTTATACCATGCTTTCTCGCACTTTTACGGATTGCATTTTCATATTTGATGGCTCGCAGCACCACATTCTTATCGGTTTCCTTAGCCGCGGGAGATTTCTTTGGAGGTGACAAAACAAAACACAAATTGAATTGCGTTTCGACAACTGTTTTATGCGCTTTTCGAAGCACTTCGGTTTACGGCACGATTCGGATAAAACCGCGGACAATTCTTTACTAAACTGAGCCCTGAAAAAATCAATTTTTTTCTTTTAGCGATGTTATCCCAATTTCGTGCTATTGAAGAAAGATTGTAGTAGACTGTATTTCTGGCAGAAATTTTTGAGCGTTACATTAAGCCGGGGATTTAGAGCGGATTTTTAAAAAATTTTAACAATTTTGTTGCAATGAAATATCCCTTAATGCTGATAGGTGATTCATGCAATGAATGTGATTATATACATGTATAATATGTATAATAATAATATACAGTGGCTCACAGCTTATTTGATACAGGGCAATTTTTTAAATTGCTTGTGTCATAACTCAAAAGCCTTAAAGAATATCGAAAATCTTTATATGCCACATTAAAGAGGACAACTTCAAGTTTTCAAAAACAAAAACATTTAATTCAAAATATAGCTGTTCAACAGCAAAAACAAAAACAAAGCCAAATAACTCCAAAACTTTGCTCACAGCTTATTTTATACAGTGTTAGTAAAATGCTTAAATTTAATGTTAGTGCTTATTTTAATATTTGGTGTGCATCCCTTTAGCCTTAATAAGAGCCTGCAGTCTACTTGGCATCGAATCCACCAACTTTTGGGTGAACCTAGGAGTAATTTTGGCCCATTCCTCCAGCAAGGCTTTTTTTAGACTTCCTTATTGGAAATCTTATGTTTCCTGACTTCCGCATCTAATTTTGCCCATAGATTTTCGTTCATGTCAGGAGACTGTGCCGGTGGTTTCATAACATGGGGGGAATTCCAAATTAGCCACGTTTGAACGATTGCGGCCAGCTCACGCTTCTCGATGGTTGTTCGTCGGCCCATTGTTAATCTCTTGAGTGAATTTTTTCCAAATCGCCAAAAAAACGTCTTCCATATTGACTAAACATTGCAAAATGCTACTTAGATTGAAAAAACCTCAAATTTGTTAATTTTACTTACATCAAAGTGGCTGTATCAAATAAGCTGAGAGCACTAAATTTCACGTCTACCCGTAGTTTTTAAACTCATATTCTTCTGTCGGCCTTTATCGATCCAAAATGCTCGATTACACTTGAGCTTTCCGAAATTTCGTGCTTATTTAAAAAGATATATGGGCATCTTGTAGGGATATGATTTTTGGATTATGGTTTTTGAAAAGAATCTGCAACTGGTTATAGTTATTTATATATCCTTTAAATTCCATTGGATTATTTTTAGCATATGTATGTTAGTCTTGAAGCTGTGAAGAAGTCTTGAATTTTTTAGTTTTTGATTCAATATGTTCTTTAAATTCCTTTTCAAGGATGTGCCAAAAATATTGACGTGTTTTAATTGATTAAAAATGGGTCATATTCGTACGCTATACGACTTGAATTGTTTTTTTAATTCCTTTTACAGTATTTTCAAAAAATATTTGGCACGCTTTTAAAAACTTTATATTTTTTTTTGTCAAAAAAGATTTTTTATGCATTTTTTTTTTATAAAATTACTCAAAACTAATTATCTTTTTCGAAGAACTACTAGACAAAAGGTGTGTAACAGGGAGAAGACAGTCCAGTCGATCAAGCCATGTCCGTCCGTCTGTCTGTCCGTATGAAACTATAGAAGCTATAGACACGAAATTTGATACGTAGACTTTGTATTATATCAAATTTTCGCCATGCCCCTTCCCATCCCAATGTTTAAACAAGACTAATTTGCTTAAAAACTTAGTCACTTAAAACACATCAAATTTGGTATGTGTTATGTAAGCCGTAGTAGCGATGTTGGCCGATGGCGGAGCTAGAGTGCTCATGTGCTTGTAAGAGTGAGAGAGATGTACATACATTTGATTTGAAAAGACGAAAGGCCATGGCTATTTGAACTCGTCTCAGTGTACTGATCAAGAATATGTGTATATGTATATTATTTTTATGGTCGGAGATGCTACCTTGTATTGGTTGCACACTTCTGACCAAAATTACTTAACCCTAATATATCAGGGGTATTGTAATTGTTATTTGCGGGCCTGCTTTATGGAGCTGTCTCGACTTTATCTTCTGCGACAAAACTAAAGTCATGATGTTCTACAACGATGGTTTTCGAGATCTGCGCATTTTTAACGATAAAATGACCAATGGGTATAATTTGGACATTTTAAAGATGGAAGTATGTATCAAACAAGCGAAGCATAGATTGCTTTTGTCTCGCACTAGGCTGTTGTAAAACTGCACAAAGTGATTGATCAACACGGAGTCGGCATCTCAATCCTATTAAAAAGCTTTTTGCTAGAAAAGAAAAACAATTATGTGCCATTTTAAAAATTAAATGTACGCAAGTCAGATAAAGTATGAAAATCATCCTGATTGGAGCACTAAATCATAAAGCGCCTAACGAAATGTCGATGAAGGAGTGGAAGTATCCTAAAAATTGAACACATGTTATGGTCAATATAAATAGTTCTGCTCAAACGCTGCCAGCAGCAACCCTTCAGTACCAGATTGTCGCCGCCGACAATGTCGACGCATTGTCCGAGCGAACTACGTCGGCAGAGAAAAGTTCTGCCGGCGTTTTTTATACTGAGGCTAGCCAACGGCACCCGAACGAAATAACTTCGTTTCTCCAAACCCAATCGGCTGCCGAAAAAAAGTTTGGAAAAAAAATTTTCTCAATCGACAAGAATATTTTTTGTTTCGATGATTTTTGTATACCCTATTTACCTATGAATGAAAATAAACGTGATGGCGCTTGAATTCTTTATACACAAAAAATTTATATTCTAAGATAATTCATTTTTTAATTACACATTGATTATTTAATCAATGAATTGGTACCTTTTATAGATACATTTCATATTATGTTGGCAAACAGGTTTCCATTACCGGTTGTGCCCATTTATACTCTGCGTTTTCGGCACGCGACAAAGCGGAAAACGGAAAGCAACAACCGACAAAGTAACACAACATTGTTGTTGTTGCTAAGCGGAATTTTCGTAAATCTGTGCTTTGTTGTTGTTGTTTCCCTTTCGGATTTATGCTCGCGCCGCTTTGCTTTTTTCGTTTCTCTGTGCATTTGCTATTAATTCTCGTGCGAGCAGGTACAGTGGCTCACAGCTTATTTGATACAGGGCAATTTTTTGTCTTTACACCTCTTTAATATCGAAAGTAGCAGGTTTATCGATAAATTGAGAATGCACTCGACTAGGTATGTATTTAAAATACTATTTCTAAGTAATGGGTTTCCCGGGAATTTCTGTTTTTGGCGAGGAAGGCAACAATTACGGGTAGACGTGAAATTTAGTGCTCTCAGCTTATTTGATACAGCCACTTTGATGTAAGTAAAATTAACAAATTTGAGGTTTTTTCAATCTAAGTAGCATTTTGCTATGTTTAGTCAATATAGAAAAAGTTTTTTTTGGCGATTTGGAAAAAATTCACCTACGAGATTAACAATGGTCCAACGAACAACTATCGAGAAGCGTGAGCTGGTCATCCATCACTTTAAGAAAGGAGAGAGCGTCCGGAAAACTGCTGAGCTGGTGGACTTAAGTGCCTCTACAGTCCAACATATAATAGAGCGCTTCAAACACGAAAATCGGATCGAAAACAAGGGCAGAAAAGCGCCAAATAAAATTTTTAATGAGTCCGACGAGCGCTATATAGTCCGGAAAATAAGGGCTAACCCCAAGCTATCCGCTCCAAAGTTGGCTGCAGAGGTGGAGGATGAACTGGGCAAGGCGTCGAGCGCAGAAACTGTGCGACGTGTGCTGCGCGACCATGATTTTAACGGTCGAGTAACTCGAAAGAAGCCATTCATTTAAAAAAAAAATGTCCAAAGCCGACTCTCTTTTGCCAAGGAGATGATTTTGAAGGATTGCTCATTTTGGAACACAGTAATTTTTCTCGGACGAGTCCAAATTTAATATATTTGGCTCGGACGGGATGACTTATGTGTGGAGAAAGCCGAACGCTGAGCTTCAAATGGAGAACATAAAAGCTACAGTGAAACATAGAGGTGGCCACGTGATGGTTTGGGCTTGTATGTCCGCAGCGGGAGTCGAAAATTTAGTTTTCGTAGAGGGAAATATGGAAAAAATGCAGTACCTCGATGTATCTTAGCTTTGCTGTTGTAATTAAAAATAAATAAATCAATTGTGTTTTCAAAATAAAATAAAGGTAAGTGTTATTTAAATATAAATAATTTTAAATATATAAAAAAGGAATTTTGTTGGCAAAATTTGTTTTTCTACATTTTGTATTTTTCTTTATATAAAAAAAAAATAAATAACATGAATAGTGTAATTTATAGTTGCATAAAAATTAAGAGTAATAATTGCAAAAAGAAAAACAAAAAACAGTGAGAAAAAACATACATACATTTGTATGTATGTAAGTGGAATGTTCCAGAACATTAAAGGAACAAAAAACTAATTTTACCAATAAAATTAATCACATAGACGTACCAGGTTCGATCCCGGGCCGTGCCAATGCAATAAAAAAATTTTTATACCCTTGCAAAAAGGGTATATTAATTTTGGTCAGAAGTGTACAACGCATAGAACGAAGCATCTCCGACCATACAAAGTATATACATATATTCTTGATCAGCACGACGAGACGAGTTCAAATAGCCATGTCCGTCCGTCCGTCCGTCCGTCCGTCTGGATCAACGCAAACTCCTCCTAGACCGTAAGAGCTACAGAGCAAATTTTGCACCTAGGCTTGTATATACTGCAGGCGTTGTATATCTCGGATTCAGCCGGATCGGACCACTATATCATATAGCTCCCATACAAACCCCAAAGTCACGAACAGTGACTTTTTTCTTAATAACTTCGTTATTTTCTATGTTATTATCGTAAAACTTAATATTAGAGAGTTTATTACGCTTATAAACGACTGTGCCAAATTTGATCAAGATCGGATGACTATATCATATAGCTCCCATAGGAACGATCGGTCGAAAACAGTGACTTTTGTAAATAATTTCGTTACTTTTACCGCGATTGCTTTTAAATTAAACATTTGTTAGTTTAGTATATCTGTTAATGACTGTGCCGAATTTGATAAAGATCGGGTGACTATATCATATAGCTCCCATAGGAACGATCGGGCGAAAACAATGACTTTTGTAAATAACTTCGTTACTTTTACCGCGATTGCTTTTAAATTAAACATTTGTTAGTTTAGTATATCTGTTAATGACTGTGCCGAATTTGATAAAGATCGGGTGACTATATCATATAGCTCCCATAGGAACGATCGGTGGAAAACAATGACTTTGGTCAATGTCTTTGTTATTTCGTATGATTGTAGGCCATTCTTTCGCAAACATAAGCCTTTTTAGATAAAACGTTCTTCCACATTGATGGCTAATAGGTAAGGAAAGAGTTACCAAAAAAGTTGCAAGGGTATACAAACTTTGACGCGGTCAAAGTTAGCCCCGGCCCTCTGGTTTTTTCATAAATTAATTTGTTTTTTGTGCTTAAAGTTGACGAGAACCTGGGTCAACCGCCGGCCGAAACTTTTTTTTTTCATTTTTAATAATAATTATTTAATATTTTTCTTAAGATAATTATTTAATATTTTTCAAAAAATAATTTTCTTAAGATAATTATTTAATATTTTTCAAAAAATAATTTTCTTAAGATAAGATAACTATTTAATATTTTTCAAAAAATTAATTTTCTTAAGATAATTATTTAATATTTTTCAAAAAATAATTTTCTTAAGATAATTATTTAATATTTTTTGCAAAAAATAGTTTTCTTAAGATAAGATAATTATTTAATATTTTTCAAAAAATAATTTTCTTAAGATAAGATAACTATTTAATATTTTTCAAAAAATAATTTTCTTAAGATAATTATTTAATATTTTTCAAAAAATAATTTTCTTAAGATAATTATTTAATATTTTTCAAAAAATAATATTCTTAAGAAAAATATTAAATAATTATTATTAAAAATGGAAAAAAAGTTTCGGTCGGGGAATGAATCAGGTTCTCGTCAACTTCAAGCACGACCACTGCCCCTAGACTACCGAGTTGCTTGCGTACTCCGCATTTTTCTTCTAAGTCTTGTCACTTATAAATATATTAGTTAAGGCAACATTTTTTTTTTTTTGGGAAAAGAAAAGAACAATTTTATTGCATATAATTATATCATAAAATTTACAGTGTTGAAAGAAATAATAGAAACGGTATAGAATTTATTTTCTTTTGTGTCTGTCATTGAAAAAATCCTTTTTTTTTAAGCGAATGATTTATTATCCAAATGATAGAATAAGAAAAATAATGTTTGGTATGTTTTTATCCTTGGAAAAAGGGTATAAATTGTAATTTTTATTAATTTTGGTCAGAAGTGTGCAGCGCATATACACTGCGCGGCATGTTAGCGCCCCCCTTACACTCACCGTAAAATTTTCCAAACCCTTTGGAATGATTGACTCAAATTTATTGCAAAATAATTTAGTGGATTCTCTTCAAAAAAGACAAATTTGAATATTGGAAATCATGAAATTAATTTATTATAATTTTTCTATGAAAAAAAGGAATTGAAAATTCGTTAATCAGGTTAGCGCAATCGGAGATACACTCATGATGAAAATAATATGTACACTTTAATTGACCAAGCTATAGCAATAACATTAAATGTTAAGGGGTGTACCTATTATTGTCATCATGAGTGTAGGTGAAAAAATATAGGTATATCTTACAATTAGTGAAATGTAGCACTTTTTTTTCTAATTAAAATACTTGATATTTTTAACAAACTAATAATGGGTGGATTGCCCTTTATTAGTTTGTGCACACATGGGCCCAATTCCGAGTGAGCTTAAATTTTTGATTTTTGTTCCAAAGAAAAAAATTTTTTTTAATTTCCCATAATAAACGGGAGACGAAATTTTTGGCGCTAATCCGATAAATAGAATGTCATTTAACTAATTTTGAAGATGCTCCGACCGATGCGTTTCAGACCTTGCTTTTCTAAAATTTCACTTTTCAACAATTCATTAATTTCGCAATCTCTGCAATTGCAATTTAATTTATCTTCTTTTAATTAATTTAATTTTAATTATTAAAAAAAAAAATTACATCTAGGAGACTTAAAATGCTTTTCAAGGACAATATACGGAGCGTCTTTATTATTTCTTCCAACACTGTAACTGTAATTATAATCATCTCTATATATATTTAAATATTTTTTTTTTTACAGCCAAACGCTTTTTTTTAAATTGCAAATAATGAATAAATCGGGAAAAGTTTTAAGCAGTAGGCAAATGCGTAGGTTAGTTAAGAGGGAAAGAGACGCTTTGAATTCTAGAAGTGCCTCTTTAGAATCAGGGACTGTTGAACGTGCTGAAGAAAGTGGCCAGTTTCAAGAAGGCAGGGAATTTATGTCAGTGGAGGAAGAAACTGTGGCGACTGTAGGAGATATGATAGGTAGCATAGAAGCACAAGCATATGGCCATGGGAAGAAAAAAAAACGAGGTGCGCCGGGTTTGCTTCCCGTTGGAGTCGGTCTTGGAGATCGTAGATTTGGAGGAGCAGATTACGCCGGAGAGGAGCAAAGATTATGTAAGTACATTGATACTAAAAAGAAAGTAGTGAATTTTAATGTTTATATTATTTTTACAGACCTCCCAAGTGTCTGCCCTCCTCGGCCAAGCGGCTTTGACTAAATCTATAAAAAAAATATTTTCCGAAGGTGTCATTGAGAGCCACAATATGGACGGCAAGAACGGGAAGTTGAGCCTTCGGGCATACCCGAAGTTTTTGAATGTGATAATGGGTACGTACAATAATTGTAAACATTGTTTTTTTTTTTTCATTACTAATAATATTTTCAATTTTTTTATTCCAGAGGCGGTTCGAACGATACATCCGGGGCAGCCAGCGGAAGGAGCGCTTCGGAGTGCACTGGCTTGCGCAAAAAATACGGCCAACAAGGCGAAAAACCGGAAGCTAAGGGAGGAGCCAATATTTGATATATTTAAAAATTAGAGAAAGAAATGTATATAAAAAGAAAAATTAAAAAAGTAAAAAAAAAAAATAATTAAATCAAATTGTAGATTTTAATTTTAATTTGAAGCGATTTTGTCCCTCCAGTCCATGGGACAATGTTGGGAAATTGCCCCTCTGGTCGCTAGGACAATCCATAGAAATTGTTCCTCTAGTCCCTACGACAATCTTGGGAATTTGTCCCTCTAGTCTCTACGACAAACTATCGAAATTGTCCCTCTAGTCCCTACGACAATCTTGGGAATTTGTCCCTCTAGTCCCTACGACAATCTTGGGAATTTGTCCCTCTAGTCTCTACGACAAACTATCGAAATTGTCCCTCTAGTCCCTACGACAATCTTGGGAAATTGTCCCTCTGGTCCCTAGGACAATCCATGGAAATTGTCCCTCTGGTCTCTAGGACAAACTATGGAAATTGTCCTTCTAGTCCCTAGGTCAAACTATCGATATTGTTCCTACGACAATCTATCGATATTGTCCCTGTGGTCCGTAAGACAACCTAGCGACATTGTCTCTCCAGTCGCCGGCGACCAGAGCGAAAAATTTCACAGTACCGGCGACTAGAGGGACAATTGTCGCTCAATCGTCCCGTTCACAAGACCATTGAGCGACATTTGTCCCTCTGGTCGCCGGGCTGTTTATTAGTCTGACTAACTACTCTCTTCACGAAGCTGTTCGTGTTCTTTGCCAATCTTTTAACAACCTTTCTCACCGTATCTTTTCTCATCTTTCTGTCACTTCTCTTCGCGTTTTACTTTTCAATCATATATAATTGAGACTTGGATTGCTTGCAACTCATCCCTGACCACATTGGCTGTGAATCGGGGCATAGCTGGCACCTTGTGCAAATAAAACACCTCCACCGGGTCGCGGATGTTTGGTTGTGTATAAAGCATAGCTCGCAAATAACTGTTGACACTTTTCCATTGTCTGCAAATAAGTGTCTTTGACTGACACTATAATAAAGACTCAGACAGAAACTGTTCTTGTCGCGACTGACTTAGCTCGCTCGCGCTCTGATCGAGACAGTCATTTGCTTGAGTTAAATGAAGAAAATTGTCTTTTGCGTATGCATGGGTAAACACACACGATTGATGCGTTCTTATTTACATTTATGTATATGTACATACATATGTATTAAAGAGCTGCATGGCTTCACTCACAACGTACGCTGAAATGAATTCATTCGAATTGAATTGAATTGAGTGAGTGAGGCGCACACAATGAATTAAATGTGCATGAATGTTGTTGTGTGCTGGAACTCATAACCAAAGTCACTCACTCGAGTGAATTCGATAGAATGAAGCGTAAAGCCGAGTGAAAACTTTGGAAATGCCGAACACACTCGAATTATTCTATTTCGTATTACGAACCAACAATTTTTCCCTTTGTTATTTAAGGCTAGCTGCAAAATATTTTGCATTCCAGCAAGTAGCGCTGCATCTGAGCGTGCATTTTCTGCAGCTAGAAATTTAATTACAGATAAACGTTCACTAATCACCACAAATCCAGAAAACATTAATAAGATTATGTTCTTACACTCTAACATTCATTAATTTAATTATAATTAGAATATAATGTATATATATAATAAAATAATAAATATAAAAACATAAATTTTGTTTTGCATTTTCCCTTCTTCTTTTGCTTCAAGCATGATAAAGTCAAAAAAAAAATGTTGTTGGCATTCGAATGAATTCATTTGGCGTTGAAAATTTTTCGGCATTCTCACTCATTCAATTCGCCTATTGTCAGTTAAATGTCGTGCGACCGAGTCTTTCGCGAGCGCTTTTACTCACTCAAATTCATGACGTTTCGCATTCAATTCAATTCAACTCATTTTGAGCGTTGTTAATTCGAATGTGCCTTTTTTGACATTCATGCAGCTCTCTAGTATGTATGTATGTATGTATTTACATGCACACGATTGGCAAAGATTTGTTGAGTTTTTTAGTCAAACTGTCTTTTGTTGAGACTCTTTGTGTGACCAAAAATCGTATTATTCTTTACGCGACACTCATTTGAGAGCGTCACACGAATAAGTCAATGCAAAGCGTATATTCACTTCGGCATAGCCTATGTTAGCTCCTTTTATATGTCAATGAATCCCTTTTACGTATAATAAAAAAAAATTAATTGGTCAGATGTTTGTAACGCACAGAAGACACAGGAGACATTTCCGACCACATAACTTGGTATTTGAGCTAATTATAACCCGGTTGTCAGGATCGGACCACTCTATCATATAGATATAGAAGAAAAATAGGTGAAGAAATTGGAGTATCCCTATGAAATTCTAATATACATATGTATATTTAAAAAATATTTTGACCAAGGACTGCAAGGGTATATAAACTTTGGCACAGCCGAAGTAAGCATATTTCATGTTTTTTTTTTTTTGTTTTTTTGTCAAAACATCGAAAACATCGATAGTGGCAAACATCGATGATTCCCCGCCTCTGAGTCACATATGTACATACTCGCAGAAGAGCTCCGCTGCCCATGCGCTGTCGCAAGGTGAGCATCGACCGAAGCTACGATTGGCTAATGAAAGCCACCGAACGAAGGCAGAGTGCTGGCAGAGCATGCGCTGCAGAGTCTGACAGCAGAACAGCATGAGGTGACAGAGAGAAAGAGACAGAGAGTCGGGTAGCGCTGCTGGCAGCGACAGAGAGCGACGCATTGTCGAGCAACGGAACTGAATACAGTTCAAGGAATGCGGACCGAACTTTTAAAAATTATTTAAGCAGAGACCGTGGCAGAGATCAGACGTCAATTCTTCAACAGTAAAACCCAGTCCAAACCAAACGTTTAAAACACACCTAAACTAATACGTTTTAAAAATCGAACATTTTTAAATTGCAATTTGGAGTTAAATTTAAGGCATTCTTAAGATATGAAACAATAAAATGGTTATCATTTCTTAATTTTTCTGTGGATTTGGTCCGGTGAATTCACCTTCATTCGCATGAATGTGTATTACAAATTAAAGAAGCAACTCTAATTTCGTAGATAAAATTAAATATAATTGACAAACATTTCATGGACATCAGTTATCACATCTATATTTTCATCGTTTTTATGAACATTTTCCTCCGCTTTTATTTTTCTACACTCGATAAATGCTTGTAAATAAGAGCTGTCATGTTACGGTGGAACGTAGGACAGTAGAAGACTAGCTAGCGGACTATTCCTTCCTACTCCTTCACTACATTTCCCCCTCAAAAAATAAAAAGAAAGCGTACCTACTTGTTCAATTGGGGCATTCTGCGATTACTAGTTTAAATAAGTCTCCTTAAATTGTCTACGCTGTTTTGCATTGCGCGCGTTAACTAACACTGAAATCAAGAAAACAGAGTCAGACAGACGAGCTGGAAAGATAGACGTAAAGGAAAGCCTATTGATGTTTGTCATCAAATAAATAATAAACCTTTTAAATCCAATACCCTGAATAAAGAACTGTTTAAGTTCACTTTACAAGCATTGTTCAGTTATTGCGTATAAAGTTTCCAATACTTTTTTTTCAAAATATGAAGTAAGCACGAAGTTCTTTAAACTGCTGCAGTTTGTGCGATGACTATAAAAAAATTTGAATCGGACGGGACTGTTGATTCTGACTTGTGCTTGTCACATGACTACAGGCTTTGATCACAAATCTAATAAAAACATTATTAGAAATATTAATCTTTTCAATTTCACTGATGTTTGAGGGCTTATCAAATACTAGAGGAGTTTTGAAGTAACTGTAACTTTTTTGGATTACTGTGATAAACATTTCTTTAGGTCTACATTTTCCCTTGTCGCAATTGCAGTTTTTAATTAATTGTCGAATGTTTATTTGAATTATTGTCACTTTTTTAAACTGTTTTCCAATAAAAGATGTAAGTCTTTCTTTGTAGTACATCTCATAACTTTAAGGGTAGTTTTCTGGCTGCATGTAGCAAATCCATGCTCTGCTGAAACTTCTACAGATAATCTGTAATAATTGTGAACTGTTGGGGATCTTGGGTACCATGGATACGCCTGCATATACAATGAGAACGTGTCGTTGCAAAAACATCGAAATTTGTCTGTGTTGATGGCAAATTCAGACGAAATTGCTATTAATATGTGGTGAAATTAATTTAATATAACCTCATCAAACAATATGATAAGTATTTGCAAAGATTCGCCTCGCCGTATTTTCATTGTTGCCCATTTCCTTCCATATTCTTAGCTGAATTTCCTTCTTCCGCGATAACATTTTATTTTTATTCTCGCATTCTACATGCCACGTTTTAATGTCAATTCGACATGACATGTTTAAAAACCTTCCATAAACCTAATCCAGGAGTGCAACGGACTAACGACGTATTTCCATTGGCCAAGGGATTCGGATAGTTCAGCTATCGTGGGTAGGCCAAGGTCGTGCTGGAGAATTGAATTTCCCACCTATCATTCTGATTCTGTAATGCGAGGAAGTGCTTTTTTCTGCATGGTTTGGACCCTTTTTACCACAGAGCCCCAAATGCATGACTCTATTATGGGTTTCTCATAATAATGAGGAATAATTATTCTTTTTTGAGAGCCCAGCAATACTTTTCAAAGATGGTCTCATATGCATTTCAAAAACACATTTATATATGTGCTGCAGACCTTGAGCATTGGTACCATGCAATATGGAATCTCAAAAAGTGTTTTACATTGCAAATAGCACAATTCAATTTCAATTATTTCATTATATTTCAAGAGTACATCAGCTGGATTAAAATCATTAAAAAAAAAAGGGTCGTATTCGTACGCTGTGCGACTTGTGTCATTATTTGAATGGATACGTACATTTTATGTAGAAATGGATCTTTATCCAAAGCATACCTAGCATTAAATTCACACGTAAATTTATTCGCAATATTGCCTGTGCTCAAAAACTGTGAAGTGTATCAGACATTTCCAGTGAGAATTCTTTTTTGTAAACTTATTCCTGAGGATGAAGTATTTCCAAATGTTAAGCTGTTTTTGGGTGTCACATCGGGTAATAGCTGGACATTAAGAGCATGACAGCCAGTAAAGTAAGAACTGTTCCCAAATAGGGAACACACAAACCAATTGTCGGAATTGTGTCCAACCATTACGAATGCCAAACAGGCAAACACAATGACAGGAAATTATTAATTACCATCTCTTAAAAACCGGGCGTGTTATGAAAAATGCTCTTGACCACTTCAAAGCAATTAATGAAAACTGGCACCAAAAGATGTCCTTAATGGTGTTCCTGAGCAAATCCGATCTGCAGATGCGGATGTTCTTATAAGCAATTAGAAATTATTTGAACGTTTCGCTATCTATCTCTATTTCATCACAATTTATGAAATATGATACATATATATAGACAATAAATGTTCTCGACTTTCGAATTGATTCTCAAGGATGAAGTTCGATTAAGATCCTCCGTTTATTGAAATTTTTGTTGTATCGATAAAAATGTCCTGAGATAGGAATAATAGATGGGGCTAGTGGGAATCACAATGTCACATCCACCGTTAGGGCCGATTCCCACTGGCGACCAGTGCCAATCGAGTTTGTATGACACTTTTGACGGCACCGAACTCTCAAACAAAAACTATATGTATGTACATATTTGTTTTACGTTCGAAAACGAATAATTATCTGAATTGCTTGCGGGAATTGTAGCGGGAACGCAGAGGTACTTTCCGAAAAGGCTTTTGATGGTGGGAAAATCAGTTTAATTCACTTGGAAAAAAATTAGTATATTTAATTATATAGAACTTATAACATTTTTTTGGCATCCCTTTATCCATAACAAAGGGTCCGTATCTTGGTTGCCAATTGTCCTCTACAGATATTGCCTTTTCGTTATAAAAGCATCCACTCGTGAATTTGCAGCTTGGTTTGTAGGACGCTCCCACATATATGTTGTCAAATACTTATGTATAATACATTAAACATACTCATTTTTAAAAAACGATCCATGATTCACCAAAGTAAAACAAATTTATCAGCGATGTGAGACGCCTACTGTAGATGGCACCTTCGATAGTGGATGGGGCACTATCGATTGTGGCTCGATATTGCCGTCGATTATTCTCCACCTCTACTGCAGAGGGTATTATAAAATTGTTCTGATTTTGTAACGCACAGAAGGAGACGTTTCCGATCCCATAAAGTATACATATTCTTGATCAGCACGCGAAGCTGAGTCGATAAAGCCATGTAAATCTGTCCATCCGTCTGTGCAAATCAACTTCACGCTGCCATCTTAGAAGCTATCGGGATGAAACTTAATATTTGAGCTACTTATAGCCCGAAGCAGATAAAGTATTATAATTGTAGGGATCGAAACACTATATTATATAATTATATAAGAAAAATATATGAAGAAATTGGAGTATCCCTAGACAAAAATATTAAAGAAGCTAACATAGACAATGACGAAGTGAATATACCATCGAAGTCGTTGGCAAAAATATTTTAAACGTTTTAAACTCTTTCTGTGTTCCAAGGCAATTCAATCTCTCACTCAAACCCTTTAAATTTTGCTATACCCGCCCTTTCCAATCGCCGTTGCAAGCTCGTTGGATGGTTACACGCATTCACATACAGTTTAGGTACCCTGCAGTACGTGTCTGCGGAGACTCTCCGTCGAGTTTCCGGGGACATGTCCGCTGTCTTGGGGGACATAGCGGCGACACGCTCATTTAAGTTGCGGCGACATTTAACATTAGATGGCCTAGCAATAAGGACAATCGGGACAACTGAGCGACATAGTCGACGGTATGTCCGCGGATGGTTTTTCGAAAATGTATTGAGGGACATTTGCAAAGAAATTTCCTCTGAACGTCGACGGTATGTCGGCAGGTCTTCTTTGCGTTCGTGTCAGAGGACATTTCATCGACATTTGCTTTGAATGTCGACTGTTGATCGACGGATCTTCTTTGCATGCGCGTCAGAGGACGTTCCATCGACAATTGCGTTAAATGTCGACCGTTGGTCGGTGGTACTTTTTATACCATACACCCATAGGGTGAAATGGTATATTAAAGTCGCCAAAATGTATGTAACAGGCAGAAGGAAGCTTCTCCGACCCTATAAAGTATATATATTCTTGATCAGGATCAACAGCCGAGTAGATCTAGCCATGTCCGTCTGTCCGTCCGTCTGTATGAACACGCAGATCTCGGAGACTATAAGAGCTAGAGCCACCAAATTTGGTATGTATACTCGTGTAGAATGCACATGTTTAGAGTTAATTGGAATTTCGGCCACGTCCCCTTACGCCGCCAGGAATCACATTAAACTGTTTTTCTTAAAAAGTATGACAGCTAGAGACATCAAATTTAGTTTGTATACCCGATTAGTTAGTGCGCAGAAATTAACTGTTCAAACTTTTTGCCACGCCCCCTTCCGCCCCCGGAATTTACATAAAACTGATTTCCTTAAAAACTATGATAGCTACCGACATTAAATTTGGTATGTAGACTAGCTTAATAGACGCGCAGATATTGGCTATTTAAACATTTAAACAGAACTGATTTTATCAAAAACTAACAAAGCTAAAGTCACCAAATTTAGTATGTATACTTGCATAGTATGTGCGGAGAATTTAGATATTTTCACATTTTGCCACGCCCACTTCCGCCTCCATAATTTAGAAAAAACCGATTTCCTCCTGTATTTTTTTGACTATTGCATTCAAATTCGGCACACTAATTAATCTTATCTATTTCTACAAAACTACCAAATTTTATTGAAATCGGACTAGAAACATGAAAAATATGCGTATGAACGTATTTTACTACGCGGTCCACAAGGCCAGAATTGGACGTTGGCTAGTAGCGGCGCTAGTGTGCTCGTGTGTTTGTAGAGTGAGCGAGATAGCACATAGTATAAGACATGTAAAAACAATTTAATAGACATACATTTGGTCTTCGAAATTTGAAATATTTGTTTCACGAGGTGTATGGTATACCCAAGTCGACGAGTCGCTTCATTTTAATACAAAATTAAAATACAAAAATAAAATACAAAATACAAAATTTTCTTTTTATTAATTTATTCATTTATTAAATTTTTATTTATGTAACAATAAACATAAACAATAAATTATGTATTTTCTAATGCCGCCGGCTGTACTCCTTGAGACATCTGCAACATAAAAAATTAAAATTTGTCACTTCTATTTTTAAAATTTAGAAACTTTATTTGAATTATTTTGAAATGCATGCAAACTTACCTTTATAAATTTTTAATAATTTTAATATTTTCACTGTAATCTTTCACACTGGAATCTTTGACAACTATCTTGTACGCAAATTTAAATCAAATGCAAAAAGAAACGAAAATTACAAAGCGACGCGTGCCGAAATGGTAAATAAAAACAACAATGCAATGTCCCGTTTGAACTTTGTTCTTTTTGTCTTCCTTTTTGTCGCGTGCCGAAAACACAGAGTATGCTTGGCCATAACCGACGATGCATGTAAAATTATGTGAAATTTACATATGTTTCACATCAAAAAAACATGCTTATTTAATGATCAATTTATGTATAAGTAACAAGTTATTGACAAATTATGTATATATAAAAATAATATGTATATGGTAAAAATGTTCAAATTTTTCCCTCATCCATAAGTAACAAGGGTATGGAAAAGACGTCATGAAAATAAATATTATTTTATGCTGCATTTTTCCTATTCTTGCCTTTTTTTTTTGTGGCAATTTTTTTCAAAAAATTTTGTTTGCTCAATTCTTTTCGGTAGCCGAAGTGTTTCGATGACGACATTGGATAGTTCGGGCACCGTCGGCTGGTCTTTGCATGTCGACGCCGGCAGAATTTAATTCTGCCGACTTCGGTATAGTCGACGATGCGGCGACATTGTCGACCGGGGACATTTGGTACTTGAGGGTAACGTTGCGTCTGTATGTGTGTCTGTTCTGTTGGTGTCGAGCGATGTCGAAGAAGGCTGCTAGCAGCGTTTGAGCAGAACAGATTTACATACATATATATACTGTAACTTGTGTTTTATTTATCGGATCAGCTTGAAATTTTGGTAAACTAGTAAAAAACCCTGGGTAAAATCACTAATATGATAGTTTGTATGAACACTTATGGGGCATAGATTTGGTAGATTTCCGGACACCATCCACCATCTTATTTTCATAACCAGAATATGCGCGCGTTTTAGTACCAAATTCAATGGCTCTAACTAGAATAGTCTTTGAGAACATCTGTTTTATCTAATTTTCGGGGTGGAAGTGATTATTGTATATACTTTACGAGTCTCCATCCTATATTTGGTCTAATGGTCTCCGAGATCTAGGTGTTCATACAGACGGACATGGCTAGATTGACTCGGCTGTTAATGCTGGTCAAGAATATACATACATACATATGTACACATTTACTTTATGGGGTCGGAAAAGCTTCTCCCTGTCTGTTACAAGCATCGGGGGACTGTAATTTTCAATTTCAACTTGTGGGTGCCCGGTATAAAATTATCATAGAAGCTAGCCGAAGTATTTTAACCTTGCAGTTTAGATCCAAATTCTTTTTCTTTAACTCAATTCATCAATGAACGGACAAAGCTTTTAGCTTTTACTTTGTCCCTTTTTATTTCTTTTCTGCTCTTCCCCCATCCCCTTTGTATGTGAACCTGTATGTGTGTGTGTGTCTGTGCTCTTCTGATTTCGAGCGATGACGTGGTAAGCTCCTCACATCGTTTAAGCAGAGCCGATTTATATTAGATGTATCTGATCTTGTTTGGATCACATAAGTAAATTTCATACTGGTAATCCGACTCCTTCACCGATTTTCATATAGGCTAAATGATATAATCGTCCGATCCGGACGACTATCATACTTTATCTTACCCAAGTATGCGTCACTAACATCTTACCAATACTTACATATTGTGTGCTATTGTTATACCCTTGCAAAAAGAATATATTAATTTTGGTCAGAAGCAACGCATAGAAGGAAGCATCTCCGACCATATAAAGTATATATATTCTTGATCAGCACGACGAGACGAGTTGAAATAGCCATGTCCGTCTGGATCAACGCAAACTCCTCCTAGACCGTAAGAGCTACACAGAAATTTTGAATGTGGGCTTGTATATACTGCACAGATTGTACAGCTGTGTTCACGAAAATAGCAGTGCCCTTTAGCTTTGACTTCAAAGTTGATCAATCATATTAAAAAGATCGTAAATGCACCATTCTTTTATAAATTTACAATTTATATTTATGTATCACAAAATTAATACCATTTTGGGTTGAAAAAGAACTCCCGCATTTTCAAAAATTAGCAAGGAAGTGAAAAAGGAACTTTTTGTACTGTTCATAAAAATAGCAGTGTCAATTAAGCATTAAAATATGTCCATTCCAAATTATGTAAAACTTCAAGCTTGGCAAATTTTTCATAAGTATGGAACTAATACTTAGTTGTAAATCCCTTATTGGCCATAACGGCTTGGCACCGGCGCGGCATCGATTCCACCAAGTCTTGACAACGCTTAACTGGGATGTGCTGCCATGCTTCCTGAATAACTTCCCAAAGTTGAGCTGCATTGGACGGTTTTTTTTTTTGCGACACTTCGCTTAATGTCTCCCCACAAGTTTTCAATTGGGTTCAAGTCCGGCGACTGAGCTGGCCATGGCATTACGTCGACCCCTTCTGATTGAAACCAGTCCTTAGCGAGCTTGCTCGTGTGTTTTGGATCGTTATCTTGCTGGTACGTCCATATAATAGGCATATCCATAATGCCATCAATCTTATGGATTGGACCAACTCCGCTATATAAAAAACAGGCCCAAATCATGATTTTTAAGCCACCATGCTTAACGTATGGTTTGGGTGGTATTCCGTATTTTCGGGGAGACGTACATACTGTCTAGACCCTGCTCCACCAAACAGGACTATTTTATCATCTGTCTCATCTGTCCATAGAATATTACGCCACTTTGTAATGGGCCAATTTATATGGGTTTTGGCGAAATCCAGACGTGCTTTGACATGCTTGGAAGTCAACAGTGGGACTTTTCTTGGACTTCGCGCGGTTAACTTTTGCTCCATGAGTCTACGCCGAACAGTGACATGGCTTACTGATAGGTTTAGACGATGCAAACGGATTGCATCTGCTGTATCGAGCAATGCGCCGATCATCTGAGGACGTTGTTGCACGTTTCCCTCCGCGATTTTCGGGTTTCAATTGGTAGTTTAGGGCATTAGAGATCATCTTTGCTGAACATCCAACTGAATTTTGGATTTCTTTATAGGTTTTACCTTGTTTCCTAAGGTTTTGGATCCACTCCCTCTTCTCACTAGAGCAATGCGTGCCTCTACCCACTAACATGAAAATTATAGCATTAAATTAGTGTATACTAATGCAAATAACATTTAAGATTAATTATCTAATAAATTAAACTTACTATTGACGAATTTAGAAACTTTTCATAAGTATGGAACTAGACTTTTTCCGCAACTAAACGTGACACTGCTATTTTAGTGAACAGGGAAATTAGTGTGCAACATCGCAAAACCACGTAAAATGCACTAAAAATAGTGCAATTCATGACACTTTTTTGTGTTTTTCATCTCTATATTCCATTTAACAAGAACAAAGTCAAAAAACTGAAACTTTGAAAGGGAAAATGTGAAAAATTTTGAAATCTTTCTTAGCATGTACTGCACTGCTATTTTCGTGAACACAGCTGTATATCTCGGATTCAGCCGGATCGGACCACTATATCATATAGCTGCCATACAAACGTCAACGGCACGAACAGTGACTTTTCTCAACAACTTCGTTATTTTATTGTCGTGAAACTTAATATTAGAGAGCTTATTATGCCTACAAACGACTGTGCCAAATTTGATGATGACCGGGTGACTATATCATAAAGCTCCCATAGGAACGATCGGTGGAAAACAGTGACTTTGATCAATATCTTAGTTATTTCCTATGCTAAGATTGTAGGCCGTTCTTTCGCAAAATTTAGGCTTATTAAACAAACGTTTTAATCTGCTTATGTATAATTATTTTAACAGTAGGTCAAGAAGCTTTTGACAATGCTAAGGTGAAACCGTTTTGGCCAAGTTTTGCAAGCAGTTGTAGAGTGACCGATGCTTCGACCAGTTTTGCATCTCTTCTATTAATCCTGGTATGTCTAGCTTGCGGCATTCTTCCTTGTTTTTTAATTTGTGGCTTTCTAATATTGGTGGATCTTGCTTTATGTGTTCTCTCCATTGTTTACAGTACACTTTTTTCGCTCATCTTTAATAATACTGAAATGCTTTGTAAACAATACTTTATTGCCCGCAAAAAAAGGAAGTATGTCTTCGGACAGGCGTTAGAAACGAAGTTCCTTTCGCATGTGTACTGTCTATGAACCAAAAGACACCAGATAGAGGTCAGTTATGGGATGGTGATAAATAAAGAATTGCATTTTACTTATTTATTCTGGGTATATAAATCTCATCAGTTAATTAAATCATAGAAACAATGGGCTTCTAGGAACTAAAGTAAGATGCGAAAGTTGTCTATTTTGTCCAAGTAAGTGATGAAAACCACGTAAAGTGCGTAAAATGTACTTAATGAAGCATTCAACTAACAAGGAAAATGATAACTTTTGCCATCTAGCTTCAAAAACTATTAGGCAGAAACGCATTAAGGTTAAAATTAATATAAACATTTTGATTAGGTGTTATTTTGGCCTAGTAACTGATGATAACGTCCCTTTCCATGTGCTAAAGTTGGCCAATATGCGCCCTATTTGTGAAGGCATACAAGAAAAATGTTGAAGCGGCTTTTCATTGAACGGAAATAAGTGCAAGAAAGTGCTGAAACTCGTAGCGGACATAAAAGATAAAACCAAAAATCTACTGCAATCTTCAAAAATGAATCGCGAGTTTTTGGAATGGTGGAAGTTAAAGGTGCTGAGTCCAGCAAATCTAAAAATCTCGCTAAAGAAATTCTGATAATAATGCCAATATGATAAAAGCTTCAAAGATTTTATCACAAATGTACAAATGCGATAACAATTTTGTCGAAGCGGGTATTAAACAAAAGAACTACTCAATGTTATTTAAATTGACCACATTGAAAATATAGAAAATATGTATGTAAGATTTCGAGAGAACCCCTAATGAAAAAAGAATGCCGGTATTCGTTTTAAATAGTTACATCGATAGGTGAACAATGGTGAGTTGCTGGACGAAAAGGTTGTGTTGGTCTTTCTAAAAGTAAGTTGTTAAAATCGGTTCTTTTCTTTTGTTAATAAGTAAATATGAAAATCGAAGATACTTTAAAGTGAAGCGGTGACAAGAATATTTATTTTGGTTCAATGCACTCAGCCACTACATGTATTTGCGCAGCTTTGTACTTTTGACCTAGAAAAACATGTAAATAAAAGATACCTTCAAACGGTAATCGAGATTTGTTCGAATAATGAACGTTGCCAATTGCATTGTCCTACAAGATGGGGATCAACATATAAAATGATTGACCAACTAAATAGAGCTAAATGTATTTTGAGTCTTGTTAAAACGATAAAAGACAAAACAAAGGACTATTTTGAGGCAAATGACGCTTTGTGAGACTTTATAGAGTCCTATATAACGTGTATCGATCCACTACAAAAAATTACAGTACAATTCCAAGAAGAACAGTTTTATGGCTTATATGCAAACCAGCCACTAACCATATTTTGACAACTTATTCTGGGAATAAAGATTCAATTATTTATGTTATTGTAAAGAAGCTGAATGAATTTATTAATGCAAGTACCAAGACCGTGGGCTTTGTCGCTTGCCTTTACTTGGACCCAAGATTTCATAATTTAATTGAACTTAAACAAAAGAAAAACCATACATTTTTTGGAGACATTGTGGGTACAAATTACAACTCACGGACACAACATTCAAGAACTTTAAAAAACTCACTAGAGACGGACTTAAAAGACAATAATTATGAAAACTTCTTAAGTGCCCAAATGGTAGTTCCGAAGGAATCAATTGATGTGAAAATTTAAAATTTCTTTTCGTGAAAGCCAATACAAATGTCTTAAATCTTTGAAAGGACAGAAAATCCAGCAATTAATGCCCCAATCACCGGAACTCAACCGCATCCAGAATTTGTGAAGTGAGCTAGACCGTCGTGATCACAAAACGCCAATTAAAAGGCAATACAATCGCATTTCACTAGTAAAATGGGAAAATTCGGATGATACGTCCAAATTTTGGAGTGAAGTGTTAAAATATCGAGATTCAGGCGGAAACTATCAGTTTCATGAATTGTCTGCGGTTGCGCTTAAAATGCTTTCACTGCCTCGGTCCAATGCCGAAGTGGAGCGGGGTTTCAGCCAGTTTTTTCCATTTTAGATATGGACTGCACCGAAACAATAAGTGCTGCTTCGGCTATGAGCTACCAAGTAGCTGCCTTACATCATTAAAAGTAAGGGATTTCTACCCAAACAATGTGGAAGAGGAGTCCATTGACGATTTGCTTAATATAATGTAAAAAACAATATCATTTATGTTTAATAAACATACCGAATGTATGGTATATGTATATAAAATTAAATCCGCTTTTTTTTCAACTTTTTTTTCTTGAAAGCAGCTTTTTTCAGCTTTTTTTTTCGCTGTTCCAGCTTTTTTTGCTCAAAAAAAATTTAATTACATCACTGTCCCTAAGCAAAGCAACGCACGCATACATATACAATTTATGTGACGTTGCGTCTGTGTGTGTATGCATGTGCTCTGTTGATTTGATGACGTAGTATGCAGCAGGCAGCGCTGCCAGGAGAGCTGGGAGCAGAGCCGATTTATATTGACTGTAACTTGTGTTCTATTTATCTGATCGGATTCAAATTTTTGGGATCTGAGGTTTTATATCCAATATTATCACATAAGTCAATTTCATAGCAATACTCCAACAATACTTTTCATACGTTAAATATGTAGCTTTTAAGATGGCTGAGTAAAACGCATACGCACGGACTCAACTTCTCATGCTGATCAAGAACATTCATATATGTATACTTAATGGGGTCGGAAAGCTCTCCTTCTCCGACCAATTTTATAACACCCCCTGCAAGGGTTTTGAGATGAATATGGTTAGACAGGTTGTTAAGTTACTGAAGATTCTGCATTAAATAATAAAAGGCCTTTATTAATTTTTGATATTGTTGTCGTGTGCCCAAAATGTTATATAAATTATGAAATCCTTGAAATAGCTATACAGATGCTCACCTTATGTGCTGCCTATGAAGTCTAGACAAACATTAACAATTAATTAAACCCAAACGACAAATAAGTGCTGACGCTGCATAGCAACAGAATATTGTTCTCTGTTGACAGAAAAGGTTCAAGAACAAGGCCCTAAGAGTCATTTCCGACGCTAATATCCTGGCGTCAAATGTTGAAATCCTTCTCCATGGGTATCGGACAAAAAATATCCAGGCTGAGGTCATCAGTTTGTCTCGGCAGTCATTTAAATCCACTGGACTTCAACCTGCTGGACAATAGCGTACCCACTAGGCGCCTAAGAAGACACCACGTTCCCGACCTGCCGCACGGAGTCGACTAATGAACAAACCTCTCCCCCCCTTACCAATAAATAATTTGTTGTTTTTCTAACATTAATTGGCCCTTAACATTTCCCGTTATCAAATGCCAATGTTTTTGAGAAAGGTGGAAAAAAAACACGCTCCCAACAATTCTCCATGATTTACATTTGTATAAATTGCTGATTGCCCCGGAAAGATTGCAAATAGAAGAACCCCATTGGAAAAAAAACAATTAGAAATATGTATTATCTATGTATGTATTTGTCGGGTTTGAGTTATGGACGACTTCAACAGAGTGAAAAGTCAAAGTGACCATTCAAATGTTAGGATAGGTTCTAAGTGGCGTACATGACTGTACCAAGTTTGACTGAGGTCAAAGGAAAGAAGTTACGCCTGTTAAGATTGTTGTCTGTGTATTAATGACTCACTGAGAGCAAATGAGATAGCATTATGCTCTGATACAACCTGACCCGAGGTGTGACAGCAAGATTCCATTGAACAACAATGTATAATAATAGCGAGGCATTATTGCTATAAAATCAGAAGCTGTAGTAGAAGGAAACCCGAATCCTAACACGACTGAAGCCAACAAAACAAAAGTCAATGTCAGGAGTAGGATAGATTTGTAATCTCATTTCAAATCAACAAATCAAACAAAACGGAACATTGTAAAATAATTGTAGTTTACTAAACGAGTATTAGTTTGCTTGTAATATGGATCTTTTCGAGATTTTCTTATTTTTTTTAAATTTAAATATTACTAATAAAAATTTTTGTTTTACAAGGTTTGGGCAATGGCATCGAATGGAATTATGTGCCACTAATTTGTATGGTAATTTGCCGTGTTAAAAATGTAAATAATTAAATAAATTTTTCATCTATTATTAATAGTAACAGGACTTTGACTAGATAAAGGGTCACAAGTGCAAAGTTTGTGGTAAAACAAAAAGTTTGACACAGCAAAATTTCCTTAAAGAGGCTCCGTCTTGGTTATAGTAAAATGTGAATGCCTTTCTTATTGGCAAACTTGCAGATTCTTGTGTTAAGGTTTAAGGAGATGAATTCCGCAACATGGCGAACAAAAAGATCATGGAGACATTGAGCGGCCTGACATACTTGCAAGCCTAGTGACGTACTTGGTCGCGACAATGTAGCCCGGAAGAACTGGAGTTGAAGCTGACATGGAACTAGAATCACTATACCATGCCCAGCCTTCAATTTCTTTTAACGAAACGGACGAGGCTAAAAGACCATTTCTTAAGTGACGTGGCTTCAACTGTATTTTGAATTAGCCACCAGATCCTGGCACAATTTCGAAGTGCGAGAAATTCAATACTATCGATACAATTGGGTATTTAAGACATTATTTGTTAACAACTAATAAACTAATCAAAGTAAAAGTAAGGTAAAATGTGTGAAAAAATATTCAAGTAGCTGTTGTGAAGCCAACAAATACTGGCACATTTAAGCCTACATAAGTCTTATTAATTGTTAACAATTAATAATCTGTGCAAAATGAACGTGAAGTTAAAAAAAATTATATTTTAATTAACACAACCCCATCCATACATTTCTTTGCAAGACTATAAGTATATAAACATTTCTTGCTTTAAGAGAATGTCAGCGGTTGTAACTGCAGCCTTGCTAGATGTCCGCTTGGATTAAAAAGCATGTGGGCAGCGGTGACTGCAATTCGTTTAATCCTTAATTTAAATGTGAATTAAACGCTTTAAGTCCGATTCCCACTGCCACCATCCATCATTATTCATTCATTTGAACTACAAAAGTTTTATTTGTTTTTAAGTTGCCTGGCTAATAGTACGGGGGATTAATGCAATGTAAACCTAAAACATACAAAAAAAAAAAAAAAAAAAAATCAAGGTGGCGGATAAATTTGATATGTTGACTGTACGAAAATTCTGTAACAAGTGGGACATGACTAGTCACCTTTAGAGCTGGGAGTCCATCGATAGTCTCTCCACTCGATAGATTTTGTATAGATAAAATATCGATTACCGATTACACTATCGATAACTCCATCGGAAATTTAAACGGTTAGCCCCGATTCCCACTCGATCCATCTCTGAGGAATGCTTGGGAATCAAGGTGGATGTGAAACAGCAGCACCATCTCTTAACACCTGCCATAGGCAAAGTGTAGAATTAAATTTTTATGATTTCTGCAACTGTTGTAACTTAAAAAAAAACAATATTTTATATTTAAGCTAGTAATTTATATAATTTTGCATATTTGAAGACTTTTAATAAGCCACGCCGATACATTTATCTGGTAGGCCCATGCCCATATATGTACACACATGCATACATACACCAAATATTAAAATAAGCACTAACATTAAATTTAAGCATTTTACTAACACTGTATCAAATAAGCTGTGAGCAAAGTTTTGGAGTTATTTTGCTTGGTTTTGTTTTTGCTGTTGAACAGCTATATTTTGAATTAAATGTTTTTGTTTTTGAAAACTTGAAGTTGTCCTCTTTAATGTGGCATATAAAGATTTTCGATATTCTTTAAGGCTTTTGAGTTATGACACATGCAATAAGCTGTGAGCCACTGTACATACTATGTATGTATGTCTATGTATATGTACACACACCTAGTGGAATCGGGCCTTATTCGGTGCAAAAATTGTTGAACCACGCAAATAAAATACATCCAAACTGTTCTTCAATCCATTGAAAAATTTTTTTTAAACAAATCGCCATCGATGGATATTCCAGGTCTAGTCAAAAAAAAGCTGTTATATATGTACATACATATGTCGGAGAATGAATCAAAGCCTACTATGTTGTTTTATCAGGTGTCAATGAATCAAAGCCTACTATGGTGCTTTGAGAATTGTCAGGTGTCACCGCATTGTGTAGTTTACAACACTGCCGTGCAGCGTTTGCAGACTGACACCTGACTAATATGTAAGTCAAAGCCTATTAGTTAGTTCCAATGTATTGACAGGTGCGTCAGTTGTAGCCCTGGTTGAGCATCTAAGCAACCTTAGCAACTAATGTTGAGAGCTGTCTTCAGGTCAGGTTCTATATAAAGAGGGCCTCGGGCTAGAGTGCTCAATGTACAACCTCCCCGGGAACTAGCCCTACAATTCAACATACAAGTAAAAAAGTGAAAAAGACATTGAGTGATTTAAATAAAACAGGCTACGCCCCGACACATACATATGTATGTGTATACAAACAAAATGGCAGCTGGCAAGCACGATATTTATTTTCGTGGTTGGCTTTATTCCTTGTCATTTAATTTATAGCCTGCGAGGGGCACATTCCTTTAATAAAAAACCAAACTGAACATCCACAACAATTGCCCCTACATACAGTTTTTACAAATCGATTGTATTGTTAAAAAGTTTCGACCTACCTATCGGTAGTTAAAACAATCGATAGGAGAAACAATCGATGGTGGGCACTATCGATGACTGGTTAAAAGTTTCGACCTACCTATCGGTAGTTAAAATTATCGATAGGATAAACCATCGATGGTCGGCACTATCGATACTTTCCATCTGTAATGCACGTGGTTATTTTGCTCAAAAGGTCACAAGTGTACAAGGAAAATCTCTACCGCCGCAACTAAAACAAAGCATTTAAAAGACAAAGCTCAAGCGCCCTTTTTCAGGGCATAAAATATAATAAAATGTTAGAATAAAAAAGCGTCAGGCGGTGGTCGCAGAAAAAAAATTATTGAAAAAAAGGTGGAAACATTTGGTATCAACGAGTACGATGTGCCTCGCCGTCCCACATTTCGTTGGTTACATTAAGTTTATGGGGTCGGAAACGTCTCTTTCTGTGCGTTACAAAACATACATACATATGTAAATTTTTCCTACACAATGAACATGTTAATAAAGATGCTTTTGTGCAAATACATGCCTTTACGCCTTTAAATCAATTTGAGAGAAACAAATAAAATTAACATTTTTGAAAACCTCTCTCTCGTCAGTCAACTTTGATTCAAACCATGCATACTCCGAAAAATCGGGGACGACAACTGGAAATGTACAAGGGATTGCATTTTTTATGCAGTCTCCTCTTGAAATTTTTCGTTTTTCTTCTATCAGCGTTGTGGAATTTTAGAACCGCTTTTTTCATTTGTTTTTTTAACTTTTATAAAAAAATAACCGTCGCATGGTTGACACAAAGGCGTGCATTTGGGGGTATTACCTTAAGTGCACAAGTTGGCAAATCGTTTGTGTCTACGAAAAATTCATCACATATTGACAAATTGGTTTGGCCTCCCCAGGAATCAATATTTAAAAGAAACTTTTCCTTCTACACGTGAGGCAAAACGCATCTTTTAAGAATGTCTTAAAATATCCGTGGTCAATTTTCCAGACATCGAGCATGACACAATAACATTGGAATATTTTTCTTTGAAGCGGTTTATTTGCAGTGGACGTTAGGGCCGATAGCATTATTTGGCTCCTGCAGCTTAAGCTTCCGTCTAATGTCATCGCATATTGTGCAGTTAAAATATGTCACTTTGTTCATTCTGCTTTCGTACCTTTTTTTAGCCAAACTTCTATTATATATCGACTGATAGCTGCATTCGGTTTGGTCAGTATTCAAGACCATTTCTTTTGAATAATTGCTGATAAGTTCACGGCATTAATTCCGAAAATTATTCGCCGATGCCAAAATATCGTCCATCGAAGAAGTCTCTTTTGCCGACACCAATCTTGCTATTTTTCTTTGCCGAATGCGATTTGCTACCTTAAGGAAACCATATAGTCTCAGGTGTCGTTTTGCAAAGGTTTACAAAAAATTCAATTACACAAAAGTATGAGAGGTATCAATATGCAATATGGGAATGTTTTTAACACAAAACACAATTTAAGCAAAAAAACAAAAAAAAAAAAAAAAAAAAAAAGAAAAAAAAATTTAGTGTTCAGTGCAGCCAAGAAATGGAAGCGTTAAACTGAAAATTGGCAAATTGCTTAGAGGCAGCCAACCCCCACTCATTCAAATTTCTTGACGTCACTAGCTGAAGGTGATCTCTGGCTTCTCTAAACCGATTTAGTGTCCACTTATTGATTACATCATATTTGTCATTAACTGATCCACCATTCTTCACATCCTCTTCCCATCGATATATGTACATAAGTCTGCCATTCGTTTTAGACGGCTTTCTTTCTCTCTTTTGAATAGTTCCAAGACTCCACGATGGGTGGGTGCAATGTGGTCATGTTAATTACCGAGACTTTGTAATCCAGCGGAATGTACTCTCGTTGCTTGGACGCCTTAAGTTTTGGAACGTAACCCTCGGAACTCTTGCTACTTTCACTTAATTCAGAATCCTCAATATACTGCTTTATGTCCAGTAAATCGTGTTCCTAAAATATATCAATGACCACTTTATAAATTTCCCCAGAAATAGTATTTGGTGTCTGTTTTGTTGACAAATTATTCTCCTTTTATTGTTTTTTAATTTAATTTTTAAATCATCAGAATCCAAATTATGTAGATATATTTACTGTCAATAAGAAAAAGCTTATACTCACAATGAACTACATATGTTTGCACTCATTATGGGATTTTCATGTAATTAAAGAAACAAGAAACAATATAAAAGAAACATGACAATCGTTAAATGCATGACAAGAGCAACAAAAAATATCAAGAAGTTAAATTCGGCTATGCCGAAGTTTTTATACCCTTACAGTCCCTGACAATAATAATTTTACATGTTCAAAATTTGTTTTCTGCAACTCAATTCATCAATATACAAACAAAACAATTTTACTCTTTTGACCACAATTTTTTTTCTTCTTCCCTCATTCCCTAAGCAAAACAACGCACGCATACACATACAGTTCATGTAGCGTTGCGTCTGTGTGTGTATGCATGTGCGCTGTTGATGACGTAGTAGAACCGATTTATATTGACTGTAACTTGTGTTCTATTTATCTGATCGGATTGAACTTGGAATCTGAGTTTTTATATCCAATACTATCATCGTAGTAAATTTCATGGCGATACTCCAATTTTTATGAAAATTGCGATAGCTCTTAAAATGGCTGAGTAAAACGCATACGCACCGACGGATGGACAGACGGACATGGCTATATCGACTCAGCTTCTCATGCTGATCAATAATATACAGGGGTGGTCAAAAGTATTTACACAATGAACTTTGCTCTGCAACTTTAATTACAAAGTTATTTTGTTGTTGTTGTAAGTAAATTACAACAAGAAAACATTCTAATCTTTGCTCTCAGAGCGTATTTCGATGTTAAACTCTCGTGTTTTCACCATTTTAATATTTGGTTATATTATCAATCTTAATATTTTAATTGAAGCTTTTTTAGTCCCAATGAAAGCAAAACCAACTTATTTTTAGAAACTGAAGTCAAGGAATAAGAGTACATTTTTATTATGAAAATACTTTTGTCGCAAACAATAACTGTGTAAATACTTTTGACAACTGTATATCATTCGTTCATTTGCTTTTGACTTGCTCTACATACCGTTATTTTTTCATTTTTCTTTTTTTTTTTTGTATTCTTGAATAATCAAGCTTCAAAGCTTAGAATGTTTTCTTGTTGTAGTTTACCTACAACAACAAAATAACTTAGAAAATAAATGTTGACCACCCCTGTATATACTTTAAGAGGTCGGATACGTCTCCTTCTGTGCGTTACAAACATCTGACCAATTTTATAATACCCTCTGCAAGGGTATAAAAAACATCTTTCGAATTTTGAAGTTTTTTTGGAATTCCTAATTCCCACTTCCTCCACATCTTGGTGGGTCAACTATCAGTCCCATTTTCGTTCGGAAGTCTGCTTGTATTTTAGCTTTTCTACTTCGAAAAGCAGCTTTCTCTTCTGAAGTAGAAACTCGCCCAATTTTTAATTCCAATCTGTAGGAAACGTGTATAAAATATTCAAAAAATCTTATGTATGAGTGCAACGGTGATAAACCAAACTCATAACGTGCTTCGTCATTCTTCTTGCCTAAACATTTTTCCAAGTCGTTCATTTCTGTCGGCTTTGCGTTGCACATGTAACATTTACACGAAGATGTTTGGCTTAGAACACTACAAATTTTACCGTCCACCATAGTCAGCTGCAAATTATGTTCAACTTCAATCATAATGTCAGAAACTAAACATGTTGTGGATTTCAGATGTGAATTTTTTTTCTTTAAAATAGCTTTCTTCGGTAAGGGCCAATTCCGTTGTTTCTTTTTTGAATTGAAACCTTATTGGTCTACAGTATCGTGTAGATGACGGTCGAGGGTTCTTCAAATTAATTTCCGCTTTTTAGTCTCATCATCTTTAGTTATTAACTGCAGTGGTACATAAGAAGTTACAAGTAAACTCGAATCATCCATATTTGTCCCGGTTTTTTGCTTATATTCGGAATGTCCAGAGCTGCCGTCAAAGCCCCACTTCCCAATTAACATTAAATTATAATATAATGAAGAACTTCTGCTTGAAGTTGCACAATTCTCGAGGCCGTATGATCTACCAAGCTCTGTAGCTTAACTTCAGCTTGCGATTCGCTGACACTGATGTTCTCAGGATAGCTTGATGCTTTGGCTGCCAGAAGCTTTTCGTAGCTAGGTAATAAGTTAAACGACATTTTACTATTTATAAATGTGCGTATAGTCAAATATTAATGTTTGCTCAAATTACTCTCCACGAGAATAGATAAAAATTCATCTGCACTAAATTCAGTTAACGGTGGGTGGGATGAGTTGCTGGAGCGTAGAGCAGAAGCAATAGATTCGTCGGTTTTTGCTATCTCAGCAATTCTACGACGTTTTGTTCTATTAGAAGACTCCATAAAATCAATTTTCGGCTGACCAGTTTTTTTGGGTGTTGAATGGGACATCTTGTGGGCACAGCGCAAAGAAAACCTCTCCTTTTCATTCAGCCAAACACCTTGATATTTAATCATTGAACATTTCTTGCGATCGTACTTTCCCCAAAAAGTTGCTATTCTTCTACATACATATGTACGTAATTCGTTTCGTCACATCATCCAGGTCGGTAACGTAGCCTTTTATTTCAATTTCTTTGTTTACCATTTCAATGATTATATTTACTTTTTCAGCATTCGTTCCATTTTCTTTGCACCAACGATCGAAGATAAACACGCGTACAAAAACACACTTATCAAAATTGTCTGCCAAATTCAAATTCAAAATAAATATAGTTAATAAATGAATTCGCAAACTGAAACATAACCACAAACAACGAAGACAGAACGAAAAACAACAGCACAGTTCGTCAAACAGATGTTTTGCAGCGCAAAACTGACCTTGAATAATGTAAGACGTCGTTGGTTTTTTTACGTTAGTTCAGACATCCGCAAATTTCCGCAGCTAAACTAAACGCATTTATTACCGTAAAAGTCAGACAATTACAATGACATATAACTCCATTGTGAAATTTTGTGTTATCACAACTAAAAATCTAACTAAACATAAAAAAGACATTCACAAAACACTTAAAAAAGATTACAACAAATAAATTGATTACACAACATTTTAATTAGTTGGCTAATTATTAAAATCAGAATTTAAAGTAAATACCTTCAACTTTAAAATTCATGTTAGACAATTCAATTTAGTACACTGAATATGACGTCCGACCTGTTTGAAGTGCAACTTTAAATGTGTAAATATCAAAGAAGTTAAATTCGGCTATGCCGAAGTTTATATACCCTTGCAGTCCTTGACAATAATAATTTCACATGTTCAAAATTTGTTTTCTGCAACTCAATTCATTAATATACAAACAAAACAATTTTACTCTTCATACTATGTACAATTTGTTCTTCTTCTTCCCTCATTCCCTAAGCAAAGCAACGCACGCATACACATACAGTTTATGTAGCGTTGCGTCTGTGTGTGTATGCATGTGCTCTGTTGATTTGATGATGACGTAGTAGGCAGCAAGCAGAGCTGCCGGCAGCGATTGAACCGATTTATATAGACTGTAACTTCTGTTCTATTTATCCGATCAGGGTCAAATTTTGGGATCTGAGATTTTATATCAAATTCTATTATATTGGTAAATTTCATGGGGATACTCCAATTTTTGCAAAAATTTTTGTTCCAGAGTTATATGATATAGTAGTCCGATCCCAAAGATTTTCATACTTTATCTCACCCGGGTAAAAAAAAGCTCCCAAAAAAAATTTCATCCCGATAGCTCTTAAGATGGCTGAGTAAAACGCGTACGCACCGACGGACAGACGGACATGGCTATATCGACTTAGCTTCTCATGCTGATCAAGAATATATATACTTTATGGGGTCGGAAACGTCTCCTTCTGTGCGTTACAAACATCTGACCAATTTTATAATACCCTCTGCAAGGGTATAAAAAGCTTACTGTGCGCTGCCTGCTGCATACTACGTCATTCGTCATCAACAGAGACGCAACGCTACATAAACTGTATGTGTATGAGTGCGTTGCTTTCCTTAGGAAATGAGGGAAGAAAAAGAACAAATTGTAGTATGAAAAGTAAAATTGTTTTGTTTGTATATTGATGAATTTTTTTTGAACATGTAAAATTCTTATTGTCAAGGACTGCAAGGATATATAAACTTCGGCATAGCCGAATTTAACTTCTTTGATATTTTTTTAATTTTTCAAAACGTTTTCAAGATTTTAACAGTTGTCAGTTGTTGAGAAACTGACATACATATGCATATGTACATGTTAACATGCAAAGCAATCGGCTTATGTCAGTGTTGAACAAATTATATTTGTAATTACCAGTGTTGCAAGCGAGACACCTGTCAAATCAGACTTCTCGTAATAAAAACAAAGTAGGCCGATTCATAGATGGGTATAAAGGCAAGCTAAACTGGCAATACCAATTCATTCTCCATCATGAAGTTGTCCACATCAAATGCTGCGAAATACTTAAGCTTTACTTTGGCTTTCATTATTATTTAAGTTTTCGCTAAACATATAGCTTGTTTAACACTTTGACTTGGGATGAAATACGGAACACGGGTAATTGCCCGGATAGGCACTACGTGTTTTAAATGAAATATGACACAACATGAAACGAACATGACCCATGAGCATTATACAGCTCTAATATAAAAGGCTCTACAATAAAAGCAAACTGATATTGACGAAGATTTGCATACTATTGTTATCAGGAACATGATACAACTACCTTGCGGTACAATAAATCCGAATGCACCACGCTTGGTAGATGGCACTATGGTCTGGATTTCGATTTTTTTGGCATAAACTACAGTTTGAATGCTAGAGAGTTGAAATTTTGCAAGCATGCTGGAAATACTTAAAGAAATTTTAAATTTTTTTTTTTTTTTGGAATTGCACCACGCGATTTGTCGAAAACTATAAAATTTGATCCGATTGCATACTTTCAGGCTGCATTTTTAAATATTCGGAACTGTTTTGACCAATTAATAATTATAAACATGCACAAAATAAATAGTTTAAAATTTTATTTGTCTCATATTTGGTAGTGTAGAAAAGTGGTATGAAGAAAATAGATTAAAAAAATTTTTCTTGTGTTTCATTGGCATCGTCTTCTTCTTCTAGCTCTATGTCGTGAATGGCCTCCTCAGAATTAGAATCACAATCAGATTGTAAGTCCGATTCATTTCCAGATAAATCTGTATCTTCAGTAGACGGCAACTCCAGAAGACTTAAAACTTCTTTGGGAAGAGGTTTTTCCGGGTTTTTCCTTTCCCTCTCCTTCAAACAGACACTCGATAGTAATGGATCCGAGGAATCCATGGCTCTATGAAAAATGTCACTCATTGTATTGACTCGACTATCTTTCCTTGAATGTGATCGTCTGTTTATTAAGTGAATTTTCTAGGAGCTAAGCTAAAGCTTCATCTGGAGTAAGTGGAATGGGTTCTTGCATTTGACGTCGGTTTCTCGTTTCAGTTGGGTATTCAGGTGTTGTTAAAGTTTTTTTAGAACAAACGCCGCATCCTTTCTGCATTCTTTGGTAGCAGAAACTGCTGCAGCATGCACAAGAAGATTCGTGTTGAGATTAGTCTCATTTGCAAGCTTACAAGCCAGTTTCCTTTTTAATCTTGCCCCTGCATTTGCATAAGATAAAGGTGGACGTCCTGTTGTCTTTGGTGTCTTACAATTTTCATTAACAACTATTGATATTTTTGATTCCAGCCAATTAGAATGCTTGGACATAAATCGTTCCAACATTTGGTTGCATTTCAATAGGTTTTTTTAATGAATGATTCAAAATTACTTTTTTTTATCTATTTCTTTTATTTTTTCGTATTCCAGATGGTTATTGTTGACTTTACTGTAGATCCATTCTGATACAGATTTTATTTCTCGATTGTTGCTTTATGACAAAATTCGAACTTGCCTGAATATTATAAAATTAATGGAAAAGGGGGAAAAACGGGGCGAAGGCATTAGTTTGCGATCAAAGACGACATATGTATATAGGTACCAACTTGTGTCATTACTTTTTGTCAGCAGGTGTCAGCTCTTTAGTTCTATTCCACGAAACACAGAGAACGCAAAACAATTTTCTAAAAAAATACACATTTATTGGACATTACACAACACTTAAATCCTAAGACTACACATAAAATAAATATATACATTAAAAACTACATACCTTGATGGATATTTTCAATATTTTAAATTATTTTTATGTGCAAAATTCCACAAATGGTGGCACTTTAAACTTTAGGTTGTCTGACTTTCACACCCTGGTACGAACGCAGGGATGCCATTAAAAAAATTTGTTTTATCGCTATTTTATGCTCAGGGTATCTACTTTCATAATCAATTACCAAAACCACCGAATCTTTTCATGAAAATTTGGACTTTATGCCAAAAAAATCGACATCCAGACCATAGTGGATGGGAAGAAGAGAAGATTGTGCTTAATAAATGCAATTACAAAGGCAAATGTTAAACATAACACAGGCCGACATGATTTTTGCTGACGTTAACTTGAGAGGTGTTCTTAGCTAATTCGGGTACGCTGATTCTAACTGCATACTTGGTTTTTGTCCATCACGTCCAGATTTTGTGAAATCTGGGGTTGGAAAACAGGCACCCAAAAGTATACTATAGAAAGTTTAAAACAAAAATTTTCAACTTTTTTAACAGATTTTAGAATATTCTGTGTAAGAAAATTAGTTCTTGTTTGCACATATAACTAATAAACAATTTGTTAGACGCAGCAGATTCCCATAATTCTTTAAAATTAAAATGTAGACAATTCTTAGAATCCCTATAGCATACTTTTTGGTTACTCTTTGATATTTTGTAAATTTATTTTCAATCAAGAATAATATATTAATAGGATAAAATAATAATGTTTTTAATACAATATTATGCTTATATCATGGAATAATATATTGCAAATGAGCTCATTTTGAATAATTTGAACGCATTTTTTTCGAAATGCTGACGTGATGGAGAAAAACTAAGTACAGGACAAGATTAGCACCCCCCAATTACTATAGGAGACCTATTGAACTTCAAACACTTTTTCATGACCTCAAAAATGTCGGCCTGTGTAATCCATAATCCACCTGGTACAGCCCTAAATTTGGTGTCATGCTCTAAATTTATTGGAGAACGACGAATAGTACAAGTTGGAAATGAGACCAAACTCAATTCCATTAATATACTGCTGTTGAATAAAGAATCAATTTTTAAAGAACAAAACTTTATGAAATTTGCAAAGAAAATAAAAACAATATTCTTTTGAATTGGTCGATGTGGAGAAGTTCGGGAGTTGTGTCTATCAGGGAGACATTGGTAAATATTAGGCAAATAAAGATCTTAAAATACCAAATACCCAGAATCATGCAGATCAATCTACACTAGCAACAGAGTTTGACAGATATGAAAGAAATGGACCTATCCAAAGCTAATACATATTTACTTTTCTTGGAGATTCTTCAGGGCAGGGATTACAATAATTACACATAATTCTCTTTCCACCTCAGCGCCGATTGACGTAGAGTTATGGACTAATTCTTGTCCGCCGTTCGGTTTATGTGGGCTCAATTGTCAGTGCGAGTCTTCTAGTTCAGTCGAATGTCCTTTGGGGTAGTAAGCTTATGCAGCATCTCCATAGTAAACAACTTGTTGTAGTGCCACTCTTCATCTACTATTTTAGTCTCGAGATCCTAGATTTTATAGTATTGCAGTGTATGTACTACCATCTATCTATCATGAAGTTGGTTTTTTTATCTGATGTTCTTGCTGGCCTTTTAGCTATTTCTACCTCATTTTTGAAATAACACTCTGAATCAGGTGAACTACGATCACCGTTGAACCAGGGTATTATCGCCTGACGGCTAATTAAAGTTTCTTGCTGCTAATTTGTTTCTATTCATCGTCTGGGGTAGTTTGGAGTTAAAATTGATGATGAAGTTAGTTTCCTAAACCATTTTAGTTTTCATTCAAATCATTGTTTGACAATCATTCAGTGCAAATCGGACAAAGTTCCATTGTCCATTCCATAAATAAAAGTATCCATCTTCCTGCAGAATTTTATTATGCCATATATAAAGATTTTGGTATTTTTGTATGCACCTCTAACTTGGTCCGTTTAAACATAATCGTGTTTGAAATCAGAATTCAGATTCTTCATTTTCCGTTTCTCTTTGGTTTCCAAATCAATCACATCTAATGGTGAATGTTTGTGGTGTTCTTTTCGTGGGTCTCTGCCTTGGCTATCATGTTCACCATTTTAAAATTTGAATATTTTATTTTTATAATAGAATATTTCAATATTTGCAATCTCTCTGAGTAAGAAAGTCAGCTAATTTCCTTGGGGGAGCTTCAACTGACAAATACTATTATAACAATAAATGAGTGATTAAAACCATACAGCCATAAAGCAGTCATTTTAGGTGATAACACTCATGAATGACAGACTAAGTATAAAACTAAAGGGTATTAAATGTATGATTCTATTAGATTGAAGGCATGAAATAAATGTTAAGTGTCATTATCAAAGCAGTCATTTTAGGTGTTAACTCATGAATAACGGACTAAGCAGGTGGAAATTCATAGCCGTCGGATCGCTCTGCTGTTGTGTAACAAATTAATTGGCAATTGGATAGCTGCGATCTGTCATCTATGACTAATGGGATTCCAGTCAGAGCATGCATTTCCCCGATGGTGTAAAATGGGTGGGCATTAGAAGTTAATGTTCGTCTGCCTAGCGGTACCCCACATTGGTGCAGCGTACTTGCACATTGGCTTCATATTCTTTATGATTCGCCGCAATGTGGATCTTCTCCCGATCAGGCACTGGTGCTTCTTCAGCATTACGTGGAACTGGTTTTATTTGCTTCGTGTAAAGTATCAGGCCCAAATATTAGGCCAATTCGTCTTTGGGTTGACCGCCATGCTCCATCTTAGTAGCCTGGTTGTAGAATTTGTCCAATTCTACCAATAGCTACTCCAGCTTTGACGTCTTTATGCTTCTGTTTTTAATGTAGGCCTTTAGCAGCATGTAAAATGAAGTCAAGAAAGACGCTCTGAACCCTTTCGACCCCAGCGTTGCCTGTGAGCAACATCAGCTGTTTAAGAGCGTACGGTTTGCTCTTTTGTTTTTGTCAGCTCTTTCGAAAAAATATACTTTTAAAGATCCTTTGGAAAAGTTATTTTCAACAAGCTGCACTCAACTTATATTATTTAGTTATGAGACCTAAAGAGAATCCTTTCTTTCCTTGTCGGGAGAAAGTGGTAATGATATGGATGACATTTCTGCAGTGCTAAAGAATTTGGGAGAAATAGTGGAAACTGTAGAATATGCAAACGTTGGATTCCAGAAGATAAAGCTTATATTGATGTTCCTAGACCTGCGATTGTTGCTTCTTACCAAGGGATGCGATTGTTGGCTTCTAATGGAGCTTTACAAGGTCAACTATTGTTCAAGGAAGTGGTACATAAGAATTTTTATTGGTGTCTTGGAACATCTGTTACAAACGCGTGGCTGTTGTAAAGAAAGCTTCCAAAATTGGGAAATCCACGGCAAGAGCACATTTCCCTAATTAATTTTCAATTAGAAACGGTTCATGTGTTGTTTACTATCGACCGTTGAATGTTGACAGGGCAAGCAACCCTGAGCTCCACATCAAGCGGCGTGTCTTCCCAACAGTCTAAAAAGGTCAAGTTCCAGCAGAATCCTTCACTCTCCCAGCGTCATGATAATATACAATATTGGGTAGTATTTGATGAAAAGGCACATTGCAGATTGTGCAAGACAGCGACACCAAGTAGCCCACCAACCGGGAAAAACTTGGGGTCGAAAGGGTTAATCATCGATAGATCCGACAATTGGGGATAAAGAGAAACAGCTTGCCCTGCATTCTTTATCGATTGAAAAGCATAAAGCGGTGAAAATCATAGATGCAGCGGATGCGATATATACACTAGAATGGACATATCGTAAGGAACATGATATCTTCATATTAACCTCTTACAATGAAAATAAGGCGGCGGCAATGATAGACACATTTCAACCAGAGAAGGAGTAACACACCATCAGATTTTAGTAGTACAATAAACCCACCTTCTAACAGTAGTAATTAGATTAATAAGTGATTACACTTAAGTCTAATGTCCGTTTACAGTGAGAGATCAACATTTAATGATGCAAAATCTCATTAAGGCGACTAAAAAGCCATTGTCGTTCTCGCCTCGTGGTCTTCGCCGTTGCCGCCAACACCTCCCTATGTATGTGTGGATCCAGAACATCCCCATATCATACTGGATTTTAGTAACCCACTTAATTATTTATGTATATACCATGATCGAAACTTCTCAGAATTCTAATCGCTTTTAGTTCAATGAGAAGAATTCGGTAGCCAAATCCGATTCACTTGGGTAACCCGCAGTCTAAGCTTCTTAAGCAGCTATAACTCCACATCCTCCTTGCTAAGAACAAGCCTTTGGCCAGTGTTTTCCACCTGCTAGAACTCCAGAACTCGGGTCTGACCACAGGCGATTGGTGTGTGTTGCAACGGAAGACGCACTGACCAATTCCAAAGATTACAAGAAAAGGGAATTACTTATATTTGTGACAAGGGGAGGTCCTGCTCCGGATTGATCAAGACTCTATGGATTTTATAAAAAACAAAAGAATTCAACTTAAAATTGTTAAATACATTACATTTTGTGGCTGATACAATTGACCAGCCGAAACCCATTTCTCCAATAACTTATGCGTCAAAAACAGTTGCTTAGGCTTTCCCATCAATGGGGAACTGTTGCAACGGCCTAGCAATAAGAACGTTTGGAAGGCCTTTTCAATTAAAGAAAATAGGTATTAAATTTTCTGCAAGCCATTGGGAAGGACGTCGAAGATTTGCTAAGACATATGAGGGACACAGACCTTTTTGGTTTGTATGAACGACTCTATAAAGTACGTTGTGATGTGAAGATACATATTTGGATTGGAATCAATATCTATATACCAAGTAAGCTATCAATTAAGTAGATGAGGTAATCAACACACTTCCGGATGGGAAGAAAAGGACATTAACTTTAGTGACTTATAAGCAGAGACTTTAATTGTATTGATTTATATGAAATATCATACACAAAACAACCGAGAAACTACGCAGGCCGGAAACAGACAATGATTTTTAAATTGTATTAATCAAATAAAGCCACCAGAAGCAACCTCACCACAATATGACACGCTGAGCTAAAACAGCAGAAATACCAAGAAAACAAGCTGTCTAAAAGTATCTGTTGGATGCAACGAGAGCTGGAAAATAATACTTCATTTTGACCCGGATTTGTCAGGGAACACGTCTAGCACTGAAACAGACATATATGTATGTATGTACATACATACATATGTATCTATTGCTAAAAAACAAGGACATCTGTTATTGTTATAAAAATCAGCGCCCCTTAGTAACTACTAGGCTACGGGAAAATATAAGTCCCAGAAATCACACTACGGAAATGTATGTGAATATTCACACAATGTTCTCAAAAAACTTATGACATTCCCTGTGGGGAAGCCAGAATCATTCATTCGAATACCAAAACAAAACAAAGTCTAACCGAGTAAAGAACAATTGTCAATTATCTGGAAAACATAGTGTTAAATTAAAAAAAAAACCGCTTTAAAAAAATTCAACAACCGAACTCAACACTAACTTAAATGTTTGTGGTCTTTGAAGCCCTCTGCATGGTTAAGATATTGCAGAGCAAGTTGACTGCCCATAAGTATATAAATTTTTTGTAAGAGTGAGTGACGGACAACTCAATAAAGTAATTAATAATCAAATTTATTATTTTCGGTCAGTTAAATGGAAGTTAGTACCATGTGCGTTTGGAGTCCGAATCTGACTAACTACGCTGACTTCAGTGCCTTAACGTTTCGGGTCTTACTCGATGACAGTTCCCTTTAGGGCTGCAAATTCATTCGATAGTACTATCGATAGTATCGATGGTTTTACCAAATGGCGATACCTCGATAGTATCTTCAGACTATCGATTTTTTACAAAATTTACAAAAACCAACTTGTAGATCGTAACTTTGCGTTCCAGCCAGCTCGACGGAGTCGGAAAAACCATTTAGTAAGGCCGGTGAAATAATTGGAATAAGAAGGAGACGGCTTAAGCCAAAGAATGTGGACACTCTGCTGTTTTTAAACAAGAACATGTGGGGTAGAAAATTGTTTACGAATCTCATGGTGTTGCCATATTGACCTCAAAGAGTAAGAAATACCAAATATTTTGTTGAAATATTAGCTATAAGTTTAAATATATTTTAAACTGTATCTCAAATAGTTTTAAGTGTAACATATACCAAATATTTAGTTTTTAAAATAAAAATTGTATAGTATAAGGTTGAATATTGCGTGCTTTGTTCCTTTTCGTAGTGTTTACTTTAATCTACTTGAAGATTAAATCAAATCTTGGTTTATACTATTTTGTTTTCCTTTGAATTGAAATGTAAAAGACAAATTTTATTTTTATCGATTGTTTACACCATCGATGGTTTTTCCCATCGATGCACGGACAATCGATGGTTTTGCAATCCTAGTTCCTAGTTTCCATTCAACATGTGGAGAGGGTTGTCGTTTCAGGGACTCCACTATATTTAACGTTTTTTGAGCTAATTTAGCTTTTTTTAGCAGTTTTTAGCACTAAAGCACTATCGATAATATCGATAATATAAAGTGCGTGGTCAATTAGTTGTTTTGGGCTTGGAGTGTATAAAGCTGTATAAACATAATCAAACTAGTAAATATTAAATATTATATTAACCGAAACGGCATGAAAGGAAAGAGAAAACTGCCGCGAGCCCGACCTCTCGCTTCGGTGATGTTTTCGTAATTTTTTTATAATAAAAAAAATGTATATTTCGGGAGAATAGCTAAATGAAGCTAAAAGAGAGCTGTCAAATTTTGAGAGGGTGTTGGAGATACAATATGATGAGAAAAAAGGTAAGTAGGCTTCTTGAATCAATTGTTGTTGTTGTTTCTTGTCGACTTTTTTTCCAGTTGCTTTTGATCAAGCGATCGGGACAAGGTACAATCAATTGGACCATTGGACCCTTCCACCATAATCAAAAAGGTCTAATGCATTGCCTAGCACTGGAAACAAGCCTCCAACTACATCATCCAGCTCTAGCCATGTTGCGATGAACCTACGATTCCTGATCTCTTCAGTCTCGAAGAATAATTGGAACGTGCCGTCAGTAATAAACGTTTCGAATTTATTGTCTTCTTGACCCGAAATCATATTTACATTTATCTTTTTAGGCGGCTAATAACAGATTTCGTATCCCGAACTACTGAAACTATAGAAATAAGAGGCGGTAATGCAATAAATTAGGAAATTCATTCACCACTTAAGTTCAGGGTATTGATAAGGATCTAAAAATGTTGCAATTAAGGTCATATAAGACGCTGAAACATCCTTTGAAATTTATGCAGTATATATTCATGGCTCAACTGGCAAGTGTCTAAAGAGTCAATGTACCATAGCACATGAAGGTCACCTAAACTGTAACAACAATATTTTGTAAAAAAGTGGATCTAACTGGTGGTTGGTCAGAGACCAATTGAAAATTAACAAATTTATAATCCAACCAATATTAATGTTATTAATTTCAATATGAAACTCTTCAAGAAACTTCCAAAATGCCCTAACAAAACATTAAAAATTATCTTTGATTCAGAAAATGACTACAGACCTATATCTATCCATAAATTGGCAAATGTAACAACGATGGATGAGCTCATCTCCCGAGCAATTACAAACTCAATTATACATACGAGCTGACGGATTGCCTAATCTCCTGGTATTAAGTATGTTATTGTCGTTTTTATAATCCGTTTGTCTAAGGCATGTAAATACAAATCGGTTTTCTAAATATTATCTTATATATTAACTGAAAAAAACATTTATTAAATATATAGTATAATAAAAAATATGTTGTGAAGTTGTAGTCTACAAGAAACAAGTGGAGTTAGTTGGTTAGTAGTTTTGTTTTAGTATTTGGTGTGATACCCATTGTTTAGTTGTGTATCCTTAAGGCGCTTTGGCATATTTCCATTAATTTTTTTTTATATAGTCTAGGCTAATTTTGGCCCACTCCTCTTGAAGCCGTTCTTTTCAAATAGCCAACGAAGATATGGGAGTTTTGTGGCCACGGTGGTCCAACTCGCTCCACATATTCTCAATCGGATTAAGATCAGGACTCTGGGGCGGCGTTTCCAGAACTTTTGGGCAATTATAAGGTAGCCAAGACCTGACTTTATGGGCTTTGTGTTTTGGGTCATTGTCCTGGTACAGCTTGATCGTTTTGGAAATGGCCATTTTCTCCGCCGACTGCTTTAAATTTTCCTTCAAAATTTTTAAATAATAATAAAGTATAACAATAACGCTTCAAACTTTTGGTTATTTTCGAAACGCATTACATTTAATGAAAAAGTGAATTCTAATTATACAAGTCTTTTTCGCATTATTTAGTTGCAATTTAAACTCAGCTTAAGAGACATTTCCCAATGTATGGATATATTTTTGTTCTCTCATATGTCTTTAAAAGCGCTTATTTAGTACAGGAAAATGTTCTAAACAGTCTAGAAACTTACCAAATGAGACTGGGAATCTGTTAAAAGCTTTCAAAGTTTGCGTGAAATACTCCCTTTGGTTATTTAAAAGCTTTAAGATTTGTTGAGTTTGCACATTCAAATACATGAGCGGGTACATAGGGTCGGTCACTAAAGGTGAGTCGGCAATGTCAAGGATATTTTGATTAACCATAAGATGCAAAAAGAATCTTCCATACACATACATATAACGATTATAATGTCACCCATGACGAAATATGTAAGTATACGGTGGTCCCGTCGGCAAATCGTACGGTCCTATCACTAGGTATCTTAACAGTGTCCAAAGTCCAACCACAACTGCAACGGGACTACCTTATACTTACTTATAGCCTAAATTTTGCCCTTTTTTTTGTTTTTGTTAATTTTCTTTTTTGTTGTGATGCTGTACCACAACGGAGAGATTATATAATTTACCATTTTTAGTTTGTTTTTTTTTCTTTCAATTTTTATAAAGTTACTTGGGTTAAAAGTTGAAAAAAGAAAAGACCGAGTATTAATATGATCCACTGTACATTTCCGCTCCGTTCTCGAGACACTAGAGAATATTCTTCTTGCTAAGCTAAACTCGTCACACTTGGATAGTCCTTTGATAATTTAATTTTCTTTTTCATTCCCTAAGCAAAGCAACGCACGCATACATATACAATTTATGTGACGTTGCGTCTGTGTGTGTATGCATGTGCTCTGTTGATTTGATGACGTAGTATGAAGCAGGCAGCGCTGCCAGGAGAGCTGGGAGCATAGCCGATATACAATATTGACTGTAACTTGTGTTCTATTTATCCGATCGGATTCAAATTTTGGGATCTGAGGTTTTATATCCAATATTATCACATATGTCAATTTCATAGCAATACTCCAACAATAAATAGCTTAAATAGCTTTTAAGATAGCTGAGTAAAACGCATACGTACGGACGGACAGACGGCCATGGCTATATCGACTAAACTTCTCATGCTGATCAAGAACATTCATATATGTATACTTAATGGGGTCGGAAAGGTCTCCTTCTCCGACCAATTTTATAATACCCCCTGCAAGGGTTTAAAGATGACTATCGTAAGACAGGTTGGTTAGTTACTGATGGTTCTGCATTAAATAATAAAAGGTTTTAATTAATTTTTGATATTGTTGTCGTGTGCCCAAAATGTTATAAAAATTATGAAATCCTTGAAATAGCTATACAGATGCTCACCTTATGTGCTGCCTATGAAGTAAAATCTTATAAATTACTAAGATTGATTGACCTCAAGCCGGCTTAAGCCCAGTTTTGAATAACTTCAAAAAAGGTAGAAATCAAGACAAACATTAACAACTAATTAAACCCAAACGACGCTGCATAGCAACAGAATATTCTTCTCTGTTGACAGAAAAGGTTCAAGAACAAGGCCCTAAGAGTCATTTCCGACGCTAATATCCTGGCGTCAAATGTTGAAATCCTTCTCCATGGGTATCGGAGAAAAAATATCCAGGCTGATGACCTCCTCGGCAGTCATTTAAATCCACTGGACTTCAACCTGCTGGACAATAGCGTCACCACTAGGCGCCTAAGAAGACACCACGTTCTGGACCTGCCGCACGGAGTCGACTAATGAACAAACCTCTCCCCCTTACCAATAAATAATTTGTTGTTTTTCTAACTTCAATTGACATTTAATTAAGAAAAAAAACCACTCGAAGAACATTTCCCGTTATCAAATGCCAATGTTTTTAAGGTGGAGAAAAAACACGCTCCCAACAATTCTCCATGATTTACATTTGTATAACTTGCTGATTGCCCCGGAAAGATTGCAAATAGAAGAACCCCATTGGAAAAAAAAACAATTAGAAATATGTATTATCTATGTATGTATGTATTTGTCGGGTTTGAGTTATGGACGACTTCAACAGAGTGAAAAGTCAAAGTGACCATTCAAATGTTACGATAGGTTCTAAGTGGCGTACATGACTGTACCAAGTTTGACTGAGGTCAAAGGAAAGAAGTTACGCCTGTTAAGATTGTTGTCTGTGTATTAATGACTCACTGAGAGCAAATGAGATAGCATTATGCTCTGATACAACCTGACCCGAGGTGTGACAGCAAGATTCCATTGAACAACAATGTATAATAATAGCGAGGCATTATTGCTATAAAATCAGAAGCTGTAGTAGAAGGAAACCCGAATCCTAACACGACTGAAGCCAACAAAACAAAAGTCAATGTCAGGAGTAGGATAGATTTGTAATCTCATTTCAAATCAACAAATCAAACAAAACGGAACATTGTAAAATAATTGTAGTTTACTAAACGAGTATTAGTTTGCTTGTAATATGGATCTTTTCGAGATTTTCTTATTTTTTTTAAATTTAAATATTACTAATAAAGATTTTTGTTTTACAAGGTTTGGGCAATGGCATCGAATGGAATTATGTGGCACTAATTTTGTATGGTAATTTGCCGTGTTAAAAATGTAAATAATTAAATAAATTTTTCATCTATTATTAATAGTAACAGGACTTTGACTAGATAAAGCGTCACAAGTGCAAAGTTTGTGGTAAAACAAAAAGTTTGACACAGCAAACTTTCCTTAAAGAGGCTCCGTCTTGGTTATAGTAAAATGTAAATGCCTTTCTTATTGGTAAACTTTCAGATTCTTGTGTTAAGGTTTAAGGAGGTGAATTCCGCAACATGGCGAACAAAAAGATCATGGAGACATTGAGCGGCCTGACATACTTGCAAGCCCAGTGACGTACTTGGTCGCGACAATGTAGCCCGGAAGAACTGGAGTTGAAGCTGACATGGAACTAGAATCACTATACCATGCCCAGCCTTCAATTTCCTTTAACGAAACGGACGAGGCTAAAAGACCATTTCTTAAGTGACGTGGCTTCAACTGTATTTTGAATTAGCCACCAGATCCTGGCACAATTTCGAAGTGCGAGAAATTCAATACTATCGATACAATTGGGTATTTAAGACATTATTTGTTAACAACTAATAAACTAATCAAAGTAAAAGTAAGGTAAAATGTGTGAAAAAATATTCAAGTAGCTGTTGTGAAGCCAACAAATACTGGCACATTTAAGCCTACATAAGTCTTATTAATTGTTAACAATTAATAATCTGTGCAAAATGAACGTGAAGTTAAAAAAAATTATATTTTAATTAACACAACCCCATCCATACATTTCTTTGCAAGACTATAAGTACATATATAAACATTTCTTGCTTTAAGAGAATGTCAGCGGTTGTAACTGCAGCCTTGCTAGATGTCCGCTTGGATTAAAAAGCATGTGGGCAGCGGTGACTGCAATTCGTTTAATCCTTAATTTAAATGTGAATTAAACGCTTTAAATCCGATTTCCACTGCCACCATCCACCATTATTCATAATTCTGAACTACAAAAGTTAGTAGTACAGGGGATTAATGCAATGTAAACCTAGAACATACAAAAAAAAAAAAAAAAAATTTTAAGGCAGGGGATAAATTTGATATGTTGACTGTACGAAAATTCTGTAACAAATGGGGTTGTGACTAGTCACCTTTAGAGCTGGGAATCCATCGATAGTCTCTCCACTCGATAGATTTTATAGCGATAAAATATCGATTACCGATTACACTATCGATAACTCCATCGGAAATTTAATCGGTTAGCCCCGATTCCCACTCGATCCATCTCTGAAGAACGCTTGTGATTTAAGGTGGATGTGAAACAGCAGCACCATCTCTTAACACCTGCCATAGGAAAAGTGTAGAATTAAATTTTTATGATTTCTGCAACTGTTGTAACTTAAAAAAGAACAATATTTTATATAAATATAGTTAGTAATTTATATAAGTTTGCATATTTTAAGACTTTAAATAAGCCATGCCGATACATTTATCTGGTAGGCCCATGCCCATATATGTATGTACACACATGCATACATACACCAAATATTAAAATAAGCACTAACATTAAATTTAAGCATTTTACTAACACTGTATCAAATAAGCTGTGAACAAAGTTTTGGAGTTATTTTGCTTGGTTTTGTTTTTGCTGTTGAACAGCTATATTTTGAATTAAATGTTTTTGTTTTTGAAAACTTGAAGTTGTCCTCTTTAACGTGGCATATAAAGATTTTCGATATTCTTTAAGGCTTTTGAGTTATGACACAAGCAATAAGCTGTGAGCCACTGTACATACTATGTATGTATGTATGTCTATATGTACACACACCTAGTGGAATCGGGCCTTATTCGGTGCAAAAATTGTTGAACCACGCAAATAAAATACATCCAAACTGTTCTTCAATCCATTGAAAAATTTTTTTTAAACAAAATAACAAAAAATATTTTATTGTGCTTTGAAACAAAAAAATTAACTTAATTTAGAGATTTCAATGTAGCAATAATGTTCATTTTATACCTCAAAAGTATAAAAATGTACATCGATCTATCGCTCTTTATCAATTCCATGGATACTATCGATGGAGCCATCGATGGATATTCCAGGTCTAGTCAAAAAAAAGCTGTTATATATGTACATACATATGTCGGAGAATGAATCAAAGCCTACTATGTTGTTTTATCAGGTGTCAATGAATCAAAGCCTACTATGGTGCTTTGAGAATTGTCAGGTGTCAGCGCATTGTGTAGTTTACAACACTGGCTTTATTCCTTGTCATTTAATTTATAGCCTGCGAGGAGCACATTCCTTTAATAAAAAACCAAACTGAACATCCACAACAATTGCCCCTACAAACAGTTTTTACAAATCCATTGTATTGTTAAAAAGTTTCGACCTACGTATCGGTAGTTAAAACTATCGGTAGTTAAAACAATCGATAGGAGAAACAATCGATAGTGTTCACTATCGATGATTGGTTAAAAGTTTCGACCTATCTGTCGGTAGTTAAAACTATCGATAGGATAAACCATCGATGGTCGGCACTATCGATACTTTCCATCTGTAATGCACGTGGTTATTTTGCTCAAAAGGTCACAAGTGTACAAGGAAAATCTCTACCGCCGCAACTAAAACAAAGCATTTAAAAGACAAAGCTCAAGCGCCCTTTTTCAGGGCATAAAATATAATAAAATGTTAGAATAAAAAAGCGTCAGGCGGTGGTCGCAGAAAAAAAATTATTGAAAAAAGGTGGAAACATTTGGTATCAACGAGTACGATGTACCACGCCGTCCCACATTTCGTTGGTTACATTAAGTTTATGGGGTCGGAAACGTCTCTTTCTGTGCGTTACAAAACATACATATGTATGTAAATTTTTCCTACACAATGAACATGTTATTAAAGATGCTTTTGTGCAAACACATGCCTTTACGCCTTTAAATCAATTTGAGAGAAACAAATAAAATTAACATTTTTGAAAACCTCTCTCTCGTCAGTCAACTTTGATTCAAACCATGCATACTCCGAAAAATCGGGGACGACAACTGGAAATGTACAAGGGATTGCATTTTTATGCAGTCTTCTCTTGAAATTTTTCGTTTTTCTTCTATCAGCGTTGTGGAATTTTGGAACCGCTTTCTTCATTTGTTTTTTTAACTTTTATAAAAAAATAACCGTCGCATGGTTGACACAAAGGCGTGCATTTGGGGGGTATTACCTTAAGTGCACAAGTTGGCAAATCGTTTGTGTCTACGAAAAATTCATCACATATTGGAATCAATATTTAAAAGAAACTTTTCCTTCTACACGTGAGGCAAAAAGCATCTTATAAGAATGTCTTAAAATATCCGTGGTCAATTTTCCAGACTTCGAGCATGACACAATAACATTGGAATATTTTTCTTTGAAGCGGTTTATTTGCAGTGGACGTTAGGGCCGATAGCATTATTTGGCTCCTGCAGCTTAAGCTTCCGTCTAATGTCATCGCATATTGTGCAGTATATGTATGCGTCACTTTGTTCATTCTGCTTTCGTACCTTTTTTAGCCAAACTTCTATTATATATCGACTGATAGCTGCATTCGGTTTGGTCAGTATTCAAGACCATTTCTTTTGAATAATTGCTGATAAGTTCCCGGCATTAATTCCGAAAATTATGCGCCGATGCCAAAATATCGTCCATCGAAGAAGCCTCTTTCGCCGACACAAATCGTGCTATTTTTCTTTGCCGAATGCGATTTGCTACCTAAAGGAAACCATATAGTCTCAGGTGTCGTTTTGCAAAGGTTTACAAAAAATTCAATTACACAAAAGTATGAGAGGTATCAATATGCAATATGGGAATGTTTTTAACACAAAACACAATTTAAGCAAAAAAAAAAAAAAAAAAAAAAAAAAAAAAAAAAAAAAATAAAAAAAATTGAGTGTTCAGTGCAGCCAAGAAATGGAAGCGTTAAACTGAAAATTGGCAAATTGCCTTGAGGCAGCCAACCCCCACTCATTCAAATTTCTTGACGTCACTAGCTGAAGGTGATCTCTGGCTTCTCTAAACCGATTTAGTGTCCACTTATTGATTACATCATATTTGTCATTAACTGATCCACCATTCTTCACATCCTTTTCCCATCGATATATGTACATAAGTCTGCCATTCGTTTTAGACGGCTTTCTTTCTCTCTTTTGAATAGTTCCAAGACTCCACGATGGGTGGGTGCAATGTGGTCATGTTAATTACCGAGACTTTGTAATCCAGCGGAATGTACTCTCGTTTCTTGGACGCCTTAACTTTTGGAACATAACCCTCGGAACTCTTGCTACTTTTACTTAATTCGGAATCCTCAATATACTGCTTTATTTCCAGTACATCGTGTTCCTCTAATATATCAATGACCACTTTATAAATTTCCCCAGACATTGTTGCGGAATTTTCCGAAATAGTCTTTGGTGTCTGTTTTGTTGACAAATTATTCTCCTTTTATTGTAATTTTTAAATCATCAGAATCCAAATTATGTAGATATATTTACTGTCAATAAGAAAAAGCTTATACTCACAATGAGCTACATATGTTTGCACTCATTATGGGATTTTCATGTAATTAAAGAAACAAGAAACAATATAAAAGAAACATGACAATCGTTAAATGCATGACAAGAGCAACAAAAAATATCAAGAAGTTAAATTCGGCTATGCCGAAGTTTTTATACCCTTACAGTCCCTGACAATAATAATTTTACATGTTCAAAATTTGTTTTCTGCAACTCAATTCATCAATATACAAACAAAACAATTTTACTCTTTTGACCACAATTTTTTTTCTTCTTCCCTCATTCCCTAAGCAAAACAACGCACGCATACACATACAGTTCATGTAGCGTTGCGTCTGTGTGTGTGTATGCATGTGCTCTGTTGATGGCGTAGTAGAACCGATTTATATTGACTGTAACATGTGTTCTATTTATCCGATCGGATTAAAATTCTGAATTTTAATCTGAGTTTTTATATCCAATACTATCGTAGTAAATTTCATGGCGATACTCCAATTTTTATGAAAATTGCGATAGCTCTTAAAATGGCTGAGTAAAACGCATACGCACCGACGGATGGACAGACGGACATGGCTATATCGACTCAGCTTCTCATGCTGATCAATAATATACAGGGGTGGTCAAAAGTATTTACACAATGAACTTTGCTCTGCAACTTTAATTACAAAGTTATTTTGTTGTTTTTGTAAGTAAATTACAACAAGAAAACATTCTAATCTTTGCTCTCAGACCGTATTTCGATGTTAAACTCTCGTGTTTTCACCATTTTAATATTTGGTTCTCGAATTATCAATCTTAATATTTTAATTAAAGCTTTTTTAGTCCCAATGAAAGCAAAACCAACTTATTTTTAGAAACTGAAGTCAAGGAATAAGAGTACATTTTTATTATGAAAATACTTTTGTCGCAAACAATAACTGTGTAAATACTTTTGACAACTGTATATCATTCGTTCATTTGCTTTTGACTTGCTCTACATACCGTTATTTTTTCATTTTTCTTTTTTTTTTGTATTCTTGAATAATCAAGCTTCAAAGCTTAGAATGTTATCTTGTTGTAGTTTACCTACAACAACAAAATAACTTAGAAAATAAAAGTAGCAAAAAAAAAAAATTCATTGTGTAA